>NC_071478.1:12931739-13606338 GCF_028500815.1 Rissa tridactyla
AGCAAAGCCAGGGGTTGTTTGGCAGAGGTGGCCGGCACAGCCATGCAGAGCCGTCCGGCACAGAGCAGCGGCAGCACTCGGCACGGGCTGCACAGCAAGGTCGGTGTCCTGTCCTGGCCCTGGGGAGATCATAAAATCATAGAATTGTCTAGGTTGGAAGGGACCTTTCAGATCATCGAGTCCAACCATCAACCTAACACTGACGTAAACCATGTCCCTCAGCACCACGTCTTTTAAATACCGCCAGGGATGGCGATTCCACCACTTCCCTAGGCAGCCTGTTCCAATGCTTGATAGCCCTTTCGGTATAGAAATTTTTCCTAATCACAGAATGATAGGGGTTGGATGGGACCTCTGGAGATCGCCCCGTCCAACCCCCTGCCAGAGCAGGGTCACCCACAGCAGGTTGCACAGGAACACGTTCAGGCGGGTTTGGAATGTCTCCAGAGACGGAGACTCCACCACCTCTCTGGGCAGCCTGTGCCAGGGCTCTGCCACCCTCAGGGTAAAGATGTTCCTCCTCATGTTTAGGTGGAACTTCCTATGTCCAAGTTTGTGCCCATTACCTCTTGTCCTGTCACTGGGCACCACTAAAAAAAGACTGTATTTAAGTATTTATAAGCGTTGATAAGATCCCCCCTCAGTGTTCTTTTTCCCAGACTGAAAAAGACCCAAATCCTTCAGCCTTTCTTCATAAGAGAGTTGTTCCAGTCCCCTCATCATCATCCAATCTAAACCTCCCCTGGAGGAACTTGAGGCCATTTCCTCTTGTTCTATCACCTGCTCCTTGGGAGAAGAAACCGACTTAGCGCTTATCCATCTCCTCCAAGCCAGAGGTACTCGTGGGGAAGGTTTCCTGGGGGCCATGTTTCAGCAACAGGGGTCCCAGGGGTTTCCAGGTTCTCCCAGGCATTGCTGCCACATCCTGGGGGTTTTCACGTGGTTTGGGTGTACGGTATTCCAGGCTCTCCTGGGAGGTGTGCTGGGGAGGGTTAATTGTTTAGCAGTGCTCTGGGTTTGCCAGCTTTTACTTGCTGGGAGGCAGCACGTTTACAAAGACAGATTCACAATCGCCTTGTTTGAGTCCTCCGAGCTGCCGCCTCCTCAATAGGGAACACCCTGGCTGGGGCAGAAAAAAATCCCCTCCCAGGTCTTCTATGGAAAGTGATTTCCCCCTTCCTCAAATCCTTCCAGCAACTTCTGGGCAAAAGCTTTAAGTTTTGATACACCTCACGCTTTGGTCTGTATCCCTGCTTTGGACCGAGAGCACAGCTCACACCAAAGCGCTCCCTAGGGAATGCTGGCACCCGGTGGGGTTTGTCCCCACTGTGCCACCGCCACAGCCCATGCCTGTCCCTTTTGAGTTCTCATGCAACCTGCAGCTTTTTCTTTGCTCCTTCACCTGCGAGGATCCGTGCGAGCCCCTCAGCACGCAGTGAGCTCAGCAGGATTGGTGCTGGAGCGGGACGTACCACGGGAATTAGTCACCGCCGGGACCTCAGTCAAGTTATTATTCAATGCCCTTTTCCAAAGACATTTGTACTTGAAAAAGTGAAGAATTACGAGCTCTCTGCTAACAGCGTGACTCAGAGGAGCTGTGGGCACGCACCATTTAAGTGAGAAGTGCCTTCACGGCGCTGATGCAACGTGGGCGAGGAGGGGAGAGGGGCTGCTGCATCCCACCAAAACAGCCGAAACCCACCTGCCGCCCGCCTCCCTCCCCTGCCGCGGGAGGACATGCTGCTGAGAAAGTGGGTTTTGCAAAAAAGCCACCCCAATTAGCTTAAATTTGTGCTGCCAACAGCTTTGCTACAGAGGTGAGGGCTCCCACCACCCTTTGGGAGAGCCCACCACTGAGACTGCACCCGGCAGCTCGGTCACGGTCTGACCCCGGTGACAGCAACCGGAGCGGCTCTGGCAATCAGTGCACTGAGCCAATCTGTGCCCGAAACACCGAGCAGGGCAATGCTCTGCCGCCAAAGGCCACGCTGCCCCTCACCGTGCCGTCCCGCCTCTGTGGCTGCCAGGAACTTGCTCAGCAAGAAGTTGATGGGACATTGCCAACCCCCTGGAGCTGGCTTTAAAAAATGACGTGCCTTTGCCAGACGTTACCCGTGAACTGCCCCGGCACACAGGCCCCTGCACGGAGCACTGAAGGCACAAATATTTGCAGAAGCCATTTGGGGGTTGCCCGAGTCCCTGTGCCAACCGTGGCAGGTCGCAGCATGGGTGTTGCAGGAGCCGGGAAGGTTGCAGAAAAAAAATAACAATAATTTACTCAGCTTTCCTCGACATAGCATCTCCCACCTGCATCCAGTATCAGCCTCGCTGGGAATTAGATCGGGCATCAGCCCGGAGATGCTGTACGGAAGGAGGGCGACCAGCGATGCAATCTTAGGGATGCAAGCCTTGAACTTTCTTTGGATTGACTTCCAGCACGTTACCGGAACGGTGAGGATTAGCTGCCAAGCGGAGACATTTGGAAATCCTCCTAGCAATTTCCCAAAGTGGAGGAGGAGGCGGCTTTGCCTGTGCCCAGCCTCGTAAGGCCCCTGAGGGAGCAGCTGGGAGCGGGGACCTGCATGCCCCGTGGTCGGGACGGGGACGGTGACTTTGCACGATGCTGTGTGCTGGTGACTCGTGACGCCGCTCGGCCCCAGCCGGCCACGGCAGCTGGCAGAGGCTGGCCGGGAGCGGGTTGCAGCCCGGGTATTATTAGACGCGATGGTTTTATTTTTAAGGGCAGCACTTAGGCCAAAGTTCAGCGGGTGCAGTTGGAGCCCTGACACCGTGATGGGCACGGGATGTGTCCCAACCTGCCAGACACGCTCCAGACGTTCGCTGCCGAGGGTCAGAGGGGCCCAGCCTGGACAAGCATCACCGTGTCCCATGCAGGGCACCATCCAGCCACATGGCGTCGTGCAGCAAACTACTTCATAATCCTCCTTTTGTTATCATTTAAAAAAAAAAGAGAGAAGTGATGACAATAAAAGATCCTAAGCCAGGGCGGGCAGGGCTCAGGGTTGTGTAGCACCGGCTTTGCCAGATCACATAACCCTCCTCGTTTCACATTCCCTGGGGAAATTTCCTCCCCCTTTTGCAGAGCTCGAGCTCTCAGAAATCTCTCCTTGCTGCTGTCCTACTTAAAGGGGAAAGAAAAAAAAAAAAAAGAAATAGGAATCTATGCAACATCTGTATCAAGCTGCAGCACATTCCTCTTCTCCTCCGGTGTCACACAGCGTCTCCCCCGCCACTCACCCAGCCCGGCCGTGCAGAGCAGAGGTTGGGGAGCCCAGTCGGTCTGGGGCTTGGCATGGGAAAGCAGCCGGGCAAGAGGGACACTGCTGTCAGCCCGGAGAGGCGAGGGATCCCTCCATGCCATCCCAGCATCTGCGGGATGGGGGGACAATTTTCTGAGCAGCAATTCCCAGCGCACACACACACAGAGCCGGCTCCCCGGGGCTTGTCAGAACTTACCCAAGTGCCACACTGAGCCTGCGCTCCTGGCTGCGGGGTGTTGGAATAAATTGAAACGCAGAGGGAAAGTCATTAAGATCTCTTTCATTAACACCACTCCTCGCGGGCTGGGAGAAGCTGAGGTTTTGTCAGATCACGTTATCACCACGGCTTCGCTGCTTCCGAACCTTGAAGAGATTCTTCCAAAAAGCACAACCGCCCCCTCGCCTGCTCCCCTTTCAATCCTCAGCTGTTTTTATTTCGCTCCTTGAGATAAAACTATGTGTGTGGGGGAGATATTTACACACACATAAGAAAATATAGATGCGCATAAAAATAACCTGATGATTTGAGAGAGACATTTCACTTCTGCAGAGCTTTCCATTCTCCATTCCATTATAAAAAAAAAAGCGCTGAAGCTGTCGGGGCTCGGAGGAGGGGTTTGCCGTGGCTTTCCTTGGGGATGCAGCGAGCGTCCTCCCGCCCGCAGCAGGCTCTGCTTATGCACAGGGTCTGAAGCCCCCGACACATGGGGTGGCGGCTGGGGGAAGGGTACACTGGGTTAGTGCTGAAATCCCTCAAGAGAAAAAAAATAACGAGACTTTTGTGACCCTGGAAAATTTATGTCTCGTTGTGGAGCAAATACAGCGGAGATGAATTCCTACAGAAACCTCCTCACAGCCTTATTACATTCATGGTACATTTCCAGATGTGTAGCTGCCTGTCTTCACGTTACTTTTATGTTTGAAATATCTTTTTTAAAGGAAAGAAGGAGGAGAAAGACACGTGCCCGGTACCACCCGCCGCAAGCCGATGCTGCCCAGTCTGGGACTTCGGCTGTGCCCGGGCATCGGGGCGACGCAGCATCTGCCCATCCCGTGGGGTGAACAGCCGAGGGGCTCACACCCCCGGCACTCCTCCTGCACCCTGCACACCTCATAGAAGGGATTTAGCGTCCACTGACCCTGATAGACATTTGGGATCCACGGGGTGAGACCGGCAGCACATGGATGGGGGAGAAGGGGAGCTGAGGCAGCAGGGCAGGCGGCAAGGGCACGCTCAATCCAGCACCTCTGCCAAAAACCAAGACAACTCATGAACATGAGACCCGGGGCAGTGCTATCGGTGTCCCTGCAAGCCACAGCATGCCGGGACATCGCTGCGGCCTTGCCGGAGAGCACGTCACGGGCTGCACCAGCCAAGCCGGCATAGCTCAGCAGTACAGAACATCCTCGCCGGCTCCGGCGCGGGGGAAACACGATCGCACCGGCAGAGCCCGGCAGTGCCGGCGACGCACTTGGGCTGCCTGCTGCCAGCCTTGTTTTGACTTTCTTTTTAACAGGCTGCCACACACAGCATTCTTGGTGACAAGTGACAGCCTTGTTGCATTAACAGTGCTCCACCAAATGGTATTACTATTGTTATCTGTTTTCGCAAGTATAATAGATAATATGACTATCCCCCTCCGAAATAGCCTGGCGTTTGAAGGAAAGATTCAGATTATTTGCTGAACATCTCAAGCTGTGATAACAGGAGACAGTGCCGTGTCATACCAGAAAGCACTGCTGCGTGTTACACGCATCGTACCTGCAGGAAGCTTCTTGCGTTTAACCGCGGGATAGCTGTCACTGAGTCATTCTGTAATTGCAGGAATAGATAACAAGAAAAGGCACTGCTCTGGCAGAGCCTGCCTGGCCAAGGTTGTTTAAAAATACCTAGCCCCAGCCCTCACGGCTTTCTGCAGCTCTGCTGGGTGTCGGGAAGCCCATGCTGCTGGCGAGCAGGTGCTCCCTGCGGGCTCGGTCCACTGAAATAACTGCTGGGATCTCGCCCAGGATCTCTTCTCCCAAAACTTAAGCCAGATCCCAGCTACACTGGAAAAGACACAGTAACACACCCCGCCAGCGACTTCCATTTTGCATTAAGCGTGAAGATCTCTCTCCCATGGGGGAGCATCCCCCTGCCTGCTGGATGGACCCATCCGCTGTAATGAATCTGACAACAGTGGAAATAATAATAAAAAGTGTATGTAAAAGCAGCTTGCCCGGAGGCGGGCTGAAGGGGCAGTGCCCCACGCGGCCCAGCCTTGGATGGGGCTGAAGCGGCAGTTTCTGACCCAGCAGAGAGTCGGGGGACCCTGGGTGCAGATGCTGCTGGGCACCGCGGCTGCTCACCCCATCCGTGTTTGCTGGCACGAGTCGGGAAGGAGGTATGGACAGGGGAAAGGCTTCCTGGGAACCCCGGGGCTGCTCTCCCGTCATCCCCAGCTCACCTTCCCGGGAAGCAACACAACCAAGGCTTGCATATTTGCTGCTACTGCTCACCCCGAGCACCCCAGCCCACCCCGGGGAAGCGAGACCCGTCAGAGGAGACAAACCAGCCCGCGCACGTTTCATTTGCCATGACTAACAGCTTAAGTAAATGACCGGGTAAACACACTAATTTTACTTTCAAAACAAAAAACAAAAAGCAAAAAGCCACAAAGCCCAGTTCTTCTTCCTTGAGTAAAGGTGGGTGCGTGACTATTGGCATTTGTCCTCTCGGTGCATTTGCGAGTTGCCAGCTTTCTAAAACCTGGCAGCCACTACAAGACAAAGCGACATATTGAGCGCAGGAGCAAAAATGCTCCTCACTTGTGAATGCCAAGGAGGGGGAAAAAGAAAAATCAAAAACAACCTGTGAGGGCAGTGCCTGCTGCCCCGCAGAGTGATGCCGGGGACGCTCTGTGGCATCGGCTGGAAGCCACGGGGATGGAGCCTGTCCCTCGAGCAGCGCCGCTCCGGGGATGGCTGGCGTTAGGGTGGTTTGTAGCCAAAGGCTCCATTCTTGCCTTTGGGGGTCTGTGCGTCCCATGGCAGGTGGCTTTCCAAGGAGAAATACAGCTCTGAGGAGCAGCACCTCACCTGCACCCACAGGGCCGTCCCTCCACCAGGTCCAACAGCTGCTCCCCATCGCCCTGGGCTCATGCCATGGTCATGCAAAGGCCCCCGGGAACCCCAATCCTGCAAGCCCTCCTGCTCCCCACGTGCATCCCAACCCCTGTGGAGGAGTGGGCGAGGAGCCCAGACCTGAACCTGCCGGGTTTGGGATCTCTCGGTGTTAATTGGCATCAGACACAGGGTTGAGATGAGGCCGTTTCCTAAGCGGCGCACCGTAAGGATCTCACTTGTTCTGTTTGATGACTCCTCTTGTGTCGTTTCAGTAGCAGGTGGTGAAAGCTGGGGCGGGGGGGAACCCTATAAAATGTTTAACATCCCTTTAGCTTCAATTTATCTGAAGAGACTTCAAACAGCACAATTTCCCCCTGCCATCTGGGTGCCACTTTAAAAGACATTTTCTCATATCATTGCAATTTCAGAAAATCTTGTTGTACAGCTATGGAAATGCAAGATGCTTCCCCTAAATTGTGCATCAGTGTGAAGCGTTTTAAACCTCAACTGCAGCTTATAATATATTTTGACAGCTCACAGACGGCTCCCGAGAGACTTTTCCTGTTCCAACACTGCCTGTGCAGGGGAGCCCAGCTTTGGGCACCGCAGTCCTGCGAGGCAAAGCCCTGCGCTTGGCTGTGCCTTGTTTTGCTCCAGGAACGGGAAGAAGATTCCCTTGCAGAGCTTTGAACATGTCTCTGTGACACGTATTTCCCGCTCATGCGCCCCCAAATAGCTTAGAAACATGTTGACCTACTCCAAAACCTCAGAGAAATCTCTAACAATCATATAAACGTCCTGCAAGCGGGCAGCCTGGCAAGAGAGAAGGGCTCTAGCGATGTCCCTGCTGGACTCAGCCCTTCTTGGACCCCCCCAAACCACGGCAGGGAAAGCTGCTCCCTGCACGTAGCCAGCCCCAAAGTACAGCTCCAGAGGAGAGGGGCTTTGGTGCCAGCACGAGGCATCCCCTTCAGCGTCCCAGCCCCAGGGGAGACTCCCAGCCCTCGGCCAGGTGAGGGGGACACCCCAGCCCCCAGCACTAAGCCTTAGCTTTGCTGAGCTCCGGACCAGAGCAACAACCCCTGCCCGCACGAGCAGATCCCCTAATCGTGGGGCAAACTCCCATCACCAGCAATGCACAGCTCAGCCGATTTCTCCAGCCCTGTCAAAGCTGTTTGTCCCTGTCCCTCCTTGGCAGAGGCAGTGTCCCCGTGCCTCCGAAAGCGCCCGGGCTCAGACGTTGATTCACAGCCAGAGGAAGTGACTGAAGAATGAATGGAAGGGTTAGTGCAGGTCAGCGGGTGGTTAGCGTTAGTTGCCTTAAAGCTTAATGACCACATCAATACAGCAGGAGTAACTCCGGAGCAGCCGGTTCATCAAGGGGATGACCTGTGCCCAGCGAGGGATGGGACACGCGGTGACCGGCTGGGTGTGCCAGCAGGACTGTGCCCATTTCCCCTGCAAGGGGTGAAGCCACAGGGCACGGAGCCGGGGTTAAAGCCAGAAGAACACTGATCCTTCCCCAAGGAGGTCCAAAGAGCTCCCACCATGGAAATGTCACCACTGTGCAGCTCAGCTCAACCCAACACGTCCCCGTCACCCGCTGTGTTTCAGCATCCCCAGCCGCAGCAATGGGGTGCACAGTCACCGTCATCGGCCACGATCGCTGGGGTTTTGGGGCAACCCCAGGCTGGGCATGGAGAGGGAGTCACTCCTTCCCAGGAGACACACTGGGAAGGGAAAAGACAAGCATTTAGAAACGGTAAAGATTTTGTTTTAAATCCCGTGGGTTTGCTTGTTTTTGAAGACCTTAATGCTTTTTCCCACGTGGCTCTGGCACAGCAGAGGAGGGTGGCTGCTCCACGGGCAACGCAGGAGCCGACACCGCGCCAAGCACAGAAGGGCAAAGCTTTTGCCGTCAAACACCCCCCAGGCTCTGGAGGGGTCTGACAGCTCACCCAGGTCATGGGCTAAACTCAGGGTGGGTAAACCCAGGACTGGGTCTACACCTGGCAAATCAGGTCCAGATGAGGCCAAACCATGATGTTACCGCCCTGTGTCATCTTACAGCAAGAGTCCAAGTCTTGAGAAATTCCTGCCATGCACAGTTCAAGGAAGTCAGGGACATTTCCAGCAGAGAAATGGATGTCCCTGAGGGACCAAAAAGCCATCTAAGGGCCGAGGATCAGCCTTGCTACCCCATGCACATCACTTCACGGGGGCCTCAGTTTCCCCAAGGTACAGAGCGGGACATTTTCAGTCCTTGAAATATCAGATGCATCTTCCAGGTTTGCCCTGGCACCATCAGAAGCCAGCCCTGGGAACTCGGCTGGGTGCTGGTTCTGTGGTGTTCTCCCCAAAGCTGGCTCCTGCCGGAGGGAGCCTCTCGCAGCTCTCCAGGGAGGAGTTGAAATGCCGAGCACGCCTCCCCGGCATTCGCCCTCATCTTCAGAAATTGCAGTAAATCAGTATCGCTGCAAATTGGGCTCTTTTTTTGGCTCCAGCTTGATGTAAAAAGGAAAACAAATGGAGTTTTAAAATGCAGCTAATCAAGGAGTTAGAGAGAGGTTAATCCTAATGGATTAATCAGCTGGCAGGGGGACGGGAAGGAGGCGCGGGCAGGGAGGAGCAGAGAAGCAGCCGAGCCTGGTCACTCCTCCCAAGGGTGATGGCAAGTTTCAGGGAGAGTTTGGAGATGGTGGTGATGCTCCTTCTTCCACTCGGGTGCCACATCCAGCGCAGGGACCACACAGGTTTGGTGTAGCAGTAACAGGTGAGTCCTGGACTTAGGTGCACCTCCCCTGGGGAAAAACTGAATCCTCAATGCTTTCCTTATCACCCTGTTGGAAAAACAGTGAGCAACGTTTGACTTCACCACCCTCCTCTACTGTCCATCATCTCCCTTTAGACACCAAAAGGTGATAAAACCTGGGATGTGGGACGGCCCTGGCTGGTGTTAACGCCCCTGCAAACTCAGGGGGTGACTGGGAAAGGGGTTTTGAGCAGAGCTGAGCTGCCCCGAGGCTTTTCCACCACCTCCTGCAGAGCAGCACCCACCACAGCTGCCCTGACCACCCTGCAGGGTCTGGCCAGCAGCTCCTGCAGCCAAATCCAAGCATCCTCCTGACCAGTAACCCAAGACATCAGCATCTGCCTCCCGACACAGCCGGGCATTCTTCATGGGGTAAAGCCTCTTGATAGGCAGCTAATTGGGCTTAGCATAAAAAGGGCTTGAATGTAATTAGTGACAGTGAAAGCAAGGAGGTTTAAAGAAGGTTATTAATGATATACACCACTGTATACAACAGCATAATCGCCAAAAAATTATTAGATCCATTAAGTATCATTATCAAGGCCTGAAGCTAATCATTTAAGCTTAATGAAACTAATACATTTCTCCAGCACTGGCAGTAGGGCTCATCCCTTGGAGGGAAGCAGCAGCCGGGAAGCCTCAAGCCATGGTGTCACCGCAGCATCGCTGCTGGCCCCGGCTGTGGCACCAGCGCCGTGCTGGCTCTGGGTTCCGCGTTCCCAAGAGCTGAGCCCACTTCCAGGCACTTTCAGAAGCGATTCACTCATTTCAGCAGGAAACCTTTTGCTTTGGCAGCTCAAAGACCTTGGGGTCAATGATGTCCTGCACAGGCATTTAATGCAGGTGGTTTTCCCCAGCGCCCCACCAGTGGTGAGCCCCACCCTCAGTGTGGGTCAGGCTGGTGCTGCTGGTCTCTGCTCCCTGGGACCTTTGGCTCAAGTGTTAATATCATCAAGGAGGACAACGAGATCTTCCAAACCTCCCTTAGGTGGTGCAGGAGCAGGGGTCCAAAGTGTCCCCCTCCACCACCAACCTCTGGGGGTGCCTGGATGCCTGTCCTGCTGCCTCCTCCCCTACCTCCCTCCTCTCCCTTGTTTTGAGCAGCTCTTTAGAGACCGGAGGAGAAATGACTCCGAGCCAAGGCAGTTGCAATGATCTCACCGCTAATTATGCAGAGGAGTCATTTAGCTGTGCCCACGCGTGATGAAGTGATATGACAGAGAGGAACAAAACCCCACAGCCACTTTGTGGATCGCAAATTAAAGAGGGGAAAAAACCCAAAGTGAGCAAACCCAAGCGCTCGACCTGCACCTGCCCCTCCACAAGCCACTGCGGATGCTGCGCTACCCCCAAACCCACCGCAATCAGCAACAGGTAGCTCAGATTGGGAAACAATCACAAATCCCATTAGCTCTGCTTTCCCCTTGCCTTTGTCTGGGTCTGTTTTCCACCCTGGTCCCAGCCACAGGATCATCGCTGCAGCAGGACTCACCATCACTTTAAAGAGGAGCCTGGGATTAGCACCAGCCTTATTAAAAACACTCACTCACACCTCATTTTACCTTCACACTGGAGATGATTTAGCTTGATTTATTCTAATTAGTTGTAATTTATTATTTTAATGAGCCCTTCTGCAGGCTTTCTGTGCTTCATAACCACCCTCCTCAGCTGCTAAAATATGTTTCAAGGAGGTCTTTTAATAAGGAGAGGTTTCCAAGACCACCTCGCATAGGAAGCTTTTTGTTGCAATACGAAACAAGAAATTTAAGAGGAAATATGCCTCTCCTCCAGGATTGGGTTGCTGCGGAGCATCTGGCTGGGAGCAGGAGGCTGCACTTCAGCACATCCCCCCAATGGCAAGATGGCCCTTAATTACCAGCAGGTTTGCAGCTGGGTTTAAAGACCAACAGAAAAACACAAATAGGAGAAAAGTCTCCTTTTCCCCCCAGCTACAGCCTGTAATTCGAGGGAGGGATGTGTGGCTACGAGATGTTGCGGTGCCCAGAGGCAGCTGCAGCTCCATGAAGGGGTTGATGATGCTCAACCCCATGGTCACACACAGCGTCCACCCGGGAGGGTCCCTGCTGCTGGTGGGGTCACCGGGCTTGAGCCTTAGAGCACCCCCGGTCCCCTCCCGAGATGGGCACGGGCAGCAGTAGCCAAACCACGATGCTGTAACGCCCCACTGGCAGTGCTTTGTCCCCAGCTGTCTCCCCCCTTTCCCCCCACAGCAGCGGGCAGAGCTCCAGGGACATCTCGACCTGCTCCCAGGGGTGGCCCTGCCAGTTTATGGCCAGGAGCTCCTGCTGAACTTCCCAGCTTTTGGTTTAAAAGGGACAGAAAGGCTGTCTGGTCAGCTGGAGCGTAATGTCTCTATGACACCAGGTTCTTTCATTAGAGAAAAAGAAAGAGTTTTTGCTTCTCTGTCCCCACGGCCATCGTCTGGCAAAAGCTCCTCTTTGGAGACATCCAAAATAAAGCTGCTGAGATTTGCTTTTGCAAGTGGAGACCAAAACTGCAACAAAGCAAAATCCCCAGTGGAAGAGAAACTCCCAAAAAGATACATGAAAAACCCCAAACGACCTCGACTTTAGCAGAGAAACACTTAGATGGTTACAGGGTATTCTCTGGGGGGAAAGGGACTGACTTGTGCTGAAGGGAAATGGGTTTATGTGAGAAATAGCGAGAAAACCTCAGGGAACCTGGGGATGCTCCGGAGGGCTCTGGGAAGGAAAGCCACCCAGAAGTGTTATATCAACCCCCCCTGTGCGAACCCAGACAGATAATCTGCAGGAATAAGAGCCAGCTGCCACAGGAGAGCCTGGAGAGCTGCACGGCGGCGAGGGGGGACTGAGGGAGAGGATGCTGGAGGAAACCAGGCTGAGCTCCCGCGCGCCCGTGGCACACACATGGCTCAGAGCTGTGCGGAGAGGCTCCCAGAGCAGCTGGAAGGCACAAACATCCCCATCAGCCAACAAAAGGGTCTCTGTGGCCACCCCAGGGCCCCACGGCACGATCTAACAGTGTGCTGGGAGCAAGCCAGAGACGTCAAGCGCATCTCTGTGGGGCAAGCCAGCGTGTCCCGAGCCATGGGCACACGTGGATGCAAGAGTGATGCTTGCCCAGAGCAGAGCTGGACACAGCTTTGGGAGATGGTCATTGGCCACCGCTCTGCCCAGGCACAAGCCAGCTCCTGCCGCGGGAGTGGGGGAGTCAGAAAATAGGAGCAACCCAGTTCTTCTAGGAGAAGAAACCGGGCCTCTGGAGATGCCTGGTGCGTCTGGACAGCTCTGGAGCTTCTTGTGGATTATTTACCCTGCTCCGCATGCTGCCAACCAAAATAAATCAGTTCGGCTTTTGCTTCCATTTTAGGAAATTAAATCCTCTGGGACGGGATGGGAATGGGTGCCCTGCGAGGAGCCACATGCTTGCCCAGCCCGGTCCCGGTGGGGTGTAAACCGGGGCTCAGAAACTGCTCGGCCCATGCCGCTGCCTTGCCAAGGGCCGGTGGTGCCGGCAGAGCCCCTGCGGCTTCCTCGGCAGCTCAGAGATTTATTCGGCCTCCTGCAGACCGAGCCTCCTGCCACTGAGCTCTCCCAGGGATGGGGTGACCTTATCCTTATCTCCTCGCGTCCTGCGGCCGGTTTGGGCAGCCGGTCTGCCGAGGCCGGTTTCCCATGACGCAGCCCCCTTATCTCCTGCCGTTGCGTTCCCAGCTCCAGGCCCTCCCCATCAGCCTGTCCCGGCTCCGTGGCCACAGCACCGGGAATCGCTGGTTTGTGCTGCAGGAGGGATCACTGCTGCAAAGGAGCTAGGAAAACCTTTCCCAAAACAAAGAGGTGGCACACACCACCTGCTTCTCCCTCTGGCTGCCCAGGAGGGCTTTGCTGGGGCTTAGAGCTGAGCTCGCAAGCTCACGGTCCTGAGACGCACCAAGAGCTGCTGGATGTCCAAGCTGAGCCCCGAGCCCGGCATCTCCTCTCCCCGGAGCAGGCACGCTCCTCACGCTCCTCGCTCCGGCTGCTGCCCGGGCAGTGAGGCACAAGCTGGCACCAGCGGCAACAAAGAGCGTAATGCAAATTGCCCGGTATCCGACTGCTTAATTACACCAGCCCCTTTCAGATGTGATTGTGTATTTTATCAGAACTGACTTCTTAAAAAGAAAAAAAAAAAAAAAAAAAAAGAAATCTTTCTGACATCTGCTCCTCTCCCCGCCCCGGCCAGGGGCATGGCCCAGTGCCAGCAGCATCAGCCTTGCTGTGAGAGCAGGGTTTGAAAGGCCTGATTAGGATGGTTCCTCTGCCTCCTCCAGCAGGAAAAACCATTTGGCTTTGAATGATGTATTGAGAAGTCTAACGCCGCTCCAGAAGGAAAAATAAGGGAGTAGAGGGGTGCTGCTGCGGCTGGGGTGCCCTATGCCAGGGGAATTGCTGATCAATATGATCCTGCCCCTTCTCCAATGTGTGAGAGGGGTCCCAAAACGCGCAGCCCCAGGTCTTGGTCCCTCCTGAACCCCAGGGGTTGGACCCGCTGGAAACCCGCTCCTCCCTGCCCAGGGGATGCTCACCCACAGCCACGTCCTGTGCGCGGCCTCTCCCTGTTAGAGCCGATATTAAGCTATAAACCCAAATGTGTTATGACACCACCCGGTGCAGCGTAATTGCTCTAAACCTGTGAAATGTAATGTAATCGGCAGAGCTGCCATTATAGCATCGTGCTACGGGGCTAATGGCTTCAAGCCGTTATCTCACGCGCAGGCTGAGGATGCGCAAACAGCTCCCGCTCCCCCCGGCTCTGCCGCACCCTGGTACCCCAGAAACGCACATTTCCCACCCCCTCCTCCTCGGACACAGGGGGAGAGGCTGATGCAGAAATGCCCCAGTGTTTCCAAACTTATTTTCCCATTTGCAGAAACACCAGTGGAGAATACTTTTTTTTTTTTAAAAGCCTCCTTCACTTCAATAATCAGGTCATGCTTAAAGAAAAAAAAAAAAGAAAAAAAGAAAAGAAAGCAAATTTCCACTTGCAATTATTTCATTAGTATATGATACTCCAGACAATCCAACAGCTTGAGAAGCTGCGGGCTGCACAGGTCCAAGCACGCCGCCTGGGTAAGAGGTCCTTAGTGCTAATTGCCGATGCCAGCCTCAGCCATTAAGAAATTATTGCTAATCATAGAATTGTTAGGGTTGGAAGGGACCTTAAAGATCATCTAGTTCCAACCCCCCTGCCATGGCAGGGACACCTCCCACTAGATCAGGTTGCTCAGAGCCCCATCCAGCCTGGCCTTAAAAACTTCCAGGGATGGGGCTTCCACCACCTCTCTGGGCAACCTGGGCCAGTGTCTCACCACCCTCACGGTGAAGAACTTCTTCCTAACGTCCAGTCTGAATCGACCCATCTTTAGTTTTAACCCATTCCCTCTAGTCCTACCATTACCCGACATCCTAAAAAGTCCCTCCCCAGCTTTCTTGTAGGCCCCCTTAAGGTACTGGTAGGCCACTATAAGGTCTCCTCGGAGCCTTCTTTTCTCCAGACTGAACTACCCCAGCACTCTCAGTCTGTCCTCATAGGAGAGGTGCTCCAGCCCTCTGATCATCCTCGTGGCCCTTCTCTGGACACGTTTCAGCACATCTGTATCTTTCTTGTAGTGGGGGCTCCAGAACTGGATGCAGTACTCCAGGTGGGGTCTCAGGAGAGTGGAGTAGAGGGGGAGAATCACCTCCCTCGACCTGCTGGATCTTACAACAAGACCTTGCATCTTACAACAGCTTTTATAAGGCGTTATTAAGGAATTCATCAGAAAGCAGAAGCAAATAAAAGAGAAAATGATTGAAGAAAAATAAATAACCCTCTCCCAAACTGGTGGGCCCGCAGCAGAGAGAACTGTGAGCCATCCCCTGCCTGTAGTAGCCCTTACCTGCATGTAGCCCCAAAGCTCTCATTGCCCCAGCAGTGGGGCAGCTGCAGCCGGGGACCTCCCCATATACCCTGGGGCAGGAGAGGGGCTCAGCTGTGGCTAATTGCCCCCCGCAGCCCCGGCAGAGCTGCAGCTGGTGCCCGGCGCCTGCAGCCCTGCTGGGGGGAGCCCTCGCCTGCCCCTCGTGGGGTGCAGGGTGGGGGCTGCTGGGGGGGACACTGATCCCACCACTCCAGCGGGGTGCCGGAGCCTGCGGGTCACCCCACACGGGCTCCCCCCAGGGTCCCTCCCATGAACACGGAGGGGATGGGGCACTGGGGGTGAAATGGGGGTTGGGCTTGGGGAGCCTGCGGGGCTGGGGAGGTTTTTTGTGGAAAAAATAATTCTTTGAAAGGGTGAGGAAGAGGGGGGAGAGTTTGTGCTGGGGGAGGTGCCACCCACGGGGCAGGATGGCTCCAAGTGGCAGGAGGACACAGGGCTGGAGCTGTGACTCATGACATTTTTGCTTTCCATCCTGGCGTCGGTATTACATTTCCAGGGTTATATTTTATTCATAAAAATTGCTGTGCTCACAGCGGCGCCTGGCAGAGCTGTCGAGGCTGAGCCTGGGGCTGGCTCCCGTGGATGGGCTGGGGGTGTCGTGCACCATCTGGGTGTCCAGGCTGCATAACTGCTGCTGAAAATTCAACATAGAATATGTAAAACCGGGGTGAGAGGAGCCCCCCGTTCCCCTCCCTGACCTGGAGTGCGGGTACCATGGTGGCCCCCGAGCGCCGGGGTTTACAGCGTGTGATGGGCTGTTGTTGGTAACCGCATCCCGAAGGAGCCGGAGCGGAGCATGTGAGGTTGTATTTTTAACTCCGGGGTCCTGGTGACATGGAAAACCGGGTGCCCGGTCCAGGTGCCGCACAGATGGATGGAAAAACTCCCGCTGCCCATTGGCACCTCTGCTTTGCCGACCCCGGGCATTGCAGTGTGTTAACAAATCTCACCCGGTGCTTTGCCACTGGGAATGGTTTTAAAGCTGTGTCCAGAGCCCAGCATAAACCATTTGCCGGTACATCCACCGGGGAATTATCTGGGAAGTGCTTCCCTGCAGAGCTGCCGGTGCGGAGCTGGAAATGGGGACGGTGCAAGCCCGACTTTCCCAGCTCAGAGGCCGATTTAGCATCCCCAACCTGGAAAAAACATTTGCAACCCCTCAAGAGGGTAAGGAAAGGATGAGCCCATGGTCCTTGCCGGGCTCGGTGCCTCCCTGGCACTATGCTAGCCAGGACTCGCCGTCCACAGGCTGCAGAAAAGGCTCAAGCAAATGTTTCATCCACCCATCAGCGCAAACATCCCCACACATCTCTCTTCTCCTGGTCCCCGTGGGGAGGACGCCGTGCCGGGCTGGGAGGTGGCACATGGTGGCATCCCCCCTCATCCCCGCCACCCTCCTGCCGCCCTGCGCCCGCCCTGCCGGGCTCAGCCGAGACAAGCGGAGGCTAAGAACATCGACTGGGTTTTATTCCTCAGGTCTGACAAGTAAAAGCACAAATTCTCTTTGGAAAAAAAAAAAGAAGAAAAAAAAACAACCAACCCAAAAACCAATGTTCAAAACACACGGACGGTTTGCGTTTCTCAGGACGGAGGCCGTGCCGTCAAGCCCCACCGCCGGACGCGCATCTTTTGCAGAGATGTAGTTTTTTAGAAAAAACAACCCACGGAAGAGGAAAAGACACAGGGCTATGGGATTCCATGTCAATTTTAGAGGAAAAAGGGCCCTTTTTTGCTATTGTGATAAATATCCCATCCGAGCGACTCAGAGCAAAAAATAGCCGTGATGAGGACATCCGTTCTGCTCGGCCCCGTGGGCACAAAATCTCTACCGGCACCTCAGGCCGCTACAAGCCCTCGGGGCTGGTGGCCTGGCACCTGGCTCTCAGCTGGTGTCCCCGCGGGGTGGCGGGTGCTGCCGTCCCTGCGAGCGGCACCCGTCACCCTTGCCGGAGGCTGTCTGGACACCGCGCCGCAGGGGAGCGGGGGGTCCAGGGGGAGAGGGGAGAGGGGAGGAGGGGTGCCGGGTCGCAGGAAGGACGTGGGTGGCCGGTCAGGCGCAGGTGGCCTCCTGGCTCTCGATGGGGATCTCGCTGCCGCAGCCGCCCTCGCCGTACTGCTGGTAGGGGGGGATCTGGGGCGCCTCAATGATCAGCAGCCCCTCCGGCGACAAGGAGGCGAAGACCGTGATGGGGTCCACCTCGTAGGGCAGCCTGCAGGAGGGAAGGAAGGACGAGATGGCTTAGGAGCTGGGGGGGCCGGGGCAGCTGCCTCGCAGCATCCCCCATCCCAGGTGGACAACGACCCTGGGGAAGCCCACGCAGGACCCCCAGCATGGGGGGAACCACTGATGAGGAGCCACCAGCCGCGGCGTGGGGCTCGGCAGAGCCTAGGTTATTGCTGTAGCGCCCGGGAATGTTCCGGGGATATTTAAAGCAGCCTCCTGGCCGGTCTGGCCCCTGCAGGGGCTCTGTTTAATCTCCCCGGCAGATGTGTTTGACGGGATGTCACCCGCCGCTTGTGCCGCCTGGGCTTCTGCAAAGCAGGAGTAAATCATCGCCGCGGCGCGGCCGGCGTCAGCCGCGAGCCTTGCCCGTAAAAGGAGCCGCCGTGGCTGCCGAGCGCCAAGCAGGAGGGAGCGCCCCGCTCGCCCCAGCTTTCCCGCGGGAGCTGGGGATGCACAGGGCTCCTTCGGGGTGGAAAAGCAAAGCCAAGCTGCTGCCAGGCGAGGAAACCCTTCCCACACCCTGGGCTTTACTTCTTCTCCCTCGTCAACCCCGCGAGCCCTGCGGCCGGGGGTCTACCCCCCGCATGGGCGAGGTGCCGCGTCGGGGCTCGCCTGCCTCCGGACTTGCCTTCCCTCCCTGCCCTCTGCCATTGCTGTTGCCAAAGTGAGCCATCGCGGTGAGTCAACACGATAGCGATCTAGCTGACATCATTCAGACAGAGATAGGGATATATATACACACATTTACAGGCAGGGGTGTATTTGGGGGCTGACGATGGTGTCAGCCCATCGTGCCCTGCTGAACCCCGAGGGATGTGCTGGCACCGCGGCTCCTTGCACCCCCCTGCTCCCTGCGCCCCCGCCAGCTGCAAGCGCAGCCCTGGCCTGGAGCAGACTGGCAAAGCACCCAGAAAAAGACCTCCTCCTCTATCACCTCCCTCGGGAAACCCCCGTGTGGCCCGAACCAGCCAAGCACGTGCTGGAAAAGGGCAGATTTTGGGGTGAAAACAGGCGCAGGAGTCCCTGAATGCGGGGCACGGGGATTGGCAAAGCTCAGCCCTTCGCCGCCGTTGGCATCCCTGTGCTGCCTGCGACCTGCCCGCATCGCAGGGACGGGGTCCCACAGCAGGCTAGTGACATTCGGGTGCTGGTCAAGGGGATGTGGCAGCCCCCCAGCCCTCTTGGCGGGGAGACACCCCGGGATACCTACTGGATTTTCTTGGTGAAGTTCTTGGAGACGATCCCTCCTTCCACCTGCTGCTCCTCGTGTTTGCCTGCAGGGAAGGGCAACACCCCACGTCACCACTTCGCCAGGAGATTATTTTCTCCCCAACAAACGTCAACAAAAGCCAAGAGGAAAGTTTGCAGAGGAGTTGTTTTTCCTTCCCCAGTACAAACCTTTCCCCCTGGGGAGGGCTCAGGGAGCATCTCCTGTGCAGGGAAGGCGATGCCAGGCACAGCACACCCCTATTTCCAGTGAGAGCCTGGGGTCTTGCAGGCTGCCAAGAGCTGGGGCTTAAGAAAAAGCCCCCCCTAAACGTAATAACACCTTTGGAGGTGGCAGCATCCCTCTTTGTCCCCCTCCCCAGGCTGGGCTCCCCTCTGCTGCTGTCAGGCTGGGGGTCCCTGTGCCTGGAGCATCTCTGAAGTCAACACCGCGCCGGCGGCTGCTCGATCCCCCCCGACCTGCAGTTTTCCCCCGCTGTGATTCCATGAATCCCAAATAAATACCCAGGGCCATGCTGCGTGGCAGCCCCCAGCCCCTCCCTGGGGACCCTGGCCTGGGGCACCCCGCGATGTGCGTGGCGGCTGCAGGGATGCTCAGGGCTGGGTGCACCCCGCACCCGCTTCCCCCAACACTAATTGAATTTTTAGGGATGTGCTTCTGGACTGCTCGTCCCCAGGCTGGGCTGGGGTGGGGGCCGTGGGGCGGTTGCCCCCCGCTTCCCAGTGCCAGAGCTGCGTTTCGCTCGGCCCCTTTAAAGGGAATCTCCCTCCAGTCCGGCTATAATTAACCCAGCCAAGCTGGGGCCCCTCTTGGCAGCTCGCTGCAGGGTGCCGCCGCCCCAGCACTGCCTCCCTGGCTGGCCGGGGCGGAAAGTGGGGAGATTTACCCCAAAGGAGCCTTGTCCTTTTCATTTTTGCAGCAAACCACCGCAGCTTGTGAGCTGGGTCCCCCCGTGGCACCCCCAAACTGCCCACGGGGCTGCCTCAAATCCCTGCCGCAGCCCTGGCCCTACTCCCCAGCATGGGGCTGCTGCTGCCAGCTTAAAATAAAGGTGATTTTTTGCATTTTACGGCAATTTTTTGAGCCAGCATGGGCACGGCTGCTTTTCACGCCCCATCCTCCTCCTCCTCCCCGGTGCCTTGGCTCTCACCTGACACCTCGACGTAGCCATCCTTGGTTTTGACCGTCAGCTCCTCGGGTTTGAAGCTGTGCACATTGACGCAGACCTTCCAGGGCTCGCGGGGAAAGGGTGCGGGGCTGCGGCTCTCGGGGTACCCGCCGAAGCGGGCGCCGTAGCCGGGGGCCATGGCGGAGGCGCGGGCCATGCCAGCGCGCAGGGGACCCGGCCAGGTGGTGGTGAGCCGGGGCCGAGCCCAGTCGGGCCAGTCCGCCGTCAGGTCCCCGGGGAAGGGGGACATGCCGAAATCATCGTCCAGCAGGCGCGAGGTCAAGCCGGGCTCCCGGAAAGGGTCGCGGACGCTGCGCCTGCCGGGGTAATGGCAGGAGAAGGGCATCTGGCTGTCGGCCATGGCTTCCTTCAGAGGGGTCCGAGCGTCTCCCCCACGGAGCCTCAGCCTCTGTGCGGCCACTCCTGGCTGTGAACTTCCCCAGGGAGCCCGTCCCGGAGGAGGCGCATCCACCCCGGGCGGGATGCGGGCGTGCGGCTGTGGGTGGGCACCGCGGGGATCGTCCCCTCCTTCCCCGGCACCAGGTGAAGGACGACGGAGAAAATCAATTCAGAGCTGAATCACAGAGGAAGGACGGAGGGAGCTCTCTGGCCGCGAGAAAACGCTTCCTGTCTGGCTGCGATCCCAGGGACCGGGGAGAGGAAAATAAAACTTCTCGTCAGGAGAGGGGAAAAAAAATAATTTATAAACCCAAATATCCTGAGATTAAAAAGATTACCTCTCCCCTCTCGCTCCCCTGCACTTTATGTGCGACTTTCCTGGCCGCTCCCGGGTGGGAGCTGCAATAAATGTCTGAGCTCGGAGCCGAGAAACTTCTCTAACCTTCCAGCCGCCGGGTGAGCGCTATTTATATGGATTTGGGAGGAGGGGGGGTGTGTTTTGCAATTCCTGCCCTGTCAGCCGAGTATTTTGGAGAGGATGAAACAGCTGTGGAGAATCTGGGCTGCGGCAGCTGACCTCTCCCGCCGGCCCGAGGATCCCGGCCACCGCGGGGCCACGGTGCTTTGGCAGCTGCCCCGGCCCCCGCCGCCCCCTCCCGCCACCCCGCGCCCAGCCTGAGCACCCAAAATAGCCCCCGAGCTCAGGGCTGGCTGCTTTCACCCCAGTGTCACCCATTAAAAATACCCCCCCTCGGCGGGGCTGGGCCAAGCTGCTCCCCTCACTGTAAAGCCACGTGTCCCCCATGCCACCGAGCAGCCCACTGTACCGGGAAATGGGCCACTGGTGGCACCCCCGGTGCAGCGCTGCGGCAGCACCCATGGGGGGGTATTTGGGGGATGCCGGGGCAGGGAATGGACCCCTTTCACTGCTGGGATTGTGTGGGGTCTTGGCTACCCTGGGCTGCCCGCAGGGATGCAGGGGGAAAGCCGTGCTCCAAGGGATGCTCCTCTCCATCCCTGCTTCCTCGGCCACCTTCCCTGGGAGAAGTGTCCCCTGCCCGCGGGAAGGAGAGGGACCCCGGGCAGCGGGCAAGCAGGGTCCTCGCGGTGCTGCTCAACACCTGCCTCCTCCTCACCCTTGCCCACCTCCTCCTCCTCCTCCTCGCCCCACCGCATGCCCGGGCCCTGCCGCAATTGCTGTGCGCGGGCAGGGCGAGGCGGTAATCACAGCCGCGCGGCAGCAGGGCTAATTACAGGGCAGCGGTGGGGAGCGGGCAGCGCGCCGTGGGATGAGGCGCGGCAGGGAGTGAGCTCCCAGCGAGCATCCGCCTGGGCGACATGGCCCCGATCATGCAAGCTGGGGGTACCTGGTGTCAACAAGGGGCTCCCCGTGGAGGTGGTCCAGGCACAGCTCCGGTGGGCGATGGGATGCGCCAGAGGATGGGATGTCATCAGTGAGGGTCACGCCGGATACAGGACCACTTCCTCATGCCGCATCCTCCCTCCTGGCTCTGCCTCATGCTCCTTCTCTCCAGCATCTGCAATTTTTCTAATGGACTTGATGGAACTAATTACAGCAGGAAGACTTTAATGCAGTGCAGGCCGCGCAGCAATTCAGCTGCTGGTCACTCCGACTGCATTAATCATGCGGCTCCGACGCGGCATGGCTGTGGGAAGGAGCTGCCTCTCCTCAGCGCAGGGCCGGACTGCTCCCCTGTGCTCAGCTCTGTCACCCCCCCATGCCTGGGGACAGCCAGGCGCCGCGGGGGTCTCCCTGCAGACCCAAGAGGGTGCCTGGAGATGCCTGGGGAGGTCCCAGGTTCTGGCTGAGCACCCCTGGGAGCAGGGAGGTGGTTGCCAGCAGAGGGGCAGAGCATCCCCCTCTGTCCCCTTGTCCTGCCCAGCTGGGGTGCGCTGCTACCCAGGGGTGACAGCAGGATGTCCTGGGGACATCGCCACATGCCGAGCCTGAGCTCAGCTGGGCACCACTCACCTCAGCTGGGGAGCGGGACCACCCCAGCACCCAGCTCTGCACCTGCTCGGGTAAACACCAACCCCTGGGGAGAGGGGGACAAGCCCCGAGGAGGTTTTGGGCAGCCGCACGATCCTGCCGTGTTTCCAGGAGCTTCCCAACATCCCCATTCCCATGTTTCCCTGTGTAGCTTGGGGCCATCCTCCCTCCCCGGCCAGGAATCCTCCCTGTCGCCTTGTTTATCCCGATTAGTCACACGTCCCCTCCCGCCGGCTCTTGCCCTCTCTGGGCCATCCCAATTTAGCTCCTGTTGTCACTCCAAATCTCCCAGCTGCCTCCCGCCGCTGAGCCGGCCCCACCACAGCAGCGCTGGGGGGCACTGAGCGGCGTGGCAGCCTCGCTTCTCCTCCCTCCGAGTGACTGGGGGACACTGCCCCATGTCCCCAGGATCTGTCCATGCTGTGCCCAGACCCTTCCTGGGTGCTGAGCCCTGTTGGGACCAGCACGGGGACGCGGTCCAGTGCTACTGCTCCCCTGGGGGTCTAGGGAAGCACCCCGGGGTGAGGGCCATCATCTGGGGTGCTGGAGAGTCCCCACCGCCCTGTTGCTCACAGGGGAGCACCCTGGCTCCTGCTGAGATGGCTGAGGAGGTGACCACAGCAGGACCCTGTGGCGCGGGAGCACCATGCTGGGCTTGGAGGGAGGGCTGTTGCGGGCAGGGAAGGGCACAGCCCCAAGGAGAGCACCGGTGAGCCCAAACGGTGACCTCCATGGTGAGACGGCTGCATTTCTGTCTTGGGCTACCAGTTCCTGAGCAGGGCCAGGGGATCCAAAGCACTTGGCAAAGGGCAGCCGGAGCCCGGCCCAGCAGGGAAGGGAGAGCTGCCAGAAATACTGGCCCACAACTTTTTTTGCTTCAGCCGGTGCCCCGAGGAGCCAGTTCTCGGCAGCTGGGAGTGGAGGCACATGCCCTTCCCTGCGGAGCAGCTGAAACAACCCAAAATATCCCACCGTGCGCAGTCGGATCCAAAAGGAACATGACAAACAGGGCTGTGGTGAGAAGGAATTACTGTCCGAACCTTTATTGGAACCCTTTTTCTAACCAGGCTAACAACTCAAACACCCCAGGAAGACTAAAGAATACAGTATGCATTTCGATGGAGAGCAAAGGGAGTTTTACAATGAAGTCAAATGAACAGATGCGCCCGTGTCATTTCGTAAGGAATCACCCACCAGAGACACCGTTTCCCTCGCGGCTTTTCTCACGTCTTGGCTTTTGTTCTAAATCTTCTCATTCCCTGGGTTTCTAAGGTGGAGAGCTGCCCCGGGCCGGTGAGGTTCAGGGTGTTGTTCTCTAGGCAACAGCCCAAAAGTCGGGATGCTTGACCATGAAGCTGTTGCTACAACAGCAGGTGTACCAGTCAGTGCTTCCGAGACCCTCCTGGTCATGTGCAAACTTCCAGGTAGCAGCAAAAGTCATTAGAATTATTTATTCCTTGGTAAAGAGGTAATGAAACCCCATTGGACACTAAAGGGCAAAGTCTTCACTTAGGCACCTGACTACGTCCCTTTCTCAAACCAATATCCTGATATTCCCAAGGCCACATGCCCTGCAGCTCCTGGGAACAGCCCGGGCACTTGTCTACCGATGCCAGAGCCATGTCCATCCTCCACCAGTCCAGGCAGCTCTGCCCACGGAGCACAAACATCATCCACCCAGGTGAAGAGGACAATGGCTGTGGCGTCGGTGGAGTGACGCTGGGGCTGGTCATGATTTTTAGCACATGCCATGGTTCTTTCAAAGCTGGGGGAGGATGCCTGCAGCAAGCTCCATCTCATATCAGAGACGACAGGAGAGCCCTCCTCCATCCTGCCATGGCCACCTTTCCCAAGCTCACATTTGGGCAAAGCTACTGGTTATGGCACAAAGCTTGGGGAAGGAGGCAAAGCAGGACATGGCATGAGGATGAAGGTCTCGGGATGGGGCAGGGTGGACATCCTTGCTTCTTGGTAGAGACCACAGCAAGTCACTTCAACCCGATCCCCCTCCTCGCATTGATGAAAGGACAACAGGTCTTCCCCTTCCCCCAGTAACCACTGAGAGCCAAGAAGAGGGGGTCAGTGGTGGGAGATCAGAGAGCCCTGGAGATCCTTGACAATCCAACCAGCCCTCCATGGCATGGAAGAGGAAGGGCAGAGTTATTCCTCCACCACGGCTGGCCTGTCATCTCTGAACCCCAGCACCTTTGTGATTTGTCAGTACAGGCTTGTCCAAGGAGGTGAAGGATTTTCCCCTGCCTTGTTCATCTCCATCTAAAGGAGGTTCTACTGGTGGTTGGGCTCCAAATGAGCCTAATTTGTCTGTCAGATGCCCCATGCCAGCAAGTGACAGCCTCAGTAATTCACCTCTCTGATAACCTCCCTCCAACGTATATGGCAACACCTCAAAGGCTCCTACTTTCGTGGACCCAATGGCAAGACCCAAATAGCTTTTTTTAAAGTAATGCTCAATAAATAGATGAAATAAATATTAAATAGAGGCTAAGTCCTCTCAGCCTGTTCAATATATGTACAATGCATAGCAAAATAACAGTGATTGGCTGGTGCAGACAAGTTTGGTACAAATTCAGTCCCCCAAAACAACAAAAACACTGAGAAAAGTTGCAGCCAACATAAAGCAAAGCTCAACGAGCGCGGTAACCCATGAAGAAAAGAAAGAACGCAACAGTGCTTTGAAATATCCCTTATCTTTGCTTTCCAGCAAACCTGCAGAGACTGTGTTGGGTTTTCTGAAGCCTGGCCCCAGCCCTGGGGTTGGGAGAGGAGGGACGAGCCTCGCTTGGTGCCACAAACCCAGAGCCAAGGCAGGTGCAGGGAGCGGGGAGAGCCGACGACATGACTCTGGGATTAGGGGGACATCAGGGAGCAGGTTCTGCCACGTGCGCTCTGCCAGGGAAAGGTAACCACGGAGCTTGGGGACGGAAACAAAATTGTGGATGGGAAAGAGCCTCCGTGTATGAGGAAAGCAAACCCCTCTGAGATACCGCCTCCAAAAGATGGCTGAGATGTTTCCGCAAAGCCTTGCTGCTCTGTGTGAGGCTGTGGCTGTCCCTGGGCATCCCTCGTGCAGCTGGCCGTAGGTGGGCAGTGATTCACCGACACCGAAATGACCGAGTTGCCTTTCCACCAGGCGAACGCTGCTCCTTGCAGAGAGCACCAGCAGCAATCTGAGATGCCAGACGCGGAGCAAAAATCCATGAAAGCAATGAATGCGCGAAACAGCATTAGAAAAGAAAAAGCGCTGGCAAAAGGCACAGAGACAGAAAAGCTTGTGGGCTTCTCGCAAACCGACGGAAAACCCAGTTGTCCACCGACAGGGAGGGGGATGTTCCAGTTGTACTAAAAATCTGAAATAAGTTAAAAAATAAATACCACCACTGAGGGGAAACTCATATGTATATGCACATGTGCACATATACACACACACAGACACACAGACTCGGTTAGCTCCTGTCACCAGAGGCTAGATTTTGCAAACATCTTCAGCGTGGATCACACTCTCACGGCCTCATTTCTTTAGTTTTCCCATGGGTGGGTCATCGTGCAGTGACAAACACGGCAGGGGAGCCCTAGCGACGGCATCCTCCCAGGGAAACCAGCGGTGCCTGTGCAGAGCAGCTCGGTTTCGGGTTGTGCGCTGGCTGCAGAGCCAAGGGAAACAGCAGCCGCCGCCAGCTGGCACCTGGCCGGCGCGAGCACGACTTCCCCTTGCAGCGCTGCAAACTGCCCTTCGCTCGGCCGGCCGGCAAACAGACCCTCGCTGTCACCTCTGTGAGGTCCCAGACCCGTTTCTCTGGTGACATCCATCGCATTCCTGCACAAATCTAATGAGAAACCCTAGATTTTAACATGAAAACAGACGAACAGCTCTGCCCTGCATCCCTCTGGCTGTCACACGCTCTCTGCCCTGCTCTGGAGAGCACAGCTGAAGGGACACGTTGGCAGCCAGCGTGACCATCACTCCTCCAGCCACCGCGCCAAGGGGCCAGCGCTGTAAATCTTTACACGAGAACAGTGGCATGGATACATTCCAACAAATAAACAAACAGATCCAAAAATAACTTATTGTTCCAAAAAAAAAAAAAAAACCCAAACCCCAACCCCAAACATAGAATAAATAAATACTGGTAATGGTGACCACCTGCATCCATTCTGACATACAATTGAAAATAGAATAATAATAATAAATAAATAAATAAATAATTTAAGAGGTTCACTTCAACGCAAGTCTGCTTGGGAAACCCCAGGAGCGCTTAGCTGCCATGGACTGTACAAGCGGAGGCAGTCCTCGAAGCGTGGGTCAGTCGGATGGGTACGAGCGCCACGGTCAGCCCCGCACAGCCCTCGGCGTCATCTCCTGTCCCACAGTCGGCGAGTGCTGCTGCCCTGATGCAGTGCTTTGATCATCCGTCCCCAGCCACGAGGAACTCAGGTCAACGTTGTGTTTTGATATTTACACCAGTTGCACAAAGCCCCTCTTCCTGTCTTTCCTAGTTTTTGACCTCCCAGCTCGCTGCTTCCTTGTTACAGATGCAAGTGTGCCTCAGGGTGTGTTAAGGGGTATGAGGCTACTCTTGTAACACTGGTAGATTTGGGGTTTGGGCTCCCGTTGGGTCTTTCCAGGGAGCAGAAAGACAGGGCATTTCAACATTAAACTGGGAGAGACTCTTTGGGGAAGAAGCGTGAGGTTTTCAGCCCTTTATGAGAAGGGAGTTCACTGCAGAAGATGGCCAAGGGGCCACTGTCAGGGCCAGGGCAGGAGGGAGGGCAGCAGCACCTCGCTGCAAGAACACCCCATCTTCGATCCCTTGATCACAGCCCTAGGGCGTTTGCTCAGCCCTACCAGGAATGCTTTTCTCTGCGTCCTAGAAAGTGGCTTCCCAGGAGACGGACACACATCCCCACCAAGCCACTGACCATAACAGTGCCCAGCTCTCTGCCTCGGCCACCCTCATCCTCAAATCACCTGCAGAGAGCAAGGCAGGGGATGAGGGACAGGGAAAAGGGGGGGCTTTGGGGTTGAAGGCACAGGTCAAGGGCAGTAGGAAAGATGCTGGGAAAAAGGGGCCCCTGGCATAAAACTTCCCTTTGTACCATCCAGGTGGAAATACACTCCACGCTGCTGTACTGTCTAGCAGATAACAGGTTTACATGCTTGCGGTGGCAATCACCCAGCTCCACCAGAACACCACATGGCACTTGGCCTTCCTCCACTTGTGACTGCCCCTTTACCTGCTGCCAGCTGGGCTGGGGGACTGTAGGTAACTCTTTAGCTGGTGGTGGTTGGGGGACATTTCTTTCTACCCCCTCTCCTCCTCCAGCAGATGCTGGCTCCACTTAGTCCTTTTCTGTGACACTTAAATGACACACCTCCTTGACTCACTAAGCCCAAACTCGTTAATAATCATGCAGGATGGAAGGGGAGGGGATGGAAACAGGGAGGGAGGGAAGTCCTAAACCCAAATTAGCGTCTCTAAGCACCCAGGTGTTGTAAGAGAAAGAAACTCCTCAGCACCAGCTCAGCCTGTGCTGGGAGAAGCCTTTGTTACCCTGCAAAACACAGTAATTGCGCAGGCAGCTGGGCTGGCAGGGAAACAAAACCCCAGGGCCCAGGGCCGCCTGGGCAGGCAGGGCCCTCCTGCCGCTGCCTGCGGCTTCTTGGAAAAACAGGCAATTAGAGGGGGACCCTTTCTGTCCCCCTGCAACAAACTGGGGCAGGAGTGCATCCTGCCCAAGCTCCGCACCAGCCCTGCGCGGGGGCTGCAGTGGCTGCCTCAGGGGGAGCCTGGGGCTCTCCAGGAGAAATAATTGCCTGAAGCGCCCCAGGCACTGCTTAAAAAAATTGCTGCCTGTCCTAGGAAGGGGAATTGGGGTCCCCTGCCTCATGCAATGCCCTTTTAACCTGCGCGCTCTCACTACACCCCACAGCCAGGCTATCTCCTTACAGTCCCACCAGCGTTGTACTCCAAGGACAAGGATCCCTTTGGAAAAACCTAAATCCAAACCGCAAGAAGGTTCCTCTGAGGAGGGAATCCCATGGCCACCACCTCCCGTGCCATGGTCTGACCCTTGGAGTGCAATGTGGCACCAGCTCCCCTCTCCCTTGTACCCCACCGGCCCCACATCTGCTGCAGACTTTAGCAGCTTGTTTGCAAGCAAGTCATAGCGCTGGGGAATAACAACCCCGCAAAAGATGATGCATACCTGGTAGGAAAGGGTGGGAGAAAGAGAGGAAATGGCCTTTTTTTTTTTTTCCCTGGAAATTACGTCAGGGGGGATTTCTAACCTTCTATTTATAGCAGGGACTGGTTGACTGGCAATAAACAAATATTCTCTCATGGAAGAGGCCTGCTGCAGAGTGGCCAGAAACTCTGGAGGAGAAACCCAAGAGACATGATGTTTGCCTTGGTGGGGACAGGTCACCCCCAACGCATCACCAAAGCTTCCCAGCAAATTCCTCCCTAACTGTGTCTCTCCCTCCAACAGAAATTAATTTGCTGGCTCCTGGTTTGTCCGAAGAGCAACGAGCTGAATTCTTTCCTTTGGAGCAGCTGGTAGTGCTTTGGAGAGCAGCAGCGATAGGGAGACGGGGATGTCAGGCAGGATGGAGCAGGTCTGTTGTGACAGACCCTCTGTAAAGCACCGACCCTTCTTCCAGCCCTGGCCTGGGGAGCTGGGATGGATCCACCTTCTCCATGAGGCAGTAAAGGGGCTGTGCTGGGCGCATGGGGGCTCTTACTCCAAACCGGGGAAGGGAGACCCAGTACTGCCACCACATCAGTATCGGGGATGATCGTTATCGATGGCCAGGTAGGTGGGAAGGAAGCGGAGAATGCCAGGAATTTGGAGGCGACGCCGGCACACGAGCCATCGGCGGCACTCCCTAGCGACGTAAGCTGTCAGAGCTGCCTCCTGAGTCATAGCTCCTGCTCCGGCTGCTCCTGGGGCCCGAACTCCGGCTACGGCTGCTCCTGGGGCCCGAACTCCGGCTACGGCTCCTGCCCTCGGTGCTGCTGCTGCTCCAGCTTCGGGTCCGGCTTGTCCGGTAGCTGGAGTAGCTCCGGCTCCTGCTCGGGGAGCGGCTAAAGCTGCTGTACCAGGAGGAATAGCTGCTGGCGCTGCTGGAGGAGGAGGGACTGGGACGGTAGTAGGGGATGGGGCGTTTGCGGGCACTGTGGGGACAGAGAGACATGGGTTACCAGCAACACAAGGATGGATTTACTGCCAAAATCTCCAAGCAGCACTGTTTACTTTGCACAACATTCCCCCAAAACGTGATTGTTTTTGTTTGAAAGAAAAAAAAGGAAGAGATCAGGTAGTTGTCAGGCCTTGGGATTGAAACCACCCACCCCCTGGGGCCCTAGGGAATATCCCAAACACCACGTCTTAGGCTGGGCTCTGCCTGATGCTGTCCCAAAGAGCCCTCGGTGTGAAGGTCAGAGAGTATTTGACTCTCTCTACAGTGTGGGACGTCTACCACAGGAGAGGGTGAAACAAAAAGCCTGTGGGGGGGTGCTTTTGGTACCTGACCGGTGAGTCCCTGCTCTAACTTCATCTGCCTTTTTTCTTTGTTGTAAATGAGACACCCCCCCGCCCCATCCTCCCTCTCTCTCTAGGCTGGAATCCCCAAGCTCTAGGAGGTGCGGAAGGGCCTGCTGATCAGGCTCAGGGAAACTGGTCTCCTCCTGGAGCAACCTCCGCTGGCAAGGGCTGGGACCCAAGAACAACCCACCTTCTCCCTGGGGAGCACCAGCTGAGCCTGTCTCCAAATGATGGGACCGCGTCCCCTTACCTTGTGATGCGCCGAGCTTCAAGGTGGCTGGGAGAGTCTCTTCTGCGTTTCCTCAGGGGTGAATAGGACCGCTGCCGCCGCCGCCGGTCACGCTCCCTGTGCGACTCCTTCTCACTGGAGCCATACTTGTGCTCTCGCTCACGGTCTCTGGGGAAGGCACAGGTTGGAAACTCACTGCTGGGTTTTTGTGGGGTGGGTTTCGGATGTAGGGGCAGTGGCCCATGAAGGCACGGATGAGCAGAGGACACTCAGCTCCAAAAGGGACCACTCTAAGCAAAGTGCTCCAGTGGCATCAGCCCGACCCACACTGACTTAGCTGGACAGAGACACTCATCTGGCTGGACGGATGGACACCCACAAATTGTATCTGGTGGTTTCAGCCGTGTCTCCTGATGGTCCTGCGCTGATAAGCCAAGATGGCTTCCACATACCTGTGTCTGTGGATACACTCTGTATTTAGCTCTACTAAAATTGCTCTTGCTGGCCCTGCTGCAGAAGCAGGTGAGAACAACCCTGGCAGCAGGCCCCACATGAGCAGAGGGCCCCCGGTATCCCTGCAGGGCTGTGCAGCTCTGCATGGCTCGCCAGAAGGAGTGCCGGTGTTGCTATGGTTTTCTCTTTTGTTAAATTCTCATACACGTCAGCACAGGCCCTTCTGTGGAGCGTAGCTGACTTCATACGCCCTGCTCAATGCCAGCTGCATAGCGACATGTTACAGGTCAAGGGCCTGATCCTTGCACGCAGGAAATATTCTACACTGGTGCAGGGATTGTCACAGCCTGCAAGAATCAGACCCTGAGAATGTAGCGTTTTAAGTGTGCAAAATGTTCACAGTGTGCTCAGCAGTGGAGATGTTACCAGAAAAAAACTGCCCAAAGGCATCTAGGGCTGAGCTACAAGACGCGTGTTTTCTGCGGGGTGTGGAGGGAATAGTCACCTGGATTGTGTTTCCCCCTGCAATGCTGTGTGAGTGCCAGCATGAGGGTACCTGGCATCTGCCCACACAGCAGGGGCACTTCCTAGGGCCTGACACCTCTTTTTGGCAGAGCCATGACTCTGAAAAGCAGAGTATCCTTCCTTACTGCGATAAGATCCCTCTCTGAGAAGGGCTGCAGCCCAGCTGCAGGGGCTGCTGGCTGGCGTGGGCTCCTCGGGTGAGGACAGCTGTGGGCAGACCCAACTGGAGCCTAACGCTCTGCCCACCATTTACACCGGCATGATAGAGGGGCACTCCCCGGGTTTTCCTATGAGGCATCTTCCACTTGCATGAGCCCTGGCAAAAATCACCAAGCAGCCATCTGTGCACTCTTGGCTGCATAGTGTGTCCCCTGCAAGGGCGTGGAGCAGAGGAGCAGCCACTTCACATGCCACACGCTCTGAGCGTGAGATGCGGTGATGCTTCAAAGCCAGGGATAAACCAGGTCTCCCTCCCAGCAACCTTCCCCCAAAAGTGCTTTGTGTGAAATTCCCCTGAATCAACGCAGGGCAGTCCTCGGCTATAGGAAATCTACTTTTCTCACAGAAAGTGAAAGGCTCATCTCTGGGCTCTTCTCTCTGCAACCAGCACCAGCTCTGGGGCAATAAATGGTGAGACATTTCCAGCGGATTGGGGGCCAACATAACATACAGCCATATGCCTTACTCCGTGTCCCCCTGCTCCCTCCCACCCTGGCGCTGAGGATTAAAGCACTCAGTGAGGAAACTGAGGGAGCAATTTAGGGCTGGCAGAAGGAGCCGGCAGCCATGATGGAGTCCAAACTAGTGATGGAGACAGTGGGAAAGTGTGAGGCAGCAGATATCACATGAGACGACAGCTGTACCTGCTAGGGCTGTAGCGGGAGTAACTGGGGCTCCGACGAGGCCTTGAACTCCTGCTCCCAGGACTTTTTTTGCAGGATTTGGAGGAATAGCTGGGGGAACGTGAAGAAGACCTGGGGATAGGCAAGAACCGTAGAAGTGTTAAAGATGTTGAAGGGTGAGGCTGTACCAGACTCCTCCGAATCTGGGCTCATGGGGGAAGAGATGCCCCATATTTCATGGTCTTGGCTCAGCTCTGTGTGGCCATTTCACCACAAGCCATGTGGATCCCTAGGCACCCCTCAAACTCTAACACCTGCTCCTGCAAGGAGCCTGCCAGCCTGCAAGAGTTAAACATTGCCCAGGATCACAAAGACAGCCGTTTTAGCTGGCCTTACCTCTTTCCTGAAGAGCAGGATCTGCTTCGGGAGTACCTGGGAGAGGCCTTGTGGTGTGAGGAACGGGAATGGCTGGAGCGGCTGGAACCACGGGACGATCTGCCTGTGCTGGTGTACGACTCGCTGCGGGAGCATGGCCTTAACGGGGAGCTGTGAGCTGGGGACGGGAGGAAGTTTTGCTTCTTCTCCTCTGAAGAGTTGAGACACAAGGACAGGCACCCTCTGTGAACATATATTTGGACAGTCATTGAAGCTGTTGCTGAACTGGGACTGGTCCTTGGCTGAGGGGAGCACCACACTCCAGCCAATAAGTACTCCCATCCTCCCATTCCCCAGCTGTGGATAAAAACAACCTCCTGGCTCTCCAGGCTGCTGTTGCAGGAGACCCTGTGTGTGTAGGTCAGAGCCCAGGAGCTCACCCTCCAGGGTGTGCCAGAGAAGGGGGCTGTGGAAGAGGTCTCAGGTGGTCTGAGGGGCAGCTCTTCTGCCGCTTCCCAACACACCAGAGGTGTTTGGTTGGCAGAGCCTGGGGCGGGCCAGTGAGTGGTGCAGGACCCGGGGAGAGGAGCGAGGTGAGAAGTGCTGGAGCAAGGGAAAGCCAGAGCATGGCAGGGCAAGGGGCTGTGCTCCAGCCTGTGGAGCAGCACAAGCAGGCACATCCCGTTGCTTTTGGACAGAGCTGCATGAATTCTTTTGCTTCCAGAAGTGCCCTGGGTATGAACTGGCGTTAGAGCCCAGAAGCAAGGCAGCCTCCCAACAGCCAGGGCCAGCTGCAATCCCAGCTCCACCCATGTGAAGGCAGAGTTATCCCACTGGAGTCACAACGTGTACGTAGAGCCCTAAAATTTTACCCTCTGGCTGAAAACTGAGGGCTTGTTCTTCCTAACACCAATTCCCATGGCTCCTGCTCCTCTCTCCTTCAGTGCTCCCACCCTCAGACCACATCCTGGCTCCAACTTTCAACATTTAAGACCCGAGGGCCTGAGCTGGAAGAGCTCCCTAACACCATTGCCCGAGCAGAGCCTTGGATAACAGCCACTGCGCTTCAGTGCCTTCATCCCCAACATCACCTGGCAAGCCCCGAGGAATGGGAGGCGGTGATGGAGGCTGGCATCTCCTCCCTTCTCCTGATGATGACCTGTGGCACTGGGTGGTGATTTGACTCCTGTCCCTGAACCTGATGCCCTGTGGCCCCAGCGCACAGAGCTGCTGCTGTGTTACCCTGCAGCCAGCAAGGCGCCTGCCCCTCCCTGTGCTCCCCACCTACACGAGATGCTATCTGGTCACCCAGGACCAGCTGGGAAGGGGCAGGCTGGATTTAGCTCATAGGACAGGTGAAAGAGCAGCCCGTACTGGTTTTAGCAAAAATGAACCCCGTTTCCCTTCTCCCCACAGTAAGTGGAGGGGGAGAATTAGCACAGCCAGCCCCTGATGTACCTTTCCAGACTTTGCCCAGAAGGGCCAGCAACTCTTTTCTTTGACATGGTCATGTCCGTCTGAGCAGGGCTGTGTTCAGGACACAGCTAGACCCAGGGCCAAACCCTGCATTAGCCACATTAAAGCCAGAAGAGGTGGCTCAGGCAATGCCCAGGGGCGTGATGGCTGGGTTTTCATCCTCCTCCTCAGGCTACAGTATTGGTCATTGCTGGGTTGTAGACTCCAGACTGGCAAGACCGTGGGTCTGATTTCTATCTAACTGCCTCCAGACCACAAAAACCTCCCTGCCAGCTCACCACTGCAACTGGCGAGCAGGCAGGAGATACAGAGCAACAACGTACCAGGTATTTGGCTGCCAGCAGCAGCTACTGGTAATCACTGACCTTCGGTCTTGTCCCTGGGCATCTGGAGACAGATTTTCCAAAGCTGTTCCCTTGGTCTGGGAAAAGCAACTGGTGAAGGAATTTCCTGAATCAGAGCTGTTATCGCTGTTGGCCAGTTTGGGCTTCCCGGACGAGAAGGCATGGCCAAAGCCATCATGGACTAGACTTCTTTTCTCCTGGCTGTCCTTTGACCTGGATGAGCTCGTTTGAGTGGAGGGAGGGGAGGAAGTATCGTTTCCTGAGTCATATTCATGATACTCTCCGTTCTGGCTGGCAAGGTTGCCAGGCGGGCTGTCTGTTTTGGTAAAGAGGTCAGCAGAAGACCCTGACTGAGAGATCTGAAAGCAAAAAAGCCATTTGGCATTGTTTGAATGGTTTTTAGGGGGGGTTGTTTTTGGTTTTACTTTGCTTTTTTTTTTTTTTTTTAAATAAACCCAGAAATTTTACCATCATGATGCACTGAAACAAAAGGAAAGGAAAGAAACAAAGTAAGAAAGAAAGAAAAAGAAGAAAGAGGAGAAGAAAACAAAAGCACATATCCCTGAAAGAAATCCACAGTAAGAAGAAACTTCTTTTCCCCCTGCTATGATAACGGGAAGATTTAGAGATCATGCAAAGAGTATCAGCATGCGATTCATGTTAAACAAAAGAGTTCAACAACGTAACGGGCAACCAAAGAATCAAAATAACTAACTAAATAAAAAAAAAGGTATAACAGAGGACAAAGCCCTTATTTAACCTTAAAGATAGGGAGGAAAAAAAAAAAAGAAATGGGAATATACATATAAAAACTCTACATAATCCTTGGAAAGAAAACAAAAATGAAGCAAAATCTTAAATGAGGGAATTTTTTAAGCTTCCTTAATAAAGAGGCTGAATGAATGTCACCGAAATAAGCAAAGAAAAATCAAATCAAATCAAATCAAGGGCTTCTGTACAAAGTAAAAACTAGCAAATAAACAAGCTTATCCCTTCAAAACAAACAAAAAAAAAAAGAAAAAAAAAAAAGGAGGGGGAGGGAAAAAAGAAAAATCCCTCTGGAAATAAAAGGTATACAGATACTTCTTTGTGTGCCTTTTTCCCCCTGAAGAAGATATAGCTAATGCGCTCAAGTGACCTCTAATAAATTCCCTGGTGTCTTGCGGATAGCATCCACTTACCCATCAAGAACTCCTCCTTTAGTAGGTAAGGTGTAAGAAAAAAGGAAGAGCGGGCAACATAAGTCCATCATTAGAGTCTCAAATTACATGAAAAAAAAAAAACATAAACCCTCTCTTCAATCCACACTGCCAACTGTTCGCTCGCCTCCTCTATGCAAATGTCATGACTGCTTTTTGTCTGCTTGCTTGTCTCACTTATTACTCATTTTTGTTTCCTTCTGCTTTAAATTAGGCCGTTCAGCCCATTCCTGGAGGCTGCTCGCTCCTGCTGAAAAGTCTCAGCTTGCACTAAATCCCCTTGGGTTTCACGGAAGCGACAAAGGTACTCAAGTGAGGGAAGAAGTAAAAAAATAAAGTAGAGGAGGGAAAATATCCCCCTCTGTGCTGTGTTGGAGGCCTACGGGGAAGGGGACGATAGCCCTGCTGCTGTCAGCCTCTGCATGGGAGTTCGGTGGGTTGCAAGGATCCCAAACCCACATTGGCTGCCCCGGGCAGGGCTGTTGTCTGTGATCCTGAGCACCACCAAAGGGATTGAAATCATTTGGGTATTTTACAGTTTGGTTTTAACTCCGCTGGCATTTGCCTGAGCCAGCCCAGGAACGCACTGGGAGTGAAGCTATGTTAGTGCTGTCTGCCCTTGCAATGGGGTGAGAATTAGGGTCAATCACGGACACAGCACATCTGCACATTCACGTGGCCTCCTCCTCTTTCACTCAGATGCTCTGCTCTCCTCATTCCCACCCATAAGGTCTGGTCCAGGGTCCTTAGAGGGTGGCCACATACTTTTGGTTCCCGCCACTCAGGATAGTCCTCCAACACGATCCCAGCAAAGCTGTGCTCCCTCAAACACCTGCACATGTCCTCACACCATGTTCTGGGGCATGCGATGCCTTCCCTCTATGCCACGCTCTCCACACTGGGGACCTGGGCCATGCCCTCACAAATCTGGAGTATTCTGAGCTGAGAAAAACCACATTGCAACTTTGGTAATATCTCGGAGGGCAGGGGAGACCTGGAACGGTTGTCACACAGCAGGGACAGGGCCAGTCCCTTTGGAGAGCTTAGACCTGGACCAGCTGGCATGGGGACAGGACTCTTTCTTGTCTGCACCTGGGGCTACAAACCCAGCCTGTATTACTTCTTATATGGAGGTCCTTCATGCCATCAGATGGTGCCTTCACGTCTACCCTCCTGCCAGTGGCGTTTGATCTGTGCCCCGAGCTGAAACCAGAGCAGAGCTACCAACACACACAGTGGCTCTCAGCACACAGTCTGCAGAATGACAACTGCCCACAACATCCTCATGCTCTGAAAACACCTGGAGTCGGAGGATCTCCAAGTACTTCCTGCTGTTGCCAGAGAGAGGCAGTACTGTTTCTGGGATAAGGGACAGGGGGACAGGAATTAGATTATCCCAGCAAACCCATACTAGGGCTGGGGACTCCTCCATCCCCACCCTATACTAACTTCTAAGCTGTGCTCAGTCCTAACTCGGAGGCATCAGTAGGCCCAGCAGTGGAAATGAAGTGATCCTTCTTTGCTAGCCAACTTGTACCTTCAACACAGAAGCCCTGGACAGAGCAGAAAGATCTCCCAAACGTTCCCAACTAGGAACAAGTGGAGATGCACATCACAAGCCCTCATTTCAGCATCTGGTCCTGCTCCTTGCTGCTTCTCAGCTCTAGCACTTCTCTAACAGTCCTTTTTTACTCCAGTAGAAACTGGAATGTCAAAGGAGCACAAGAGAGACAGGTATCCGGCTCTCCTCCTTTTTTCATCAAGTCTTTCTGAAACTCTGATGCCACATCCAGAGCCCTGAGAGAACTAACCTCCTTGCTACAAATCACTGAACCCTTCCCAACCACATCTCAGAAGATACAGGATTGTGCTTTCAAATGTGGCACCAGATTATTATTTTTTTAAAGATGGGTTATGGTTTGCATTAGATCAGAACCCTAACCAAGAGGCAACCAGCTTTTGACCACCATTCATTTACAGGCATAAAAAACCCCCGCTTGAGGTGTGCCCTGGCTACAGGGGTAGGAAAGGCCTGGAGTGGGCATGGGGCTGCTCTGAGGGACACTGACCCCAGCATCGCATGCACAAACAGCTCACTTCTGTTCCCTCCCAGTCTAAACCAAAAGGCATTGATTTTCACCAAGAAATACAGCCGTTTCTTGGCATTTCTAAAGCAGCTTTTAAGAGTGCTGTTGGGACCTGGGATGTACGCTCTTGCTTTGCCTTCACTGAAGTCTACCTTCAAAGTAGCAACTGTTGTCAGCACATCACAAAATCTGTCAAATGACTGGGGCATCAACATGCTCCTCTGTAGCTCGACACCGGTGGTAGCAGCACTCTGGGAAGAGGCAACATGCGGATATCAGTGAAATACGAAGCCCACAACCCTTCTGAGGGCTGGAGGGTCTGGCCTGGGCAAGGTGCAGAGGGGAGGGACAGCAGCTTCCCAGCCCCACCACCTCAAGGCACCGGGCTGTAGCCAGTAGCTTCCTGCAGGCTCCGGGGGAGATTTCTGTCATGCGGCAAGAACCAGGACAACTCTCAAGATGCTCAACTCGCCTGTCTGCTTGGAGACATATTCCTCATCTAACGACCTTGGCTTTGCTTCTGGTCCCATTTTACTGCTTCTGAAAGGCACAGCGGCCACACGAGATGGAAACCGAGTGCCACATCCGAAAACATTGTGCAGAGCTCAATTGAATTCTAATGGCTTTTTATTTTTCTAGGGTGTCTTAAAAAGAGTCTGCTCTTTCATGAATCTAATTTTCTCTATGCGAACATTTGGATTTTTTCCCCCTCTCTAATAAGTAATTAAATAATCTCAGTGAACTTTGCTTTCTCCAGCTTTCAGCAGGGGACCTACTGCTGCCCTCAAGGGAACCCAAGATATATATTTATTGGATTTTTTTTGTTTCAAGTCATTATTTAATCAAGATGAAGGGGAAGTACAAACGAGGGCCTCACTCATACTCCAGACTGCAATTTTGAGTGCAATCCTAGACCAAGAGGCAGTGCAGTCTGATAGGTTACAAAAATACAATCGCTACTCATCTTCCAATTAAGCTGAACAAGTCCATTTACTGTGTTGCAAACAGCCCTGGGGCGAGAGATGACTACACATTTCCTCAGCCATAAGGGGACCAAGACCCATCAACGAGCAGCATGGCACAGCCTCCCTTAGAGCTGGAGGATTTCTTTCTTGGGTCTTTTTTCTCTTGTTTTACAACTCCCTTCAAAGTGGAGTTAATTTCTTTTTCAGAGGTGTATAATGTCTCCCTTTCTCTCTTTTTCTGTGTGTTGTAATAATGAAAGGAACAAAAAACTTGCGTTGATGACCCCAGCGAGCCTTATTCTCAGTGAAGGCCCAGCAGACATCTGCCGAGGAGCCGCTGGCGCGGGGAGCAGCACCTGCTGAGAGGAGCTGCTCGGGGAAACCTGTGCCTGGTCTAGGCTACCTCCATCTTCTGGGGCTGGGGGGAGGCCTTTGGGCAATGGGCTCACCTCTGCTGATTTGCCCTGGCTGAAAAGCCAACCTCTTATAAAGGGAGTACAAAAAAAAAATATCAGGGCTGTAGGAATACGATAAAACTCCTTTTTGCACAATTATGAATCCCTGATTCAAGGAATACTGAGTGGAAAATATTTTTTTCTTTTTCTTTTTTTTTTTTCTGCTAGGTGGAGAGCTCAGGGTGAGGCTTTCTCTACCACAAGGGCTAAGCTAAGTCCAGGAGCATGGAGGCAATAATGACACAACTGTCCCTGCAAGGTCAGAGCTTGGGTTATTTGGGGCTGGACGGCAACACTGCTGCTGACAGATCCATTGCTGGGGGTGAATTCCTGAGAACACCAGGCAAAGGTTTGTTCCTTTGCAAGCCTGCTGGGGTGCAGCCAGCACCACGGGACGCAGGTCACTGTGTCTCCAGCTCGGCTCAGGCCAAGCTGGCACTGCTTTGGAGCAAGGGTCTGCCTACCATCACCTCCTTTGGTAGCTGGTGTACAGCACAGCCCTCCATGGCTGCAGATATCCTTCCCTCACCCTGGGTTTCTGGCCTCCCCGTGGTCCCAGCACTGAGCTGTGAATTTACTGAACAATAACCAGGGGTAACCTCAGTCCCCTGGCTGGGAGGAGGGGAACAAGAAAAGCAAAAAGAGAACAACTTCCATATTTATGGAAGGTTTTTTCTTTCTGTTCCTCGGGGCCCCGTTTGTTGTGAGAAACATGGTGCCTAGCGGTTAAAAGAATAGTTTTTTCTATGCGAACCAAAACCCAGGCTAGAAAACAGGGAGCAACAGCAAGCCAATACGCAGATCTGCTACAAGGTTCCCCAAGCCCTCCTGCGTATGCCAGCCCCAGCCCCTGCACAGTATCTGCCCACTTCTACATTTCTGCAGACACCTGAGCACAAAACAACAAACAGTGTCATTTGGAACAATTGTACTCCGCTGAGCCTCACTGAAAATTTGGCTCAAGCCTGTGTTAATTTGTGACATCGTAAACGAGTTTCAGTGGAAGTAAAGGAGCTGTCAAGGCAAGCGTATGCAGCGTACAGTTATCTTCATCAGGTACAACAAAGGCGATTAGATTCATACCCTGCAGGTATTTATATTGCGCTGCTCAACAGAAAGCACAGTGGCATGTAATATATCTTTATCAGTGTGGAATAAAGTGTCTGCAGTGGGTTAGGGGTATTCTGTTCCAAAATAGATGCTGCACATTACCCGCAGTTTCTCTGCATGCTGAGGCACAGACCCGCAATCCTGTTCTCTGTAGGTGGCTATTGCAGCTGCATGGGATTAAAGGGAGAATGAGAGGGAGAAGCTTGGAAATTCACTGCCAGAAAGTAAAATAGCAGGGAACTTTGGGTGTTTCTGCATGTGTACATGCGTGTGCGTGCATCAACTTACACATAAAGGCAAGAGGGAAAGAAGCAGCAAGGTGGATGCATGGGCAGGGCATTCTTTTGTATGGTTTATCCCTCATAAATTACAGGTAGACCTAGTTAAAAATGTGGCTGTTGCAGTAGAAAGGAAGGAAAACAAACCAGGGGGTAGGGAGGGATGGCAGAATTTACCTAAAAATAGTTCAACTTCTTCAGAAGAATATGGAAAAAAAATTGACTTAAAAAGCAAAATCTTTGATTTGGGAATGCTATAGCATTACCTTCTGGGAATTTGTGTGTTATCTCTCTGGGTCTCTTCTGCACATTGGGATCTTCCCTGGACAACCCCATTCCTTTGGAGAGGGCTTCTCCACAGGTAAGGATGGTTTGGCTTGGAAGCCCAGGCCAGAGGGAAGGGCAGGGAGTGTGACACACCAGCCTCCATAGAGGACTGAAACATGGCATTTTTGCATCCCAGTTCCGGAATTTTCAACAAAAATATGTTCTTTTCCAGTAATTTATTTGTGATAAGTGATCAACATTTTCTGCAAGAGCACATTTTTATTTCATAACATTTCCAGGCTGCTCTCAAAGTAGATTCTGACAGAACTAAGCTTATTTATAGAGTGATCATGTAACTCACAAAAAGGAAAGGCATCAAAGGGTTGTATATAGTCATTAATAAATGAGATTAGAAGGTCCCATTCCATTTTTCCCTTGCTAGTTTTGAGCACCTGATATTCAATGACCTTGCTCAGAAAAATTTCAGGGGCAGCACTTAACCAAGAGCTTCAATTTAAAGAAGCGCTTAAATGTTCTTGAGTGATGTCCCAAGAGAGCGTACTTTTTTTCGGGAACAAAAATGACACTAGTGGGTTGCGTAGTAAAGGTACTGATGCCCTTCAGTCATTGAAATATTTGCCTGTGTTATCAACACTTACTAGAAATAATACAGCAGGAGCCTGACGACTTTTACTTTGCAACCATCACTATAAAGCTCTGATTTTCCCTGCCCTGCAGCTTGTGTGCTCATTTACCCTGAGTGAAGCAAGTGGAAAGGGGAGTGCAGCATGCTTGAGTTTAGCTCATTTTAAAGCTTTTACAATTTTAAATTAGAGTTTACTCTTGCTCAGGGAACAGAACAGCTGGCAGTCGGCCTCACAGGACTCAGGGAGCCTGGCTTCAGAGAGAGGAAACCTAGTACCAATTAAAAACCAGGCTTAGACTTGAGAACACTTACGTAAAATACACAGCTTGAACCAAAAAAAAAAAAAAAGCCCTGGTGACATGATGCAGTCTTTGGCTGGTTCTTTTTCGGGAGGAGCTCTTACCTCATTTCTACCTTTCCAGGTCTGACAGAGGGCAACGCCCCAGGCTCATGGCAATAAAAGCTTCATAGCTTGTTATTCTTCCTTTGCATGTGCGCACACACACACACACGCATGCAGCTAAGCGTGGTGTGCAGGTTCTGCTATTCACTCTGCCTTATATGGCTTTATAAGCAATGACTCACATGTGCACTACACACTTAGGAGATGTATATGACGAGAGCAAATATGCATATCTATAATGCTGAGAGACAGCTTGTGCCTGTCTGTACCCACGTATAATCTCTGTGTATTTTGATTGGAATGCTGTGAGCGGATAAAGTCTCTGCTCTTGCTGGCACTATCTATCTCATATCTGATGTAGCTACTGCGTATGGCTGAGCTATTTCCAATTGATGACTGGGCGTAAAGGAGAAAATCCATTCCCCATTATACACCACTTTGGGGCTTGGAGGACTCTGTGCTCGAGACACCTCTAACGTTACACATCCACACACACAAGTACCAGAGTCTGCACTACCCTGAGTCCTACGTAGCAATTTCTCTCTCCAGAATGTCTATCAGATACTAACACCACGATCAAAGAGCATCACACCTCTGTTTTGCAGCTACTGGGAACAAAGGGGAAATGCGCCATGGAAAAGCAAGACTTCATATCAATCTGTATCTAATATTTCTCTCCACTTCTTGCTCCCTCAATTCTAAGGCATATAATATATCATCTCTTGCCATGTATACGAAAAAAACATCCCAAGGCACAGAGCCTGATTTTTACCCTCGGCTGCACATGCAGTTCCCATTAGCATCAATGGGAGCTGCTCATAAGTTCCGAATTTGGCCCCTGGGCTTGTCAGTCCAGAGCAACAGTGATCCTAGAAGGATCCTGATAGTCAGAAAACATCCCCTGTCAATAATCACCAACTCATTAAATGTAAATGTTTCTTTTATATATGTTTGATTCCCTTTCTTCCCCTGAAGGACTAAACTTTTGGACATGAAGACCAGTGAATTAAGTTCACATCCAGCTGAGCAAGGGCTGCATAACAAACACTTCCCTGTAAAATATCATTGCTGGAGGCCACTTTCTTTTGTTCAATGTCCTCAATTCATTATTCATAGGCTAAAGCCTTTGCAAATTTTTCCCCTCTCCAGTCCCACCCTTGGTGTGAAAGTGCTGAAGGAAGGAATGACTTTAAATACATTGGAGAACAGCACCATTAATAAATAATACAGCTTTAACCAACTTTGTCTAACATCACTATAATTGAGTTATAAAAATTTCATATCAAATTTCTTGCCCAGATTCCTGTGACTAGTTCAAGCAAAGAAGCAGTGTGTAATAACTTACTACTTCCTTAGTAGACAGGAAGCTGTAGAACGGGAGGGTTTGGCTGGCTTTTTGGCTGGCCTGAACCTCTGCAGAGGAGCTTCGCTTTGCCGTGACCTTTGAATGGTGCCGGGAGCGTCTTCGCCGGGTTTTACGCCCTTCCTCCTGAGACCTGGCTCTGTGCCTGCAGAATACATGAACAGCCAAACCATTATTCCTCAGTATCGCAGTAATGCCCTTTACCAGCTCCATACAAACTCTTGGCAGCTCTGTGCTAGGCCATTGCGTGGGGAGGTCTTCCACATGACTGCTCTGTGGAGTCATGATGGAAAGAACAGGGATATTTTGCTTTTCCACTTTTTTTTTTTTTTTAAATAATAGTGTGCATCCAGTCTTTGGACCTTAACCTCAAATTTCAGCTCCAATTCATGATTTTACGGTGGCTCAAGGCTAACCACATTTTCACACAGCCTTAAGTGTCCCTGTGGTAATAAATCTCCAAGAGAAGACACAGTCTGCTGTTGCATGAACACCCCTCCAATTACTGATTGCATTCCTCCCCCTGCTGATCATCAGCTTTTCATAAGAAAATTCCCAGTAGTTAGGAGGAGTGAAGTGGGAGAGTGGTGGTTTGTTCATAAAGTCAAATGCTTTCAGAAAATGTGAAACATGAACTCATGATGCGTATAAACTACGCGACTTGCTATTGCAGTGATGCCGAGTCTAGCACCAGCATCCACTTAGCTGGCCCCAGGAGGCATCTGTCATCCGCAGGACTGAGATTTTAATCAGGTCAAAGACAGTGGCTATAGGATGCCATGGGCAAATATATTTCCATTGCTAAGACCAAATTTAAGGGTTTCCTGGGACATCAGCAGTACAGAGCCCTTGGGCTGGGGAAGGGAGACTAGGCTGGAATCAGCTGTCATGGGCTGATCATCAGCCATGGGGATTAGAAGTGACTGCTGGACCGAAAAGCTGCAGCCACTGCTCCTCGAGCCAAAACCTTTCTATGGCAGAGCCCACAAGAATCTCAACCCCCAGTATGTGACACAGCTGCTACCAGAATGGGACATGGCTCACAGGCTATTGCAACCACATCCTTAAGCCCACCGGGAAGTGCTGCAGGACACCCAGCTCAGGGAGTGGTGATGTTACCTGCTTCGGCAGCGGGGGGAGTGGGAGTCTGAGCTCTCGGAGCGAGAGTGGCAGTGGCGGTGACGATGGCGATGAGATTTCCGGGTGCGCCCACGGGAGCTTTAAGAAGCAGAGAGGAAAACCACCGTTAGGCTAGCAGGCTGGGGGCGATGCAAGAGCCAGCAGCTGGAGGCTGAAGTCAATAACATTCAAATCAGAAAGAAGATCTGCATTTTAAACCAAAGCGAGTGGTGTATGAAGCATTGTGCAGGACACCAGGGCATGAGAAGTTCTCCATCCCTTCATCGCTATACTGACATTAAGGCAAGCCACCTTACCGAGATCTGTGCTAGCATTTTAACTACAAGCTATTAAGTTGCTCTGTAGCAGGCTGGGGGAAGATCTATGGACTAGCATGTGGGAGTGCAGCGGACAGCACCAATCCTTTCTGCTCTCAAGACCTTGAAGAGCTGTGTGTGCTTGCCCTTCATCCTGCAGCCTACCCTAAGACAGCCAGGAACCTTCCCATTGCTGAGCCTCGTTGGGGGAGCACAGTCCCTCCAGGAAACCCACAACAAAGCTCCAGCCCTCCCATTTCTTGCTCCAACCCTCTCTGTAGCGCAGGCTCCTTGTTAAAGAGCAGATGCAGGAGGACAGGCTCTAAATACGGTACACTTAGTAACAGACAGCCTTCCCCATGCTGCCTAGGTGGGAGGGTCTAGCCAGTCCTCTGGGCAGCTCTTACGGTTGCTCTATAAACAACCTACAAAGTACAGCTTCCCTAACTGCAACCTATGCACGGTTCCCGCTTGAGGGGCAGGACCATTTTACCCGGCTTCTTATAGACATCCAGTCACTGCTGCTCCCTTTTCTGATGGGGCCACAGGACAGCTACCAGCAAACCATGCGCAGGGGCCCAGCTTCGGTGTCCTGCTGCACTTCCCTGTGCTCCATTCACGCCATTACTGATGGATTACCTGGCTCTATCACTGAGGGGCTGTTGTTGTCCATGCCAACAGCTGGAGTCCTGCAGACGGACAGCAGGGTGATGCGAGTGACAGGCTACCTGTCACCTTCTGTGCCCATTCCCTCTCACCATTGCCCACCACAGCAGTTATTTTAGATCTGGTAGTGTAACCGTCTGCTCAGGCTGGCGTCACTGTGCCAGCAGGCAAAGCTAGCAATGGGTTAGCTGCTGGGAACAGTCTGGTTTCATGGCTGTGCTATACCAGTCGCTGACAGCACTCATACAACCTGCTTGGACAGCAATTAGCAATTTGCCACTATAAAAACTCAGCAGATCGATTGCTTGAGAACTGCATCTCCTTTAAGACAAAAGGGCAGCCTCCAGGTCAATTGCTTGAACTCCACCTGGCTGTTTTCTCTGATGCTTTTCACACCCTATGATTATATTTTTAAAGTTCACATTTTGGGATCCTCCTTCCTTATTTCCATACAGCTGAAATCAGCGATACTGAACATCTCTCCCTCACGTCCTGGATTTGTGTGAAAATCTCCGTATTTGCTTTTCACCCTCTGCATCAGTCCCTCCCGTTTAAGAGTTTTCCCTTTCTGCAGGAGGAAAAACTAGTCCTGTGTGATTCAGATAACCCGTTGTTCGACACAAAGATAAGCCAAAGCAGCGTGATTACACAAAAATCCTGATCGCAGATGGCTCATGGGATCTATCTGATCCATGCCCAGGAGCAATAAGAAGGTTTGCAGAAACGGGGAGTGGCTCAGCTCTGATTTGTGAGATGAGGGCTAAAACGATTTCACTGATTTATCCCCAAAGAGCAATTCTAACAGCTCTTCTTCCCCCAGATCAGCACATACCAGAAGGGCGTCTGATCTTTGTTTTAACCACACTGTTAGGCTACTGCATACTGCTACGTTGGGTTGAGGAGATGCCTGCTTTTGCCGATACCATAGGAATCCTCAGTTTTACCACTCAGATTTTTGGGTGCATAGCAGCCCGGTTTGAGGGGGAAAAAAAAAGGTGGCTGTGCTACTGAAATCAGATGCAGAAATCAGAGAGAAAAGGAGATGGGCTTTCTGCATGCAATAGAGCTGGTCTGTGCAGGCAGCACAACATGCTCTGCACCTCATGGATTCCCAGTCTCTTCAGTCACAATCCATACTGGGGGTGCCACTCATGGTGTCAGGGGTTATTGTCCCCCTATCTCCTTTCTGCCCACGAGCCAAAAGTAGTGTTGGGAAGAATTAAAGGGCCGGTCCTACCAATACCAAACAAACCAGCAGATTTCCATCCGCTAACTCGGTTTCTGTCTCTAGTAGGGTATCCCAAGTCCCAGCAGAGCTAACCAGGGGTTTGCTGCCCAGAGTTCAGCCTCAGAACAGTTTCCTTGCTCTAAAAGCAGGTAAAAAGCCACAAGTTGCAATTCCAAGGAGAAGACAGAGAAGGAAATGAAAAACAGAGAAGGCTCACAGGCCTTCCTTCCAGCCCTGAGGAACCACATTTTGTATCATACCCCTTTATTGTCTGCCCCATAGGACAAGGATTGTGCTCTGCTGACACCCCAGGGCAGATGGGAACCCAAACCCCAGATTTTTGCAGCCTCCACCACCTCCAAACCGTCCCTTCTCTTCCCTAGCCCCCACTGCCTTCTGCTCCCATTCAGATATTTGGTTGCATTGTGTATCATGAGTAGCCCCTGCTGTAACCCCCAAGAGCAGCAAACAAGCAGGAGCTAAAGCCGTTCTCAGTAAGAGGGTGCCAGCCTGCTCTTTGGGCAGTGGATGCTGTGGGGCCCTGTGCTCCGCAGATTTGAGTTCATCCTCTCATGCCGCCCTCATCAGAAAAGCTGGAGTCTCTGCTCAGGGATAGATGAACAGTACAGCACTGTACATCCCTGTGAAATACAAAGACAGTACTGAATGAGGTGGCACAAAAGAGAGGGAAAGGAAAGATCTCCAACCTCTACAAACCCTTTCCCATTCTAGCAAAACCAGAATTGCAGCTTTTAGCTGCAAAATAATCCTGAGAATTGCTTAGGGCTGCACAGCCAGCATTAGCTCCAGGGGACCCACCACACCAAGCGCTTCCTAGCACCCCAGCTCTGCACAGGCTGAGCAGGGAACACCATGAGTTGCTACTTACTGTTTTTTGTGTTTTCTTTCTTCCTTTCTCTTACTTTTGGGGCTTGAAGAACTAAATAAGAAATGGCTAATTAATTCGGAGATTTCTGTTCTGATAAAAAGCTGCACAATCACACATCAATGTTACAGCTAGATTGCCCAAGAGCGTGCGATAAAAATGAAAGGGATTAATGATTCTGCCTCAGCACAGGGGGTCTGAGTGCCTGCTGACAAATCTAGCTCATGCGCTTGGCCAAAAAGCATCCTTAAAGGGAACAGCCATCCTGGTGGCTTTGCATTTTCCCATAGAGGAGACGAATACTTCTTGATATTGTATGTACACATGCTAGATCAGGAGAGTTCTTCCAGTACACACCTGGAAAGACACTGACTCCGAACATTTCAAAGATAGGCAGTGCTGGGGGATGCCATACTGTTTGCAAATGAAACCGTAAGAGAAACGAAGACTCAAGATGCAGGATGGATGCAACATGGATGAGGTTGCCAGGGGCTAGGTTATACCAAGCGGTCTTTTCCAGTTACGTGCTTGATTGCACAGGTTGGGCTGGAGACCCGATTCCTGTGGGGTTTGAGGAACGCATAAGGCTGAATAGGGAGAGGGTAGCCCCAGACCCACAGAGGGTTGGGGGAGCCAAGGGAATTCCATGAGGAGACACAGAAGAAAAACATCTTCTGCCTCCAGCCAGTGAACATCAACCTTGTGAGGTCTTGAAGAGGCCATTAAACTCATTATTTCTAAGGGGCCACCCATACTTGCTCAACTCTTACCTGTGTCTTCTCTTCTTTGAGGATAACCTGCAAGACACAAATGTGTACACTGAATACAGGGTCTCACAGAATTGGAAATTTGAATCACAGGCAGTGTGGTTAGGCCCAGTGTTAGACTGAGCACTGTGAGGAGACCTCATCTACCAGCTGGGCAGAATGGCCCTGGCTCTCCTTTAGCCAGCTGTCAAGGGGGTAACTGAGAAATGCTGCTGTGGTGGAAGTGACTAGTACCCTCTACAAATAGTTGAGAATATGATCCTCAGGATAACAAGTCTATAGATATCACCGGTCCCTAGTGGGTCCCTTTTCTCTGCTACTGCCTCCACAGTTTTGCACTGTGCTTAGTTTGAGGGGGCAGAGGTGAGTGCAGTCCCTCATTTTCTGTATGAAGGACCAAGTAGCACTCAAAGGAAGGGTCCCTTCTGTATAACTCCAGAGCAGCCTTACAGCCAAACCTGCATGCATCTGTCCTGCCTCCTGGAGCATCCCTGGGATGACACAGGAGCCACCGTGCTGGCGGTTCTCACAGAAAGCCCTGGGAGCATGAAGGACACAGTTCCTTGCAGCAAGGCCTGGAGCCAGTACGCTGCACAGACCGCTGTGTCCCATCTCAGCTTGGAGCACAACATCCTGCAGAAGACATGGCCTGAAGTCCTGCCTAGAGGGACCACGAGACTGCCTGTGGCAAGGTCACTTGGGATCTGTAGTTGAAATGGAACCAGGTGTCTGGAAACAACCTCCATTGGTCACTAATGCTTAATGGTTTACCATGCTGCCTTTTGGGACCAGCTACAGCTTATCCTTGGCTTGCAGGGTCATAAATGGGTACTAAAGGTTCAAAGCCAAGGAGCATCTGACCCAGGACTGCTGTCAGGAGATGGTATCCATAGAAGAGCATAAGAATCCCTCCTTGGGAAAGAAGTATTTTAAAGGAGTTTCTATACCCTTATCTCTCCTCCCTCCCTCTTCTATAAGAATCGAGCTCAACTTTTCACCCTGCTATCCGTTTTTGGTAGCTTCTCTCTTTGGTTCAATATACTGTAAATACATGAACTTTCCGAGAGTGATAGCATCCACTGTTCTCTCCAAATATTGGTTTAATGGTTGAGAGAAACCAGTGAAATATTTGCAATTTTAAAATTTAATGGTGCTCTTTAAAGTAAAAATGGGCTTCAGAAGGGGAACGTGGGGGCGATCACCCGTTGGCATGCCAGAGGATGGGAGCCATGTGGAACAGGACAGCAAGGGCAGGAGGCAGAGGCTCAGCAGACCTCACGCCGATTTGCCTCATCTGTCTCTCTTTCCCCACACCCCGACAGCTCATATTTATCTCTTTGCACTGGGTCAGGACTCCATTTCATGCCCTCCAAGGCAGTCTGGCTTTCACCTCCCAGTTGGGCCCTGCCCTCATGGCGGCCATTATTAAGAATCAGGAGTTCGACGCCTCTCTCTGCCTCCTGGCACTGGGCTCGACCCGCTACCCTACAGCACTAGACGTCTTCCACCTTTTGTCCAAACCTCCCCCCAACAGCGGGTAATTACATTTTCAAGGGAAAAAAAATAAAATACCTGTTTCTTTTTCGCTTCTTGGAGCTTTTCTTCTTCTTCTTCTTCACAGGCGAGGGGCTGTAGGAGGGAGACCTGAAGAGGCAGGGAGGGGGGTCGTTAGGGACCTCAGGGCTCCCCACAGCCCTCCCCGGCCACCACAACCTTTACCCTGCCACCAAAGGCATCTCCCCGGGGTGCAGAGGGGCCGGGGGCACCCAGGGCCCCCCAAGACAGGCTGTGGGTGAGCCCCGGCCTGGCCTCCGCCACCCTGAGGGGAAGGTGAGAAAATGGCGTCATCTCCCTGGGCCTGTGGAAACCCCCAGCACCTCTCCGTAGTGTATCCAGCCTCCATTTTAAACTGGGATTTTTTTTCCACCTCTCACACAGGCAAGGGCTGCCTGTCCCCTTCCTTCCCCACACGCCACCATGGTTGCCCTCACCTCCTTCGCTTCTTGCGGCCAGATTTCTTCTTCTTCTTCTTTCCCCGGGGCGGTGGCGGCGCACGCTCCTCATCGCATGAGGGGCTGAAGAAAGGGGGAAAACAAACAAAAAAATTAAAATGATAAAAATATGTTTGAATCAGCTCACATGGGACTGCTCTCCCCCGTTTGCCACCGTCCCCACCTCAGGGACATGCAGGGCAGAGAGATCAGTTTTCACGGTGGACCTGGGGTGCAGGCGAGCACCTAATTACCCCTCTAATGAATAATTTGGTCACAGTTTAAACGAAGTGTCTCCTCCGTGGGTTTAATGGAGATATAATGAGACAGCTACTGTACGCCGTGGTGATGCCGGCTGATTATTTAAAACATGTTTGCTGAGGTTAACGACTCCGTAACAGATTTATAGGTTTTGTTGCTCTTTGTAAATATGCTTTAAATAATTAATTGACATTTAATTTGCATACAATAATTATTGCAAACAGATGCATCTAACTGTAATAAAAGACTTGACATATGTTAAATAGCAATTGATTAGAAATATATATATTTATTGAGATGCTACACTAATTTAGTGAGATACGCATCTCTTACACAGTTGTTAAACCCTGGGAAAAAAACCTCCTATAAATTAATTTATTTTTTAAACATATGATGCCGAATTGCATTATGTTTCAATGAAAAGCAAATACCATGGTTAAATTAATTCGAGCACTGCGCTGAAAATATGACAGATATTCCATGGCTACTCATTAACCAAAGCAAATGCTCATAAAGACTGGGACAGCTGGTGGCAGCCTGTGGATCCCCAGGTTGATCCCCAAACAGATCCCCAGATCTGTCTGTGGATCCCCCAAAGGGGTCCGGGAGCAAGGTTTGTGGGGAGCACAGGCATTTCCCCAGGACCTCTGCAAAAATCCCTGCTGGATTGTGCCTCAGTTTCCCCACTTCTGGCCCTGCCAACTGGAGGAGCCCATAGCAAGGGATGCATGGAGGCAGCCCCATGTTTGGAAAACGCTGTGGGATGGGATCTTCACTGCAGAAACAGGCCAAAAATTGAGCGGTTTTCTGCAGAAAGAACAAACATTATCATTAATGAAGGTCCTAATGCAGATCAAATGTCACTCTCGGGGGGAAACTCAGGCTCCACTGCCCCCCAACACTTGCTCACCCAGGGCTTCAATTACTACCAAAATTACACTATCATAAAAAAACCAATTGCTTCATGCTCCTAGTATACTTTCTTTTTAAATTACTCTACAAAATGAAGCTGTACGGTAGCACTTCAGTTGTGAACTGTGAATAACTGAGTGCCAAGTGCTTCCAGGGCAGTAAATCCGAGGTGCAACGACACTGTGACTCTGCAGAGCACCCAAATACTCCTTCTCCCTCCCTTTCTCCTCCCAAGGATTTCATCAACCAGCAGAAATGCTCTTGTGGGATATGGAACACCTTGGGCTTAGTGGGTCTATCATCTGTATTGAGGTAGAAAAAAATGTCTGAGCTTAGCGACAATGACTTGTTCTTGGAAAAGACATCTGCCCAAAGCCACCCCAAGGTTCTGTCCTAGACCAGGAACACCCAGACCCTCAGTTATCCACCCCAGCTCCCACCTGCTTTCTCAGCCCCCCTCTCGCCCGGGGCCACGGCCAGGCACGGCCACGGCCGAGGGAGAGCGGGGAGAAACCTCTGACCATGCCGTACAGCCACAGGCAGTTGCTGTAGAGCACTTCTCCCTCTCACAAGATAAAGCCTTTTGTCTTTGATGTGGAAGCTTTCTCCCTGCACTGATCCGATTTTAATTGTTTCTCCGCGATTGTAATCGAAGTCTAATTAAAAATACGCTTTAGATTATTGTTCTGGCTAGCCTGAAATCTGAAGATATGAAATGTGCTTTCTTGCTCTTTCTTTCCAACATCTTTAACCAAACGGAGAGGCTTTAATCCCGGAGACCGTTTAACAGGCAGGGCTCAGAGACCCCAGTTGCTTCATTTACAACGTTCAATTTGGTTTTCCCCCTCTCAATTTGTCAGAGGCTAATAATGAACTGATAACGAAGCTGTGTCCTAATGAAGCCAATACTGCTGGTCTGATCTAGGCGTGGGGAAAGGGGAATTGCTGAGGGCGATGCCCAGCCAGGGGTACCCCATGGACCTGGTGGCACACAGGGATGCTGGCAGGTTGCCTGTCTTCCAGCCAGGATTACTTGCAAGGGGACTGTAACAGCAAACACGCACAGGGATTTCATGCAATTACATGATTTTGCACTCACGCAGTGATTTAACCCATCCCCAGCTCTCACAGACCCCCTCCACCATCCCCTGCTTTGGGGTGACCCCCGCTCACAGCCCTGGCTCCTACCTGCGCGAACTGCAGCGAGCATGGTCTCGTCTCTCCTTCCCTTTCACACAGCCGTTGGTGGTGGAGGCCTCCCTGACCGTGCGGCCGCTCAGCTTTTCGGGATGTCTGTCCTCCGCAGGGTACGGCAGGCAGCTGAGCGTCCCGCTGCAGCAGCAATGGGAGAGAGTGAGCAATAAAGAGCTGCCCTGACAGCTGGGCTCATTTGCTGAAGGCTTCCCATGTACTGGAGGATCCCCTTTCCTTTCCACAGGTATGACCTGTGCTGCTGTGAAGGAGCGCTGCAGGTTGCTCCTAGGCCTCCCGAGCCCATGGCGCTCAGCCCTACACAGTGGGAAGTGCTGCAAAAAGTCCCCCATTTCCAAGCTAAGCTGATCCCCAGCATGAACATGCTGCGCTTGGCTTTCAGGCAGAGATGCCAAAAGCATCGTGCAGCCGAGGAGCAGCAGGACAGCCCCGTACTGCAGGGACGGCAACGGCGCCTGGGTCTGATGCAACGGTACCTAGGTCAGACCAGCACCCCTGGACACCTTCCTCTGCGTTGTGGGTTTTAGCTCACCAGCTCTGCAGAGACAGCACTAGTCTTGCACACTGGTAGAAAAAACACTTTTGCATTACAAATGCCATTTCCCAAACCCGCTATTGCCAATACCTTGCCACACATCCTCATCCTGTCCCCCTTGCCAGCACCCAGGGAGAAGCAAAGCTTTGGCAGCCAGAGGATAGTTCTCCTCCCCACTCCTACAAATAGGGTGCTGGGCCAGTAAACACACCTGGTCCTGCTGAAAGCCCAAACTGGAGAACCTGTGAGAGCCCAGCAGAGCTAAGGGGAACGACCTGGGCCAGGCAGATGCCTGCCAGAGCCCTGGGGAGACCATGAGAGTTGGTGAAGAGCAGAGCCAGGGCAGGGAAAGCCTGAGATGAGAGGTCTCCAAGAAACACGGGGGCTTGGGCAGGGCAAACTCAAATGGAGGAAAGGCGGCAAATGGAGAAAAGAAACCCAAACGAACCCCAGCTCAGACACTCGGGAGGAAAGTAAATAGGTTTTCAGGCCCCACAGACATTTATTTCAAAGAACAGAAAGATTAATGGAAAGCCATAAACTGTACCTGGCAGGGGCACCAAGAACGCTATGGGTTTAGTGTCATCTTGAGTATTGTTCAAATAAATAAAGCAAGCATTGACATGTTCAAGCCCAACCTGGCTGTGAGGTGGTACCGATGGTGGCCTGGGCTCAGCCGACAGAGAAAGTGTCCCCATTTCTTCCCATTATTATTTTAAAGCCAATCTCAGGAATGGGCTGTTGGGTGCTGCTTTGGGGTTTAGCTGTCCCCAGGTCAGCTCTGCAGGGTCCCACTGCTGCATCTGCCACCCCACCCACCTTCTCCCTTCGCACGCGAAGCCTCCAGGCCACGTGAAGTCCCTGGAGCGGGGGGAGGCTGGGATGTCCCCTGCCACCCCTGCAGCCACAGTGGCTCAGGGATGCCATGCTGGGAGGTTGCTTTGGCTGCAAGAGACTGTCACAGCCACCACACATGGGCTGTGGGGTCAGGAACAATGGACCAGGTGTATGCTGCACATCTGGGGGGTTAAAGGGGGCCAAGAGGGTAGTTAAAGAGCAGTGTGATGCTAAAATAGCATGTTAGCCCAGGTTAGGCATGGCCAGAGGCTCGCATGCCCCAGGGAACATCCTGTGGCTTGCCCCAGCCATGAGCAACACTGTTCAGGACAGGAGTTGGCACAGGAGCACCTGCAGAAGAAGCGTCACCCCTCTCTTTCCACCTGTGCTTTCTATCTCAACAAAATTCCACTTTCTCTAACAGCGGACTCCTTGCGGCCCAGTTTGTAGTGCCTGAACACTTAAGGATGTGCATCAGCCAAGTCTAAGCGACAGGGGTCAGCAGGGGGAAGCTGGGTGAAATATCTCTGGCCCAAGGCATGCAGGAGGTGGTGGTCCCTCTGGCTTTAAAAATGTATTACTCTGCTTGTAATAAAATCCCCCAGTCGCTTCCCAACATCTATGTTATTTTTAATCATCCAGGAAGCTACATGGTTAATTGCTTTCTTTGTGCAAGCTAATTAGCTTGTGGCCTTTCCTGAACCCCTTTTAAGAATGGTCTTCTGAGGCTCAATCATTAGGATCCATTAAAAATGTCCCCAAATTAATGACCTGTGCAAAGTCTGGGCTGGATCAGCTCCAGCAGCGGAGGCGGGAGGGCTCCTCCTTGGGGTGGCAGCACACTGGGGCATCGCTGCCTTGCAGGAGGGACCTGGGCACAGTGGGCGATGTCCCTCTCGCCCTGGCCCCTGCTCCCACTGATGGGATTTTCAGGTCCTGGGGTTAAAACATATTGGCCTTGAGGCAACCAAGGACTCCTGTTCTGCAACACACTAGGAACCATTTCTTTTGGGCCTGGAAGTAATTATTGATGGAAATAATTATTCTCCAATCCCATCAAAGGCTGGCTTCAATTCAACTAAATGTTCTCCTCTGATGAATGCTGAGAGTCACTAACACTCTAAACTGGCTGGTAATCCCCTTGCGTTCAGCTCCATAGACATTGATTGAATATATATATAAAAACGTATTTTTTATTTGTTGTCTTTCATGACTGATATAAAAGTGCTTGCAGTTTGGTGTGAACGATTACTGTGGCCTGAAAGGAGAGGATTATCACACCTTCCCCTGCTGGTCCCCTGCCTGCAGCAGAAAGGAGAAAGCCTCTGCGGGTGCTTTGCTGGAGCGCAGGGGACGTGCTGCCCGCAGGAACGTGTGCTGGAGCAGGCAGGAGGAAGAGGAGGCAGGAAGGATGCCCAGGGTTTGCTCTGCTGGGGGGCAACACTGCTCCACCACCGGAGCAAGGACCGCAGCCTCTCTGCCCAACATAGGGGTTGCATGTATGTCCCTAAGGACACACTCCTGGCCATGGGCAGCTGCCCACCGCTCCTGCCTGCCCTCCGAGGTTCTTCATTTCCATTAGACAATTCAATTGCTTGCACTCATTTTTCTTTTTTCTTTCTTTCTTTCTCCCATGCAGAAATCCAGCCTATCCATCAGATCTGTCCAAAAGCAGCATCCCTGCTCCTGATGGAGAGACCCCACGCAGCAAGGCACCCGCCGGGCTGTCTGCCACCAGCTCAGAGCACAACATGCCTTGTGCAGCCTCCCGCCATGGGTGGCTCACCTTGTCCCTTCCCTTTGCAGCAGTCTCCACTCCAGGAGGGGTTTTTTGGGCTCATGACAGTTTTTGCCAGCTTTTCAGTGGCTGGAAGGGAAGCAGCAACACGCAGTGTTGAGAGCAGAGGGAAATGATGTACTGCTACCCTAATAGAAATGAGGCAGAAAAGGTCACTGGTGGGAAAGAACCCAGATATTCCTAATTTGAAAGGGGACAAAACCACTGTAAAACCCTATGGCCATTTGGAGGAGAACAGGGCATGCGACAGCGGCCCGGCTGCGAGGTGGGGGGATCCCTGTTTATTTTTGCAAACTGCCTGAATCTCTTCCCACCTGCCTTTCCCAAAGGCACGTCGCATTTCTGAATCCCACTGAGCTCCCTGCTGCCGGCAGTGCCCTGCAGAGCCCCATCGCTTGATGCTGCTCCATCCTGCGTCCCTTCCCTGGACAGCTAGGGTGTCACCTCCAGTTTGTGGTGGCACCACAGAGGCCAGTTAACCACGCTGCAGCCCCTGTGCTCTGCAACGGATCCCTTTGGGACTGGACATCACTGTTTGCTGGGGAAGGGTAGGGCGTCACTGATGTCTCACCAGGAGACTTTCGCACCGGGTGTCGTACCGGAGCCCGAGGTGGCCGTGCACATGGGTGGCAGGATAAGGCCACTTCTCTGCGGAGGCCAAGGAAAATGCAAGACCGGGGAGGTCCCACAGGGCATTTGCAAGACCTGGGAGATGTGCTGGGCTCAGCAAAGACGCCTCATGGAAGTTGTTAAAGACATGCTGTGGCCTACAGAGACGTGGGGTGAACCCCGCAGGTGAGTCTGCTTGAACCAGCCTGGCCGTGGGGAAATATTTGCCCCCCACTAGCCCCCACGGGATTGCACTGCCCTTCCTGCCTACGGACGGATCCCGGCAGCCTTTGCAGAGGACGGGGCAAAGGCACCGGGTGTTTGCTGCCTCCGGGAGCAGAGCTAACTCACAAACCATCCCCATTCCTCCATCCTGAGCCGCCGCACTCGGTGCCATGGCTGAGTGCCATCTCATCAGGCCATGAAATGTGGCACTCGGTGACACACGCTTCCCCGGGTGCTGAGCCCAGCGACACCCGTCCCCCCGGGTCCCACGGTGACATGCAGTCGGTGCGGGTTTGGTGTGCACTTGAAATCCTTGTGTGCTGGCGTCTCAGCGCTGCCGGGGCCGGGCAGCTGCCCTCCCCTGCCCGCAGGCTCCCACGTCCCAGCCGTGCTCCTCTGCCCCGGCCTCGCAGCACTCTCCTGCCACAAAGCTTTCATCAATCATCCTTTTCCCCTGCAGTAACTCAGCTCCTCTTCTCGAGATGAGAGAAAAGCAGGAAAATTACCTTCCTAGTGACCTTTCAGCTGCCGGACCCTGCCATGAGGCCATCTGCAACCTCAGCAGCATCTTCCCTTGCCTCTGCGGGACAGGATCCATCAGTCCAGCCCTCTGTAGCTTGGCCGCAGCTTTTCTGTCCTTCCCAGCTGCTTTGCAAGCAGCAGCGTAAGCACGCTGGGGCTGGATCATGCTAACCAAGCCTTTTATTTTTATAATCATTTTACTTTCCACATGCAGCTGGGTTGGGTGCTGGATGCACAGCCCGAGCAGGAATGGTGCTGCAGGGCACTTGGCCGCACGCATGAGCACATCGGAGACCCTGAGCACTGACGGCTCTTGGCAGACCTGCACCAACAGCACTTCCAAGCTCAGGACAGAGTATTTGGAAAGCCGATACAGAAACTTTATTACCTTGCCCTTTTCAGCCCTGGCTGGCTCTGCATTCCCATCATCTCCACAGCCCCTGGCGAAAAGGTAGGAGCGTCTCCAGCCAACTGGAGCCCCAAAACCGAAAAAGGTTAAAGCATCTCTGATGAGTCTATTAGTTATGAATGTTTCAATGGCATTAAACCAATGACGGATGCCTCGCCTGGGGACTGGGAACATCAGCCTGTGAAAGGACACAGGCATCTGTAGCAGGCACAAAGCCCCGAGGGGAAGAGGGAGAAACTCCTGTGCCTGCAGCCGCTCGCACCAGGGGTGCTTCTGCCACTTTTCCTGAGTAACATCCATAAAGTGCTTGGACACATGATTGAATATCGCATCTTTCCTCTCCTTTCCTCACCTGGAGGTTTCGGCTACACAGGAGGGGGCAGGCGGCAGGCTGGCTTCCCTGCTCTCCTGCATCCCCTCAGCTCTCTGCCACGGCCACCTCCGATGCACCTCTGCCCTGGGCTCTTGGCTGAGCTGCTCACAGTGTTTCTAAAATCCACCACTTTGGGCCAAGAAGCCTTTTGTCGCTGGCAAAATGACCCTTTTATTTTCTCTCTTGCTCTCTAGCTTTGCTCATCTGATTGAAAAAGAAATGGTCAAACTGTTCCTTTATCCCAGGAGAGGGAGGGGGAAGAAAAGGAGGTTGTAAAGACACTGCCAAGCAAAAACTCCAGCAGATGTGTTTACGTAAAGCTCTTTGAAATATGCACTAAAAATACCTCTTCAAAATTAGGAGACGGGGAAAATTGTAAGTGCTTCCCACAAACACACACACAAACACCCCACGGCAGGTTCTTTCCCCACCTCATTCAAACCGTTACTATTAGTGCGGCAGGAGCCCTGCAGTTTGTTATTGAAAATTATAATAGCAAATCACCGAGATATTTTCCCTGATTACACAGACTCCAAGCCAGTTCAATTTTAATCTTCTCCCCGCTATTTTTTCCGTGCATCAGCAGAGGCACCAGCTGCAGAGAAGCGCGTGGTTTTCTTGAGGCAGTTTAAACACAGAAGAGAAATACAATTCCATAATATACATTTTTCATCCAATTTTTGCCAGCCGTGACTCGCCTCCCCCTCCTGCTCCCGGGAACCCTGTGTCCTGCTGCAAGCCTGAATGCGGCAGCCGCTCCTTTTGCCTCTTGGACTCCAGAAACGTTTAACGACCGCTCTTATCGCATCCTGGGCCAAAAAAGCAGCTTGGCTCTTTATTTTCCAGCAGTTGATTTGCTATGCATGGTTGAATCAGAACAGAGGAGCTTCCCTGCTGGAGGAGGCCCCGGTAGCAGCACGGGGTCAGTGCCAGATGCTTTGGGGGATACGGTGTGGTCGCAGCCCGCGGGGAGGGCTCCGTCCCGGGCACCAGCTGGCGGCGGCTCCCTCTGGGCAGCACGGGATGAACGGATCTGGCGGAGCATAAAACTCCACAGGGGAAAGAGATGCTCCCGTGGACCGTCTTAGATAGGGTCAGGGACGAGGGCAAGCACAGTCTCTCCCTGCTCCCCATGGCTGGGTCCCCTTCTCCCTAGGGGCACTTCCCATCCCTCTTCCCACCCGCGCACCCCGGCCGCCTTGCAGGGCTCTGTGTCACCTTCCCTTGCTTCCAGCAATCTGGGATGGCTCCGCTGACCGCCTGCCAGCGACAGCAGAGATAAACCCGAGGAATATGGCATGCAGTCATATCATTTCCTAAGGAAACCTGGACTGCTGCCCCGTCTCGAGCAGTTTCTACGGCATCTTGTGACTCCCACGCTGCCGGCTCGGAGGTCTCTGTGGAGCTTCGTGCCCGTCAGCACCTGCACGTTGCCGGGCCAGGCTGGCTCTCAGGGGGACAATGTTGTGCCTTTCCTACCCCCAGATCCTCCTCCTTAGACAAATACCCTGCAGGTTCCCATGCCTGTAAAGGAGCCAGTTTTCTCCTCAATCAGGGAATAGCAAAAGAGGAGCCTTAGCTTCTCCCTGGTGCGTGCAAACAGAGCTGAAAGTACCGACATTACGCTGAGCTGCACCACAGCACAACAATCCTGCACAGCCCTGACCCATGTTTTGGGGGGCTCCAGGCACCTGAGTGACCCTGGCATGGCAGGGACTGGTCTGAGGAGGGACTGGGGCCAAGAGCTTATACTAAACCCTGCCATAGCCCCATGGCTAACTCCCAGCTGGCCACAAACGGCACACCCAGACCCCGTCCCTACCATCATCCCCCAGGCAGCCCTGAGCTCCCCAGTGAAGGGGGCAGAGCTGGTGCCCAGGCATGGGGGCAGCCCTCAGCAGCCCTCGGAGAGCTTCCAATTAGGAAAAACCTGGATCTGAGCTCAAATTTCTCACTAATCAATTGCCCACAAGGGCAAACCCAAGCCAGGCGAAGGGCAGGACCACGGGCTAGAGGGAGCCCAGCTGCTGTGGTTGGGCACTTCCCACCACAACACTGCGAGCTGGAAGCTGAGGAGCACTGGGAGACGATGCTCAACCTTTTAGGAGGGTTTAAAAAAAACAAAACAAAACAAAAAACAACCTGAAGGATGTCCCAGAACAGAAGCGCTTTGTTACTGTCTGCAATGTGGTCAGGCTGGAGAGCACCTTCACACCCAATGGGCTGTACAGTGCCAACCCCCCCACCCAGGGTGTGTCCCCTGTGTCACCACAGCACCCCAAGATCAAGCCAAGCCCCCGCAGCAGCGTCTTGCTCCAGTGCTGGCTGCCATGGATGGGGCTGTGCTTGCACACAAGATTCCAGTCCCTCACACAGGTTAATCCGGGATCTTTGGAGAGCATTATCCTCCCGGCGAGCCTGGGCTCGCTCCTTAATGAGGAAGCCACCCTGTGTGCTGCCAAACGATGGCAGGGCCGGGCCATGGGATGCCACATCCATGGTGCGTTGTCATTACGGGTGCTCTCTGCGATGCACTGATTCCCTCCATGCCATTTGGCACGGCGAACAGCAGCGAAATAGTGTATTTGCCAATAACATAGCTCGTTAAATTTTAATCAAATAGGGGATTGTAAGCACACAGTTACCAGGAACTCCTGGGAGCGCTGAGAGATCAGTTTAAAAATGAATTAGTAATAAGGCACGTTGGAGGCAGCAAGGCTGGAGAAGATCCACTCCCTTTGCCGCTCACATAAAGCTTTTTCCTCTTCTCCCTTAATTTGCTTTTTTTGAATTGCCACTGGAAAAAGAGGGGAAAATGCACTGGAGGTCCCAACACTCAGGTCCCAGCTCCAAAAAAACCAACCCGTTCACACAGAGCTCCCTGGGAAAGACTCTGGTTGATGTGGAAAGCATGGAGAAGGCGGCTGCCCTGTCCATCCAGGCTGGGGACAGGGACACTCAGGTCACCGCACCCCGTTAATAAACCACCCCATGTGCCAGGACACAGACACGCATGTCCACCTGCAGCTAATGAACAGCAATCCCAAAGGCTCAGCTTGAAATGACTCCGACATTAAAAAAAGCTCAAACCCCGTCAGGGCAGACCTGTGGGTGCATGCGAATGGGTGGCCCCAACCCAGGTGTCCTGTCCAGGGGCATCACCCGAGCAGGGCAGTGCCAGTGCTGCTCTACCCCGAATTAGGGAGGTGGAGGATAACATCTTCTGCCCGTGAACGGCAGCCGGTGGGGGGGAGCCCCAGGCAGCAGCCAGCAAGAATCGGTCTGCTGCGCTTGGGGGGGGCTGGTGAGACAGAAGTCCCAGGATATCCCCTCATTTGGGATTGTCTCCCAAACATCCATCCCACCACGACGCATGCCAGGGCCACCTGGGACCGGGAGGGCTCAGTGACACCACGAGAAGCAGATGTCCCCTCACGGGGATGCGTGGGCAGCGATTAGCTCCCGCAGAAAGGAATTAAGCAACAGATTTCTCCTGCTGGAGACATGAGCCTACAACGTTCCCAGCCCAGGAAGGGACGTGACAAGTGGGGTTTAACCCCCCTGCTACATGCTGCCGGGGGTTTTATGGCCAGAAGGGCCCTTTGCCTCCCTGTATCACATCTCCTATGTCAGCTGAGCTGGGAAATTACCAAATTGCAGCTTTATGGGTGGGAGGGTTTGGTTTGATGCCAATCCTCCTTCCCCGTAACACCCCCTGGTCCCGTGGGAAACACCTCGGTGGTCTTGCCAGCTGCCCAGAAAGGACTGGTGAAGGGGGTTTTAAGTTAAGGAGAGTTTCTGGGGGTGAAGGCAGGTCCTTTCCTCTTCCCACTGCACTCCAAGGAGGGCAGAAGGTGTGTCCATGCCACCCCTGACACACGACAGGCACCGGTGTGCTTGGTGCTGCAGCACCCAGGGCTGTTTGGGGGTCAGAGCCAGAAAGAAACCCCCCTGTCTGCTCCCAGGTCTCGGCCACAACCCTCCATGCCACCTGCCACCCTCAACGTTGTTTTAAATCATCGCAAAAGAGAAAGGGGAGAATATTCCTTGGCTTGCTGCTCCCTAAGGGGAAGGTTTGGAGGAGGCAGGTGGGTGCCCGGAATCCTGGGCCCCGTGGCAGACCACTTTTTGGCACATCCATCTTTAATTGGGTGTGATAATAATTTTATCGCTTGCTGAAATTTGTGAGGCTGAACTAATATTTGTAAAATGCTTTGCTATCCTCAGCTGAAAGGCAATCTAGAACGGCAAAGCCCCAGTGTTACTCACATTCGGATAATCCAGAATTATTCATAAACAAAATCAAGATTATGCAAATATATTCATTAGTTCTCAGAATACCTCCAGGAAAATAGAGGAATTAGTCTTGTTAACAATTATATATTATGTAAGTACGTGTCTAAGCACACACGGACCCGCACACTATCAGTGCTGGGGCACATTCGCCTGGGACTCATCCCAGGATCTCAGAGCGCTGGAGAAGAAGGGCTCGGCCTGTGCAAAGCAGCCATCTCAATTTTGGGATATCCTGATGCCCCACAGCAAGTGACAGCACCCAGCACAGCCCCCTGCATCCCCCCCGGGGTCCCACCGGCTGCTCTTCAGCAGAAACACAGAGACATCCCCAGCATCCCCTCTGCACCCATCACGGGCTGCCCACGCGTGTAAAACATCACCTTATTCCAGCCAAAACAGCCTTTCATACCCAAATGAGGATTTTTACAGTACACACAGGGCTGGGAGGCTGCGGAGGTGGATTTGGGTGCAGCCCTCTCGCTCAGGACCTGCGAAAAGCCCTGCACGAGCCCTCGCCCCGGTGCGTGCTCGCGCCCAGCTTGGCTTTCTGCAGTGGAACACCACCGTCTATTTGGGGTGTGCTGGGAAAGGGGAGATAAAGGTGGGTTGAAAATACCACATGGTTTAATTAATGCCACATGCCTTTCACTCTATAGGTTGTGTGGATTGTTAATTATTTTTATAAAGAAAATAATTAGTCCCAATCAAGGCAGAAGCTCTCCAGAATTACAGCTCATTAACTGCTCTCACATTTTTCTGTTCTATAAAAAGTCATGTGGTGCTGATGAAAATTATAGACCCTTGGAATCAGCATTAAATACAAATTCAGACAGTGTTACCATCCTATTACCATCAACCGCATCGACTTGGCTTCGGTAATTGCAGCTGGCGATGAAGTGCAGGGATTTCTGCTCTATACAATCTCTGAAAACAAGCACTCTGCCCATTAGTTTGCCGGAAACAATGTGACACCAAGCCCTGACTTGGCTAAGTGCGTCCCTGAGGAGGTGACAGCCACCAAGGAGAAAGGGGAAAGCAAGGCGGCTTTGCCGGGGATGGGGAGATGAGGGTGGCTCAGGTTGGGTTCAGCTCCGGTTGGCGGTGGGGCTGCTCCTGCACAGAGCAGGGGGGGACCATGCAGCTCTGGAGCTCGTCTAAATTAGGAAGGTGAACCAGCTAACGATGCGGCAAATCTCTCCTATGGGCTGGGGTAGCAAAGCCACCAGTCCAAGGGATGGAAAGAACTAGGAAATGCAGAGGGGACAAGGAGCAACCTCTAAGCAGTGGGATCATCCTCATGGGACAGGGGGAAAATAAGACACAGAGGGATGCTCATGTCAGGGATGTGAGAGCATCCCCAGGCATCTCCCTCTGGACCTCGTGGTCCAGGCACCGTGCTGGGGCTGGCTCTATCGAACGCCGCAGAGGCCTTGCTCAAAGCCTAATTGAAAGAAATCACAGCACGTTAAAGGGAGTTCAGATCAAATCAATACCGACGCGGTGGGGAGGGCGAGCTGGGGGAGTGGGGTGGTGGCCATGTCCCAGCACCGGCTCTGCAGGCAGGGTGCAGGGTGAAGCCGTGGGCTCTGCCGCCTGCTTTTCCACAGCGGAAAGGCAAGGTGAGACCCGCCGTCCTCTGCTCCGCGCAGGACAAACCCGCCGGCAGCGCAGGGTGAGGGTTGGCAGTGTCAGCCTGCGGCGGGGTGGGGGCAGGGGAGCCACGGGTCCTCAGGATCCTGCTTTTCAGTTTCCATTAATCAGGGATGAACGTGCCTTCGGTGGCATTCGCAGCCCAGCAGAGCCGACAGCCAGCGCTTTGGACCACAAACCTCCACCGCAAAATTAACCCACCCGTCCCCATGGTGGCAGCTCCCATGCTGAGTGCCTGCCCTTGAGCATCCGAGTCCGCTTGGAGGGATAAGAACGGGGATATCGGGGTTGTGAGTGGAAAAAACACTTCTGGGGAGCCCCTGAGGGCAATGGGGTAGTAACTACTGCCACGAGGCAGCAAACACTGAGAGCCAAACCTGCCACTGGCACGTGCTCTGGTGTTGTGCCTTTATCTCTGTCCCTGCAGGTGCTGAGATGCTCCACGCTCTCGGCAAGGGCAGGGATGTACCTGGAGCATGAAACGGCTGCATCTATCAGGCTGGACTCTCTGAAACATCAAAAAAGCCCTCCAAAACATCCTAAGGACATTCTTCACCTGTGCTGGCTCCCGAACCACACGTGGGAAATGTTTGGGAGAGCACAAGGACTGGTCCAAAACTGCGCCAATGAATTCTCCAGCCATTGGACTCAATGGGCAACAGAATCCCTGCATCCAGGGACGCCCCAGGATCCTGGGAGAAAAGCAGCCAACATGTCCTGTGTCCTGCAGAGCTCAGCTCCACACAGGGACCTCCCTGGGGCAGCCAGGGTCCAGGGACACAGGAGGTCACCAGGAGATCCTGTCCATCCTCAATCAGGAGACACAGGGCACACCCAGGGGGTGCTGGGCTGCAAAATGCCCCTATCTCTGTGATGAACCAGCAGCTCCCTTTGTTCCTCCTCCACTGGCGATGCCTACCCAGACCCCACTCCACCTCCCTCCCCCTGGCACGCGTTATCCACCCACTTTTCTGCTCCGGTGGCCCTGCACCATCACCCCTCATTAACTCGGCCAACGCGCGGCTGACGGGCAGACAAAGGCAGGGCCGAGGCAGGCGGCTGCGTCAGGCAGATAACCACGGAGCCCGTCCAACACAGCAGGGAAGGGCAGGCAAAACATGGGCACTCTGCTGCATTGTTGCTTTGGATTTTTTTTTTCTGTTATATGTTCCTGGATCTTGGAGTTTTTTTGGCAAATAAAAACCTCTTAGAAGAAGCAGTGCTGAACCCACTTCTCTTGCTTCTCCCCATTGTAACGAATCTGGCCGTGCTCTGATTGAAGCAGGGGGGATTTGAAGAGGGCAAATGCTTTACAGGCAATAGATTCCCAGAGTTGAAATCACCAGCCTCAGGGAGAGATACCCCTCTGAGGGCCAAAGCCCTAACCGCCCTCCCATGCCCAGTATGCCATGTCCATGGCCACCCCACTAAGGAGGGCTGCTCCACTGGCCGTGGATGATGGAGCAGCAGAGAATAAGTCATGATATATTTACGTGCTATTATACATTGGTGTTATAGATGCACTGCGTTGGCGGGGGGTTGGTTATACGGCGGCTCCAGCTGACCCACAGATTAATTCAGCAGGTGGTCTTTAACTGTGAGATCTCTCTTAATGCAAAAATATTTCTCTTGCTGGGCAACAGCTAATTCTTCATCCCGACAGTAACGTAGCTAAAATCACAGCCTCCTACCCCACTCTCCTCCGGTCACACCCCAACACACACGGGCACAGAGATAAATTCAATACAACCAGCCCATTGCCAAAGTGCTGTCCCGCTCCGTTGGGATGATGCACTGCTGGAATTTGGGGTTCGCAGCAGAGAAAAACCATTTTCTCATCACAGCCCGCGGGTCTTACAGCATTTTCAGCCACCTGCATGTGAGATGGGCATCTGCCCCCGGCCCTGGGATCCAACAGCACAAGGATCTTTGCAGCCCGTACCAGTACGTCGCAGCATCCCCTGCTCGCATGGCGGGAAGCAGGAGCCGGGAGGAGAGAGCAGAGCAACCCCGCAGGCAGCGGGACCCTGCCCGTGCTGCCCCTGACCCCTCTGCCCACCCAGGTGCCCCTTGGGGGCAAACGAGATGTCCTCCCTGCTGCCCCCGTTCCCACCTCCATCCTCTGCAAAGCTCCCAGCCAGGGCTAGGCAGCAGCAGCTGTTTCTTCTTTCATTAATGACAAGACATAAATTAAACATGAAGTGTTAAACGGGTCATCAGCGAAGCAGTTAGCCCCAGCCTTGCTGTCTCCTGCCTGGGCCACAGGCAGGGATACCCAGCTCAGCCAGCCTGAAACACCAATCGAGTTTTTTATCGAGTTTTTTTCCCCGCTTTATTTTTTTTTTAAGCCCTTCCTGCAGTCCCCGCTGCACTGGCAGGGAAAGTGCTCCCGCCGCGTGCGAAAAAACCTGCTATTTTTAAACTCCCAGTGTTTGTCAGCGCTTTCTGCTCGAGTGGCTGAGGGAGAAGCCAGTTTTGCAGCACCCGGTGTCCCACAGTGGGTTGCGTGGCCTTTGCCAGGTGATGGTGGCACCAAGATGTGGGCACTGTGCCCGGCCATGCAGCCAGAGGTGGTGGTCCAGCCCGCACCTCCCTGGGCACAGACAAAATCTGCGCTACATCAAAGCCCTGCTATGGATACTGTGCCGCTGGGATCCACCGCTCCTACCGGATTTCAGGCACTCATGACCTCTATATGTTTGCACGCACCCATAAAATCACCAAGTGGGGCTGCGAAAGCCAACTGGCTCCTGGGGTTTGGCATTTCTCCCTGCCCTTTGCTGGGAATGCCAAAGGGCTCCAACATGGGCATCGAGTCCAGCCCCATTTTCCAGCTGGTGGCACCACCAGGTATCGGGGCCAGAGGAGGACCCAGGGGGCTGGGAGCCACATGTGGGTCTCTGGTGGGGCAGGGCAGAACCATGGGGCACAGTGCACCCACATTCCCCTGACAGCAAAGAGCCCCTGGGAGCTTAAGCTGTACCAGGGGCTGTGGCAAAGCCGCGGCACCACCTGCAGCCGAAAGGCGGGTGGGCTTTGCCAGCCGGGGTCGGGCTTTGCAATGATGAAGAGGTTTTAGTGGCAGCAGGGAGAAAAGGAGAAAAGACAAGAAAAGGAAAGGGTGGTCATGCATGAAATGATTTAATTTCAGTGACTCTGGGTTTGCATTTGATAAATTCATCTTATAGAAAAATGTACGTATAGAAAGGTCCAGCTGCCAGACATGGAGATGTGAGAAGGGACAGGGACGGGGCTGAGCAGACTCCAGCCATGGCCCTCTGGAAGGAGAAATCCCCCATGCCGGGGGACCTCGGGGAAGAGCAGAGACCCCTTTCTGGGGACAAGCTGCAGTGGGACAGGCTGACCCGGCTGGTGACAGCAAGGAGACGAGAGGGGCCACAGGAGCCACTGGTGGACAGAAGCTCTTTAGCAATCCCTGGCATCGGGGTCATCGCTGCTATTTATTATTTAGGGCCTTGCAGCCCTAATTATTTATTACTTAGACCTCGAGAGAGGGATGTAAACACACGTGCCAGGTTTAAGAGCCCTGCTCTCCTGCCTCTCTGGGGACGGGAGACGAGCCAGGGATGGTGCTGCTACGGGGGCATCTGCCAGCTCTCCCCAAGCCGGGCAGGGATGGACCCTGGACACGCAAGACCCTGAACTGCCACATTTTGCCCTGGTCTCTTGCTCCACACTTGGGTACCTCAATGAAACAGCCTCACCCAAGCGCTGGGATGGCGCTGAGCCCAGCAGGGAGGGGACCCCACGGCCAGCACAGCCCCCCGCGGTGCCGGACCCCACCGGGGCATCTGCGGCTGAGCCCCTGCGGCATCTGCAGACAGGGGGGCTCCCCGGCAGCCGGAGGAGCGTCTGCAGGCAGCTTTGTTCAAGGGTGAAATTAAATATTTCTATAAAATGATCCTCTGGCCAGCCAGCAGACTTCCCCCCCCTGCCCCTTTTTGCTTCTTTCCACCCGATTTCATCCTTCATCTGATGAGGAGGGTAAGGAGATCGGATACGGTGCTTGCCACAGCGCAGCGTGGACACCGTGGGCTCCCTCCTCCCCGGAGATGGGGAGATTCAAGCCCCAGATTCAGAGCACGCTACACCCCATGTTTCCCCACGAGACGCTGTGGACCTTCACTCTGACCGAGGGCCAGGTCATGCCCATGTTTTTTGCTGGCGGGCATGGGATTCAGAGCCACAGGGCCAGATTTGGGCACAAAGCAAAACGTTCAGATGAACTTTTACAGGCCAGAAATTGCCCGTCCTCCAAACCCTGGTGTTTCCCACCGCCCTTCTGGTTTCCAGTCCCTGCAGCTGCTGGTCTGGCGACAACCCTCAGCCCCACGTCCGCTTTTGGGAGCTTTTAGGTGAAAGCGACAAAGCCCCACATGCCCGGGGCAGGGTCACAGAGTGAAGAGGCAGTGCTTTTTGGGGGTACCCAAAGTCTCTAAGAAGTCCCCATCCATGAACCTGGGGCTCCTGTGGGGGCTCCCAAAGGCCCCTTTCCCTCAACCCTTAGCTGCTTGTGCACCATCCCATGCTGATGTCCCCTGGCTAAGGCACCCATGGGTGATGAGCCCAGCTGTGCTGCGTGGCACTCGCTGCATCCCACCCAACCTGATGTGGATCCGTCCCTCCAACATGCCAGCAGGGCCACCTCTCTGGGGACAGAGGTGTCCCCCACCCCACTGGGGAGGCCAGCAGGGACTCAAGTCCCCAGCACCGGTCCAGCGGGGAGGCAGATGGATGGTGCTGGGGGGAAGGAGGAGGAGGAAGGCTCTGCGAGCAGCAGGGAGGGGGTCTCGCAGGCATCCCTGGCTCTGCCCCTCGCTCGGCTCCCCCCAGCAGCTCTCAAGCTGCCTAATTAGCTCTCCCCGCTCCCGCCGTCCAGCTGGAGCTGGAGGGCAGGGGCAGACAAAAGCCTCCCTATTGACAGCCCCTCCGAGGAAGGGGCTTTTCTTCTCCCCCTCTGCTTTTCTTTTCAAGCCCCTCTCCCCCCGCTTGGGCCGGGGCCATGGGCTCATTAGCGCTCGGGCTCGTTGGGAGCGGGAGGGAGCAGATGGCAGCCAGGCGGCTGGCGCGGCCGGCCCTGCCGCCGCCTCTTCCCGCAGAGCAGATGCCCCACCAACAAGGGGGAGGATTAACAGGAGCGGGGGGCCATGGGCATGGTGGGGCCATCAGCAGGGGCTTCCTCCCCAGCACCACACCCCGACGTTTGTTGGGGACAAAACATGGCCGGGAAGCCAGAGGTTGGGATGGAAGAGAACTGGTCCCCAGCCCATCAGGGACTCTCCGCTGGGCCAAAACTCACAGGGGAATTACAGCCACCTTCTGCCCTCACTGGGGATACTGTGACCCCCCCGGCACTGCAGTGCCACAGCTGCTCCTGCCCAGTCCCAGTGCAGCCGGGGGTGACACGCTGCCACCCTTGTCCCAGCAGTGCCCAGACCCGTCACCAAGATCGCCCGCGATGGCAAACCAGGTGGCAAAAAGACGCTTAATCCCACTTCAGCAACACAGCCTGCCCTCCCCCTCCGTGCACAGCACATCCCGGGGGATTAAGGGTTAAAGCACAAATCCCCTGCACTGCCCTGATGTGACCCACTTAGGCCATCTGGCAGGGAGGGATGCAGGAGCCTCCTTTCTCCCAGCACTGCCCGTGCTCACCCGGCATCACCGGCTGATACCTGCACCGCAGCCCCCAGCCTCAGCAATGCCCTCACTTTTCATGTAGAAGTGGATTTCGGCTGAATTTGGGGGTGCTGGGGCAGGGCAGCCTGTGCTACGCTGCTGTGGCTGGTGGTGTGGGAATAGGGAACACAAACACCCCCAAAAGCATCCCACAAAGCCCCAGACTGCACAAGCTCCGGGTCCCCGGGGGGCCCTGGAGCACCCCAGGGAGCCCCAGGGACCCCTGGGCTCCCCATCGGATGGATGCTTATGAAATACGCAGCAGCACCGGAGCAGTCAGGCTGCAGAGCACGAATGGGGCTCCCAGCCTCCACACTGCGGCCAGGGTCACGGTGGGGGGACAGCCTCAGCCAAAAGCCCCGCCAAGAGGGAGGAAAGGGGGTCCTAGTCACAGGGCCAGCGATACCCATCCCCAAAGGCTGGGCAGAGACTGGTGGCACCTCATCACTGGAGGTTTAAAGAGTTCGCAAGAGCCAAAGTCCCTCGCAGCTGCCAGGTGGGGATCACAGCATCCTTATGGACCAGCTAGAGGGAATGGGAACACCCCGGCTCAGCAGAGGGGCTTGGAGCAGGGGGAGAGCTCCCTGTCCCTCATCCCAACCCTCCGGGCACACAAACCTCTCAAACCAACCTGGTATTTTGCATGCACTGGGGCAATCCTCCCAGCAAAGGCAGGCATGAGGTAGCCCCAGCGCTGCCCAGCCTCCCCAAGCCAGCGGGTCCCTCACCCCCAGCCGCAGAAGCGGAGCCCCAGGCTGCACAGTGAAGCCTCGCCGGGCCCTGCGTGGGGAAAGGTTAATTGGAAAAGCCCCTTTCCCCAGCGCCTCGGTTTTTCCTTTCACACTGCAAACTGGTCAATAATCCATTTACTTTGGCAGAGCGCTGCTCCGGGCGCGGAGCTGCGTCAGGGGCCAGAGTGAGTGTCCCCCCCAGCCCCAGCAGGACGAGAGGGAAGGGATTAATGTATTCTTTTGTTCCAGCATGAACCCTGGGTTTAGCAGAGCTTTAACCCTCCAAACATCATGGGGAATTTAGATGGAAGAGGCTTTATCTCTGGGACCAGCAGCGAGGTGGTGGCGAGGGATGGGGCACAGGGAAGAGCCGGCTGGAAGGGGGAAAACCATCTGCCCCAGGAACCCCACTGCTGCCCCATGAGGATGCTGGATTGAGCCATTAGCCATGCCCAAGGCACCCTGCAGGGATGGATTTGGGCAATGGCCACTGTGGGGGCTCCCAGCAGGACCCTCACGATGCTACCAAGTCCCTTGGCTCCCCTTGAGGGCACAGGACCAGCCAGCAAAATTAACGGGGAAATGAGCAGCGCTGGCCTAGAAACCCCACCGTCGCCTCCACTGCTGCGGGAAGCACGGGGCCGGATCCAGGGCAGAGATCCGCGGTGCTTGCAGAGGAGCAGCTGTCAAGTGTGGGAGAAAACAGAAATCCAGATGGTCATCTTAATTTTTCATTTGGCTAACTGGTCTCCCCGTCTCCTCTCTGGTGCGCTCTGCTCGCTGGCACCGCAGTCATTTGCTCTTAAATTAGCTGGGAGCATCATCGGGGAAGAGAGGCCGATCCGAGCAGCGACGCAGCGAAACCTTCAGGAAAAACAATCCCAGAGCGGAGCCAGGCGCGGAGACGGCTGCGAGAGGAGCCGCTGCCAGCCTTGGGGCTGCTCTCCCGGCGGATGGGGAGCAGGAGGCTGGCTCTGGCTATGGCTGGGCTACAAACCTGATGCTGGCTTGGGGTGCTGGAGACATTGCTGCGTACCCCGATGGGGACCCACTGCGAGACCCTGGGGATGTGAGATCTGGCATCTCGTAGGTGTGATCCTGCCAAGGCAGCAGAGCCCTGCGCCAGGCAAGCCAAGCTGGCAGCCCTTACAAGAGGAGCCGGGGACTGCGGTCCTCCTGCTCCCCCAGCCTTAGGCTTCAGCCCCCCTGGCAGCAAAGCCCCTCCGTGGCACAGGTCAGGGGTGAGCACAAACACCCCGCAGGCCCCGGGGAGCGTGCCCCCCGGGGCTGACCCCACTCTTCACCTGTAGGGAGGGCAGCAGCACAGATGGCTGCTCCGCAGGGAATGTCCCGGGGCCCCAGCCGGCAGCACACGCTGCGAGGAGACAAAAGGAGCCGGCTGCACCAACACAGGGACCTGGCAGCATTGTGGCCGGTTGTGCGGAGCACACCCCGGCTGGGGGACCCCATCAGGCAGGATCCGCCTGTGCCAAGGTGCAAAAGGCAGCAAAGCTGAGCTGGCGGGTCCATTTTGCCAAGTACCGAGAGCTCCCGACCCCTGCACAGACGGTTCCCCTGCTGCCGGAGCTGGCGTTGCCAGCGAAACAGAAAGGCGTGCGCATTTATTAACTTTTTAACAGAGCTGCAAACGCAAACGCTCCTCAGCCCGACCAGGGTGTCCACAGCAATCCAAATTGCCGTGTAGAGCTGTGCATCATTCCCAGTACTTGAGCTTGCTGTATTTCCCCAATGCCCTAATTTGTTGCTGTATTACATCTCCGACTGCAAGATATTTAAGCAGCATGGCTCGCTCAGGCACATTTGGGCAGGACAGAGCGTCTGTGTGTGTGAGCGCCAGCACCCAGCCCACTGATGGCCCCTTTGGGTGCCAATGGTAGCCCGATGCAGGGGAGGAGAAAGCCACAGTGGTTCCTCTCCCCGACGAAGGCTGAACTCCTGCAAACGCTGCCCGTGGAAATGAGATTTGCTCTTCTCCTTTGGAAGCCTAAGCCGTGCCTTTCCCAATTTCCTACTCTGGTTAATGGCAATCAGAGAGATTGGAAAAATTCATGCTTGGGAAGCTGGGCCGCGGGGGCAGAAGTGACTCCCCCACAGCACTCTCAGTGGGACCCTTGTCCCCCTCGCTGCTGCGGCTCACAGCCTCTGCTGGCAGGGGAGGCATCCAAAACAGCTCGCTCCCGTGAGCTCTCTGTTCCTTAGCACAGGCTGAGCCCCCAACACCAGCCCACTGCAGACCGAGCCCCTCTCCTCTACCCACCCAGTGCCTTCATGAAACTTTGGGTTGTTCCCCACAGTGCGTGGGGAGCAGCCAGCATTGGAAATACAGAGCGAAGAGAACCAGAAAAAGCCTCCTTTCCTTATAAAAACAGTGCAAAGGGGGTATTTTTAACCAATATTGAGACAGTCAGCAAAACAAAACTGGTCTAAATTAGAGCATGCATTGTTGTGAGGAAGCCACATGGACCCTTGCCCATGAGACAGCCCAGCTGAGCAGGTGGGTATGAGCATCCCCCTCGCCTCATTTCATGGGCTTTGGCCTCTCCTCTGGCAAACACAGGGCCACCAGGCCCCCTGGGAGCAGGAGGGACAGGGAAGGCAGGCACCAGGCACACAAAGCTGAGCTTGCTCAGCTTTGAGACCTGGGGGACACCAGACCCCCCAGCAGCCCCGGTCCATGGCTGTGTGCAGGCACCTTGGCCAGCTGTAGCCTCTGGGGTGCACATCCCTGGGGTGCGTCAGCCTCCCCCCTGCACCAAGGCAAGGTCCGGCTGGAGAGGGGGCTGTTCCCCTCCCCAGGCATCACCTTCCAGGGGGTCCCTGGTGAAGAAGTGATGCAGAGACAACACAACAAGGCAGGGATGGAGGTGATCACACTTTCTGGATGATAACCCCCACCACAGCCCCCCCCCTCCATAGCCCAACTAGGGCTTTCCAGGCCCCCACCCTACTCCCCTCAGGAGACAGCCAGCTCCCGGTCTCCAAGCACCACTGAGCCAAAGTTTCCCAAGCCTGCTCCCCTTCGGATCGCAGCACCTACCTGGGGAGGGGGCCCAGCCAGCCATCATCCCCCTGCCCCACGCACTGCGGGGGGATCCCCTGGTCCTCCAGCCCCTAACTGGATGTGGGGGGAGGTGACGCTCCAGACCCTCCTGATGGGGGGGTACCGGTTGGGGGTGGGGAATAGTCTCGGGGTGGTGCAGCCGGAGGTGAGATGTGGGGTGTCCCTGAGCCATCCCCCGCCATGCCCTGGCAGCCCTTACCTGGGCAGTGGCTTGCGGGCCGTGATGCTGGCCACGATGATGCTCTCGGGTCGCGGCGTGGCCACGGCTTTGAAGGTGCCTCGCCAGAACTTCTCGAAGAGCTGCTTCTCGCCCTGCTGCACGCTGGCCATGGCGTGGGGGTGTCGTGTCGTGTCGTGTCGTGTCGTGTGTGTGTGTATGTGTGTCCCCGCCGCGGCCCCCGCCCCCGGCCCCGCCGCTGTCCGCGGTGCTGAGCGCTACATCCCCCGCACGGCCCGCAGCGGGCCCGGCGCTGCCCCGGCGGCGGGGAGGTGTGCGCCCCGGCCGCCCCCGCCTCCCGTTTTGTGCCGGCGAGGCGGGGAGAGGGGCCGGGCCCGGCCGCCGTCCCCTCCCCGGTGCCGCCTCCCCGCAGCTGCCGCGCACGGAGCCGCGGGGAGCCCGGCTCGGCTCGGGGGGGGTGTGTGACTGCCTCGGGGCTCTCGCCCGCCCCCGGGGCTGCCCCGGCTGGAGGAGGGCAGCTCCGGAGAGGACCCGGCGGCCCCTCTCTCATCCTCTGCGGAAAACACGGGCTGCTCGCTGGTCACCCAGGACCAGATGGCTCTGAGGGGGTTTGGACGCTCCCACCCTACAGGCAGGTTTAGCACCCTCACCCACAGACCCTCACTCACAGACCCACCTTCACCCTGGTGTCTTCGCAGTCCCCAGGACCCCGCCTTGTCTCATGACCATCGTTTCTGCTTCCAGCTCGCTGCTGGATCACGGGCAGCCCCTCACCTTGCCCTTTGCAGGGCACAAGCCCTCCAGGGCAGAGCATCAGCCTGGGCCCCCACAAGTCCCCACCGACTCGGGCTAACAGTAGCCTTTGTGCTTGCCCACTCCCAGCTGTTTACCAAACACGGGTGACGAAAGAGGGAGAGCCCAGAGCCCCCAGCCCTGCCAAGGCAGAAAGCAGCAGGAGGCCATGGAGACTGCTCTGTAACTGGTCCATACTGGGGCTCATATAGGGAGGAGATTTTGGAATAAACACCCTTCCCCCCCATCCTTTCCCCTTGAGCAGACACCGGTGGGGGGGCAGGGACGGGGCATTTTGCTTCTTGGCCCCAGCAATAGGATCCTAACCAGCTCAGTAAACAAGACCTTACCTCGCAGGGCAGGATTTGACCTGTTGGGACCAGGCACGTGGAGAGGGGGAGGGAAGGGCCGGGGCAGCACGAGTCCACCAGTGCTATTTCCCTTAGCCTCTGCACCGACTACAATAAAAACGACTTTAGGAGAAAATGCTTCTTCTACCAGATGCTTTGAAGCGCATGTAAAAGCTGGTGACCTTGGATGAATGAGACTCTCTCTATTGTGCCTTGGAAACCCACACGATACATTTGTGTAAGTGACAGGGGGATAATGGAGCCAGGAACAATAGGCGGTGAGAGCCGAGAGAGAACGAAAATCACAGCGAAACTTGATCACTTTCTTGCGATAAACACAAAATTAGCAGAAGGCTCATCCTGACAGTGTTGTCCGTCGAACTCCTCCATCCCTGACCCTTTTTGCTTTCTGCTCCCGGCACCAGGGCTCTGCCCCACTGGGAGGCGGGGACAGGTGGCCCCAGGCTGCGTCCCCACGCTGAGAGCTGCGAAGGGAGAGCCTCGGTGGCACACACTGGCCGGCAGCAACGGGCTTTGTGCTGTGAGGCCATGAGTGGCTGGAGACGGATGCTGGGGAAGCGGCGGCAGCGGGAGCAGGCATGGATCCAGCAGGGCTTTATAGAAACACAGTCAGCTCTGACAGGCATCGCCTTAAAAGCCCGATAGGGAAGGATGACATTCACGCACGGCAGAGAGATGCTGCTCGCCCCCGGGAAACTGCACAGAGGCGACGGGCAGCACAACGGGGCTGGGAAAGGCTGGCTGCGAGCCGCGGCTCTGCTCTAGCCCAGGACACATTGCACATGCCACAGGCAGGAGATGTCAGAGTGGGGACCCTCCAGAGACTGCCATGGCCAGCAACGGCGGGGCAGAGCAGAAAGAGCAGGGGAAAAGGGCTCGAGAGGTCTAGAGCAGCCCTCCATGGCTTGGGGAGGGTGCAGACAGCACCCACCGGCCCCAGGACACCCACCCACCAGCGGGAGCGGGTGCTGCCAACCACCCCATCGCCCTTCTCCCTCGGATGGGCAGGCACTCCCTGCCCAAGCAAATCCAGTCCTCTGTCCCTTCCAGCCATTCCCATAACACACAGCCTATTGGTTAGGAGCCCGTTTCCCTCCAGAGCACATTAAACTCAAAGAGATATCAGGTCTAAACACACACATGCCCTGGTCTCACTCCATTTTGTCAGTGAATGACCCAAACTTGGGGTGGGGGTCAGGCAGGAGCCCTGCCGGCACCGCCAGCCCTGCAGCTGGGGCAGCCCCAGCTCTCTGATTGCAGCTCATTAACTAAATATCCTGCCAGACATCAGCCCATGCATCCCCCCCTCAGGCTTTGCAGGATAAGTCCAAGCACCCCCACCTGCAACCAGGGTCCTCGTTGTACCCCAGGGCATTTCACCTCCTTCCACCAGCAATGCTGGAACAGCTCTAAAATTAACCACCAAATAAAAGGAATAATAAATGTTTGTGCTATTAAATTAGCAGCACGGGTGGCGTGTGGGCAGGAGGAAGGCTGCGATCATTACAACAAGAACCCTCTCTCCTGGCATACCTTGTGGAGACATCAGTGAGCCAATTAAGCAATTGGCTCCCTTAACGGAGGCTCCTAGGAATAGACTTCCCTGCTATGGAATAACTGCGCTGTAATAAATTGCCTCATAAACAAACAGCCTGAAAAAAGCGTTACAAGATACCCAGAAAAAGCACTATATCATAAGCAGAAGTGATACCTTACATTTCTAGCGTAGCCATCAGCCCACGGTGTTGCCAATGCCTCCAAAGCTGGGCTGGTGCCCCTGCGAGGGGTCATGGGGACCGTGCCATGGGACACGGGCTGCCCCGAGCCCTCGGGATGGTCGTGGCCACACTATGGGAACAGCATCTCCCGCAGGTACTGCCTCCCCTGCGAGATCCCAGCAGCAGCCAGCTGGCAGTTACTTGCCCCGCGGGCATTGCGATAAATGCCACCCCGGGTTATTTACAGCCCCGGGGATAACACGGGGCTCTGCCAGGTTCAAATGTTTCCACCCAAACGGGTGCAATAAATGGTAGCAGGGGGAGTTGGGTTTGCGAAGGGAAGGGGGAAACCGGGACTTGGAGGATAGTGGCACAATTTCCTCCAAAACAAAACAACAAAACAAAACAAAAAACCCACAAAAACAAAACAAAAAAACACCCACCAATCTCTTCCTTAGAGAGCTCTTCTTCCATGATTTTTTTGGTTTTTTGTTTGGTTTTTTTTTTTTTTCGCTTTTTTGTTGGTTTTTTTTTTTTTCTTAAGTGACACAAAGGGCTGAGCCTGGGGCTCAGCATGGGGGGGCTGCAAAGCGGGCTCGCCCCGGGGCTGCTGAGCCCCCGGCACCACTGGCTGCACCCGACACTGCAGCCCAACAACCGCCCGCACCACGCAGTGAGACACCCAGCACCCCCGCACCCCGCAAAGCCCCCCCTCGGCACCCAAAACCCCCTGGGAAGCCTGGGAGGGACCTACCGGGCTCAGAGGCAGGTGGGGATGCTCAGACGGCCCTGCCTTCTCCTGCTTTATCCTCTCCCACACTTAAAGAGCCGGATCTCCCCGGCCTCTTCTGCCCCCAGCTTCGATTTTAGGGGTGATCAGGAAAAGAGAGCGGTGCCTGCTTTGCGTGAACACCCGCTGGGGGCGTCCAGTGGCCGTCAAGGAGGATGAGCTCTGGGGCGAGGGCAGAAGTAATGAGTGGGACGATGCTGTGCACGCACAAGAAGTACCCGAGGGGAGGGAAAGGAGAAAATGTGTTTAACTAGGATTAAATTTTAATCTGTTCCCCCTAGTAGAGAGAGGAAAGCTGGGTTTGTCCTGGAGCTGCAGAAATATTTTTTTTATAAATGTTGAATTTTTAAGGTTGTTTTTTTTTCTTATTTGGCTTGCACCCGGTGGGAAGAGCCTGGTTTTGCCCAAACTGCCCCGTTCCCACCTCCACGCAGCGCTGGCGCGGTGCCGCTCCACCCATTCCCCAGCCAAACAGGTTTACTGCATGTGCAGAAAATCAATAATTATCTTTGGAAGTATTCATTATCACTCGAGAGTCAATAAACAAAGGCTATGAGTGCCCTCTATTCATGGCACTTCAGAAGCACCTACCAATTATTCCCTTGACTAAGCCAGCCCTGCCTGGCAGGAGCGGGGGGTTCTCCATCGCCCTGCAACGTGGCTGCCTGCTGCAGCGTCTTCCTGCTTCGACCAGGGGAGAGGAGGAGGAGGAGGAGGAGGAGGAAGGGCTCCTTGCTTAAAATAACATTTGCAACTGAGGTGCAGACCTGCGAGGTGATGCACGGCTCCGCTTTGGGTGCAGATGTGCATGGCGTTGAGCGGGTCTGGCCATGGGGCTGCCCAGGCGGAGGGGCTGGAGATGCTCGGTGGGGCTGGATGCCAGCTGGTTTTCCCAAGAAAGGTGGAGTGGAGCAGGCTGTGGGGGCAGGGGAGCAGCAATGGCCAGGGGACAATGTGCAGCACCGTGTGCCGAGCTGGGGAGAGCCCTCGGAGGGCGGTGGTGTAGTGGGCGGCTGCCACCGGTGCACCCTTAACTTGGCCACTGGGTTTTGCAGAGTCAGTAGTTGCGTGAGAGCGTTCATCATCTTTCCAGTGGGAAATACCTGGTTCTTTTTTCCCCATGGAAAGGCTCCCAGGAGCCCCGCAGCCTGCACAGCCCTGGGCAGAGCCCGGCACCTGGGGTACCTCCTCTGCCTGTCCCCACGGCTGGGTACATCCAAGGACGAGGCACTTGCCAAAGGCGTCTTTTTTCTGTCCTTCCTTTCTCCGCCCGTGGAAGTTGCCCATGGCAAACCCGGGAGCACCCACAGCCCTGGGGCAGCTCCAAGGCTGTGCTGGCCCCTGGGGCGCGGGATGGTGGCAGTGGCCGCCCTGTCCCTTCCCTCCGTCTCCTCCATCCCGTGCCTCACCGGGTGATAAGTAAGGGAGAGGTTGGGAAGCGGAGCTGCAGCATCCATTGCCGGCAAGGGCCATCCATCAACACCTGGCTGGAAAGCTTTGGGATGCTGGACATGATGCACCCTGGGATGGTGGGGGGCTGATGTTGGGGGGATGCAGTGCTCTCCCCTGGTTTGAGATGATGGAGGATGACGGTGCCCATGTCCCCTCCATCAGCCCTGGCTCACCACACAGGGTGTGTCCCCCAGGCCGCAGGGCACCCCCGGACAGTCCCTGGCTGCCTCACAGCATTCCCAAGACACCTCTCCATCACCTCCAGATGGACACTGGGGATCTGCCGAGCCCCTGCGTCCCCCTCCCCAGGGCCACTCACGGTGGCAGGACCAGGCATCTCCCACCCCGGCTGTCTGCTTCACGACAGCCGGCTTCTCCATCGGCAGGAGGGGGCTCCGCAGCTTGTCTGCCCACGAACCCGCTCCAGCAAAAGCACTTTTTCCTCCCCGCTCACCTACCAGAGCCGCCCAGCCCCGGAATTTAGGCAGCACAAGATGAAAAGGCGCAGGGACAGATAAGTGTGAGCGTTCGCAGGCCAAGCCGTTTGCAGCTGCTGGGAAGAGGGGAATGAAAGGGCAGGAGCAGAGGGGAGGCAGGAAAGGCAGCCCACGGCCTTTTCTTCCCTTTGGCTCTAAAAAAAGCTCTAGAGTGGGAAGGGGAATGGAGGGATGGAGAAGAAAATGTAATTTTTCCCCTCTGAGCTGCAGCGGCCGTGGCGGCGAGCCGTCCCCCAGGGACCATGCGGCAAAGCTGCGCAGCCGCTGCTGCTCTCCAAGTGCCACCGCCGAAAGGTCAAATGCAGCTGGCGGAGGGGGACAGAGCCCACAGCCACACGTGTCTGGGCAGGAGAGGCAGGACCCGGCTTGCCAGCCCAGGAGCAAATGGAAGGAAGCCCCTCGCTGGGCTGCGGCAGGCTCGGACAGCCCCCGACCGCAGGGAGAGGGTCCCAGCGCCCCAAGGATGTACCCGAGGGATGGGGAGGGTAAAACATAGAGCTGCCCTCCTCTGCATCGCCTTCCCCGGCTGGCAATTAGCAGCCTCCAATCACACAAATAGCACCGTTGCCTGTTGGGGTAATTACTAGCTAACGAAGCGGAAGCAGCTCAGTTGGATCCCAGGCTCCAGCTCGGGTCTGGCTGGGGCCGGGGGTCAGGGATGCTCAGCGCAGGTTTGGGATGCAGAGCTGGCGGGGGTCGGGCTTTTGCCTCCAGCTTGGGAAGGGTGGGATGGATCAGACCCAAGATGCATGTCCTCCTCCAAGCTGGCACCGGGATGTTGGCATTCCTGGCTCACTCCAGGTCCCAGGGCCAGCTCCTGTCCCCCCTCCTCCAGCCCCCACACCGTGCCTGGCTGCACCTCACTGCACTGAACCCATGAGCCAAACCGGGGGGTAGGAGGAGCTTTTATCTCCTCCCCAAACTGTTCAAGCTTTAAAAGCCCACTGGGGTCAACATCCCTCGCCTTTCCTTGGCCACTCCAGTTACAAGAGCCCATCTCCCCGGGGGGCTGAGACCCAGCCGAGGTGGGAGGTGGAGGAGGTACAATCCCCACCCTTTCACTCTGGGCTCAGACCTCAAAACTCATTTCACACCATGACCCCCCCACCTCCCGAGCCCCCCAGGGACGGAGGAAGATGCTGCCCAAGAAACCCAGAGCTGGCCACAAACCCAAAGCTATTTAACCCAAACCTGCCTGGGGTATACTGATGGGATGAGCAGTTTAGATTTGTGCAATTACCACTCACTGAGTTTTTGCTGTGGCTTTTTTTTCCCCTCCTCTGGATTATTGCGCCGGGGTGGCAGCAGCCATGGGCAGAGGAGCCCTGTTCCGCCTCCTCAGTCCCCGCCGCGCAGGAGGGAGCAGAGTGCCGCGTTCCGGCTTTTATAGACTATTACTTATAATGGAGAGGTACAACAATACTATAAAATAAAGCGCTTGAGGGCGTCAGCCTAAGCGTTAAATAGGCTTCTGCTAAAAAACCTGCTTCAACTGAAAAAGCTTCCTGATTTGGATCGGGGGCATTACCCTCCTCGTGAGAAAGACGGAGCTTTGATAAAGCCGAGGAGGGGGACAGGCAGCACCGTCCCGGGAAAGGGGCTCTCGTGCTCCTTTTGGGGCGCGGGATGCTCCCACCCGGGGAGCGGGATGCTCCTGCTCGGCTCCCTCCCACCAGCCGCTTACAGGTGCCTCGGGAGAGCAGCCGTTCCCCGAAATTTTAGGCTTCCCATCCCGTCCCTGCGGGGCCGCGCTGCCCCCGCAAAACACGCGGAGCATTTGGCAACGTTAATGGGCAGCGCAACTGCTAATGTGTAAACTTTTACTGCTCCGGAGAACAAACGGAGAGTTTGGGGAGCAGACACTTCCCATTAAGACGCACTAATGAAATGTGAAAATGTTTTACTGTGCTGTAATTTTATATATTTTCGAACACAGCCGCAGCTGCAGCGCTGTTCCATTTGTGGCTAATTTAAGCACCAATTAAACTGGGGTAAATTACAGCCAAGTACGCCGAGGGAACTGATGTGACAAGGGACGTGTCCAGGAGCCCCAAATCTCGCTGACCTTGCTGTCACTGTTCGAGCTGGTTTTCAAGCCGGATCAAGAGCCGCCGGCTCCTGGTGCTTGCTGAAAGGTCACCGTGGATCCCCAAGGACGGCTGGATTTGCCAGCCAGGGCGATGCGAGGGCCCTGTGCCACCCACGGGCTACAGAGCAGTCGGGGGCATCTGCAGGTGCGCAGCTCTCGGAGATGTCCTTGTCCTCGCTGGCTGCCAGTCGGGAGCTCAGATAAGGCCATGGTTGTGGCAAACCTTCCTGCTCGGCCAGGGACCCCCCGCTCCTCCTCGCAGGAGCTGTGATGTCCTTCCTGGTGCATCCCTTCAGACCCCAACTTCGACCTGCTGCACGCTGCATCCCGCACGTCGCTGAAGCCGCCGCTCGTTCCGGCTGCCTCCTGGGGATGCTCATTCAAGTCAGAAAAAAAATGCTAATTTTTCTGAAGAGTGGAGGAGTGGGTGGGATTTTGGTTTCCCTTTTGGCTAAAGGAAGGAATAAATCATAGGATCATGGAATGGTTTGGGTTGGAAGGGACCTTAAAGATCATCTTGTTCCACCCCCTGCCCTGGGCAGGGACACCTCCCACCAGCCCAGGTTGCTCCAAGCCCCGTCCAACCTGGCCTTGAACCCCTCCAGGGATGGGGCAGCCACAGCTTCTCTGGGCAACCTGGGCCAGGGGCTCACCACTCTCAAAATGAAGAATTTCTTCCTGAGATCTAGTCTAAATCTGACCTTTCTCAGTGTAAAACCATCCCCCCTCATCCCATGGCTCCCCTCCCTGATCCAGAGTCCCTCCCCAGCTTTCCTGGAGCCCCTTTAGGGCCTGGAAGGGGGTGGAAGGTCTCCCCGGAGCCTTCTCTTCTCCAGGCTGAACCCCCCCAGCTCTCTCAGCCTGTCCTCACAGCAGAGGGGCTCCAGCCCTCCCACCATCTCCGTGGCCTCCTCTGGCCCCGCTCCAACAGGTCCATAAAGTACCTAAAGGCTGGGTTGTGCCCACTGGCCTCACCTTCGTAGCCTCCCGAGCGGGGCTGATGGCCACGCAGCTGGGTACCGGCTCCCTTTAGCAGGGATGGAGTCCAAAGGCAGCATGGCTGTCCCACCGCCTCGGGGGTTTGGGGTGCAGAGCCTGTTCTCAGCAGTTTGGGGTTGGGTTTTCAGTTGGTTTGGTTCACTGGCAATGGGCGTAGGATTTGCTCCAGTGAAAATATCTCAGAGGGCTTCAAAGGTGTTGTTTGAAGGTTGCTGTTGTTGGGCAGGTTGGTGTTTAGCCCCAGCAGCCAGCTCTGCTGCTCCCGCAGCCCCTGAGTGGGGACCTTCCGGCTTCCACAGTGCTTTTTTATATATTTTTTTTGTTAATTTAGGCAATTGCAATAAATCCCCTGTGGCCCCTGGTTTCCAGCTGAGCCGGGTTGAACCCCATTTAGGTCAGGAAGAGCAGGGCTGGCATCCTCCCGCAGCCTGCAGGGATGCCCTTTTGCCCTGGAGCACCCCGTCCCTGCGGAACCCCCCTCCCCCCGGCCACGGCTCCCCACCTTTCCTCCAGCCAGCCAGCAGGCTTGGCGCAGAGCTCCCAGAAAGCTTTTTTAAATACCTGCACATACACTTAGATATTTTTTTAATGGGTGTTTCCCAAGGGCAGCCAGGGAGCCGAATGGATGGCACAGACCCCGGGCGGCAGGGCAGGATCTGGTCCCGCAGCACAAACCCAGGCCGGGGGACAGGTTCCTTCGCGTACCGCCTCCCCACTTCTCCCCAAAGCGTGGGGCAGAGGCGGCTGAGGGCTGGCGGGCATCATCTGCTGCCCATCAAACAGCCCATGGGGAAGGCAACCCCGTCCCCGACCTGCCAAAACACCCACCCAGCTCCTCGCCATCAGCTTCCCTCCCAGGCTCGCTCTGCCCCTGCAAGATGCTGGCCCCCCCGAGCCCCTCGGCTGGTGTCAGAGCCCACCCGCAGCCCCCTCTGCTCCCGCTGCCGCTTCTGAGCTCCCATTAACCAGGCCATGCCTCATAAACTCCAATTAGCGGGCAGGTCGTTTCCAGCAGCCATCATTCCAAGCCACAGCGCCTGCAGCTGGGCAAGCGATAGCCCCCGGGAAGCGGGGCTGGTCCCGGCATCTCCTGACGATGCCATCCAGCACCCGGCGGGCACGGATCCCACCGCCGGAGGAGTCTGCAGCCAGGGACAGACCTCCCCAGAGCGGCCGCTAGCTCCTCTCTAATTAATCTAATTACAACATCGCGTTGGCGGCGCAACCAGTGGATTATTTGTGGTTTGCTCCAGGTAAACGGCAGGCGGAAGCCGTGTTCGAACAGGCTGGTTGTTTGCTATTCAGCGTGAAAAGCCCGGCCTCAAAGCTGGCCGGCGCGGAAGGCGGTGCTGCCACCAGCATCATCCTCGTCGGGAGAGAGGAGAGCTCGCTCCTCCCCGGGCCCGCTCAGCGCCTGTGGAGCCCTCGCGTCGCTCCCGAAAAGCAAATCCTTGCTTAAGACTGAAAAAACCAAAGATCAGCGGGAACAACACTGGAAGCGGGAGTGCCGAGTGGAAAGGTGCCTGCTCTCCGGTATATTTTTTTTGAATAGAATACAAAGGAGATTATTGGAAACAATTAATTGTTCAGACTGTCAAGAAGATGAAAGTGTCAGGAGTAAACAGATGCCGGTCACGATTCAGCGCTCGTTAGGCAGGAGAAGGATTCATTTCACATGCGTGATTAACTCCTGGCCACTGATGATTTACACGACAGATGATCAAAAGAGAATTAATTATTCCACAAATCGGGCTGTTGCCAGCCCGGCCCCGGTCCACGCTGGTGCTGCTGAGGGCACAGCCTGTGGCTCCCGAGAGCGGGGCCATCATGGCCACTGCTGCCCTGCGGCCATGCCCGGACCCGGCTCTGTGTTCTCTGTCTGCCCCCGCAGCCCCCAGCCCGCCGTCCCACCACCGCTGCCTGGCGTCACGAGCATCCCCTCGGCTGCACCCACCGGGCACCTCCGGCATCACCGTGATCGATGCCGAAGGGGTTTCGTGCCACCCAGCCCCGCCGGAGCGGCCGCCAGGGAGGTATCGGCTTTCTGACACCTGGCCCAATAATCTCCTCCTCCGTTAGCGGTAATTAACCCAGGGAAGGTTTCTCTCCACTTGACACCTTTTCTTTCCTTTGTGATTGATGGAGTCTCTCCCCGTTACAAATCCACGCCGTAATTAAAGGAAGGAACTCCACTCCCTCTACCTGATTTATTTTTTAATACAGTCCCCTTTTGATCTCGTCTCTCTCTTAATTAAATTACGAGCCGTGAATCAACACCCCGCCACTACAAAAGCTGTTCTGCCTGGCTCGCTTTCCTCCACCGAGAGGGAAACAGCAGCTCCAAATCTTGGTGATGGGGAATCGCGGATACATGAAACACCAGCTCTGCTCTTGTCCGATTTTACGAGGAGCCCAGGGGCCGGATCCTGTGGGCTCACAGAGATCAAACACGCCCCCCCCGTCCCCGGGACTGGGGGTGCAGGGCAGGGAGTGATGCTGTGGGGCGACTTCTTTGCAGCCACCCCGTGTCCCTGGCAGGTGCTGGGGCAGCTGGGGGGGGACACAGGACAGATGGGAGACATGGGGCAGCAGGGGAACATGGCCCCAGCCCCATCCCAGGCATCGCTCTCCTGCACCCAGTCCCAGGGAGGGGACCCCCCCTCCCACCAGAAATGTCACCTGGGCTCCACTGGGCTTGTTGGGCTTTGGGAACAAAGACTTGTCAGTCCCCAAAGACCCCGCAGGGCTCCCTGCTCCGGGGCTCAGCCCATCCTCGAGCATCCCCAGCACATGTGGTACCCATCCCCGCCATGCCGACAGCGTCCCTCCTGTGCCGTGACACCCCCGTACCCTCCCAGCCCGGCTCCCCGGCACCTCCCCTCCCTGCTCTGAGGCCACCGCCGAGGGAAAACCAGATGTCAGCCACTTGCACACGGCAGAGTCCCCAGACACACGCCGCCGTCCCACCACGGGCACTGGCACGGCCGAGGCGCATCGCGGCGGCTGCTGGAGGGCCGGGAAGCCGGGTGTCACTGGGAACGTAATGGCGTAATAACTCTTTCCTGTGCAGTCTGGGTGATGACAGAGCTTTTAATGAAGGATAATGGTGTTTTGCATCTAAATATACCGCACCGTTGACTCATGACTGCCGCAGCCCCGGGACAGGAGGAGTCAATCCAGGAGGGCTCCGGGCAACACTCCGAGCCTTGTCCCACCGGTGGCATCTCCTGCGGACACCCCGGGACCGAGGGCAGGGGAGGTCGGCAGAGGCACCCTCTGCCTCGTCCTCCTCCCTCAGCCGAGTGCAAATGAACCTGATGCTAATTTAATGAACTTCTGATGATTATCGCCTTTATTTTTAAATCTGAATTCCTGCAGGAGTCACCTTCAGCGGGAGCAGGCGGCCCCTCCCCGCGGCGGCGGCAGCCGGGGGATGAATTGATTGCCTGTATCTGATTAGCAATTACACTCGGCGCACTTCAGCGGTAAATACTGTCACCCTGGGCTGGGGACGAGGCGGCGGCAGATTGCGGGGGTCCCCAGGGAGGGCGCTGGGGGGGCACCGGGAGCCCGCAGGGATGGGAGCAGCACTTCGGCATCCCGATGGTGCTGACACCCTCCCCAGGCTCGGTGCCCACACAGCACGGAGCAGGAGGCCACGGGCACCTCCTGGCTGGAGGGGACCGTCCCTAAATTAACTTCCTTCCCAAAGATATTGGAGGGTCTGGGTGGAAGCCACTGGGACGAGCTCGCTGCCTCTCCCTCCCCCGGGATAACCATCTCCTGCTGCCGAAGCCACTGGGCTGGTGCTTGCGGGCATTTCTGAGTTGTGTCTTTAATACGGCGCTGGAATATTTGCCCTGTAAATTCTTAAGAACAGATTTATAGATGAGCTATTACGGGCATTGCAGACTATTAATAAATCTACAGAAAAACATTGCATCCTCCCCTTTTACGTTGGCGTAATAAACGTGTGAGAAGGGACGCGAGGCAGAGTGCTGCAGCTGGGCACAGCGGTGCCTGGCCACTGTGGGAGCGGGGCCACGTGCCGTGTCCCCTGGGCCACCTGCCCTGCCCCTGGAAGCCACCAGCCGTCCTTCCCTGCGGGGATGTTGGATGCAGATGGCTGAGCCAGCCACCAGTCAGCTCCTGCAGCAAAGCTGGGGATCCCCCGATCCGGGACACGACCACCTGGACACAGAGGACCCCGGCCCATCCCTGTTTCCCAGCGGGCAGAGGTGTCCTGGGGGAAGTGGAGTGTTTCTGCACGCTGGAGCCGGCATTGAGGCACCCAGGAGCGTGGAAGGGACACAGGGGACAATGCTCCGACCACGCTGCCTCCTCCGTTTCGGAAGGCGAGCTATTTGCAGAGCCGGCTGCTGGGTGTACGCAAGCTATTTCTGGAAAAGCCTCGATTGAGAAAAGCCATCTGGAGAAAGGCGGCAGCGGAGCCTTGTCTCCGGGAGCAGCTGGCCCGGCGCCGGGATCCGGTGGGTTTCGAGGGCTCCGATGCGCAGGGAAAACACGGAGTCTGCCCCTGGTTCCCGGCTGCAGCATCCTGTGTGGTCACATCGACCAGCTGGATGTTATGGGGAGCTTTGTCCCCCCCTAATTCAGAGCCAGTGAAGCCCGGTGGCTTTATCCCTGCTCCCACCCTTGCCCAGGGCTGTTCCCAGCCTGGGGATGTGCTCACCTTCCCCTCCACCGGGGTAAGACCCGGAGATGCCGTAAGACCAGATCCTCATGCTTTTGTGGTGATCGGAAACCTGGGGTGGAGGGCTTGAACCCAGCACCAGCTGCTGGGGCGGGGGCACCGAGTGAGACCCTCTTCCTGAAAAGAAAAGGGCTTGAGGAGAGGGGTAGCAGGGGGACGGTCCCACCGCTGCCCCCCCGGCCAAGGAGAGGGGCTGGGAGCAGCTGGGCTGGCAGTGGTCCCATCGCGATGGCCACACGTACATCACGGTGCTTCAGCTAACAGCGGGGCAAAGCCCGTGCCCTCCAGTGCCACCGAGCACGAGAAGCCCCCGCAAGAGCCGGGACATCTCCAGGGGAGCAGAGGGGGGGAGATAAACAAACAAAAAATGCAATATTTTCCTCCACCGCCAAGATTCCATCAGTGCTGGCTGGCTGGGTTTGATTAAACCTCTCATTTATTACATCTGGGAAGAATATAATTTAGCTACCAGATTAAAAGCAAATAAGAGCCACGTGAAGGCTCCCAGTGCGTCCGTTTCTCCAGAGTCACCACGTGCCATGGCAGGGTGGGCCAGGGGGTGACGGTAACACCTCGGGGTACCCTCAGCATCCCCACCCAGGGGCGCCCCAGGCTGCTGGCCCCTCCGCCAGCCTTTCTCCAGCTCAGGATGTGGCCTCTTGGCTCCCGCGCTGCGTGGGGGCTCCCCTGGGGGCTGCAGGCATGGGGGACCCATACAGCCAAGGCAGGACCACCGCAGAGGTGCGCCTCCAGCGAGCGGGAGCATTGAGGAACCTAGTGTCATTAAGACAGGTCACCTGGTGAAAGGACAGCCATGGGTCATGGCCACCCAGCCGTGATGTGCCGGTGTTGGTGAGCTGGACCATCCCCGGGGCACGCCGAGTCCCTGGGGCAGCAGAGCCCCGCGGTGGGGGTAAGGGCGATGCGATCCCATCCCCGATCCCACCCAGGCAGCTGCTGGGGAAGAAGCCCTGCTCCCCAAAGTCATCTCCATACAGCTTATTCCAACGGGAGAACGCCGCTTTGCTGCTCTGGCAAGATTTCAGCTCTCTGCCTATTACTTTTAGATGAGCTGGCTATTTAAACAGCACTTCAGTATTACAGCTGCTGGGCTGTAAAGTGTCTCTGTGACATGAGCCCCCCTTCCCAGGCACTTTAAAAAGCTCCGTGTAAAAGAAATTAATAACAAAGTGAATTGTACTTGAATACAGCTTCTGGAGAGATAAAGCGGTGGCGGGGGAGCGGTGGAGGGTGAGGCAGAGTTTAACCTCCCCGTCCCCACCTCCCCAGCCAACGATGGACGATGCATCTTCAGAGCATCCCAAAGCCAGGTCAAATGAAACCCAGAACGCCCTGAGGTCCACCAGGCTTTCAGCTCGGGGTTGTTACTGGTGGTGACGGGCATCTGAAGTCTAAAGGCACAATGTCAAATGATTGCTTTCTAAGCAGGCTGGTTTTTCTTCCCAGCCCAGCATTTGGAAGCCGGGAGGGATGGAGCTGCCTCCTGACACCAGTGGGGTTTTGCTCGGGTCTGGCCCAGCGGCCAGAGATTGATGCTCAGCCCTTGCGCCGACCGTCTCCAGCTTCAAGCTGCTGGTGGAGTTTGTTCACTCCACGAGGGACAGAATTTGGGGAAATTCAAGCCAAAAAAACCTCTACAGCCCCAGCTGGAGGCCACGGGGCTTTCATCCCCAGCCTTTGCCAAGTCGATGCAGCAGCCGACGAACCCACCAGCTCTCCACGGAGCTGCCCCTGATCCCGGCGAGCAGGGAGAAGGATAAAATGTATTTTAAAAAGATGCAGGTTCACAGGGGCTAACCATGGTTCACTGCGTGCCCTGTGGGCAGGGACGAGGAGCCTGCATGGAGAAAGAGCATCTTCCATGGGCTTCGACCCCAAGGGGGGCATGGGTTCTTCTCGGTTTTCAGGGAGCAGCGCCGCTCGGCTGCGAAATATCCCTGGCTGGGGAAGCGCCGGCAGTGGGGACCTCGGCGTCACAGCTCCACAGGCAGCACGTGGCCATCGTCAGGGGTGATTAATGAGATGTCTGAGCTGTCGCTCCGTGCTGCGATGGGTCTGCAAGCGAAGAAGATACATTCGGGGAACACACCTGTGGGAGAAGAGGAGGGTTGGGCTGTTAACTCCGAACCTCACAGGTTTGGCGGGGAGACTCCCATCGGTGTCCGACTGTTTGGACAGGGAGTATCCAGTGCCCAGCCGGACGTCATCTCAGCTGGCATCCCTCCCAAGCACCGTTTGTTTCCGATTGCCGAGGGGATTTGTCTCGCAGGGGCCCCGCAGGTGCTGGCAGGAGAGGGAGGCAGGAGCCGGTCCCACCTGCCCAGGGAGAGCAACATAACGTCATTCAGAGCTGGGATCTTACCTCCAAATCCCTCTTTCTTTGACAAGAGCAGAAATCATCCACTCAATCTTCAAACAGCAGTTCGAAGCCCTTCACATCAGTCTCAAGATTAGTTAGCAGCTAAATAATAATCCAGGATAAGTCTTATCGAGGCGTAAGAACTGTGACACGGTCAGTTGGTGACGTAGGGGATCCAAGGCTGGAGAAAGCTGCATGTTCCCGGTTAAATCCAACATCTCCCAGGAAAACGCAGGTTCTTCCCATAACAAATTGCAGTGTCAGGAGTTAATCCTCGCCGGAGGAACATTTCAAAGAAAACCCACCTGGGGCAGAGGGTCCGTTCACTTTACACGCGTTAACTCACACGTGCTCAGGCAGGGGAGCAGCAGAGCTCTGGTCACCGTTGGCCAACCCAAGTGCCCACCAAGGCAACGGGTGGCTGACTCTGTAGAGGACAGATTATGGGTGGCAGAGAGGTGACAGTCAGGCAGGTCCCGGGGCAGGAGGCTCAGGGGAGAGGCTCGTGCGTAGCCTGAGGATGGCTATTAAATATAGGGACACCATATCAGACCTGGCACATCCTCAAATGCAAAGAGTAGCAAGCAGAGAAGAGGCTCTGGATCCGCGCTGGGATCCCCTTTTCTGTGTTCTTACACATCAGGGCTGGGCACGGAGCCCATGGACCTCCAGCACGGCCCAGAATGGCTGCCTTTTCTTGCTCTGGACACCCATCTGGCAACGATGTCCTGCTCCAGTGGCCACTGCTGGAGGATGCAGGGTGGTGCCCGAGCCACGGGTGAAAGCCTCGCAGCCTCAGCTGCCTGGGGCTGCTGTTCCTTTACTTCCAACCCCGCTTTTCCCAAATACGAGGAAGAAAAATAAATAAATAACCAGCCGCAGCAAGTTGGCTGCACCAGAACATTTATTTCATATAATGCATCATTTATTTTCAATTATCATGGTACTTTCTCCCCCCCCCGCCTCGTCCCTCCTTCCCCGCGCACTTGGCAGATCGCTGGTGGAAAATGCAGAGTTGCAAAAGAGCCGTGGCACGAGCAGCGACTCCGGCACAAGGGGAAGGGACAGCCGTGATGGGGACAGCGATGGCACCTCTCACAGCAGCGCGGGGCTGGGAGGAGGATGGAAGCCCGGTGGGAGGGGGGTAAGGACGGAGACCTCAGGAAGCACGGGTCAGACAAGGAGAGATGTCCCTGCTGTCAGCTCACCGCCGGACTAATGCACTGAAGGAGGTGACAGCAGCGAAGCAGAGGCAGTGATGGGGACACTGCAGGGGAGGGCACAGGGAGGGATGCGAGCAGCGCTACGGGCATCTTCTCCCTCTAGACACGGTGTCACCCTCCCAGCCCCAGCCAGGCACTGGCCTTCTCTCCCTATCCCTCTCCTTCAGAGACCAGAGCCAGGCTGCAATCTGCTCTCCAAGCCTTGGCGAGCTGGAGCTTGGGGACAGAGCCACGTCAGCCTCCGGCTGGCTGGAGGTGTCCAGACCTGACCTCGGGGATGCAGGTTGAGATGTGGTTTCTGTAGCCAGTGGCTGAATACCCCAAGCCCACCCTGAGCCCCTCTATGGCCAGGAGACCTCCAAGGGCCGGGGTGGCTCTGGGCAGGACCGGAGCTGCTGCGGCCAGGGCTGCAGGTGCAACACCCCCATCCCACAGCATCCCCCCGTGCCACAGGGGGATGCTGCCGCTGCAGCCCAGGCACGGGGGTGGGGGACTCGCCGGCTTTGCCCCCTACTCGCACACCAAACAGCTTTTTTATTCCCAGGTCTATCTCCGTCAACGCCCTTTGAAGATATCTGACATATCATGAAGGATTTTCTAATGGGGTTCATCAGGCTTTAAGATTTATATCAAAAAGGCCCAATTTATTGAATTAATGCCGCAGAGCAAAACCATGGCCGCTTAACAACTGGAGTATCAGTATTTTACAGCAACATAACTAATAAGGCCATTAATACAAACTGGGCTCACTCCTGACATTTATATCACTGTAAATCTCTCTCTCGGCAACGGAATTATTTATGCCATCCCAGGCACTCGAGAAGCGCTGTCTTCCTTTATCAGGCTGAAAGATTTAAACCAAGAAATGACGAATATAAACGTAATAACACTAAAAAAAAAAAAAAAAAAAGACCCGGAGAAGAGCTGGGACAGGTCCCCGATGCAAAGGTGGGGCTGCCCCTCGCTTTCCAGCTTTCCAGCAGGGATGGGACAAGAGGGGACCTGCAGGTCCCTGGAGACCGATCCCATCCTGCAGGTTGCCCCGAGCAAGGAAAACGGTTGATTTTAAGGAGGGATTGCAGATGCGGTTGGTCCCCTTCTCCCCGATGTCCCCTCCAGAGGAGTTTTTCCAGCACAGCCCCGAGCCTGGGGCAGCCAGGAAGGCTGAAAGCTGCCCAGGGTGAGAAAGGTCTAAAAAAAACCCCCAAAAAACCATCCCCAGCACTAACCAAGCACCTGGGAAACTGCAAACAGGCAGGCGATCAGGGCAGGGTGGGGGGAGAGGAGAGGAGCGGAGCGCGACAGACCTCACTGAGTACTAATTATTTCTGGCATTATCTGCAGAGACAGATAAGGTTTTCATTAATAAACTTGAAGAAAGGGGGGCGGGGGGTGGGGGAAGCAGAGAGAGAAGCGGCAACAGCCGAGTGCCAGGCGAGAGCCGCGAACGAACCACAACCACCAGCAAAAGGCAACCAGGCACAGGGAGCAATTAGGGGCCGGGCTAGCAGCGGTGGCAGCGTGGGGGACAGTAATTAGCCGCCAAGCCTGTCCCCGCTCGGCTTTGTTTTGCAGGCTGCCTCATAATTCACGACACGCTGGAAATGAAATCGTTAGTAATCTTTCATAGGCAGGGCCTTATTAAACCCACTATCTGCACTTATTTAATTGGAAGGAGATAAGCCCAGGCCAGCGCGGGAAGCAGAGGGAGGGAGATGCGTCCCCTCCTCACAGCCTGCCTGCAAAATAAACGCAGGGGGTGCAGGTGTGAGGGGGGGGGGGGCAGGGGGCAGCAGGGGCTCCGAAACCACCAATTTTGATTTTTATCTATGTGAAGGAACCCCGAGAGGCAGGAGGATGGGGGAAAGCCCTCGGTTTGCCGGTGGTGTCACCCAGGCCATGAGCTCCGGGGCAGGATTGCGCAGGAGCGCGGTCCGGACAGCTTTGTGCTGGGGGGGCAGACGGGTGGGAGATGGGAGGATGGATAGCCGGGGCGGGGGGGACGGGGGAGACCCAGGGAGCTGCAATGAGCAGATGCAGGCAGGTCCCCATGGCAATGGGGCGTCCCAGGCCTTTCCACCCTGCACAGCATCATCCTAAAGGTGGAAGGTGGGCGCCCTGTGGTCCCTCCCCCGGCAGCCCTCGGGCCATGCCGCACGAGACATGGGCTCTGGCTGACGTGGGGGGCCTTGTGTCGGCTTCACTCACACCCCCACGGCAGCATCGTTGCGCTTCTGCTTCGATTCAGATCAGCTCAAACCAGAGATCACTCTTCCCCCGAAGACGCTTGGTCCCCCCAACAGAGTATATCGTAGCACGTCGTTAAAACCCAGGACAAGCCAAACCCCCTTTCCCCAAAAGCTCAACTCTCTGAAGGATGCAGCCACCCCAAACAGCCACGCCTGGCTGATGGACGACCCCACGCAGCTCCCCCCCCGCCTCCATCTCTCCCCAGCGCCCGCCGATGCAGGGGGTGACATTTCTATCAGCCTCCCCACTCTCCCCGGGGAGCTGCGATGCTCCGGCTCCCTCCCCGGGTACCTGTTCTCTTTGATTGCTGTTGGAAGGAGATGGCATCCTACCTGATGGGGAGATTTCCAGCCCTCCCGAGAGAGCCCTTTGCTTTCCGAGAAGCCGGAGCTCCAGGGCCTCTCGCAAACTTTATTCACAGAGGGCGGAAAACAGAGAGAGATGGGAAAGGTGAAGAGAGAATTGCTTTGCTCCGTTTTATTGGAGCCGAGGCTTTAAATGGCTCTCCTTAAACTGCGGCGTTGGAAAGGAGGCGAGAGCCACGCGGAGGTGAAAGGACGATATTTCTCGAGGCAGGGCGAGGTGCCATCTCGGTAAATGTTTAATTAGGAGTCAAACTGCTCGACCAAGGAGTTCTGCCTGCGGAGATTTATCGGACACAAACATCATCTGTTTGAGAAAGTAAGCAGCTCATCAGGAAGTATTTCTTTCTGCTCCAGCCCCAATCCACGCCTAGCTATTTAAAGCCGGAGTAACCTGAGGAGTCTCCTTATGCCACCCCAGCCCAGAGACGAGCCGGGCTCGGGAGGGGGTTGGCCCCTCGCTCTGCCCCAGGGAAGGTGCTCTTAACCCCCACCCGCGTAACGGGAAGCATTTTCTCTCTTCCTCATCTTCCTCTCCTCCAAAATTGAGGGAACATTGAAAGAAACTACAGAATTCCTGAGGACGTGGGTGTCTTGGGCTTTGCTCTGGGTGAAGGTTTCCTGCCCCACCCCCAAATCCGACCCCGCTGGATATACACAGGTGGGCAAACCCTGCCAGGCAGTGTAGGAAAACAGGACACACGTATAAACCCTGCTTCAGAAGGCAAAGCTTGCACTAAAGCCTACCCAAGCCAGGGTCTGGTCTCAGCAATGGTGCTAGCAATGCATGACCACAGGTCCTCTCCTGCCCAGCCAGGCTTGTAGGACTCTTCCAGACATCCGTCAGCTCTGGACAGCCCAAATGTGGGCGGCCACGGCCACATCCATCTGCCACTCTGCTCATAGGTACCACGGGACAGGAAGGTCCAAAATCCTCTTTGCTTCCTTCAATGAACTGAGCCCAAGATGGGGAGGTTTGGTTGGAAATCTCCCCGCGCTGGCATGGGGACAGCAGCAGGCGTCTCAAGGACACCAAGAATGGTCCATCAGTAGCTCAGGATCCCAGGAAACACAGCTCAAAGTCCTGTTAGAAGAGGGAAATGTTGGCTCTTCATACACCCACAAACACTGCAAGTCAAATTTACATTTACGAACACCTAAAGGAGGTAAAACCCAGTGTGTGACTGATGGAAAACCGGGAGCTGCTCTACATCAAGCTGAATTTGAGCGTGTCCTCCGGTGCCTGCAACGCGTTTGCAGTGCAGCTCGATTCACGTCACGCGTGGGAAGGACTGCGAGGATTTATCTCGTTTCTCTCCTCTCTGCCCCCGACTCCATTCCCCCCTCGTACTGCCCACTGCTGGCACCAGTTTGGGTCACCTCCCCAATTCCCATTTAACATCGCAGGGAATTGCCGGCATCTCCTGTCTGCGTGTCTTTCCCCTCTTGGTCATTCGAGCAGAGGGAAGGTGCCATTGTTTCCTTCAGGGTGCTAAAGTGCTCCTTCTCTGGGGCAATTCACATGCCACAGGCTCAGCCAGATGTCACAAGAATGGAGAGAGAGCAGCTTTGCATCCAGGTTTCCCCCGTGTCGGGACGCGAGGTCCCCAGTCCAAGCCACACTATGTCCTTGGTACTCTCCTAGCCCTCAGCCAGGCAGAGCCAACCTCAGACCATGGAATGGAGAGTTTGGCCCCCGGTTAAATTTTATTAAAAAAAAAAAAAAAAAAAAAGAAAACCTCCAAATCATCTCATTGAAAAAAAAAGGCCAAGCTCCTCTCCGCTCCAGCTCCCTTGCCCTCAGCAGAGGAGCGAGCAAACTCCAGGCCGTTAATGAAGAATTGCAGTGCGCCGTGGAGGCGGCGGGCAGAGCGCTCTCACCTGTGGCTGCCGTTCAGATTCATTAAGCAGGGCAGATTCATTAAGCCAGCCCAAATCCGTCTCCCCCAGGGCTGGGGCTGCAGACCTGCTCCACCACCCCAGCGCCTTCGCTTGGCTGCGCGGAGCTCAGGGGACATCTCACCATCCGGCGCGTCCAAGAGGATCGAAGCCAGGGAGACGTCGGGGGGAGACTGAGCAGGGAGGGAGCACAGCCCAGCCCCGGCACAGCGGTACCGGGGGTAAGTCCACACTTCACCCTGCAAGGCTGGAGAAGTGTCCTGGGTGGAGCGACACAGGACTGATTTCTCTTCTAATGCTGGGGAAAACTCCAAGTGTCTGAATTTGTGAAAATATTTACTTTATAGCCAGCTAGGCTACGTGGGATTCAAGGTCTCGGTGTTTCCAAGCCTTGCCAGGTGCAGGGAGGAGGAGGAGCAAGGCCTGGGCGTTTGACCTAGGCTGGCCAACAGGGTTATTTTCATACCACGAACATCCCATTCTGTATAAATTAGAGGAGTTTCTCTCTCTCCGCTTTGACGGCAGCAGTCCAGAGAAACTCCTTGCCCCGGTGCCGGAGCCCTGAGCCCTTCCCTTGCTCCCGAAGCTGCAGCGCTCGCAGTGTCCCACATTGGCTGTCCCTGCTGGGAGCGCACGGCTTCTGCTGATAGAACGGGCTGAGTATAATTCTGGTATATCTTATATTAGTACCCGGATTAATACTGGTGCTTTAGTATTATTGTTAATTATTTAGTCTTATCCTATTAAATCTATTTATATTTCAACCCTTGTGTTTCCTTGCTTTCCCCGATTCCCCTTTCTGGGTGGGGAGGGGTCAACGGGTGATAGAATAATTGTCTGAACGACAACAAATTGTTATGGCTTTCCTCAAACCATAACAAGAAGGAAAAAAATAAATCCCCATCCCCTATCCTTCCAGGATCTCCTTTCTCATACCTTATCGCCCAGCTCCTCGGTCGGCCAAATAAAACCTTTCTCCGCATCCTCCTGGGAACAGCAGTGACTTGCCCTGCTTTGGCTGGAATTAGCTGCAAAACCACCCAAAAAAAGATTGCCCAACTGAAGAACATTTAAGGACCAAAAAAAAAAAAAAAATGGAACTGAGCTGCAAGAAAGCAAGCAAAATCCATCATGGCTAATTATTTGCTCTTAATTGTCAAAAAAAGATGGATTGATGGAAGGAGTTGGTAAGCAGGAGTTGGATAGGAGCGTTCTCAAAGGCAAGCACTGTAGTAGAATCCGAAGGCAAGACTTTTCATAATCCACGGGCTGTTAATTATCTAAACACAGGTCCCCCGGAGCTGCCTGAGTGAAGATTAATTAGTTTTTGAAATAATAGCTAAATTGATACTGGGAAGGAGTTTGGGTTCCAAAATAATGGCTGAACATTAGCCAGCCTGTTCCTCCATTTCTCTTTGCCATGTTCAGGAGGACATTTGTCTCTGCTGCTTTTTCAGAAAAGGGCCATTAATCAAATCAGCAGATGGTCCTTCCCAACCCTGTGATGCTGCAGAAAGACAAAAGGGAGGAGGAGGAGGAAGCAATCACCCACAAGTGTTTGGAAAAAAAATCCCCAAACCCAGTGATTAGCAACTCCAGAGACCATGTCCCCAGAGAGAGCGCTGGACCCGTTCAACCGGAGGAACTCTCCTGGAGATGAGGAACATCTCCTGTGACAAGCAGGCACCTCCAGGAAAGGGATTTGACTGTCTTTAAAACAAATTACCTGCACTAATCCCAAATACTGGGATTTATGTCTCCCGGTTCACCCAAGTTTGATGTCTAAGTTGTCACCACCTGCCAAAGCTTTCACCCATGAGTGGGCCACAGGCGTGTGAGGACTCGTTCCTGCATGTCCCGGGGGTGTCCGTGTGCCGGCTTGTCCCTCCGCGGCGATGCTCACCGTCACCCTCTCCCACCTGGCTGCACGTTTCACGGGAACATCTCAGTGTGGGAACATCTCCGGGTAGGAACATCTCCCGTCAGCATCGGTGACAGCTCTGCTGTCACACGCGGCTGAGATCATCCAAGGGGCTGGGGAGCTGTCAGATGCACAGAGCGCCATGGCACACATCTTGTTTCCTGGGAAAATCAGCCGGTGGGAGCCTCGGCTCCTCCGAGAAGCTCCCGAAGTGCTCCCTGGGCATCTGACCCGGCCTTGGGGATGGCATCAGCCATTGTCACACACAGGCCCGTGAGCCCTGGTACCCCCATGGGTGGGACCCCACCGCCGAGAGGGACCCTGCTGTCCCAGCCCCCGGTGACGGACGCTCTGGGGACGCGGCTCCGTGTCACAGCCCGGTGAAGGCGCAGGCAGCTGAAGGCTGCCCCATCAATCACAGCAGCCTGCGCTGGCGGAGCCCTTTGTCTTCAAAGAGCGTCTGCTCCATCACATACGCAACGGCTGACACGCGCGAAACCCTTCGCGGCGTTTATTGATGTACATTACCTTGGATTTTATGGCATAATAAATAACGGGGGAGAGGCAGACACCCATCCCCTCAACGCAGTCTGCGCTGCATCCCCCAGCCTTTGTGGCTTCTCACACCCAGCAGGCAGCATCTTCCCGGGATGCCATGACTCAGACACCCGCACAGCGACACGTGTCCGAGGGACAGAAAGGTCGTGCTCCCAGGCGGGGAGGCCAAGACTTTGTTCTTTTTCCCTTTCAGCAGCCTTTAGTAAACAGCCATCATCATACCAACAAAAACTGTCCTTCCAAGCTGCTCGTTATCTTTGCCACAGCCAAACGGGGGTGCAGGGTGGGTCTCCTCCAACATCTGCCGGAGCCGTGCAGAGGCTCAGACCCTCTCTGTGAAGGTGACAGCCCGTGTATTTGTGATACAGTGTCCTGCACCCCCCTGGAGACCCCCTGCCCCACTACGACCTCCGAGCAGAGGCCACCAACAGCCAGACCCGCTCCCACTTCACGCCGCTTGTCGGCAGGACCAGACCTCGGCAGAGGAGGCTCCCATGGCACTGGGAGGAGAGATACTGTTAGATGAGATGAGAGGGAGCGGACGACAGGCCGGTGGCAGAGGGAAGCCGCTCCGTCTCCAGGAGGCTCGGTTTATCAGCGCAGGTCTCGGCAGCATGCAGCACCCACCACCGTGCGGCAAACATCTCATCAGTGACGACGGGGCTCCCGCTGCTCCCCCAGCCTGGGTTCAACCATCTCCCAAACACGAACCATATCTTACCCTCTCCCCAGCAGCAGATGAAAGGCCAGGCAGGGAGAGGGAGGGGGAACACACCTCGGGGCTGCTGGTCCAGCATCATCTTCGGCTCCTGGAGCTGTGGGGCTTCGGGCTGTGTAACCTTGTGGTGTCGGCCCGCTGCAATGCCTTCGCTAGATTAACTGCTCCCACCGTGGGCAACAGAAGTCAAGTGGATGCCGTCTCCTCGGCCATTACTGTGATTTTTCATCCTTCGCTTACTGTGAATAAAAAAAAAAAAAAAAAAAAAAAAAAAAAGAGAGGGAAGAGTGGCAGCCCCCCAGCCCAGCATCCATCGCCACCCTGCAAACCCCCAGAGCAGGGCGAGGAGCACCCATCACTCACTGTGCCCTTCGCGGTCCAACGAGACCCTGATTTATCTCCAGGTGCCGGGGAGAAGCGTGGCTCGCCAGCAATCCTTAAGCAAAATAGAGGTTCTCTGCCTCGAGGAAGGGCCAGGTCCTGGTCCCAAGAGCTGTTTGAGGAGCCGTTACAGAGGTGGGCTGCAGAGGCTTTGGACACACAGCATCCCACCACCTCCTCCCTCCTCCAGCCAGGCATCACGGCCCCTGGGGGGGCACATACAGCGAGCTGGGGAGCAGATCCTGCTCCTGGGCTGGACGCTGGGGCTGTGCTCCACTCAGACATCTCCATGCCTGGTGTTTTCCCCACAGGCTTTCTGACCCTCCGAGTTCTCCTCTCCAACCCCTCGCTGTCTGCAAGCGCAACCGCCAGCTCTTCTGGGCTCTCCAGCCCCAACCCGCACGGTGGGGCGAGCAACCGGTCTCTTTTCTGGATTCCCTTTTAGGTGTTCCGCAGCCCCAGGGGTGGAGATGGTTTTTCATCCCCTTTGACAAGGTGATTAAACGCTGCGTTTGTAAAAACACTTCATCCTGGGAAACAAATCATGTAGAACACACTCAGTGGGATCTAATACAAACTGATACGATCAGCCAGCAGTAGGGACTCCTCATCCCGGGAGCTGTGAGAAGCAGCTGGAGAGCCTGCTGGCCTGCTCCATCCCGGGAGAGGGTCTCCATGAGGCACAGCACTGAGCCCCGGCCCATCCTGCTCCATCGCAGCCTCCCAGGGACCTCGGAGCCTGTCCCTCCTCTGGAGAGGGCTGGATGGTTGCCCTCAACGCACAAGGATGGGCTATTCTGGAAGAGGCTTGGGCATCACACAGAGCAGCTCTGGAGGTCCAGCGAGTCTGGATCTCCTCGTGTTGCTTATTTTAACGCTCACGTGGGTTTTTCAGAGCTCTTCTGTTGCTGGAGCCGAGCTGCAGCACTCTGGCGCACCACGCTGGGAGAAGAACATCTGGATGGACCTTGACTCATTGCCGTGTTTCCAAGCAGCTCCGGGGATGTTCTACCTGCCCGCAGGCTCCACCAGCGCTGACCCAGTGAGAGACAACGCTAACCGGACAGAGCTTTCTGTGCCTCAGACCACTAACGACGGGAAGCGAAGCCACTGGCCTGCGGAAAGGCAGGTGTCAGGGAAAGGAGCTCTTACCTCTTCCGGACAGGCTCAAGGATGCTCCTGGGGAAAGCACTGCGGGCAGATAACGTGCTGGATGAGGACAGGAACCAAGCCAGCCCGGAGCCTGCCTTGGGTGCACCACTGTTACAATAAAAAAAAAAAAAATAATAAAAAAAATAAAAAAAGGAAGAAAAGAGAAATTCAGATTTCCTGCCCCCGATTCGCTGACTCATTAATGACTCAAGGGGCTAAATTTAGCTCCCGAAGTGCTCAGCAGCAGGGTGAGCGGCTGTTGGCCTCTCCTTAACCTTATTATCAGATCTTTTAAGTAAACCCTCCACCAGCTCAGGAGAGATTCTGCTCACGCTCCAAGGGGATTATAAACCACCTTTTGAAAGCCGGAATAAAGCCCATGGACGTACAGAGGTATGCGCGCGGCTTTCTGGTGGCGATGCACGACCTGGGAGGGGAGAGACAGAACTCGAGTGCATCACGCTTGGCGAGTCGTCATAGCAACAGGGAATTTTAAAAGTAATTAGATGTGGGTTCATCTACATCGCTCCCAGGGATCTCCAAGAGCCCCGGAGCTGTGACCCAGGTTTGCTCCTGTACCAGGGTGCAAGGAGGCGGTCGAAGACTTTCCGACGAAAGAGAAGCAGAAATTTCTAAACAGCAACAATATCATGTGGCCAGCAGATCGCGAGAGGTGATTCTGCCCCTCTACTCCGCTCTCATGAGACCCCACCTGGAGTACTCTGGAGCCCTCAGCACAAGAAGGACATGGACCTGCTGGAGCAGGGCCAGAGGCGGCCACGAAGATGATCCAAGGGCTGGAGCCCCTCTGCTGTGAGGACAGGCTGAGAGAGCTGGGGGGGTTCAGCCTGGAGAAGAGAAGGCTCCGGGGAGACCTTTGAGCCCCTTCCAGTCCCTGAAGGGGCTCCAGAAAAGCTGGGGAGGGGCTGTGTGCAAGGGCATGTAGCGACAGGACAAGGGGCAATGGTTTTAAACTAGAGCAGGGCAGGTTTAGATGAGACATTAGGAAGAAGTTCTTTACAATGAGGGTGGTGAGACACTGGCCCAGGTTGCCCAGAGAGGTGGTGGAGGCCCCCTCCCTGGAGACATTCAAGGCCAGGCTGGATGAGGCTCTGAGCGACCTGATCCTAGTGGAAGATGTCCCTGCTGACTGCAGGGGGGTTGGACCAGACGGCCTTTAAAGGTCCCTTCCAACCCAACACGTTCTGTGATTCTATGATCATATTCTGCAATACAGTTTGACCGGGCTGCAAGATAAGCTGCATTCCTGTAAGGTCAATCGTTACACAGCCTCCCACAAAACCTTCATCGACCGTTTCCCAGAAAAAGCCCAGCCCGGAGAGCCTCTCGCCTCCTGTACCACCCAGGGTTCACGCCGAAGCAGCGTGTGATCCAGAGCTGTTCCTCGCTCCTTCCCGGCCCCGGGGCAGGAGCCGGAGGAACCTGCAGCCCTGAGCCACGCGCACTGCCCAAACACGGCTGTTGGCTACGGCAGGGATGGAGACAGATTCACACACGCTCCCCATCACGCGGGCTGAAGGCATCATCCCTACTCCACAGATAACAACACCACGCGCTCTGCTTTTCCCATTCCAATAGCATTGCTAAAAGCTTTTTTCTTCCCGCCCCCAATTTTTTTTCCCTCATATGCTAAAAATCAGTTCCTCCTCCTCACTGCTAGAAATTCCTCCGAACTTTCTCATCGCATCTTTTTGCCTCCCTTCACGATTTCTACATTTTCCAGGCTCCATAGTGGATGAAGCACTGCTGATTTCCAGCTTCCCCTTCCACTTTCCCCTTATTTTTCCACATTTTCTGCTCACGGTGGCCACTCTGGCCAGGACACATGCTGTGGCACTCACTTCCCTGGCTGGGGACATTCCTCTCTGCATCTGACAGCTTCCAGGAGGCTCAGAGAGCTGCAGAAGCGTGGGCGATACTGTGTTCGTGCCTTGCTTTAGCATCCAACCTCCCCTTTTATTTATGGACTAGAGAAGGGGTTGTAGCTTTTACTAGAGCCCGGGCTGGGCAGCAGCAGCATTTCGGCTGCTTCCTCCCAGGCTGGCGAGCGAGGGGGGTACCGTACATCTGCAGAGGGGAGATAAGGTAATCGGGCACCTCGAACGCCCAGGATCTTATTAAAGGAGAGCTGGCTGGCGAGATCCTATCGCCGCGCAGAAATTATCTGCGACTTTATCCTCGACTGTAACACGAACCAAAACAAATCGGATGAGCAGGGCGGTCAGGCTGGGCTCTCCTGCAAGGAAGGATGGGCAGGGAGCGAGGGGAGGCTCCCCCCCAGCATGGCCAGAGGATGCGCAGCCGCAGCGGCCCGGCAAGGGGTGGAGACGGCTGGGCCAAGGCGATAAGGGAGCTCCCGGTGCTGGGTGATGTCGGGCCGTTACACCAACGGGGCAGGATGTAGGTGCAGGGACCAGAGAGACCTCGCCAAGGGCAAGGGATGGGATTCAGCCTCGTGCAGCCCAAGGCGGGTCCTGAAAAAGCAGCCGCCTGGCAGCCGGCTTTAACCCGGCTCGCAGAAGAGCCTCTCTCCAGGGACCCTCGGGACCCCGAGTCACACTGTCCCCCCAGGGCTGGCTGGAGTTACTGCTGATGGATAAACCTGCGGCAGCTCGAGCCAGTCTGACCACTAATGCGGGCAGCAGAGCCCGTCCCTGCTGCCCGTGCTCCTGGGCGCGCATGGGGAGCCAGAGCAGGGCTAGAAGCTACAGAACTGGGTTTTAAACCCACTGGTCCCATATTCGTTCAGGGACATGGGGGACAGGGACAGCTCTTGGGCAGCCAGCATCTCCCCTGCCATGGTACCACCTCCCAGCCCAGCTCAGTCAGTCCCACCTCCTCTCTCCAAGGGCTGTCAGCCCAGCGGGACGCCTGGAGAACTAGGCCCAAGTGTTTTTCCACCCTGGACCGTTTCCCTGGGACGGCACGGTTGGTTTGCCAAGGTTTGTTCCCACTTCTCTGCTCCAGCTCCGTCCGCGGTGGCAGAGGGAAGCGGGCACCACGGGCAGCTGAGAAGCAGCTGCACGGAGCCAGGTCTTGCCCTGGCAAAGCCCGGAACAACTCACACACAGGCAAAGCTCAGATTTGCAGCTCCTTTCGTTCTGCCCAGGAAGCGCGTCCTGACACCTGGGACCCCAATTTGTCTCCGAAGCCACCATGTGCAGCTCGTTCCCCTTGAGAACAAGCAGGAGGCGGGCAGCGGCGCAGGAGGGATACCGGCCAACAAACACTGTCACGGCCGAGAGGAGCCACGGGGAGAGGACCCGGTGCTGCAGGCTCCTTTCTGCCAGGGTAAAGCCTGCTTTGACCCACAGTGATTTAGCGAAGGGGTTTTGGAGGATGTTTAGAGCCTCACCAAGGGCCAGGGCCAGGCGCCAACAACATCCCAAGGAGTTATAGCACTCTCCTTGTCAGATTAAACTTCACAAAAGCCACGTGAATAACAGCAATAAATCCTCCCCCACCCTTCACAGAAAAAGCAGGTGTGCAGGAGCCTGCTCCGAGCCCTCCCGGGAAGCAAAAGAGGATGCGACCTCCACGTTCCCACTGTGTCCCCTCCAAAAAGCCTGGGAAGAGCCTGCCAGCTCTCACAGTCACGGAGGGAACAGGGGACTCGGTGCCACCTCCCACCCAGCCACAGGAACAAAAGGGGCCTCGTCATCCTGGCTGTCATCCCTGCTCACGCTGTGTGTGCTGGCAGGGGGGTGAAGGGGGTGCCTCTGCCTCCCCCCTTCACTGTGGGAAGGGGCGCGCGCAGGCAGCCCAGCCCCCGCAGCCAGCGCCTGGGCAGAGCGTGGCAGCATCCCACTCGTGGGTGGGCTCCGCTCCCAAAGTGAAGCTTTCCAGCAGCGTTTGGGAACAAGGCCGCGCAGGCTGAGAGAGCATGGGGAGAGGAGAGCTGGGCTCGGAGCAGCAGAGAGGACACGAACGGCAGTGGAAGGACCGTCACATCCACGCAGGAGAGCTCAGAGCTGCACATCACTTCAGGGAGAGGGGGACAGGCACAGCTCCTAAGAGTTCATAGAATCATAGAACGTGTTGGGTTCGAAGGGACCTTCAAAGGTCATCTAGTCCAACCCCCCTGCAGTCAGTGGGGAGAGTTAACTGGGAGCAGCAACACTGGGGGGAAATGAGTAGGCATGGGGAGGCAGGTCCAGATACACCAGAGCAAGGGATGCGAAAAAACCTTCTGCCAGCTCCTCTCACCCTCTGTAAACACCAGCCTGGGAGCACCACGCTCCCCTGCACCCCATGCTGGGGACCACAGCCTGCCCAGCCCAGCCCCTGCTCCAGCAGGGCAAGAAAGCATCCAGCACAGCGGGCAAACGCACGTCTGGGAAAGTATAATGCATCCAACCAGCCCAAAGTATGTTACCGGGTGGCACTGAGCAGCAGTCGGTGTCTCTGTGTCACCCCGCTGAGGCTGACAGCACACGCTGCCAGGACAATTCCCAGATAACAAGGTCGATGTTGACCGACCTACCCTGGGAAGAAGCCCCGCAGCCTGAGATAACATCTCGTGCTTCTCAAGATGGGATGATTACAGAGATAAGAGCCTCATTTAAAGCAGCCCTGCAGCTTCTGGACTCCCCAGTACCTCGCTCAGGGTTAGCTCGGGCATCTCTGCATCCCACCGCGGTGGAAGCAAGGAAGCCCCTTTGGATGAAAGAGACACCTGGAAACCTTCAGATGAGGTGGAAGGTGCCGATTACCTGCAGCTGAAGATACGCTACCTGACTTATCCAGGGCAAATAATGCTTGTCAAGAACAACATCCTCACGGAACTGCTGTATTGGCCAGTCTGCATTGACGGGGGAGCGTTCTGAGAAGCAATCAAAGTGCTGCTGCAGAAGTCACGTGTAGCAGCTCCACCCAAGCTCTCAGAAGCTGATGGGAGAAGGAAGGAGGCAAAAGTGCTGACAAGCCAGCATCATCTATAGTAAGCAAGAACAAGAGCTGACATATAGCTTAAACAACCTACTAACCAACACAATGAAGGAATGGAAAAAGCTCAGAGGATTAAGGAAGAAAACTGTTTCCCTTATAAACATCCAGATCGTGATACTCTTGGACCTAATATCACCGGGATGGGACAAGGTAAAGGGAGTACACCCACTGATCTGCACGCAGATCATTAGCTCGCCTACACGGGTTTTGACAATGAAAGGTAGCAGAATTTAAATGAAATCATGGAAACAGGCATAGCGAAGGGCCAGGGCTACTCCGTGGTGGGCCGGGTCAGGCTCTCACCACGGCAAGTTGAGTAGGCCATTGAGCTGCAGGTACGTCTTGGACCCCAGCAGGTCCGGGCTTCCCTGGAGAGGTCCCAGGGCAAGTGCCAGTGACCCAGCTAATTGTATGGAGTTAGTCTGCACATGCTACCTCATGACAAATGACTGTGCTCCGTAAAAACCTTCTCGAACCATCTGTACCATGCAAGTGTCCTCAGGAGTCAAAGTGCTTAGTACGATCAGCGTGAAACTGGCACTAGAGGCTCCTCCTGACAGCAAGACTCCAGTGGTAACACTGACCTTACGAGGAAGAGGAGGCATCCAGGCAGGAGCAGCACAGGACCGTCACCCCACGTTGAGCCTCTTCCAGCAGCAAGAAGGGCACGTCAGGAGATTTGGTGTCACATGAAGAGCTGTAGGCCTGGTCTCACGGTCAATAGGAAAGCAACATACGGCAGACCCGTATCTCTGTGAATTCAGAGGACCAGGTTGTATTTCTCATCGCACATCCCTCTGCCTGCCTTCCCACAGTAGTGATTTCTCTTCTCGGGTTAGCAAATACCACCGACCAGGGAGCCCAGCCGCTGCAGGCAGATGGCTTTTTGCCTTCCCAGCAGCACGCTGATAGGGAAGCGGTGGGGCACAGATGCTCCCGCCTTCCCACGTTCAGCGAGAACATCGGCTCCGGGATGGCAGCGCTCGCTCGCGTCGGGGCGGAAAGCCACCGAAGGCAGCAGGAGGCGACGGTGGAGGCAACCTTGGCAGTAGGTGCTGGGAAATGAGCTCCACGTTCACTCCCACGTAGCCCATCGCTGCTGTCAGCCGCGGATTATCGGAATCAGCTCCCCTCCGCGGGGCCACGGCTGCCCCGATGCCCCAGCCCCTGCCCTACGAGGGGACATCCAGGCATCGAGGGGTGGCAGCAGGCACAGGGTGGCAGGAGAACACGGTTCTGGCTTGGTAATGAGTTTTGCATTGTGCTGCATTAACCCAGACTAAATTATCTTTTACGCTGCTGTGCTTCAGCTAATAGAATAAATAATATAGCCGGCAAGCAGCAGCAGACAATTTCTTCCTTTCGATAGCTGTCAAGGGAAGACAGACCCTATTATTTCAGCCCCTCTGCTACTGATGTGAGGGCAGGTTTTCACATACCCCAGGAACGAAGCTCTGCTGCGTTCAGCACGTCGTGAGCACCAGGACAGTCGTCCTGGCTGGGTGGAAAGGAACAGCCTGTGTTCCTAATGGAGCTCCTAGCTGGTTAAGGAAAGAAAAGTCTATTTAAAGGAGTCAGAGCCTTTTTAACCTACCTTCCTTTGAAAGGAAAAAAGCCCACCTAAATATATCTTACCAGAATTAGAGCTTTTAACCTGTTTGCCTCCTGCGGCCCATTGTCCGCCACGCCAAGAGCTGTTTCTCTGGAAATGGCAGCATTCACTAATTGCTGTTTGAAGTCTTTCCTCCCGGCGAGCAGAGCAGCAGCCTGGGAACGCCTGCTCCCTTCCCCGACAGCGCTCTGCACAACAGGCTTTCCAAGCCGTCAGCGGGCACGGGGACGGATCCGGCTCTCCAGAGCAAACCACTGATGGATCCCGAGGCAGAGGGGGTGCCCCTGGACCTTCTCCATCCCTCCCGGCTTAGTCCACCCCACACCCCACGGGCACAAACCGGAGATGGCCACGCCAACCCTGCCTGTGGGTTGTGCCAGCATCTTCCCCCCAGCAGGGCATCTGTGGGGCAGCGAGGGTGTGCGGGGCCGCGCATCTCCAGGAAACTGCCTTTTTGCTGTGGTGACAGGCCACTTCCCCTGCCTGGAGGGGATCCATGGGGGAAGGCAGCGCGGACAGACAGCAAATCCCCCCCTCTCCCAGCACAGGAGGGCTGTCATCCTTTGTTAACATGCAGCTCCCAGCACCCCAGGAAGTCTACGTCACCCTCCCCAAAGAGGGACAGGGTCTGACCCCTCTTCTCACAGCAGCATACAGACCGATAAATAGCTGTTTCTCCCTAGACGAGCAAGGTTTAAAGCAGAAGCGTTTCCCTGCAGAAACCACCCCAGGGTGGGTGCAAAGGGGAAGTGGCAGGGGACAGCCGTGGGGACCAGTGCAGCCCCAGCGGGGCCCAGTGGACCCTCCGGCAGAGGGACGAGCCTGCAGCCTTCCTTATGGATGAGGAGTCAAGGCAGCAAGGAGAGAAAACTGTAAGCAGGAGGAAAAGCACATGTGATTTCGCGCTGGGCAGATGAATACTTTTGCCCAGGCTGGTGAGAAGCGCAGGCTGTCAGGAGGCAGAAACAGGCATTTCAGTGACAGCTATTGGTAAAGGTTTCTTTTTTAAAGTAATTGCTACAACTCAGGGGAGGGGGAAAAAAAAATATGCCTTATCATGAGCCAAGATGATTTTCCTTCAAGAAATCCTTGAGGTTCGCTGTTTCCACTGCTCTCTGCAGAGGAGAGAGCCCTTCTCCCGGACCGCAGTCGGGGCTGGGGAAGGCACTTTCTGGCAGGGCTGGGGAAGAACATGGCACGGCACTGCCCTCTTTGGGTACATCCACCCACCGATCCCCGGCTTGGTTCAGACGGGATGTACAGCCAGATCTTTTCTTCCTGTGCTGATAAGCACCAGCGATTTTATTCCCCGTCGCAGCGAAGGTGAGGTGGGAGATGCACACGCACAGCAGATACTGGCTCCAGCAGCCTCACCGTTACTAACTGGTGGCTAAGAGGTCCTCTCCTGCCCCACAACTCACCCAAACCCCACTTCCATCCGAGCTGCTGCAGTGCTGAGCATCGCCACCACTGCTGCGGGGATCTGCTCCGGGTGGGAGAGTGCTCAGAGCGGAGCCAGGCTCCCCGTCTGCATCCCCAGCCCTGGCCGGGAGTCAGGACCCCAGCAGAGCGCTGGGTCAGAGCACACGTCCCTTTTGCTGGCCCCGTGTACGCAAAGAAGCTGGTGCTCTGCTGAAACGACTGCTGAGGCTTGGGGTGACCGTACAGGGGCTGCAAAGCACCGCTCAGATGGGCAAAGGGCTGCCAGGATCAGAAAATCCCAGTGCTGCAGAGGGGCAGCGAATTGAGTTCTTGGTATGGCAAGAATTGGGGAAAGCTTTAGGTCCCCTTCCATCTCATTCAGACTGTGGCCACACTCCTGCCATCGCGCTTGTGACAGCCACGCTCTGGCTTTGAGAGCACCGCATGGAAAGAAGGTGGAGCAGCACGAGGTGCATCCACACCGGCGATACCCAGGCTGCCCCGTGCCCTCGCGCCACAGCCGGGAGCGGATCCCACACCAGCACAGGGCACCTTTGCAGAAGTGGCAGAACTGAGCACCAGCGTGCAACCGTCACCTCTCCCCTCGGTCCTGTGGGGCTATGGCACGTCCTTTGGACTTCTTGTGAAACGTGAGGAAGCATCATTAGGAGAACAGCATAAGAGCCTTTAAAAAAAGAAGTCACAGCGGAAAGCCCTGACCCGTTGTCATTTCCCGTCCCGTCCCCCCCCCCCCCCGCTGGGAGGAGACCTGCCAGGCCTAGGCTACAACATGAATCACCTGCAAGAGGAGACCTCCCCGCTTCGTCCTGCCATGAGCTCCTCGCACAAACCCCACGGAGGGCAGAGACCAGGTGTCCGGAGGAGCTGGGGTGTTTGGATCCGTCACAGAAGCGGTGGGTGCAAGAAAGGGACCTTTTGAAGAGGCTTTGCCGACCAGGGCCATGTACCTGGAGTCAGAAAACTGCTCACTGATCCAGCTCCTCTGTAGATAATGGTTAATAAAGGACTCGGATTGTTTAGTGGTCCCAAGGGACTCCGTGCCAGGATCTACCACAGGGTACAAGAAGTGTAACGCCTCCAACCAGCTTAGCGAAGCCCGCAGCAAGGAAGGGGGAATTAACTGGAGAGAAAAGCAGCAGGAGAACCGAGGTGCTGGATACTCTGATGACAGCTGGAGCGGGAATAGAGCCCAAGGAAGGGAAAGGCAAGGCGCTGTAGGTTTGTGCACTATTCCCAGGAGGGAGAGAGAACAGGGGAGAAGGGATTGTGCCCAGGAACACCACCAGAAATACTACTGAGAAGGAGCAGGAATTTTAGAAACGTGCGTGTCCACGAAGCAACCTGAACACAAGCACGACAAGGGTAATGAAGAGCTTACTGCAGCGCTACGAACACTGCAGCTATTTTTAGTACCATAAAAGACCCCAAATTATAGGCAGAAATGCTATGAGACTTTGGGAGAGAAACAGATCCAACACCACCACGCTTCCCTCAAGGCCAAGGGAAAGCTCAGTGCCTTAGGAAAAATAATAAAAAAAAAAAAAAAAAAAGTGAGGAGGAAGTACTCAATTTAGGCAATTCAAGTGGAAAGCAACTCTCCAAACCCCAAATTCACCCCATGGGACTCTGTCTCCTGCCCTTGGCTGCCCCAAGCTCTTCCCAGCTGCCCTGAGAAGTGGTCCTGTTTTCCCAGAGGAGGTGGCCAGCAGTGAGGACGGGCACCGGCCTCCGCTCTGCCGGGTTATTTGCCGAAGGCTTGAGTGCTGCTGCCAGTTGCTTGTATTCGTAGTAAATGAGGGAGCGAGTTACTTTCTTCTCTTCTCTATGAAAAGGCCTTGGCAAATTAATTGCAAAATCTTAGGGTAGAAAGAACACCCTGGGGCATGGCGGAGGCAAGAGTGGAGGATGGAGGAGAGACCAGCAGGTTGCTTGGTCGCTGCAGATCTCACCTTCACGTGGACACAAGGAAGGGGATGCGTTACAGCCGTAGACAACAGTAACGCTGGCATCTCCTTTAACTGGGAGGATGGGATTTCTTCACTTACCGTGAAGAAGCAAAGACTTTCACGGAAAGAATTCCCTTTGGACTGGAAGGAAATGCCCAGGGAGGAAGAAATCCATCCATCTCCCATGCACAACTCTACACCCCGGCGTGGGTCAGGTCTGCCGCCAGTCACCGACCAAGCCCTTCAGCCTGCTCCAGGGCTCGGGGATCCCACCGGGAGAGAAACACATGCATTCGTATGCAAAAACGAACCAGCGATTTATGGGTGAAGCTCCTTCAGCCTTTTTCTGCCCTAGCCCTTCTCAGCGGCAGGTCTGCTTGGGTTTTCCAAGGAGAAAAGCCGCCTGCCTTCAAGCTGTATTTGGATGGAAACTATTTTTGGGCTCTTTGCTGGCACACGACACTGCTGTAAGTAATCACCTCCGAGGTTAATTAGACGAGATTCTTCGGTGAGGTCTCTGGAGGAGCAGGATTTCCTTTCCCCCGCGTTAAGCCCTTTTATTAACACTCGGATAGATCTCGACATCGCGGTGCCCCTGCGACGCTACCCATCATACCGCTGGCAATAACGGCGGCTCTGTTGCAGGAGATTAGGGGGGAGCTGCAGAGAATTGCAAACAGCAGAGAAAGCAATAAGAGCGGAACAAGTTTAGAAATCGTCAGCGATAGCAGCAGCCCCAGAAGTCACAGCCGCACTCGTGCCCACAGCAATCAGCCCAGCGCTGCAAGAATATCGCAGGATATTAGAGTCACCGCCGCAGCAATCTCTCTGGCTCGTACCCCTACAAATTTCACAGGGACTAGAGATGTCTCGGAGCTCTAAGAGGCACCGTGAAAAAAAAAAAAGGACGGCGCTCTCAGTTTAACGCAACACGACTATTTGCTCGCAAAAATGACTTGGCTTCTCTGTCCCTGAACCTTGCAGGTGTTTGTTTAACAGCCTGCATAAATTGAGGCTAATCACAGCCCCGCCAGCTGCCGAGGAGGAGTCCGACAGCCAGGAGGACACGGCCCCGCTTATCTCCAGCGCAAGCTGAGCGAGCTGCTCCCGAGGGTGAGAGCTAATCTATTCAGCCCTAAACGAAGCAGCCAGTCTCTCGCGCCTGCAGCCCCGCCGGGGAGAAGTGGAGGACAGGGTTTGAATGGGATTAGCGCGGAGGAGAGAGGGGATGTTGGGGCTGTGCTTCGGCTGCTGCCAGGGAGGCGCCTGGGGAAGGGTCTGCCTTGGCCGTCCCTGCGATGCCGAGGGCCGGGCTGGAGGCCAGGGATGGCCCCCGGGGTCTGGTGGGGGAGCGAACACGTCTCCAGCCTCGCATCCCTCTGAGCGGAGGGAGATGGGCACTGAGCCGGCAAAGCTACCGTTCCCCCCTCCACCTTGCTTCCGTCTCGCTGCGGAGACATGCCATGGGGAGGGAAGGGACAAGGGCACTGGGAACCGAGCACCACTGATGAATAAACCATTCAGATCTGGCTCTACACACCCCCAACACGCATAAGGACATGAATTATATATCTAACAGGCCAGCAAAAGCACTTTATCTAAAGTATGCTTCTGCCACCAACCCAGGCTTCTCCGGTGTGTGAGGCAGTTTCCAGATAGCGCTGTTCCCCGAAAGCCCAGCGGGTTTCCCGGCTTCCCAACACACTCCCTGGCTTCGTTCATCCGCAGCTCTTTGTGACAGGGGACAAGGAGAAGGCAGGGACTGGGCAACCGTGGGTACTGCTGGACACACATGCTTGAGTCCCAGCTCACAGCCCTGGCAGGACAGGACGGGATGGAGCAGCATCCCGCCAGGCAGGTCATCCACCCGCAGCCCCAGCGGGCAGAGCCCAGGTGGAGAGCGGGACCATCCCCGTGTGGCCGTGCAGGGAGAGGAGGGTCTTCCTCACTTCCCCCTCCTGTTAAACAAGGAGCAGGAGTCACCGGTTGGTCAGGACACGGCGCTGCACCCGAGGGCAGGGACGTAGCTCTGGCACTCACAGCCTCCTGCTACTGCCTGGGTCAAAGTAGGGTGTTGGTGGGGACCCTGCCACCTCCTGAAACACTCGCACAGCGAGAGCCAAAGCCTCCGGGCACCCTCCTGGCTCTCCACAGCATCCCACCCAAGCTGGGCACTGCCTGTGCTGTACAGCTCCTTCCCTGCAGTGGTGACACCTACAGAAACAAGCTGCTCCCCTTGGGCTTAGGAAGCCACGGAGAGACCCTCAACACAGTCCCCGTCCCTCCAGCAAGAGGAGGGTCCCACTGGCTCTCCTGCTCTCCCTGCTGCAGCTGGGTTCCCGTCGCAGGCTGGCGCGGGCTAGCAGCCATAGCATCCTTTGCTCTCTCTTTCCCCTGCTAGCCCAGTGACATCTCCCAGCTCCTCTGCCCTGACCCGGGCAACCCTCGCCTCCGTGGCTTCCCACGCACATCCATGCACCAGCGACTGCTCATTTCCACGCCATGAAGCAGGGCCATCAGCCAGCACAGTACGGGCTCAGCCTTAAAACCCCCGGCCTGCACACCCCAGTGAGCTCTACTGGGATCATCCCGACACATGAAATCCACTTCCCCACGCGCCCGTACGTCCAACAGAGGAAAGCAGAAGTGACGGCCTTGTGCTCTCGGCCTGGCAAGCGCCGATGATTTCTGGGCAGTCGTAATCATTTCCGATCAGACTGACATTCACAGTGACTAACCCCGTAATAAGGCCGTGGGGAGGCAGCTGTAAAACACTAATCACACGCCCGGCCCTCGCTCATTAGCTCAGCCCAGACCTCCCGCCAGCCCGGTTCCCCCGGGAAGGCATCCCATCGTGACGTGGGGGACGGCTCAGCACTGCCAGGGACCAGCCCCCTCACCCCTCTCATCTCAGTTTATTCCAACCTCACACTTTCTTGTTATCGCAAGAGTCCAACTCCATTTCAGGGGTTTATTATGCGCGTGGCTTGAGCTGCTGAAGAACACAGCGGTTAGAGGTTTTAAAAGCTACCCTAACAGCGCAGCCACTTATCCCTGCAAAGTACAATGGTCTTCAGAGAAGCTTTTCATTAGCTACCCATATTTAAATCTGGGCTCCCTACCCCTGCGTTAAGAAGCAGCAAAACCGTGGTCCGTGATCAGCCTTTTGCTGGGGAAACCTGCCCTCACTTGAACTTGTGGCACATCCCTCAGACCCAGCCGGGAAACCAACTCCTGGGTGAGATTTTGGAAGGCCCTACGTCCCAAAAGCAGCTCCCAGGCCTGGGAGACGTGACAGGGTCTGTGGTCAGGACACAACTCGGCTGAAGGCTGTGGGACCAGGGGAGGCTCTGCGGAACGGGGATGGTGGAGAGGCGAGGGCGGGGAGGGAGTGCAGGGTAGGTCCCTATCCCAGAAACGATAATGACCTCATCCAACCATCTCCAAGGCTCTCTGCAAACAATCTTGGCACTTGGGAGCACAGACACTTCCCACTGTCACCCCTTGGCCCATCGGACCAGCCACCTTCACCGCCACCCCCTGGCACCGCTTCACAGGAGAGCGCGCTCTGCATTGCTTGAGCGCACAGGGAAGAACTCAAACCAGGGCGGAAAGGGAGGAAGAGGCAAACACCCTGCTCTCCACCCATCCACTGGACCCTAATGTCCAACCTGATCTCCCCGCCAGCTTATCTGCATCCACAGCCACCTGTGCGGTCCATGGGGCGGTAGGAAGCCAGGACCCCTGGCTCCGGGGCATTAACCCCGCTTCCCAGGGGCTGGGTGACCCTTCCTCAGCCCACCCCGCCTGCGGAGGGCCAGCCCTGCTTCCTCGAGGGCTGCCGGGGCTATCGTGCTGTACGGCTCTGCAGCTCCCGAAGGCTTGGGCTGCTCCCTCCTCCCCTTTCGCTTCATGGAAATGCATAATAAGATCTCAGCACCAGCCGAGAAAATTGCCTTCCTTTATCTTGCCGGTGCATTGCCCAGGCTGACCCGGGAAGAAGAACACAAGCAGCAGGCAGAATACAATCCTCCTCCAGACAGCGGAGTCAACGGTGAAGTTGTCCGCAGGCCCTCTGCCCCTCAGCTTTCCATTGCATTTGCATTTCATTTTCTGCAGCTGCCCAGCTCAGCATCTGAGCACGAGCCCTGCAAAGGGCAGGCGACGCTCCGGGGCCAGACTCCTGCTCCGCAGGTCAGCACCGGGAGAGAAGGCACATCCCCTGCTGCCCCTGCTCTCACCACATCACGAGGCATCACCGAATGCACGAGGAAGAGGTCAGGCTTAAAAAACAAAACCAAAGCCCCTCCAGCAGCATCCCAGCACTCTCAGCCTAGGAAGAAGCAGGTCATGCTTCTCCATGGATACCTGGACCAGGATGTTCAGGAGGAACACCACAGCAGGCAGGCAGTGGTCCAAACTCACTGGTTTTATGCGCTTGAGAAGCCAAGACTCCCCCCCGGCCCCCGCCGAGCTCCCAGAAATTATCCTGACTCTTCCTCCAGCACGGAGTTCACTGTAGCATCAGAGGCTCTTCCTGCAAGATCCTCGGTAACGAACAGCCCAGCAGCATGCCAGATGGCTAATAAATCCAGACTTCACACACTACCCGCTCCTGGGAGCGCGGAACACTTCCCGAGCCTAGAAACAGGCATTATAGATCAAGCTCAACTGGAGACGATGGCTGATGGCTAAATCCATTGTGTAGAACAATTGCTTCATTAGCAGGCTGAGCCGGGTATGTGGTCAGGGAGACGGGGCCTGCCAGAAGATAACACAGGGCTATTTTGCAATAATCTGTCTGAGTCTGCATGAAATGTCAGGGTTACAGCAGTGCCTCTGGAGCCGAACCGAGACCAGGATCTCACCACGGGTCCTACAAAGCCTCTCTCGCCCCCAGCCCTGTGCCAGGGGAGCGGCCTTATTTCGCCCTTTTCAAGTGGTCCTTGGGAAGCACGACAAGGCAAAGCCAGTGGTTCGACTCTGGATGAGGTGCTTTGATCAATCTCCAGCTTCTTTCCCCAAAGAGCCACCTGGGAGATTCTCCTAAAGATGTTGCTCGTCTCAGACGGCAAGAGGCAGCCCACTGGTCCACGGAGAGGAGAAGGGAGAGCTGCTCCATCCCCAAAACACAGGGGGCTGCTCCCCTTCCCTTGCCACAAGCCAGCCCCAGCAGCCACAGGTCGTCATAAACGGAGATAAAATAGCTGTCGAAGCCTCCCCCGTCTCTGCCTGGACACTCTCCGAGCATGGGGCTGGGGGGTGGCTCTGCCCCACAGCCCACCTCATCCCGGAGGAGCCGGTGTCTCCCAGGTAAACGGCAGAGCCTGCTTCGGAGGAATTAGTCACAGGGCTTCGCATGTCAGCAAAGCTTCAGTGCAACATCGCTGCAGCTCTGAGCAACAGCCCGTGCCCGAGAAAGGAGAGAGAAAAAAATAGCCTCGAGCCATCACGCCGCAAAGATCCCATCCCCTGTGCTGGCAGCTTGAAGGACAAGCACATAGTGCTTCATTTTCTCTTGGCCCCATTGATTTTCTGCAGATCCACACAGAGAGGCAGCTCGTTCAGCCTTGCGGCAGCACCGGGGCAGGATGAGGATATCCATATCGTGCTGGGGGCAAACGAACCAAGCCAGAGAGCATCGCAGGATGGTTGAGTTAATGCAGCCACGAAGAGGGGACGGGCTTTCCTGCTCCTTGGCTTGTTCCCGTGGCCTAGGACGAGGACTGCTTTGAAGAAGAAAAAAAAAAAAAAAAAAATGTGGCTGGGTCAGAGTGAGCTCCTCGATGAGCTCCCCGTACCCCCGGGTGGCAGGTCCCCCCGCCCCGAGCCAGCCCTGCCTGCCTGGCAGCCCCGTTCACGGGCTTCTCAAGTCTCTCAAATCCTAGGCTGGAAAAAGCAAAACTACGGCAATTAACAGCACTTGCTGCCATGAATGGGAACACTCTGTAAATAAATTACATCTCGGAAATTAATAAGCATTGCCTAATTGAGGTTCAGGATCCGAAATTTGCAAAGATTCTTACAAGTCAACAGAAAAAGAGGGAGGAAAGACATTTACTTGGCTGGAGAGCCCTAAGCCAGAGCAAGCAGGAGGCAGAGGCACCCGAGGAGACTCACCCTTGCCCGTTATCAGGTTGCCCCAACAGCAGGATCCGTACATCCCGGGGTCAGACTAATTTCTCCTGCCGGCAGAGCAGCAGCATTGCAAATGGCTTTTAAATATCAAGCTAGCGCTTGAATGCTTCTAAGGCAATGCATCAGGGATGGAAAAAAAAAAAGTTTAAATCATATAGAAGTAGTCAAGCCTAGGCCTTAACGCGTGAGCCAGGGACGACTCTGGCATTCAGCATTTGCAGGGGATGAAGCTCAGTGTTCCTGTCCTCCTGGTGGCTGCCAGCCCTTTGGCGTGCCCCACCGCTCTGGTGAGAAGTGGGAATGGACGGGCTTTGGCCACCTGGGAGCTCTCAGCAGCTCCGCTGTGCCGTACGGGGAAAGCATTTTGCAGCCAAGCTCCCGCGGCACCACAGATTCCCGGCAGACGACTCCCCTGCCACCGCGCCGGCAGCTCCCTCCCGGCTGAGGCTCCCTCGTGCCAAGCCTGGGCTCCATCCAGCCTCCCAGCAATCTGTCCCCTCCCAGGGAGCAACGTGTTTTCCGGATCTTTTCCTTGCCTGGAGCAAGCGTGGACTCATGCCCGACGAGAAGCGAGTCTGAACGCGTAACTTCTGTGTGATACTGGTATTTGGAGCTCCTTCAGCTTGGTCCCATCTGCCTCCCAGGCACCCTAGGGTTCCCAAGGGACTCCATCGCCCAGCCTGTCCATGGGAGATCAGGAGACGGGCAACTGGGATGAGAGTGCTTCCCACATCTCCAGCTTGCTGGTGCTTTTGCCCCCCGTCCTCACCTAGCATCCCTCGGTGCAGGCCGATGGCCACCCCTCCCAGCTTGCCCTCAGTGGCGCACACAACTAGCAAAGCTGTGGAGCCACCGTCCTCCTCCCCGCTCCACAGGCGGGTGCCTTGAAGGTTAAAGCAATAATCCCCCCTTCCCCTGCCCACATCATTAACACATCCAGGTGAACTGGCAGACACAGCCCCCTGCCACAGAGCACTGGTTTTTCTCTCCACTAACTCCTGGGGGGCTGGTGTGTAGAGAAACCTTTAATGAATTCGACATAACTCCTAGCACAGAGCAGCTCTACTATTTGATGCAAAGTTTAATTTGATTTCTCACTTGAATAGCTGAGACATCCTTGATACGCTTCCTACAGCTCCTTCCAGATAAATCTGCTGCACACAATTAGCACCGGGAGTCACCTGCATTTCAGCAGCCCTCCCCTTCGCTCCACTCTCACCTTCGCCTGCACCTCCCAGGGCTGCAAAGCCACCCCTGCTCCGGTCTCCGGAAAGGGCTTTCCACATCACCCACCCTCCTTTAGCACGGGAAAGGCTGAGGATAAACAGTGGCAGCATTCGACCCGAGATGGTGAAGCAGGCAGAGGCCAGGGCAGGAGCTACAGGCAAGTCTCCCAGCTCAGGTCACCACCAGCAACCTCTGCAGGAGAGCAATGATGGGCAGCAGCGTCCTTTTCTACCCCAAGCTGCTGTGTTCCTCCACAGAAGCAGCTGCATTTCAGCTACAAGGCTTGCACCAGCTGTACAGCACTTGAGGAACAGCAGAGAACGATGCTTTGAAAACAGGGAGCAAACACTGGGGTGGCTATGAAAGTATGGGAGGCACAGATGGGAACGTGGTGTTGGGGGGGGGGGAAAAAAAAAAGTCTTCAGGTTTTTCTGGCATCTGTTGCCAGGACATATCACAACTTCAGCCCACAACGCCTGGGAACCACCGACCTGCTGAGCCAGGTTCAGACCCACAGCTTCCCAAAGCCCGGTAGACCAGTGTCATCCCATACCACACAGCTGGGCACAGGGGAAGGTCTCGCACGAGACTTGAGAGCCCCCATGGGCTCTGCCTGGTTCAAAACCCCCCGGTGACCCGGCACAAGCAAGATTGGCTTGGCTGCATCTGTTCCCTTCCCAACGCTCTGAAGCACAACAGTTGATTTAAAAATCTTAAAGCAAACCGTCGGGGAGCGAAAGATGGATTTGCAGGCATTAAAGCCCCAGACCAAGGAGCAAACACACCTTTGATTGAGAAATCAATGCTTGGGTTTTACAGCATTTCACACTAAGCAGCAGCAGAGACGAGCCCGGTGTGCATCCCTCCAGGGCAAGGGAGGAGAAACGAGCAAAAAGCAGACAAGCGAGACGCTCTGATGCTTCCCATAGTCTTGCCAAAGCCAGAACAGGCTTTGGGGACTTTCTGTCCATGGGGCATAACATGTTTTCCACAAGAGATCCCTCAGATGATAAACTGATAGGAAAAGGGTCCATTCCACACCTCTTTCAGAGAGGGCTTCACCTCGCTGTTCTCCTGCCTCTGCCTTGGGTACAACAAGTGACACCTGGGCTGGTTACATCCAGGTTGGGGAGCACCTGAGCACAGCACCAAGGGGTACCACAGACTGCCACGTCCCACCCCATCTGACGGGGGAGGATGCGCATCCCTCCCCACCAGCCGCGATGAGGGTGGTGACCCGCTGGCTCTTGGACACCTGGGGGCCAACCAGAGCAAGGTTGTGTATTTGGAGGCTTATTCCCAGCACGCGCGGTGCTGCCGGTGCTCAAGGCCAAGGGCTGGTCTCTCCCCACCCCTCAGGGTGTTGCAGTAAAGTTGATATTAATTAGAAAAATGAAATTTAACCAAAGCAACCAAGGGAACTTGCTGCTGCTGCTAAAAGCCATCTATGCAGCCCCAACCATATTTCATTAGTTATAGAGAAACAGTAACTAGACATGATTAATCTAAGGTTGAATGAAGCGACTAACTACTAGACAATGTAGTTTTTTTAATAAGCAGGATATTTCTGTCAAGAGAATGACGAACTGTAGGCCTGGGTCAGCAAACCAAGAAAACCACGTGGAACCGCCAAGATTAGAGAAGTAGGTAAAAAGTTTTTTGGCAGGGGGAGATCACAACCACCGACTCATTGACCACCTACCCAAACGAGACCACCTACTTAAAAAAGAACAATGGATGAAGATGACAGAGTCTGCGCGCTAATTTACTTAGGAATCAAAGATACCTTGCCCAATCATTAGAGAGAATAACAATGTATTAATCGTTAGAATATGTAATAATCAGGGTATAAAAAGGGAAATTTTTGAAACTAAGGTGTGTTCCCTTGGAATGAACACCCCATTTCTGCGCATTAATGGAATAAACTTGGACATGCCTCTGCTGGGCGTGTTATTGGCTTGCACGCCGGGTAAAGAACCCAGATTCGGGGCAGCGAGGGGGCTCAGCCCTCGCTCCCAGCCCACCTCACAAGGTGATGCCCACCCAACGCAGCACGCAGCCCTGGGTGCAAAAAGGTTGGTCTAGAAAGGGGAACAACAAACGGGAGGGGGGGTGGGGGGGGTGGAAATAACTCCAGAGACTGGGATTGATGAAGGTGCCGGAGGGAAGGTGCAAGTCACCCAGGGAAGAGGAGGAACACAACAGGGGTGTTACAAGCGAGAGAGACATGCTGACAAATTAAAACAGACCACAAGAACCCCTGATATTGTTTAAGGCCCTTTCTTTCTCTCAGCTTTCTTCTTTTCCTTTGTATGTTGAAAATTCATCTTCAAAAGCAATCGCAATGCCCCCAGAGGGAAAAATACCCCAGCACAAGGCAGACTTCCCTCTAGGCAATGTGAATCTGTATTACCCGAGTAAAAAGGCTTTCATCTCAAAATCATTCGTTTCCAGAGCACTTGACCCAAAAGGAAGCCTCCTTTTTTTTTTTTTTCTATAAAAGTCACTTTCTCTACCGAAGTCCCATGGCTCAGAAGGGAGCCAGCAGGCAGCTTTCTGTGCTCACCGCTGCCTGCTCGGAGCCCTTCTCCTGCCGGCAGCAGCGGGCGATGCCCACGCTCTGCTCCTCAGCATCCCCACCGCTGCCCCAAGGAGGGCACGGGGCACCAACGGGGCAGAGACCAGCAGCACCAGGGTGACAGCAGACCCCATAGCCAGGAACTCGGGGACCCCCCTCCTCCTGCCGGGCTCCACAAGCCCCTTCTGCCTGGAGACGGTGGCGAAGGGGAGCCTTTCTCCAACCGTTTCTGTCCTTCAGCAGGAGCCAGCACAGCAGTTGCAGTCGTTGGCGCCTGACTTGTTTCTCGTCAGAAGTGCTAAGCCAAAAGCGGGCTCTCTTCCCCGGAAGGAAGCCACAGACAAGGCTGTATCTGCAGCGCCCGGGTGATTTTGGACAGCTCGGCGATGCCACCAGACATGCCGGATAGAAACCGGCTCGGGCAAGCAGCGGAGCCAGGGATGGGGGAGACGGATTCTGCCCAGGGAGCTGTCATGGCTCCATGAGAAGCCGGCTGTGATCCGCACCTCCAGGAGCTCACAGACCGCAGGGGTGGCCCCTTGGGGCCCTCACGCCTGAAATGGAGGGGAAAAGCGGTACTAGCGATTCGGCAGGAGGAAGGAGAAATGCTGTTTGTCAGCCACAGCCGGCCGGGGTGAGACCAGAGCTCCTGGCTCCCACAGCCCTCTGAGCTCCGGGGAAGATGCTGCCACAGACAAGGGTCCCTGCACCAAAGCTGCTGGCCCAGCCGAGTCCTACTCGGGTGCCATGGGCCACTGCCCTGTGGGTGACAGGATGGGGACACCACCTGCCGGGAACACGCACCCCTGCTCTAGCCTAAAGCGCACCGAATATGAGATGATCTCACTCACGGGGACACAGCTCAATAACGAACCTTGTGCTCAGTAAGGTTTAGACCACCAAAAGCCACCATTTCAATGCTGAGTTTTGGAGCACTTGACGTGCAGCCGAATGGCCCAGCCTTGGGTCAGGGAAAGGACAACAGGACTCCCAGCTCACAAAATTCTGGCAAATTTCTACCTCTTCAACTGGGGAGGAGAACTCAAACCGCAGTCCCCAGAGCGCTGAGAAAGCCCAGGGACCCCTAAGGCTGGTTGCACGAGAGCTCTGTTAATTCCCTGGGTTTTAAGCATTTTTAAGCAGCCCTTGGGTGTGTTTTGTCTGCCTGTTGTTGAGAACCAGGCAAGTAGCTCCCAAGAACAAGCTCTGCTCTCTCCTAAGCAGCAGCACCCGCATACACGTGTACGGGCTTATTTGCCGGGCTCGGCCATCCTGGAGGGGGCAGATTTATCAGGCAGGACTGGCACTAAAGATAACGGCATCGGGGATGATTCCTTCAGCTGAATTGCTCACCGTGCACCGGGAGGTGACATCCAGTGCATGATACCTACAAAGCTTTATAGAATAAATACAACGGGCTTCCACTTACACAAGCCATCTCCGCAGAAACATTGAAAACTAATGGTATGGCACTAACAGGGAGGAAAGAGGAGGAGCCAGGATATCCAAACTGCCTTTCCAGCGAGGATGCAGACTGCTGGAGGCACTCGGAGGCAGCAGACACCCTCGCACATCGGCGGTACATCGCTCGGTGGATGTAGCAGCTTCAGCATCACAAGGCGATGCCATTGCCTGCGTAGGCTCAGCATCCCGCTGACACAGCCCAGCAGCATCCCAGAGCATATTCCAGCCCTTTTTTACCAGTACGGATAGAGCACGGTCCCAGCCCACGACACCACATGAGGCAAACCCAGCTCAGCCCTTTCTGCCACGCAGAAACACAGCTCCCGCTTCACTTCCCAGCGGGAAGAGCGTACAAAGCAGGCAGGTCCCCACCAGGCAATCGGGAACAGATTCCCACCGCCTATGAATTAGCAGCAGGTACAAACGAGCCTGCTCACTTCCAGGCGGGAGCGGAGGCACACCTGCCTCATTCTCCTCTTCGGAAAAGCAGGTACCACCATGATTTATCTGCTCAAACCATGCCACCCCCAATCCTCCCGCAGCAGCATCGAAGAAAGATGCTCAGAGGCGATCCCTAAATCTGCTCGGGTGGTAGCTAGCTATTTCAAGTCGGGCTGGTTTCTGCCTGCTTTTGGCAGCAGTTTTTTGGGTGGAGGAAACATTTTTGTGGTTCGAAGCTCTCTGTTTCCTTCAGCTGACAACCCCACCAGCCCCTTCTTTTCTGTACACCCCAAGGAAAAGGCAATGAAAACCTTTAAGGAGAATAAACTTCCAAAGCTCCCAGAGATGAAAAGGTCCTACTAGACTAATTTTTAGGAGAGCATGGGATGCAGGGAGAAGAAAGCTTAAGCTAGACAAACTACAGCGAAAAAAAATTGATCTATTAAAGCAGTGCATGCTATCAGGGAAGTGAGTGAATTCCCACAAACCAGCGTAGCCAGATGTGTTTCTGCGAAAGCGGATCTGTCTTGACTTCTCCGCATCTTTCCCCTCTACCTGCCTGGCTCCCGGCAGCTCGGCTCGACAGCTCTAATGGTGCGATCCACTTTATTGACCTATGAGCTGCCACCTGCTCGGGATGCGACCACGGCAGGTTTGCCATTGCGTAAGAAGCAGCGGCAGCAACAAACATCAAACCCTAAATAAATTTTCAGAGGCCGCAGAGCAGTATAATTAATCACAGGGTCCTTCACAAGGCAGCAGCTGGGATGCAGGCGGGGGAAGGCAGAAGGCAAGGCTGCGAGAGACTGGGACATCAAGGGGGGGACATCAGGGCCCCCTTCTGCTGCCTGTCCCCAGCCTGTCCTGCCAGAGGTGGCACAGGAGCCGAGGATCAAGAGGGAAGGCAGTGGCTGGAGCCAAGGTCAACCTCCATTTCACCGCTCACCCATTTCTTGACCCTGAGCAAGCAACTCCCTCCCCAGTGTGCTTCGTTTGGGTACATCCTTAATCAGCAAATAAATAGCACTCACAGCCAGTAAGGTTAAGAGCACTCCGGGTCCAGTCCCCGCTGTGCTGAACTCGCATCTTCCTCTTTCCCACATTTCCCCCGAGTCTGACCCAGAGCGAGAGCAGGAGAGAGACGTCAAAGGAAGAAACAGAAGGAAAAGCTTTAAACACGCTGGACCAGCTCCTTCCAGCTCCCGATTTGGCAAACCCAGCAGGGAGGGAGAACCGAGGTCTGCGTATCTCACGGCCATCTCTCCCCTGCGACTGCGCCCCTTTGGGATGCTGGCTCCTGCCGCCCACCCCGCAGCTGAATTGCTGCCCCAAGGCACGCAAAGGCGGCTGGTGACTGCGTGGGGAAGAAATAGGAGGCCCCAGAGTTTATTGAGTTTAGGATACAGGACGCGTCTATGTCAGAGCACCCTGCTGCCCAACAGCAAGGCTCTCCCTTGACAGCTTCCCCCTAAGTCCATCAGCAGAGGCAAATGGAGTAGCTTGGCCCTAGGAGAAACCCCGTACCACCACCACTTCAGAAAGTCATCAGGGACTCTTGGGGACACTCGGACTCACCTGGATCCCAGAAATGGCAAATTGGGAGCCAGGAGAACTTCTCTGGAGGGAGGTGACTGATGCCTTGGCTGAGCCCTCTGCTCCTCCTCTCTCACATCCCCCTACGCCAAGGACAGTGGTCAACATGAAGGTGACTTCAGAGAGCACTGACCTTTTCTAGAAAGAGAGAGACAAGAAAAAAAAAATCTTTTCTTTCCTGCCATTGAACAGGAGCCAAACAAGACTAAAGCACAAGTCCTAAAGGCTCTGGTGGAGTTGAAGCGTCAGCGTTCACCCCGAAATCAGCCCCCCCGAGACATGCTGCTCCTTCCTCCCTCCTTTCAGCCCCACTCCCTGCTCCCTCCGGATGGCTGCCATCCCTCCCACTCTGCTGTCTCTCCGAGCCACACCAAAGCACTGCTGAGCAGAAGCCCTCCTCAGAGAGGGAAAAAGAAAGAAACTTTCCAGCCTTTGAGCCACGCTTTTAATATTTCATCTTTCTTCTTCTGCCGGAAGGAAGTAAATTCCTTATGCCAGCTGGGCTGCAATCGCACCACCGCATCTCTCCGGCTCAGAGAGCCCTGGCTGCCAGCCCCTCTGGGCAGATGGTGAAATGTAAGGCTCACATCCCCATCACGCAACCCCTCCTGCTCCTGCCCCCCGCTGCGGCGGCCAGGCGATGGGGTGGCCACAGCAGGGACAAGGCACCGAGGGGCTGGGCAGGCTGCTGGGAGCAGCAACATTGAAGAGAGATCCGGGTATTGCAGAGGAGCCCTGGACCGAGCTCCACGGGGCCACCCAGGCACCTCGATGGACCCACTCGTGTGGCAGAACTCGTTTGGGAAAGGTGACAGGTCGGCAGCCACCGGGTCACACTGAGTGACATCCGTCAATCACCACCATCAAGCTGTCTCAAAGCCAGCCGCTCTCCCACCCCCCCCAAACTATCCATCAAGAATCATCTGTGTCAGGCCAGTTTTTATTTTACATTTAATGCCTGTAAAGTATTTTGGCTTTAAATTATTCTGCAGACTCACTGAGTTCAGCCGTGCTTCCCCGTCTAGACAGAACAATCTTGTTGTCAGTGCAACAGATTCGCCCTGACATCCCCGTGGCGCGCGGTGATGCGGTTGCTATTTTAGAAAAAGGCAGAGAGCTAAAAAGCTCGTTCTTTTACAGGTTTTGAAGTGCGATTCCTGTCCATTCAACTTTAAACACACACCTCAATAAACAATGCCACTGTGTTCGATTTGATCGCTCTCATCATCGGGAAGGGGCATGGATGGAGAAAGGGGAGAAAGGGGGAATGGCTCAGCATCTGTGGGATCCGACATGTCCCAGTTCTGCTTGCAGCATGCCTGCCCTCCGGCAAGGGAGGGATTCCCTCTCCTGCTCTGCCTTTTAAACCCACCTGTATGGCTCTCTCCTCCAGGCTGCAGACCCAGGACTGGAGCCCCCAACATCAGAAGGACACGGAGCTGTTGGAGTGGGGCCAGAGGCGGCCCCGGAGATGCTGGGAGGGCCGGAGCCCCTCTGCTGTGGGGACAGGCTGAGAGAGCTGGGGGGGTTCAGCCTGGAGAAGAGAAGGCTCTGGGGAGACCTTCCAGCCCCTTCCAGGCCCTAAAGGGGCTCCAGGAAAGCTGGGGAGGGACTCTGGATCAGGGAGGGGAGCCATGGGATGAGGGGGAATGGTTTTAAACTGCAAGAGGGGAGATTGAGATGAGATGTGAGGAAGCAATTCTTTGCTGTGAGGGTGGTGAGCCCCTGGCCCAGGTTGCCCAGAGAAGCTGTGGCTGCCCCATCCCTGGAGGGGTTCAAGGCCAGGTTGGACGGGGCTTGGAGCAACCTGGGCTGGTGGGAGGTGTCCCTGCCCAGGGCAGGGGGTGGCACTGGGTGATCTTTAAGATCCCTTCTAACCCAAACCATTCTTTGATGCTGTGACTGGAGCGTGGGGATCTCGTGGTTCTTCTCTGTGACACCGAGGTCCCTGTTCCCAAGCACCGACCTGCCTGGTCCTCCACGGCTGCGGGACAAGCCTCGGCTGACTGGCAGGGAGATGCAGGAGAGGTATCGGCAGCCTGAAAGAGACATTAAACCAAGTCAAAATACATTTTGCAGATCAGCTTTGCCCCCAGGTCTCTGCCAGCGCGTGAGAGACTACAAACGCTTCCTTTATAATTAAACAAGCACTTTTCCTCCTTGTGAAAAACCTGCACAAAGGCAAAGGTAAATCAGAGTGAGCGTTTGGCAGCACTTCATGTCTAGTCAGCCCCTGTAGCCTGCGGTACTTGGAGAGAGAAAACAGCCGGATCAAACCAAAAATAATATTTTTCCCCTTTTGCTCTGCCAGTGACAGATCCTTGATGTCTGCCATCAGAAGTGACAGATACCAGTTGGGGATCTTTTCGTCTCCTCTGCTGATAACACCGCCACCTGCCCATCCAACCTGCAGCACGGCAGCGGGGAGGCGATGTCTCTGCCTTGTGTGAGGCATCCCCGGCCCTGAGGGAATGCGCAGCCCCTGAAACTGAGCCCGTGAGAAGCTGGACACACACACAATCACACAGGAACAGAGGGTCCTCCAGCGCAGCAAGTTGAAGGTCAAGAGCTCAGCCCCAAGGAAGCCTCTGGAGGGTGCTGGTGGGGAGCTGGGGATGGAGAAGAGTCTGAATGCACCAACAGACGCATCTGCAGGTGGCAAAGGGCCATATCACATGGCTGATTTTGTTCCCCAAAAGCCTGCAGACCTCCAGGAGCTGCCCAGGTCAAAGCAGACTGTATCAGCACGCCTGCATTAACATTTGATCCCAGTGCTGGAGCATCACACGATAAATCAGCTGCAAGTGTGCTACACAGGGAAAGAGACACTCACCTCTAAATACTCAAGCAGAAAAATGCCTCCGTATATTCAAAGAGGAGAAATGAAAGCAAGAAGGACTGGCTCTTTGCACAGGCACAGCTGACCAGCAGCCTAATGGGAAGAGCTACACAAGAGAGAGACCTGCCCCCAGCCACCTCCGCACGCTGCTTTCTCGCCCTCCATGTGATTTATAACCTCATGGATTCAATCCCTGTTCTGACCTCCATAGAGACATCAACCCGCTCACAAGAGAGATCAGAAATCTACCCATCCTGGGAGCAAAACAGCTCTGTCCTTTAGGAAAACCCTTGCCTGTGTGCCCGCTTCTGCCAGCGCACGCCTGGGCGAGTGAGAGCCAGCAAAGCTGCTCCTCTGGAATAGCCACCAGCATGTCCACCACTGGCCAGGAACCGTGGCGCAGCAGATGGCCTGGGGATCCCGAGAGGCAAAACAAAGCCGTGGAAGATTTCACCATCCAAGAGATGGGTTGTGCAGAATCAGACCAAACGACTGACTGTATGAAGGAAAATAACACCAGAAAAGTACAGGAAACAGCATATGGATGGTGGCCCTTCCCCAGGTGCGTTGAGACCATCTCACACAAGATTCCCCACAAGCACATAGCCTGATGCCCAAAGATGGCTGGAGAGCATCCCACAGCAGCAAGTTCCACCATGTGCCTCCTCCTTTACCAGATAGTGTTATTTTACCAGCTCATTAATCCTGCAAGAAGGTTTTGCCCCAGACCTGGGGGACCAACAATTGCCCTTTTGATCAAACCTGTATCTTGAGCGTCTGCTCTCCGTTGATGGAGAACTGAGCCAGCTTTTTGGGAAGGCATCTTCTCCCTCGTGCACCAGCCCTGCTGATGCCCAGATGCACAATAAATGGAGTTACAGCACCAGCAGAGTGTTTTCTGTCCTCCTGGGATGGAGAACATTAATGCATGGGCTGAACTGGAAGTGGGGGAGTGAAGTGATGAAAAATGATGCACTCAACGCCTCATTATCACATCCTTAATAGCCCTGAAATTGCTGTGAGGGTCTCTGTCATTTCTCCTCCCCCTGGGTCACAAGCAGCCATTCCCGTCTGTCTCAGCAGCAGGGCCTGGTTTCCTCACCGGAGCTGCTGGCCATCCAAGCAGACAGGGCACCTCCACGCTTGGAGCCAGCGTCTCCGCATCGGGTGTTCCTGCGAGGAACCACAGGAGAGCAGCTGCGCTGGCTCAGCTCAGCACATCTGCTCTAAATCCAGTGACTCCAGGAGGGGCCACCGGCATCAGGCACTCCAGTTTTACTCCCACACCCTGCTACTGCCCTCCCCAGACCGTGCCTCAGGTTCCCTGCCTGTATGAAAGAGTTGTAACATCTCCCACCCTCCTCAACAAAAAGATCTTTGGCTTTTAATTTTTGTTGTGCACTCACAGAGCGTCACCTATAGGTTTTGGGGAATTTTCAGCCAGTTCAGAGGTGCTGACAGCACTTCCAAGATCACCCAACACCTGGGCTACAGCTCTGCTCAGGCGTATTTTCAAGCACCAGTCAACGCTTCATCCTGGATGTCCTTGTGCTCTTCTCCAGTAGAAGGGTGTGGACACCAGCCGCCTGCCCTGGCCAGGTCTCCTTCAACGCACACCAAACAGCTCAGCTTTCCATGGATGCAGATGCTCAAGATACAGGTTCAATCAAAGGAGCGATTGCTGGTGCCCCAGACCTGGCGTAAAATCTTCTCGCTGAATTTATGAGCTGGTAAAATTACTGCTATGGGGTAAAGAAAGAGGCAGGAGGCATTAGCAGGTCCCACGATGGTACGGAGGCATTTAGCTACCACGGAGCTGGTGGTGGCACCTTTAAGCATTTGCGTCTCGGCTCCACTTTTCATGACACCTGCGCTGAAGGGATTTGATGACTCCCAAGAAATGCCAAGCCAAGAAGATTTTAAGAACTACCAAACTGCCTTTTTAAGAGGCAGGGGACACGCACACCTAATCCAGTCTTAAAACTAATGATTTAATTTACCTTAGGAGAAGCAAGCCAGCATAAATTAATATCTCCCAGTAGTATAACATAAGCATGTTTTATCTGGAGATTACGTTGATTAAATCATCAAGTGCCATAATCTTCCCTTCCTACCTCAGTAAGATGGGGAAAGGAAAAAAAAAACCCAAACCCTAAAAATATAGATATAGCCTTGTAAACCACAGGAGGGAACTGCACATTCATCTTCAAGCCCTCTCCTCGCTCGCTAAAGCATGCGCCCGAGACTCCCCACCCTGGACGAAGCTGTTCCAGCTGGTGCTGTTGTAAGAGGTAAAACGAAGCTACGTGTTCAGAATTGACGAGCTGCCAGGAGATGGAGGCTGGGGGAGCTCAGAGGCAGTACAGGAGTTACACTTACGGGGTTTCACTCTGCAAATGTAACTGAAGAAATGAGATCTGACTCCTCAGGGTTATATTTCTGCTTTCAGGATACGAGACACTGAGGCCACTAGTCACGCAAGCTGGAAATTCAAGTGGCTTGGATCCACCACGCAGGGAGACAGCGCCTTCGCAGAGGGCAAAAACACAGCAGCCCATTTAAAACATCTTCCTCCCCCCTCCCCAGTCTCACTTCTGCTTGTTCCTACCTCTCTTTTGCTCTACGCTGAAAGGAAGGACTCAACCACCCACCTCGATGAATCAAGACCCACCTTGACTTTTTCCAAGAGTTATCACCTGCTGAGGGTGGTTTTTCAGACAAAGCCTATTCCAGTGGGACTCATGGGCAAACACTCTGCCGCAGCTTTCTGCCGGGTAATCATGCGTGGGCACTTCACATTTAATGGCTTTGTCTGCTGGCTGTTTGGATTGTGTGTGGAGTGCTCTAGAGCCCTTGGGCAGGGCACTTCAGAAGCACAACACCTTTTATTTAAAGCCAATTCAAACCCACGGTGGTGAGTTTGTCATGCTCCGGGGAAGCTTTCAACGGATCTTGTTAAGTTTGTGGCAGAAGAGGAGGGGTCCAAGGCCAAAAAAAATAATATTAAATCCCTACAAGAACAGAAAGCTCCCCTGGAAAAAGCAAACTCTAAACACTGTTTATACTGACCCTGACACCACGACAGGTCTCCAGCAAGCAATCGGTATTGACAAGGCCAACGCGAGCAACATTGGCTCACCCTCCTAGCCCGTTGTTACACAACTCGGCGTTAGTGTTTATGAAATAAGTGGATTTTGCAAAGGAAAGGCAATTAACAGATGTAGTTTTATTTGCTTGTTGGAAAGTTGGGGCAAGCAGCAAGCTTCTGCCGGCAGTGCTGCAGCAACCGCAGTCCCCTGCCTCCACTTCCTCATAAATGGAATAGTTACTCCAGCGTTGTAAAAGCTTGGAAGCCTTCAGAAGAGAAACAGCATTATCTGGAAAACTATTTTAATACCAAAACAAAGTTACCAAGAGGACCTCCACGCCCAGCGTCTCATGGAGAAAACACATCTCCATTCAGATGCCCTCTCCCTGCGAGGAAAAAATAATATACATATGGAGTAAAGGAACCACAGTTTCAGGTTCCGCATTTTCTCAGCGAGGAGAAGCAGCGTGCTGACTTCCAGCTTTACAAATCCGTAAGCTGCGAGAAGTGTCCTGACATTTTTTTCAGTATTCAGTTCTGTGGTCTTGTGAACCGGCATGATGATTCACAGGGCAGAGGACGGTTGCGCTTCTTTCCTTGAACGCCTTTCAAATTAAAACTCAGCCCCAAGCCCCATTCTCACCTAGAAGCCAACCACCTAGTCCTACCATGTAAAATCAACTTCCCTGAAATGATGCAGGCAAAATAATGTAGTTTCAGAAAAATCCTTCACCTCCTTCTGATGTCATTTTACAGTAGGAATAACCTATTCTGACTCTCTCCCTCTGCGAGCGTCTCTGCCTTTCCAGGTGTGAACAGCATCTCCCTTCTGGGCTTCGTACCTCTTCAGTTCAATTAACGGAGCCCCCAAAAGCCTGAGGACTTCATTACTTCTAAATGAAACCTCCTCAAACACGCTAATGCCACTTGTCTTCTGCAGGACCCCTGCTCCAGACAAGCCTGGCATTTTGACAGCATCTCCACACTCATTTTCCCTGAGCAAATGCACCATTACACAAAGTTTCACTTTTAGGATGGCTAGAAAAAAAAATATCTCCCTCTAAGTAAACGTCAGACAAACATCTATATGCGCTGCATGGAATTGCATGTCAAGCCACTCAATAAAACCAACTTATCTGCCAGGAACAAGCCTGACAAATCCTTGGTACCTTTTCTCCCCCCACTTCAAATTGTACATGGAGTCCTCGGAGTCTAGAGGGAGGGAGGAGGTTCCACTCATCCATCACCCTCATCCCCTCAGCGCCACCTCTGCCTGTGCCTCACCCTCCCTGCTGAGGCAGCCGCCTTTGGAAAGGAGGATTTTGAGAATATATGGAGAGAAAAGCATTACAAGAAAGAGACACAGAGGTTGCTGTACCTCTGCCCTCGCACCCAGAGCCCAAGGCGCGCTGGGAGGGCGAGCGCTGCCTGCGAATGCCACCTTGGCCACGTCTCCTCCTCTCAGAAGAGCAGACCCCGAGAGGACGCTCGGCTCCTCGCTGACACCAGCCATCGGAGCCACATCACTCTGCTGCTGCTCACTCACAGCAGCTCGGTCTTTCCTAAGGAGAAAATTCAGCATCATAGAATCACAGAACGTGTTGGGTTGGAAGGGACCTTTAAAGGCCATCTAGTCCAACCGCCCTGCAGTCAGCAGGGACATCTTCCACTAGATCAGGTTACTCAGAGCCTCAACAAGCCTGGCCTTGAAGGTCTCCAGGGATGGGGCCTCCACCACCTCTCTGGGCAACCTGGGCCAGTGTCTTGCCATCCTTGTTGTGAAGAGCTTCTTAATGTCTCATCTAAACCTGCCCTGCTCTAGTTTAAACCATTGCCCCTCGTCCTGTCGCTACATGCCCTTGCACACAGCCCCTCCCCAGCTTTCTTGTAGCTTTTCTTATACCCCTTCAGGTACCAGAAGGCCACTATAAGGTCTCCTCGGAGCCTTCTCTGCTCCAGGCTGAACAACCCCAGTAGAGGGACTTACTCCTTCAACGCTCCCAACAGACCAGACCCACAAGCGCCTGCATTTCTTTCAAACTCATTCCCCCTCTCCCCAGGCTGGGGGCAGAAAGCCTTCACAGCAGATCAAAGCCCACAGGCATCACCCAGCTTTTCTTCCTGCCTTTTGCAAGCCTTTAGCTCCGCGATGCCCTGGAAAGCCAAAGGTGGTGGGCAGAGAGCCTGTGGTGCTCAGCAAGATGGACTTTGTTGTATTTAGCTAGTAAGTTCCACCTCGCAGGGAGAGACCTTCCCTTCCGGGGGGCCCGGGTCCTCTCTGAGCTGTCTCACACAGAACCCTCCTGCTGGCATCTTTACAGACCCCGTCATTCCACACTCAACATCCTGCACAAGCAAATGATTAATTATCCCCAGTGAGTTGCCATCTGTCAGCTGATCACTGACAGATCTGATTAACAAACCGTCCCCGTGTTCTCCACCTACTGCAAAGGAAAACATGCTCTCTTCCAATGGTTTATGCTAACACATTTTTACTTGAGATTTGCCGCCAGCTTCTCGCAGTCAACTACCAAATGTAGCTGGTTAGCAGTACCTCGTTATCCAGAAATCATCTGGTCACCTGCTCTGGGCTGAGCCTTGGCCTGTCCAGCTGGATGGAGAGGAGACAAGAGGGTAACGCTGAAGAAGAGATTACGTGCCAAGAGGCACAGACAAAGTTCTGACATAGCTGAAACCCTAGAGCAAAACCTTAAGGAAGATTAAGCTGCCCTAAAATCCAGAGTGTAAGCTAAGTAAAGTAAGGAGAAGGGCATTTCTGGCTGAATGAGGACACAGCTCTCGGTCTTTGGCAGATCATTGCACTCCTGTGCCTCAGCTTCCCCAGCTGAGCAATCAAGTACATTCTCATTTACTTCTCCCTGTAGAAACCTTTGAGATTCGCATATCAAAACCACTATAGGGGTAAAATCACTGCCAAGACAGGCAGCAGCAGGCATGGGATGCCCTTCACAGCGCTGACCATGCGGGAAAGCAGGATGCTCTTGCACTGACGCTGGCTTCTCCCACCCGTTCTGCTCAGCAGCAGTCAAGATTGCCACAGCAACAGGAGACAGAAGAGAGAAATATTTCTCCGGAACACATTTGGTTGCTTTTTAGTGGGTTGACATAAGAGGGTTCGTTTATAAATACGTCAAGAGCGTGTCAGTGTGAAATTGGAAATGAGAGCGGATGGCAGCACGGTGAGCAAAGTACGTGGGGTGAGGAGATGAAACACGCGTCCACCTGAAGGAGGTGCAGAGCGAGACACCTGTGGGAAGAATGCAGGACCTCGGAACTGATCAACTCCATTGATTGGGAATGGAAACCCTTTTCACTAATGCAAACAGCTTTGTGGTCCCTTGCCTCCACCCTGTCCTGGGGCCCAGGGAGCCCCAGAACATCCACCGTGGTGTCCAGGCACCACATGGCCGAGCTGCAGCTTCTGCTTCCCCTTGGGAAGGCAAAGCCCATGGTGCTGGGAATCACAGCGAGCTGCTCCGCTTCCAGCACCACCACTGCTCCATCAGTCCAGCCACTTAACGAGACAGTAAACAGGGACAATAAGGTCATGCAGGAGATGGAGGTCTTCCCCAAAACACATTTAAGAGGCTCATTAAACCAGTTAATGGCACAGCAGCAGCACTGACACCATGCCTTGCCATTTCCAGCTTCCTTTGTAACACCCTCCCCAAAAGGTTCCAGCATTTAGCTCAAGCACTACATGGCACCTCAAGAACCCAATCGAGGGAGCTCTGTCAGGAGCTAGAGAAGGCAGCTCCTCCTGAAGACGCACAAGGTGACAACTGCATTGTTCTTGCAAGAAGAGTGAGGCTTTCCTCGTGCTTGGATGACAATGTCAGGGTTGAGCATCCCGTGGACAAGCAGGCAGGCACAACTCGCCCTCACCATCCTTCTCAGCACCCTTCAGTCCCACTAGAGCAGTGCATTGGGAGGCATTCGAGAGAAACCTGCTCACTAAAGAGGAACCTGGGGGAAGCGGGGCCAGACCTAAACAAGCACTTTCAGATACGCAGTAACTGCATTTTGAGGTTGCACAATAACTACAACTGGACCTGTTGGAGAGGGGCCAGAGGAGGCCCCGGAGATGGTGGGACGGCTGGAGCCCCTCTGCTGGTAGGACAGGCTGAGAGAGCTGGGGGGGTTCAGCCTGGAGAAGAGAAGGCTCTGGGGAGACCTTCCAGCCCCTTCCAGGCCCTAAAGGGGCTCCAGGAAAGCTGGGGAGGGACTCTGGATCAGGGAGGGGAGCCATGGGATGAGGGGGAATGGTTTTACACTGAGAAAGGTCAGATTGAGATGAGATGTGAGGAAGAAATTCTTTCCTGTGAGGGTGGGAGCCCCTGGCCCAGGTTGCCCAGAGAAGCTGTGGCTGCCCCATCCCTGGAGGGGTTCAAGGCCAGGTTGGACGGGGCTTGGAGCAACCTGGACTGGTGGGAGGTGTCCCTGCCCAGGGCAGGGGGTGGCACTGGGTGATCTTTAAGGTCCCTTCCAACCCAAACCATTCTATGATTTCTGTGATTCTCTTGGTAGCCCCTGGGAAGCACACACAGCTCACTGGAGTGAACGCTGCAGCAAGACACAAGCGACAGGCAGGGTCCCAGGACCAGAAGACGACCTTGGTCAGCAGAGCCATCACATCCTGCGACCCCCACCGATAAACCAAGTACACCGAGAACCTGCCAGGGCCATGTTCTTCCAATGCTGGCCTTCATCTGAGACACCGCACTGACTCAACAAGGTGTTTAGCAATAAAAAGATTCAGAAGCAGAGAGAATGCTCACTACAATAAATCAAAGAAATGCAGCAATGCCTCAGGATTAAGTAAACATGCAACAGCAACACTGGAACAGTGTGTTGGAACGAGATGCAGTTGGTTGGCTGAAAGAACAAGCAAGACCGCTGCCTCTTCTGGGCCTGTGCCTCTGCTCGGTTGAGTGGCTGTATCCATTAATTAGATCCCCATTACACAGGTAGGAAAAGCACCCACCAGAAGCACCGTAGTGCTCCGCCATTCAGCCCAGGGCTGTGACAGATACAACAAAGAGCTGAGGCATAATCGAGATGAAGTAGCTGTCAGGCTCTCCGATGGGAAGGGAAAAACCCCTCCACTCCCAGGCTTTGCAGATTAATAATACCTTTAGTTACATCAAATGGTAAACCAGGAACAGGCATGCCTTGTGAAGACTACAGCCGCTATTTAAGGCTGTTCACATCCACGAAAAGGCAAATCTATTGATGTGTTCCCCGGGGTCTTTAGCACTTGGGTAGCAGAGGGCAGCCACGCACAGAAGATGCCGCGACAGGCCAGTCCAGAACACGTACTGCTGCATCTTTCCAGCTCCCTACGGCTCTCCGTACTTCAGAGTACTTCAGAGCAAATTAAACCCTTAGACTTCTTTGAGAAAGAACAGAGAGGGGCCAAACCTTGCTAAATGCTCCAGAAACTCCCCACTAGACTAATCCCAGTCATTCCCTCCAGGATCCAAGAAGCATTCAGTCTTCTCACAAGGGGCACCCTCCCGTGCCCAGAGACACCACAGCAGTGGTCTGAGGAAGGGAGCACCAATACTGCAGCTTCGCCTTCCAAAACACCTGCTAAACACTCACCTGCACAGCGCCTGGGAAGGACGAGCGAGCACCTGCATCTCCTCAGAGGGATGGAATCCTCAGTGAGCACTCACTGGATTGCCGGCCAACCATCCCTTCCTTGGGACAACGTTTGTCCATCTTCAGGCAGAGACCAGGGGACGGACACTTTATTCCTACATTTCACCCAAACTCTCAAAGCTCTCCTCAAAACAGTCATTTCAATGAAAGAGGAAACAAACCGGTAGCTTTGAATCCTCTTAGGGGAAAACAAGACCAGTAGCCTGAGCCAGGGCTGGTAACCATCCTGCCACCTTCGCCTCGGTATTTCCCTTCCCTCAACTGCAAAACTTCATACCTGGTACAAAACGAGACCTCATCAATACTCGAGTGCTGAAATTACAGAGCACACATCTCTCTGTCCCAAGTTACACATGAAACTCTTCCGCCACATCTTATTATCTTCAGGACAGTCTTAAACCAAGGGGTTTAGTAATTCCCAATTTCAATGGATGAGATTTTCTTAATACCAGAGAAATCCTTATCAGAATATTTGCCTCCTGTGTTTATACTAATTTCGCGCAACTGTATTACATGATTTAATATCATTAGTGTTCAGAGTTTTCCCCATTACACGATGCCTCCTGACATACGAGGTTTGGAATATCGCTTCCTAATCACATTGGGAAAAAATATTCATGTGACTATTACGCACTGTTACTAAAGTTTAGTTCGTGGGCAAGAGAGTATTTCTTCCCCGTAATGAGCAATTCTTCGGTATTCTGACCCGATCAGCAGCTACCTTCAACCATTGGTTTCTATAGAAATCAATTATTTGTCAGTCATCCACTACTTCCCTGAAAAAAAAAAAAACAAAAACAAAACCAAAAAACTCCACCTACCGTTTAATTTGACAAGGCAAGCAGCCATGGAGCTACATCCCTGTGTCCTGAGCCAACCGCTCTCCGAGCCCACGTCAGTCCGTGCAATCCACCTGCTCACTCTGACACCCTTCGGTCACCGATTCCAAACAGGACTTAAACCATCAAGCAGAAACCTTGATTTAAAACACCGATTTTAAGCTGGATTTGCATTTGTTTTCATTAAAGACCACTCGCTTTCATTAATTGGGAGAGCCATTAAAACAGCAGAGCTCTGCAGGCAGCCACTGTCAAAAGAATCCTAAACTCAATTAAAATAAGGAACATTAATAAAGCGAAATGAAGAAAATATGTTTCATCACTTTCTAGCCTGATTTCCCCCCCCACCTCAAGATTTGGGGCAGAACATGTGGATGCAAATCAGAACTAAATGCAAAATGACAAAGCCACCTTAGGCAGACGAGGCGACGGATGGGTTTCAAGTTTAAGACTGATTAAATCAATCAGTAGCTGTTTCCAGCGGGTTAGATCTCTCGGTTCCAAAGCCCTAAAACCACCTGGCTTTGCTCAAAGCATTGCTATTTTAGAACCAAAGGCTTTAGTTTGCTGCTCCGTGTCTCGGTTCTTTAACCCCCGTCCTGCTGATATATAGACATCATTGAAAACATTTTGCATTTATGCCTTTTGTCACCTAAATGTTACTGAAATTTTGGTCCCAGGGTACAAGGTTTCTCCTCGCCACTCTCCCCCCTCCACCTACTTCTTAACATCGGATCTGAGGCAAAAACACCCTTTTACGTGCACTTATTAACTAAACTGAAATCAAGAATATTGTAGAGAAAAGCATTCGTGCATAAAAAGGAGGAATCTAAATACCAGCATTGATTCCACTGTGCAGAGACTGGTACCTAATGTGTGACAAGATACTCTGGCATCCCAAATTTGAGCTGATGTTAAATGTCAGAGGCGTTTCCCAAACACAGCATAACATTAAAACAGTGGAATTTTTTTAACTGAATGAAATGTGAAGTTTCAATGAGTTTTCAAATAAATCATAGAAAAATGGAAGTATTCACTCTTCTGTTTTCCGAGTACTTTAAAATATATTACATTTTTAAGTTTTAGAATGGGACGAACTAAAACTGGTAACAGCAAACCTCAGACACCCATTCAGAGTTGCTTGATTATTTAGCATTTGCTATTCTCTTCTGTGGAACAAGAACCCAAGAGGTGTTTTAAATTTCTTTTTCTGAAAGAGGGAGAACCTCAGTTATTCACAAGGGTCACAGTAATTTCTTGCTCTTTTAGGCTTTATTTTCCTAAGTTCCCCAGAAACGCACAAAAAAAATTGCAAACGATCAAAAGACACCTGGCATGACATCACTTCGTCCCTCTACAAAATTCCAGCCAAAGCACATGAGCTAAAAAAGACAATTTATTTTATTAGATTAATCCTAGGAAAAAGCCTCTTTTGAAACCTTTCAGCGAGTCTGATGTCAAAAAGCCACTGGAGGTTGGTGCGCTGGCCCGGCTCCCTGTCCCTTTGAACATCTAATGGCTGAGGGGGGAAATCATCTTTATTTTGTACTTGATCAACATCACAGTCCATTTCTCAGGGCAACGAAAACCTGCTTAATGCGAGTCAAGAACCAACTATAATTTAACCCTCAGTAGAAGCCTATTTTTGGCAGAAGGTCCACTTTTCTTTAGAGTTACTATAACCAGGAGTTAAAACCATTTCTTAAATTTACTTTAAGTGCTGTCCATAATGAGGATTAAATCTTTTCATAACTGTAGCAAAGCCATTTCTGTTCACTGAAGGTTCGAATCCTTCAAAAGACCGATGTTAGACAGGCAAACAGCAGACAGAGAAGCCAATTTTCTCTTAGAATTTAAGCAAGACCTTGTCCATCTCCTTGAGTAACTTGTCTCTGTTTTTCCAACCAGTGGCAGGAAATCTTCATTTCTACAGCTGATGTCTATGCTCTTGATCCCCACATGCCTCATCCTCGCAACAACACATTTCGAGCATCCTTCTAGGATTAAAAAAAATGCACTGCTTTCCTGAGCGCACAATAAGGCACTGCATTTTTCTCATGTCCAGCCTTGTAAACGGCACAGGCCATTACAGAACAGCCTGCTTGAAAAAACAGGATTCAATATTCACGTGCTTTGTTAGAGGAGACAGATCTACTTTTTATGGTGATCAACTAAGGCAAGAAAGATTTTCATTTTATTAAAAGAAGGAAGTACAGATGAAGTCGTCTTAAAGCAAAATACCTTCAGCGTAGCAGTTAAATTGGAGCAAAGAGGGCCCCAAGCCCACACGCAGGACTGTCACAAGCAGAAATTATAGTTCGAAGGTTGATCCAGGTGCACTGGGGACACTGGCAACGGGCAAGGACCTCAGAGAAGGGAGTTGTACAAACCTCATACATCCTTCCTGGAGATCCAAGACTGGCGTGAAAGAGTGGAGTAAGAGTTTGGGATCAAGTTTCGACAAGTTCCCCACTGAAGCGCTGCCTCTAGTCAGAACCAGTTTACATACCCATCTCCCCAGTCCATCCCACAGTACACTTGCATTTCTTCCTTCCCGCCCTGGCTGCTCACCGTCCGCATTCTTTCTTAGATTCTTTTCTCCCACTATAACTTCCAGTCCAAAGCTACACTCCTCGATCACCTGGTACGGCACAAGGTGACTCCTGATGACAACAGTAACTTTCTCAGCACAGTTGGGTGTCCACAGGGCGGGCGGGGGGAAGAGGGAGATGGCGCAAGATTCCCACAGGTATTTAATTCCAGAAGACTATTCAAATTCCAATGAGAGTGAGAGCTAGAAATGTGTGTTCTGTCCCATCCCATCACACTCCCCCCCCAGCCTTGCAATATCAGGCCACAGCTGATGGAAAGACAGGCTTTTGGCTGCAAGAGCAGCTATTCTTTCCCTCCTGTGCCAAGGAACAGGGATGGTAAGCAGATGTTGTTGATTCAGATTAAGATGCAGTGTTAAAGCTATGTAATTAAGCTCACACAATGTGCACCTATACCATGCCCGGCTCCAAGAGAGCTGCTGCACTTCCACACTTCTACCAATACCTTTAAAATTTCCCCCAAACAGATAACAGCAGCAGAGAGATCACCTGCTGTTAGCAGGTTGGCAAGGTATCTCCCCAAAATTGAACCAAAGTTCCCAGCTACTTCCACAAACGTGTATATTGGTAAAGTGATATAAGCAGGAAATGAATCCTGCTATTTACTTAGCACCTTTGATTATAAAAATGAACTATGATGTTTGTTTTAAGGCTCAGTGACAAATCCTGTTTGGTACATCATCACCTTATTAAAAACCTGTCACATGGGCAGAGAATGCTAAGTTATATTAAGTATGCTGTTAACTTGACAAAACACAGCCTGCTGCTTTCCACCTGGCTAACGCTGCAGCGACGACGGCACTTTTCCAAGGGGCGGGAAACAGCAACCCTCTCCTTTCCTCGCCAGAGCTCCAGATCTCTCCAGTTGAGACACTAAACACAGTAAAAACAGGTAAGTTGTCCCAGCCACAAAGGCAACACATCACAAACTCAGCCATAACACTCCACTCCAGATCCACGTCCGTACATCAGTTCCTGGGATGTGACTGCCACCCAACTGCAGTAAGTAAAAGAAATGGAAACAGTCATTTAAAATACTCCATTTATCCAGATATGAAAGAAAGGCTTGACTGATGCTCAACAGGAAGGTAGTTCAAAAGCAAAAACAAAAGATGCCTCAAAGTGACAGATATTGATAAAGGCAGAAATCACAACTTTTTGTCCAATAATCAAAAGGAGCACAAAGTTCTTTTGCACAGAAGGTTGTGAACAGAACTGTGTAGTTCATGCCAGTGCAGTCACACATGGTACTGGTGGTTTCAGCCATCAGCAAAAGACTGGGAATAACAAAGGAATGCCAGAGTCAGATCTTTAAACATGTTGGAAGTGAGAACATTAATATCATCACTTGAGCATTTTCACTTGTACTATTGGAGGACAAGTGTAGAAACCCAGCGTTATCTCCAGTAATTAAAATACCCTTCAAAGGGAAACCTTTGCATGGCATTTTAGGGAATGAAGGTTTCAGCTATACACTAAGTGCATGCCAATGCCGCTTTCCACTCTGTACCAGGCTTCTCTGGAAGATACAACAGAGCCAGTACCTTCTGTCAGCAGGATTCCAGCATGACCTGTTACTCTAAGCATCAGTGAAGAAAGTGAAATTTAGCTTTCATCTCTCTACACGTATGAGTGGTTTTACTCATACGTATCATTCACGTAGTCTTGCTATCTGCAAAGTCCAGTTAATTAATGCTTTGGTTTATACTCATCTGCCTATTTCAGGAAATGGACTTCAGCAAATAGACATACTCTTTGCTTGTTCATTGAAGGGTCTTTTAATGTGAAGAGAAACGGAAGCTTCTGATTAACCACGCATGACTGCTTAACTACATTAAAATCAACTGGATTTTCAGCAGTTTCTAAGCTGTTCACACTTTCCAAAAAAAAGCCTCAGCGCCCAAGTCTTTCAACAGTTCATCCAATAAAGCTGATGTCATATACCAGGTATTACAGACGCATCTCTCGTCTGCAGCTGAAAGCTGGCAAGATTAATCTCCTTTTGCCCAACATCCCGAGCCTTGCAGGAGAACGAAACCAAAAAGAACAAATAACCTCAGGCCTTTACAAGCAAAGCTTCTTCCATTGGTCTGATTCAAAACAGAAAGGTTATGTTGTTTTCAACATACGACTCCCATCTATGCACCATGAAACAATGATGAAAAAAAATATGATGCAAAGTCTTCTTAAATAGTCACCCAAAATATAAAGGAAGCATACAGAAGCTCGATGCAAAAATCCAGAAATAGTCCAGGGCAGTGCTTGGGTACCACTAAAGATTTAAGGACTACTGGGGATCGTGTGGCCAGCCACAGACTGTCTCATAAGAGGTCACGACAGTGTTCTCTGCTGCTGAGTGAACAGACTGCCATTCCCCGTTAGAGGTTTGTCTATCCATTAAAAAAAAAAAAAAAAGAAAAAAAAGACCAAGGAAGAGCATACAGTCACGCAGCTGATCGTCGACGAATGACAAAAACACCTCGCTGCAGCTGTCCCAGATAGATCCTCATCTTTGTGCTGTCACTGGTTTTCCGCACCCAGATCTGCATTAAGAAATAATAATTAAAAAAAAAGGGCAGTGAGACATATTGGGGAGCAAAAGGGAAAACCTACAGTAAGCAATATGCAGACAAGTAAGTCCAGGGATTCTTACTGCCAAATCTGAACATCTGTTCTGTTATTCAGGGTGCACAGACAATTTACCTTAATCCCTTCTCCCTCCCCACACTAGGCATTTGCAACCTGAATAGAAAAATGAAATAAGGTTTCTAACTTTGCCACCTGAACTTGCTGCTCGAAACACTCATCAAGAAAAATTACCCTTTCCAAGCACCATCAGGAAAGCAAGTTTCCGTCTGCCACAGCTCGCAACAGAACTCTGGCACTAAGCTTTACCTAATCAAGAATAAGTCTCTCTAGATCCACAGATCATAAAATTATCTATCCTGGGATTTGCCCAGACAAGTAACGATTAGTCAGATGAAAAGCTTATTCTGATTTTGTTCAGTGAAGCATTTCTCAAAATGTATTAAATAAATTGTATCTGAAGATAAAAGGGCGTTTTTTAAAAAACACCTGCATGGAAGAATTCACATAACTTGCCGATATTCAATATGTTTCAAAGGACAAATTGCTGCCGTGGAGGCAGCCACTCAGGATTTTTAAAAAATAAAAATCACTTTCAAGTAGTTTAGACCCAAATACCTGTACTTTAAAAATCAAGTCTGAGCAAAACTCCTCCACAATTTATATTCTAATGCATTTACACATATTTAAATAAATGCATGGAAAATAAGAGTTATCCCGCTCTTAGTACTAGAGTATTTTAGGACACAAGGCCAATATTGCCTAACACAAAGGACTAAAAAGTTAGTGTTGGCATGCGATTTATCCAAAACTTTTTTTTTTTATTTTAGGTATCATATTAGCTCAGGCCTGGCACAGTAGATAAGAGTTAACTTTATTATTTTAATTATAAATTGACTTTACTAGCAGAAGCCCTCAATATAGAAGAAATTTAATATTTGCCTGCATTTGATCAGTTATTTCCCTAGAGAAATCAGAATCCACCTTTGCCGATAATCATCTCTCTACTGCAACATTTCCAAGAATTTGGTATGTTTCACTAAGCAGAAGAATTCTTAAGTCTACAAGCTCTGAGCAACCATCCAGAACAACAGACAAAACACGTACGGCTTTACATTCTACCACAGTATGATGGAACGGTGTATTAGTTTTCCTAAAGTTAACCGCTTTGTTAAGTTCTAGTCAGAGAAAATTTAAAACCCAGCTTTAAGTGACCACACCAGTGAAATTACTTATTAACGCTAAAATGTGCCACACAGTTCAGAAAAATAAACACATCAAGACATATACTGAACCTAAAACTGATGTTTCAAACTTGCAATGTATTTTGCAACCAGAGGATAACATCTATTAGTTCTAAAGAACTGAAGGAGATGGTAAATATAAACAACCAAATCCACCTCTGAATTTCTTTTATTCCTAGATTGTAAAAGAAAAATAAGCTTCCTCCTTTTATCAACTTCCAACAAATTGAGATTGCTGAATAAACTCATGGGAATAAAAACCAAACAACCCACGAGAAAACCCCTTCCTGCACACACCGAAAAGTTTACTGTTGTCAAAAGGCAAATGACTGAATTGGTTCCACACGCTTGGCCAATGATTTCCACCAATGCAGCATTTGATTCACAATTTCCAAGAAAATGACATCAGAAGTAATAGAAATGTATTCTGTTTAGATCTAAACACGTCAAGTTTTAAAGAATTTGAGGCTGGGGAGATATTTTTGGTTTGTTTTTTAAAGGGGATCATCACAGCTCAGACTCCGTATTAGAGGCCCATAGCCAATTACAGAATTCAAATCCAGTTTAAGAAAACTGATTTAGACCTTCATATGAAGAAAGATGCCGGGGGTACGCTGTTAACTACTTACATTTTCGGTACACGTATTTTCGGTAGAATTCCTTTGAATAACATGACTTCCTTTAGAAAAGCTATCAACTTTTGATTCCAGTCTACAACTAGAGACCTCAAACCTCAGTCTGCCTTCTAGCTTCTAAATTCAAGCAGGAACCAGTAAGATCATAGTTTGCCAACCAAACTTTTAAATGTGTGATGAAATCCAAGATGTGCATGTTGTACTCCTGAGAGAGCATCTTATCGTTTCAGTATTCTGTTAAGTATTTATCTCCCTTGGCTTTAGATTGTTGCAATGAACCATCACAACTGCCGTGCCTCCTTCCCCGGCCTCCCTCAAAAAAACCCACACAAAGCCAAAACAAAACCTATTGTCTCACTTTAAAGTGGAATTCATGTAATAAGAATTAATGGATTGCATTTCCTTCAGGTTTCAGGTTAAGATGCTCCCAAGAGATTGAGTTTTAATGGTGTAAGTTAACAGTAATAACTCTAATCAAATTAGCAGTAGTATATTTTTAATGCAACCATTAGCGTGCTACTACTACTTTATCTAAATAACCAACCGTTGAGCGTAACAACTGTTACTGCAAAGAGAACAGTTGTGATACAAAGCATATCCCATATGCAACTCATTTTGTTGACAATAAAATATTTTCCCTTAACTGCCAAAACAAGTTAAAGTTGCTTCACTGGCTGATGGAAGAGAAATGCATCCGTGTCTATAATTTCTTTCCTTGAAGTGTCTGAAACCTGCAAGGAAAAAATAAACCGCTCCTTTTGCCCCACTGATGGGGGCCGTTCAAGCACTAAGCTGTTTTGCAGCAAGATTCACATCAATCTTAGGCACACGCGTCTCTTCACCTGCTTCTCTAAGCCTTGCTCATTAGCCACAAGGAAACTGTCTCAGACAAGCGGCTCACCTGCCCCATCTCCCCAGTCAGTGGAATTATTATTTCATTTTTTTAATTTTGCATTAATAACAACTGTATGTTATGTTCTTGAAATAATGGGAATGGAACTTATGAATGCAGTGCTGGCGAGACGCAACGTCAGCTCTCCCCATTTTCCCCGCCTGCCAAAGTACTACCTGCAAAATGTAGGTTCGTTCTTTAGAAACGCAGCGAGTCTCTGCCCATCTCAAGAAGAGAACTCTCAACTCAGTTTTATCTTGGATTCAGCTTCTTTAGACACCAGACAACTACATCTTTTCTGAAAATAATATTGATTTTCTCTTATTCTTTACTAGACAGCCGTCTACCTGCCTACAGTGACTCTCAGCTTTCCCCACTCCCAGGAAAAACACTGCAGCTACTACCTCGTTGGCGCCCACAGAACTGATCACACAGCTGATCTTAGTGTTCTCTTTAGACTCCAGGTAAATCGCCTGGCTCTTGTGGTACCTGAAAAAAAAGAAAAATAAAAAGGAAACACATGAAACCATTAGCTATCCAGAGACTGAGAAAAGAAACAGCAGTAAGACTGATAAAGCTCGGATTCTACAATAATTTGGATTTGAGTAAATACCAAGTTTGTGTCTTTCCACACCACTTTCCCCATCTTCAACACAGTGGTGGTCTGATTCTACACACGCACTTTGCATTTAAATGACACTTCAGAATACATGAAAATCAATTCACATTCAATTCTGTACACAGATTACTGAAAACAGGTTTCACATCTGAAAGAGGGAGGGTCAGAGCATGAAGCCACAAAAGAGGAAAACGCCAACTCACAATAAGCCCACGTTTCCAGAATTAATCAAACTAACCTTTCCCATTTCAGACACAGGATGGATTTTAGAAGGCAACTCCATGTTATGCCTGATAAAATGGGACTGAGAAAAATCCCAGCTACTCAAAAGTTATTCACATTTCCCAACACAAAATTACTAGCGCACCACCACCACAAAAAAAAGTGAACTGTTCTCAGTCAGTGCAGTCTATGTATTGTTTAAACAGAGACCTCAAATTTCTAATACTGTCTTATTTTGTGAAAATACCCAAAATGGAAGGTGATGAGTAACTGACTCTCTTAAGAAGCTGGATATAGCTGCCATAAGGAGGCTGTGTCTAAGCATATCCATTTTTTCCCCTTTTAGGTCATATTTTAGTCATGCTATATATTTTTCTTAGTGCATTTTGTATAAAACAAAGTAAAAAAATCCGTAATTCTGAATTGCTTGACTTCATGGTTTCACCTTCTTTGCAGACCATGTTTCTGGTAAGTGCTGCAAAGTGTGCTAGACAAAACTCCCCAGTTTGTTTATTCTGCCTCAGAGAGTTCCATAGGCAGAAATAATTATACTGAAACAGATTATTTGTAAGTAAATAGTCTTAATCAAGAGAACATCTAAATGCCTTACAGTTCTAAAAGCATACCTCTGTTTCCACCTTTACCCTAATCATGATGCGCTTCACATTTAACAGGGCAATCCAAGCTGCAGGATCACCGCACAAATTCCCCCACTAACTACTCAGTATGCAACTCCCTGCAGTCTGATTGGCTGACAGCCACTTGTCAAAACGCGTGGATTTGCATAATCTTTACAGTTATTTCTACAACCACCATACTGTAAATATGGAAGCCTTCCAATAGTTTATTCCATAATCTCTTCCTACGGGCTCACGTACTTAGCATTTTCACGCTGCTTGCCAGCGACAAGAACGACAGTGACAGGTTTCATTCCGAACATATTAATTACCAAGGGGCTGGGCGAGGGAATAAAAACCCCCTCAAATTCCACAGCCTTTAGACACTTGTGCCCAACCATTATTCTTTCTCCTTCATTTTAACAGAAAGGATGTCAGGGGGTTTCAGCGCAGTGTAATAGCGGCCGTGATGAGCCAAAAATCTCAGTTTGCTGAGCCCAGATGACCATTAATTGATATAAAGGAAGAGTATAAACTACTACAAACCAGACCTCGCTAAGATAAGGAATAAAAACCACAGTCCGGCAGTATCCTACCATGCCATGCCATGACTGCCTAAGCAAGGAGAACTGATGATCTTGATACAAGCAGTGCACAAGCCTCTGAGTGCAGAGGATACCACTGCAAACGACGGCTCTCACGTGATACCCGTGCCTGCCCAGATAATGAAGTCATTTTTCCACTCAAAGCTATTTCTTCCCATTTTTGATCAACAGTGAATTCCAAAGCTAATGACACAGACAAAGCTGGCTCCAGCACTGGATTTCACACCACAAGTTACTGTCCATCGTTAAATCTATGTTAACCGTGCAGAGAAAAGGCAAGGTAATAAGTTAGTTCATCACTTTTCCCTTGCAGAGTTGTCTCAACTGTCTCATGCTCCACGGACACCGAGAGACAGCTCCGCTGAAGGCACAGTAGCCAGGTACATCTCAGTTCCCTGCTCACATCTCAGCCTTTTGCCGCGTTTATATACCCACAGGGGAACAGAGGGGTAGAACTGAGGAAAATACTTCAGGTGAAAAACGCAATGGAATTTCAAGGTGGCTTTCAAGAGAAGAAAAGTGCCAAACAACTCCTGTTTTTGCAGGAGGTAAAATACACAATACTGACAAGTGAGGCAAACAAAAATAATTCCACTTTCTACTACAAAATATTTTGCTGAAAGGTCAAGATTTTCAACTGCACCTCCATCAGAAGACTGAAAGAAATCGCTCTGCATTATTGTATGCAGACAAAGGTAAAAGCAGAAAGATGGCTGTTTTACAGTGAATTGGATTTTAGGATCTGACAGGGGGGCATGGAGCAAATTGAGGATAAAACACTGAAGACTAATTCCACATCCATCTGAAACTTCCTACACAAAGTCTCCACTTTGGAGAGATGTTTGTGAAATGTCTCTGGAAGACCTTAGGGAGTCCATTACTAGCCCTAAACATTCACTATTTTGAGATAATGGTCCTTCACGGCTGCTGTCAGGAACCAGAGAAAGTAGTCACTCCTGAGCTGTCAGTTTTATTATTTCTGGTGCACACCAGCAGCTCCAGCCTTAATACACCTTAGAAAAAAAAATTACCCTCCCACTATCAAAAGTTATTTCATCATTTTAAAATACCAGCTACTTTGCACAAGTATTATTACTATCAATCAAAAAAAAATCTAAGCAGAATTATTACAGCCAAAAAAAAAAAATGTAAAATACTTCTCTTAAAACAGCATAAGAACAAGGAGGACAGGAAAGGCAACAGCTGGAATTCCCGACAGTGAGACCCCCATGACAATTGAATTCAGCAAGATCAAAACATCTGTGTTTTATGTCCCAACTAGATACCTTTCAGTATGTGCTTTTGAGAAATTCATCTGGGCTCAGTGAAGCTCTCCCCATTTTAAATTTCGTGGGAGCTTTACTGACAGATTACTCCAGAATCCATCTTTCCTTTTCTCATGCTTAAGAATTCTGAAGAACAGTTTACTCATCCACATATATCCTAGAGGATAGTCACTTTACATGAAAAAAAAATTATGAAAAAAAAAAAAAAAAGAATGTCATGAATTTCTGAAATAACATGTAGCCTGTTCGGTTCATGTCTTCTTTACGCTTCACAGAAGTTGAAGCTCCAGGCAGCAGCTTTTATCGGAGTTGTATACACTGAACCCTCGATGAAACCTCACTGTCAGAAGACTAGCAGAAAGAAAAACTGACCAACTGCACAAGACAACTGTTGCGTAGAAAACAAGCTATCATTTTCCATGATAGAATTATAACCTCGTCGCTTGTTACTTTGAGCCACCAGAACACCAAAGTAGGTTACAAATAAGCATACAACTTGCAAATCGCTTTCTGCTCAAGGAGTACTAGATTGCCGCCCTTGATTAACCAGTTTTGCATGTCTCACAGATTAAGTTCAAAACCTACTAACATTTCTCTGCAGAATGTAATATTTTCCTTGCGTTTTGTGAGGCTTGCACAGCTATATGCTCATAAAATTTAACAGAGCTAAATCAAATCAGCAATTCTGAAGTTGCTTCTCCCATGTGGGTTTGATCTTTAAAGGTTATTTGGATTTGTTATTAGAAACATTTTTCATTCTGTTCATCTGCTGCACAACATTTCTTCCGCCACCTTGTGGAACGATGAGCTAGTGTTCTACAAAACCGAACACCAGGACCGTGAGTACTGCTGACACCTCTGTCCCGGCAATCGCAGAGTACCTGTAACTCAGCCGACCAGTTTCACAGCTACATCACGCTGCGTCTGCTGGTGGCTCTTTTAATGTCAGGTTTGACAAAAATGTTGCCCAAGTGTCACAGTGTGCACCACTGACTCCATGGAAAACATTTAAGTCTCCTTCTATTCAAGCCAGTAGTTACTCTGGGAAGTCTACGAGGTCTAAGCACTCCATTATCACTTCTGATTTACCAGTGTCACAATGATTAGCCCTCGAAGGGGCTAACCTCTGCCCAAAGATGTTTTGTCCCCAAATTCTTTCATCAAAGCAGTTTCTCTCCACAGTCTTTGTCTCTTCACTACACAAGGCTCACATTGCTTGAAACAGAAATTTACTAGGACTTACCATCTCTTATCATAATAGAGTTTTCCATCTTCTATTCGGGCTTCAAACCGCTGTGCTGGAGACTCTGCTGGTGTTGCTGGGAGGTGCTCGGGAGAGGACGGAGAGGCTGAGAACAGGAGAGAGATTGTGTTTATGTTTAAAGACTAGCTTGCGTTCACCACGCAATAGCATAACTGACTGCAGAATTGCGATCAATAATGTCATCTTAAACTGAAATAATACGCACAGAAAGCTACAATCTCAAATTTCCATCAGAAAAATACTTTAGTCCCAATCTGCCTTGAAATAAAGTGTACAGATACATCTAGAGAACCAAAAGCATAAAACCTTAAGTTCTCAATCCTTCCATCTACTTGACAAGCAGGCAAGCTGCCCAGACGCATCTGAATATAACGGTAACACCTCTTTACACAATTAGATTGTCCCATGCCCAAATGTTTCAGCCATCCATGAGCCTCCCTTCCCACCCCTGACAAACTTCAGAACAGCTGAAGAGACTCCACGCACAGCACCCATTCGCCACAGTAGCTACACAAAGAACAGCAATTACACCGTCAAAACAATTATACAGTCAAATTACACAGTCAGCAATTATACAGTCAAAAAGCCTACAAGATAATTCTCTGTTCAAAACAGCATGACTGTGAGCAAGTTCTAATGCAACTGTTAACTCACCTGGTCTCTTGGGTGATTTAAGCTACATGGAAAGAAAGCAAAGAAGTGTTAGAGATCTGGCATGAGCCATCGAAGTTCGCAGTAATTATTTCAGATAGTCTTACTTTCATACTCTAAATGATCCTTTCTTAAAATGTACCGTCAAGTAGCATAACACGTAACCAGAACAGCATGCCATGAACAGCCAAAGGTGTAGATAATCAGTATCGTGATACAAAAGGTCTGCAAACTGAACTCCTTCAGAGCATTCAGGTAATCCACTAAAACAAGTCAAAACCAAACCCATCCAACACATTATATTCCTTGAACACGATCCAACATTTCTCCGGGTACACAAAATACAGGAGATAAATCATTAGAGACACCTCGACAGCTGGCACAAAAAGCACGCTCCACTACCATCCGCAAAAGCCTTAATGAGCAGCCTCTATTATAACAAATTAGATAAGCCTTAAAGCATTTAGCAGGAAAGCAATAGGTTAATAAAACCTAGAAAAAACTATAAACATACACACTGTACCCCATGCAGTTTGTTAAAGCATTGCAACAGTGGGGAGGGGGAAAAAACCCCACCTAAAAACACCCCCCCACGCTAAGGCCTAAACCAGAGGCAGAAAGACGCGTTAACATCTGCTCAGCCGTGCGGGGGAAGAAAGAAACTCCTTAAGATAGCTCATCACTTGGTTCAGACAAAAGGTTACATTTTTAGATGACAGTCATTTTAATTAGGTTAATTAAACCTATTAAAATAAAAGGGAGGAGATACCATCTTGCTAAATCTTTTATTGTGTTACTTCAGAAAGCCTACTGGGATGAAGTAGTCCCACATCTCAAAAAGGAACATAAAACAGAGAGCTCTGTTCTCTTCAGGGAAAGCATTAGCTTTCTCTTTAAAACAAAGAAATACAAATCAAGCAATAATCCCTACCTTATTCAGTGTTCTCAGGTCCTCCATTATTTGCTCATCGGTCAACAAATAATTTAGCTGAGGTATCCAGAATTAAGGTTCCCATAAGCTCTCGACAAGCAAAGCTAAAAGTTACAGGTCAATGACATTCCACTTGACTAAATGTAAGCCAAAACGTTTCTGTAAAGTTGTGTAAGATTTTAATGAGTGTCACACTTGAGCTTTTTTTTTTTGGTCATCTGCCTTAATACAAGCCCATCTCCACAGAGCCTCATATTTAGCAGCAAATAGAGTGCAAAATCATTTTAACTTATTCAGACATAACCATCAATGAAAAACCTCTAGTGCACTGACATTTACTTCATGGAGGCATCAAGCATTAGCGTTTCCAGCAGTTTTCATCTTGCATTTCTGTAGAGTACAATCTGGGAGCTGAAACACAACAAACTCGCTTCAGATTTTGTACAATGAAGCTGAATCCCACCCAAACCTCGGAAAAGAAATGAATCATTTTGCAACTCAGTAAGCAGGAATAGAGAGATAGGGAGAAGAGGGGAAAACCCACAAACAAAACACCTCCAAAAAAGAACCAGAAAATAAAGCCAGAGGCACAAAACACATCCTTGTGTGGATGAGGATGAATAAGAGCCTACCATTCACCTGAATACAAACCCAAAAATCTCAGAACACAGAAATTAGCGTATTAAAACCTTACTACAGCTCCGCTGCCATTTTGTGGAGTTTCACAATCGCATCTTCCTATGTCCCTTTCCTACTGCTCCTCTGTCACTTCCACACAGAAAAGCTCTAAGTACACAGAAGGAAAACGATACCCAGACAAAGCAGTGGACCCACCCTCTCTCCAGCTTTAATCTATAGGGCTTCTTCAAAACAGCCGTCAAATCAGAAGTATTAAGCTCAAGTTAACAATTGCTAGGCTACATTTTAAGGATTTTGGTTCTGATGGACTTTAATCCTCCCCCAAGCGAGAAAAGGTGGATAAAGTTTCATACCGTGGCTGCCGTATCACGCTCAATTACTAGGTCATGTTCACTATGAAACTCATTTATTTTGGATGAGATAAGGGCACTAATAAATAGATTTTTTTTTTTTTCCTGAAAGAGCAAACAGGATCTCCAACCACAAAGAGGTTAATTAAAACTGGAGATGCTCGTGACCATCCCACACGAACTCTAGAAGGTCAAGGTTTGATATTGCCTTCAGAAAAGTGTGAGTCACTCAGAAGTCATAAGGTAAATTTTTTAATCTGATTTAGGCCATACGAGCTTGGAATCTAATGAGGCTCTGCGAAGCAAGTATCACTGCCTTCCTCTCCAGGTGAATTTAATATACAAATAGAGAAAGTGCCTATCATCAGAGGAGCCAAAAATGTATTTCCAGAAGCCAAGGAACATTTTAATTACAAGAAACATGCAACAAGGCAGAAGAGAAGGATTATATACACGTTTTTCTCTCCTGTGATATATAAAACCAGGATGGATTTTCATCTTTTTTTTTTTTTATTCAAAGAACAAACCTAGCACTCCTCTCTCTTGCTATGCATCTCTCTGGATTAGAGATCTGAAGCCTTTATCAGAAATGGAAAAACTAGTTTGATATGACAAATACGATCTTTCTGGCAAATGTTTTGTCATATCTTGAAATGAGAAAAGCTTTGGCTCATGTAAAAAGCCATTTACTATCTATGGAATCAATTACCTCAGCATTTATATACAGTGTTCTTTTAAAGTTTTTCCTTTGTGGAAAAGATTGCCTGAAGAATTCAAACTATTCTCACTGACAAAAAAAAAGTTATCTCACAACACTGTAAAGTTAAAGTTAGGATACTGAGGGATCTCCAGAGACTGGTTGTGTTACGTTAGTTTATCACACATTACACAACAAATTGTGCTTCAATATTTCCTAGATTCAAATCTGATCCTAGCACCTCATTTCGTTTTCCTTCCTATATAAAAAAAACCCATAGCTGCAGGTGGCATACTGGCTTCAAATACAATAGCCCTCCAATGACTCTGTAAAAGGATATCAGGGGCAGGTTTCCTCCTCTTGTCTGGGATAGGAACTGGATCGTTTGGTCGCCGCCTCAGTTTCCTTGTCATAATAGGCTTCACTTCCATCGAATCTGTAGAATAAATGAAGTTGAAGAGCTGATAAGACCAGAGGGAAAGGAGTAAGAAGCATCAGCTTTCTACACAGGGAAAATAATCTTTCCTCTTTCATACAGAAAATTGGATTTTTTTTTGTGATAGCTTCCAGCATCCAAGCTGGAACTGCTGACAGTGAATTCAAGTTCTCTTTCATACTAGGTCACTATTCAGAAACAGCACTGTGATGCCATGGTTACAACTTTTGTGGGCTGGAAGCGGCACAGTTGGTTTGGGGGCAATTTTACAGCTCCTTCACATACCGATAACAAGCACGATAATGCTGCAAGGATTCAGGGCAAGCTTCTTTAGTGCTAATGCTACCTGCTTTTGAACAGGTCATTCAAAAGGCAAAGTTCATGGAGTTCTTTGGTAACAAAACACAGATATTTAATAGCGTGAAAAACATCAGCTACAAATCAATTGCTCTCTGTTTCTTTTCTTTAAGCCAGAAAAATAGCTTTGTCAAAGGAATACAGATAATTACTCCATTCAAGATTGATACAAGTCCGCTGGAGCAATTTTAAACACAAATACTATTTAAATTCAGATTATCTCAAAATGTTTCAAATTATGATTAATGAAATGAACCTAATTAATAACACACAGAGCCACAGCTGACAGGAAATAAATTGTAGCATATGCACTGGGGAAAAAGAAAAAACTGTTTAAAATTGAAATACAAGTCTCATCACCAAGTAATTATCCGAAATTACAGTTTGTCCAAATGTCTACAGGTAGTCTTAACTGAACTACTTAAACTCTTACAAATCACTCCATTTATGAAGATATCTTGAACTGACAGGCAAAAGAATACATCTTAAATGCTAAACGCATCATCTCACCTCACTTTCCATGTGCTGAGAATTATTTACTCATCTTTAAGTGCACCTGAATCACATCCCAGGTAGCACTTAAGTCTGCAAAGCCTCTTTGGCTCCCTCTAGACACCAAAACCTTGAGCAGCTACACATGTTCAGACCACACCAAATTACCTTTCTCCTTATCTCAAGGGTGAACAAGGATGACCATGCTGCACATCAAGGGAATAAATGTTATGATAAAAGCTTAAAAAAAAAAAATTAAAGTGCCACTCACCGAGTGCATGCCAAAGGAAACCTTATCTCTAGGATTCAAAGCTGAATTTTGAAAACCACTGAACATTAGTAGCCCTGCAGACACTAAAAACGTAACTTACTATGTTGAGTACAAGCAATTCTTCTCATTTGCTAAGACTGATTTACAAGAGTCTCAGAGGACGGGTTTTGAAGCACTTACTCAAGGCAATAGGCAGCCAAGTCAAGAAGGCTTTTTCTCCTTTTTAAAAATTAGCTTCAAATGAGTTGTCACAGAGCTGTTATCTATATTGCTTAAAATGTGAATAAGGCAGAGAGATCGATTTTCTTCTCTATCTTAGCATCCTGTATCTTAAAATTGTGACAAGTCAGCACAAAGGTTTCAGAAGAAAAGAGTGTTTGAGAGTCTAACGTTGACTGTTAAACATCTGAAGAACTCTGACATTCTCAAGAGAGTCATGAAACCTTATAAAGGAAGTTTTGAAGAGCTGCTAAAGCACGAACAGATATAACCTCAAACGTAGTCTTGCATAAGGCTTAATAATTAAGAACCAGATTAGACAATGCTTCAGAACAGGAGGCAACTATTGCAACCTCATGAAACTGCAACTCTCCCACCACTCACAGATGAGCAGATTCATCAGGTTAGCTTGCACCCCTGTGTATGCTGAACTTCCATAGGTTTTATAAACCATCAAGTCAACATGTTCCAGCATTCTTATTTCTTAGCCTCCAGCAGGTGTTCACAACAAAATCCTTTACTTTAAAGAAATCACACTGCGTTTCTGCCAGTCTGGAAGGCAGGAGATAAGGGAGGGCTGACACCCACAGAATGGATCTCTTCTCCACAGTTACTTACATGCCTTTTCCTAGATTTGTATTTGATGAAATAGGTCATTTCTTCAGGACACACAACAATGTGGGGGCACATTTCCCTGAAGAGGATTAATCTAGACCCCAAATCAGATTACTAAATACTTCTTTTCACCCCTCCTCAGCCTCTGAAAATCCAAATCCTGATGCTAACAGACATCCCGCTGCTAGAGAAATTGTATTCCTTCAGACTCCTAAAACACTGGTATGCAGATTTCCGCAGGTAAGATCTAGTTGGATCCTGATCCAAGAATGAAAACCTGATTGCAAGATTAGTACCATATCCCAACTTAGTAGCCAACAGACACAGGCATAAGACAACAATAGGAAAGTTAAGGCTAAGGCACAGTTTGTAAGATTGAACTAGACTTCATAATTAAAAAAAAAAAAAAAGACTGGGGAAACAGCACAGCTCAAGGTGTTTTCCAGACCACGTTAGCCCTAACAATTTATACAAGCCAAGAACACTCTTCAATATGTCCAAACAGGTTTAAATTCTTGCTCCTGAATGCTAATTAAATTGTTAGTTTACATACTTCTATAGATACTATGCAAGAAAGATATGAAAGGTCTAACTCACAGACAGGCATCAGCAACACAACCAACACTGTCCACGAAGCGAGGGAGTTGCTCTTAAAAAACAGAATCAAATCAGACTTCTGGTTCAGTATCACAGCAACACAATTTGTGAAGGAGGCTAATTACCCCTCTCTACTTGGCTCGGCTGTGTCAATTACTGCAAAGAGCATTGCCAAGGCACCAAGGGTACCAACTGGTCTCAGGAAAGAAATCCACCCATTTAACATCCATTTTCCAGAGTCTGGATACAAACGTAGCTCACAAATCTGTTTTTCTGGCTTTAAGAAGCACATTTCAACCTTTACTGTTTGCCTTTCTTCAACTTCTTGAACACCTATTACTGGATTAAAAAAAAAAAGGACAGAGTTTACAACCCGGCACTGCTCGTTAGATCAATATCGAGCCATCTCTCAATAGTTTTATTGCCAGATCACAGGAACTAAAGCAGCCCCTTTCCCTGCATATAAGAAAGCCTATCCATTCCGCTGCTTCACTGGCACTATTTTGATTCACCTGTTAGTAACTCAGGTCACTGAATTCTATTATGAACATCCTTCTCCATTAAAAGACCATCAATTTGTGTTCTACAACTGTTGGCATTTGGAAAGCTTTAAAAGCCTTCACACTAGCTGTCTGTACACACCAGCATTGCTACCTTTATATCTTTTTTCTAAGCAGTAGCAGAGCAGATAAGACAAATGATAGATGCCTATCTTGTTTTTACCTCCTGTTAATTCCATTGTCAGCTTTTCATTCTCAATCATCTTCTTTTTCTCTTCCAATTCCGCAATCAAATTTTCCTTAAGCTCAATTTTCTTATCTTCAAACTCCTTCGCTGCTGCCTTCTTTTCCTTGACATAATTTTTTTCCACCTGATCTGTCTAATGCAAACCAAAAGAACAAAAAGGTTAACTAAGGAACCAATGGCTCACGTTAATGATATCACAACAGCTTCTTTCAACTGCTGTATTGATTACCTTTTCAGTTGAAAACTGAAGCCACTTCTAAAGATTATCAATATTCATAATCAACAGAAAACCATCTAAAAATGACTAAGTAAGCAGTACTATTTGGCAAAAGAATTAATTATTTTTAAAAAACATTTTAACATTGCATAACATACGAAGCCTCTAGCAAAGAGCTCTTCAGATTTATGAATAGCACTATCATTTACCTTAAACAAGCTTTTGAAACAAGCCAAATGCACAGCCAGCATACAGCAGAAGCACAGTAAATATTTCTTTTAATTCTATTTTAATGGCAAAGTCCAGAAGTTACCTGAAGTAATACCAGCAGTAGGCTGTGCTACATCTCAAGTGTAATAACGCTAGCTAGAGAAAGAAAATTTCTTCAAGCCTTCTGGAAGAACAAGCACAAGTACTCGTTGATCAAACAGGAGGTTTATACCTCTTCCATCTCATTAATATATATTTTGATAAATTAAGAGTACTTACTTCCAGCTGGAGGAACAGTTCTGAAAGACAAGAAAGACTTAATTTATTATCTTCAAAGATGCACACAAGTACTTTCCTAACATTTGAAATCATTGAATATTGCAGCCAGGAGAGGCAGTGAACTGAACAGTCTATGTACTCATCCAACCTCTTCTCTCACTTTGCAGTTTTGTGCTGTTTTCAGTGAAAATGAAAAAATGATGAAAAGCTATGAAAAAATCCACAAAAATGCAGTTAATTGAAGTTTTCTATAGATTGCCAAGCAGATTTGCAAAGCTCACACAGCAGTATCTCATACTATTCGATTCAGCTAGTGTTCCCAGCAGTACTAAGCACGTAGTCCATCTTTCTTCCATTTTAATTACAACCAATTAGTATCAGATAGTAACTTCCCAGATAGGAGCTCGAAACATGTAGCTGAATGTATGGCCGGCAAAAATTCACAGCTAAAGCCAACTTCATGGATTTCAGCAATGAATGGTACAGAAATAATTCTGCAGCTGTTAGAAGATTCATCTACTTAACTCACATGTGTCTGATTTCAGGCTGTTTATGCCCGAGAGAACAAGCAAGGAAATTGTTATGTTTCACTGACGGTTAAGTTCTAACACATGGCAATGGTTAGTTCAAGTCAGACCTATGGATTTCTGGGTGTGAAATAGTTCTGCTACTGATGTTTTCCAACTCCTAACAACTTGAAATGAAGCAGGATGGGATCCTTCTTGTGTTTCCTGGAGGACACAATGCCCAAACCAAAGCTTTTACTCAGGGTAGTGGCATAACAGCAAACTAATGCAACCGATCAGTCCTCAAGTCACCATATTCCACCAGCATATTAAGCTTTGGCAATATCCGAAATAGTAAAAGCTTTTGTAAAGATCACAGGCTTCAACTATATTTTGGAGAATACTGTAGTAGCAACACTGTAGTACTGTGCCCTTTTTTTTTTAAATAATTTTAAAAAACAACAAAATAGAAACCAAAGATGATAATGGCCCAATTAAAAAAAAATAAATCAATCAAACCTTTTGCTTGCAAAGAGCTCTACCAATTAATTGAGCATGGAAGCAGTGTTACAGAGGTAATCAAATACAAGCTAAACCTCAACTATTGCTTTAGTATTTCTGAATTATCAAAAATACAAACCCAAAGCCTCAACATGGGAAGACCATTCTTCCTGTATTACTAGGCAGTTGGATTTTTTAATCATAAAGTTGAAAGTTATCACCATCTGCCCTCTTGTGGAAGAAATACGTTGCTGCAACACTGGTCTGTGCCAGCCAGAAATACGAGTTAGCAGTTAGGCTTAATTTTATCAAAGCAACCCTATATTACTAGAATGCAGCTCTAACGTACGTGAAATTCACCTCAGACGACAGATTCCTCTTAACAAGAAGTAGTTCAATTTACTTAAATTCCTCAAACAAATCCTTTACGCTTCCAAGCACTTTTAGAAAGACACAATTTATACTATTCAAAGGTTGGAGTATTTTAGCCACTGCCTGTCATATTTCCCAGAGTAACAGTCCAGGCATTACAGGACTCATCCAACTTTTCTAAAGGAAGAACAGTTACATCTCCTATTTCCCCATAATAGCTTCTATGCTTCAGTATCCAAAATAAGAACCTACTGGAAAGAGAACAAACAAGAAAGACGGAGGGCAAGCAAACGGATCTGATTTCCAAGCCATTTCTCTGCAGTAACACAATAAAGGCTCCCTGGATGGGCCGAGAGCTGGGCATTTTAAAAATTAACTTGGGCCTTTGCTCCTGAAACAGAGTGCCAGAACACAAAGTACCAGCAGCCCATTCCGTGTCACAGCTGTACAGAAGAACAGCTTCAGCAGCAAACCCTCTGTACTCTTTTTTCCAGGGCATAAACCAGATCTTTGGGAAAGTGTGTAGTCCTAACTTTCCATTTCTGCAAACTGAAAGAAACAACGCACCTGAAGGTTTCAGACAAGTTGCACAAAGAACAAGCCAAAGTGGGGGACTGTAGGTTAGGCACGGTGGCAGATAAAAATTAAACCATTTTTTCCACTTGCGCTGTTCCACACCAATGAAGACTAAAACTGTTTAATAAACAGTCAGCAAACAATGCTGATTAAAGAGGAGGGGAATCAAGATAGATCCCATCATGCTTCGTGCACGTTCAAAAAAGCCTACACTATACCCTTGGAAGCAGAAGAACCCTTTGTTCCAGAAGTTCCTTTTCTTTAAAGGACAGAATTACCATTATTTTTCTTCACGTGCCTAAAAGGACGTTAAAGTTATACGTAGTGTCTTAGAAATTCAGTTTACCTGCATTTCGTATCCTTTCTTTGTACTGCTGGTCCAACTTTTTCATTCTTTTCTGGTATTCCTGAAGAGTACCTAAGTTGGAAAAAATAAAATTCCAGTGGGGATCCACAATTTATTTCAAGTATTACATTTTCTCAAGGAGCCATATACCACTTGAAACACAAATACTAATATCTGAAATCAAAAAACTATAGTTCTAGTTTGCTTATTTTGATAAGCATGTTCCTCATTTTTTTCAGAAAGCCAACTACTCCTTTTAAGGAATGCTTTAGTACACAAAGGCTTAACTAAAAGTGTTTAGAGGGATGGAAAGCAGACAGTTTTCACTCAGCAGCATGACTGAGAGCCAGCATTCAGTGAAGGATGCTGTTTACATCTTTCAAGACCCTCATCCATGTTTGAAAAGTGCTGAAAATTGTTTTGAAGAAAAAAGCTACCCCCTTCAAAGCTTACCTTCCTGCAATTGCTGTAACTGCCTCTTCAGAGATGCCAGTTTGTCCTGATACATCCTGCAAAGACAGAGAACTCAAAACTTCACTTTGAAAAAACAAACTTACATTGTTTATTTCACCATCTGTTTAGGTTACAATGTGTTTATACAGGATTAAAAGCTTTTCAGAAGAACTTCAGGAAACAAACAGTAACTAAAAGAATATTATTCAAATGCAAGTCTGTTTAAAAACCCTGCCACCCCATTGGTTTTACAATGCACCCAAACCAATTCTTTTGTAAGCAGTTCAGGCTAAAATAGGACTTTGGTGGTTTTTTTGTTAATGTTGAAATTTGAAATAACATTTAGATCTACAGACGCCAGAAACTTTACAACAGCATCGTTCTGCCACTTTGTCAAGTCTTAATCTTTGTGTATTAGTTCCATACTTATAAAACAGAAGGTATTTCCTGACATAGATCTTGGCATTATAAAAAAAAAAAACCCAAAGTCCACTCCTGATGCTGTTGCAAACTTCAAATCATAGAATGGTTAGAGTTGGAAGGGACCTTAAAGATCATGCACTTGCATTTCCCTTCTCACATATCTGTGGTTTAACACGAGCGAAGTCTTCCTGTATTAAAACACGTCTCTGCCAGTAAGCAAGAGCACAAAATACTGCAAATACACCTAAACATCAAGGGAAACTATTTCAAGACTCCAAAAAGCCTGTCTTCTTGGACAGGACTAGCATTCTGTTGTTTAAGGGATTTTAATAGGCATCTTGCTTGGCTTAAAGTAGATCCTTTATTTTATTTAAAGGATCTGTCTGCAGCAGGATTCATTTACAGCAAAACTCAGCTGCTCCCAGAAACTGGTACCTATCTCTTTGTCCAAAACAGTAGCAGCACTTAGTTTCGTGAATACAGAACACAGAAAGCAACTGAGGAGAGAAACAATACAAGTATATGGACTCTTTTGCTAATACATTGGGATAGGCACTTAAAAACTCCAATCTTGGCCCAAAACATTGCAAAGTTTAATGCAAAAAAAAAAAAAAAAACAACCAAAAAACACCCCAAAAAACAAATCAACAACCCAAACCCCAAATAAACAGAACACTACCTTACTTTTGATTAGAATGAGTTACTTACTGTTCTTTCATTTCTACAAAGTCCTCTTCCTCATGTTTTGCCAGGTCAGTTTCACTGGCATCCTCAGTGTCTAAATGAGGTAAAGAAAAATTTGTTAAAACTAAACAAGTATTTAAAAACACCAAAGTAGTAAACTATTTAAAAACAAAGAAACAAATAAACAAAACCCCCAGATCTCAGGCAATCTAGCCTCAAATACACAACCAGATAGGCCTCTGGAGGGATGAGTTCAGTTGTTTAATGAACCACCTCATCTCTTTCCTGCAACTGCAAGTAAATCTACGTAAATCCTCTGGTAGTTTTACAGTGAAGCTTACATCAAAGCCTAAACAACTTCAGCTACTCTGGTGATTTCTTCCCAGTTTAAGACAACAGGCTCTACATTAACACTCACAAAGGTGAGACAGAAACAGTCTAAAAACCATTTCACAGACTTCTTCCTATAGTTTCACCCATGACATAATATACAGTATGGAAGACAAAAGCTGAAACAACTGTAACTTGTTCTGCATCTTGACCTGAAATGCTCCAAAATGAAAATACTATGACTAGATGCTGTCAGGGTTGACCACAAAGGTCTTGCTAAAGATAACAAAGTTATTTGCTGTGATCTGAACTTGACTTCTCCCTGCACGTCACACAGAAGAACTTCAACACCTATACGTAACAAAGACCAGCAGTACCATAAAGATAGCCCCAATTTTATGAATAGATAATACAAACTATAAACAAATTAAACCCATATGGGACTGCTAGTTTTCTCCGATGCCTTTTCAGGCTTTTATTTGTAAGACATGGGTAGCTAAGAATTAATTACATTTCCTCCCCAAGGAGAGGTCTGTGCCTCCAGGCCAGAGCTGTAGTAGGCAGGGTACAGCTGTAAAGCCTAAACTACAGCTGTACTCCCTACAGGTGGACAGGGGGCACCAGTCCCTTAAATCTTCAGATTTTTCTTTATCTATGAACAAATGCTTTAAGCTCACATGTATTAAGATAAAATTCAACAGACCAAATATAAAACAAGAGATGTCTAGGTCACCATAAAGGACTTCCATACTCATGTGCAGCCACGGAGAGCCCCCCATGACCAGTATGCTGCCATCCTTTGTGAGGATCTACAGATTGAGCTCCAGCACCTCATTCATCAATGTACCAGACAGGATGGGGCACTCTGGCTACCAGAGCAACAGATACTGTAGAAGGGTCATTCTTCATCTCCCTTATTTGTTATTTTTATGGACCCTACACCCCAGAATACTCTGGGTTCTACTTCCATTTCCTCTTCTCCACTGCTTTCCTGGTCCTTCTACAAAACCCCGCTTTCCTCGGACATCCTCTTGCACATCCTAACTTCTGTCCACTTTTTCTTCTACTTTAACTGCCTCCTTCCCCCCTGCCCCTTCACACCACAGAAATATAACCAAACTTCATACACAGAAATATAACCAAGCTTCATACACCAGATTTCTCCCCTACTTTTACCCTTTTGCCCCATGCACCCAAACCCACCCCCTCAGTGCTCTCTCCCTCTCTCACTGCCTCTTCTTCCCCTGGGAAACCACTTCAATCCCACCTCTCCATCAGCTTCACTTTTCTACTCTTCCATAGGGAACCCCAGCATTTTAACAGGCACTTTTCTTCGTGTTTTCTTGCTGCTCCAGACCACTTCACCAGACCCAACCCAGGCCTTCCTTCCCCAGACACTCTCCTCCACCTCCTCAGCGCTCCATTCCGGAGAATTCCCCTTCTTCAACCCGCCCCCGCGGTGAGAGCCCGCCGTCACCCCCCGTAAGCCCCAGGCACCCTCGCTTCTCCCCCCTGCCCCACTCCCCACCCTCCCATAGCACTCAACTCCCCTCGACCCCTCTCCACCCTGCTGCGGCCCAGCCCACCCCGTTACCGACCCTCATCGGAGTCGCGGGCCCGAGCGCTCCGCTCGCCGTCCTCCTCCTCGGCGCTCTCCAGCTCCTCCTCCTCGTAGTACTCGGGGCCAGGGGGCATGGTGGTGGCGGTGGCCCCGGGCGGAGTGGGGGCCGGCGGGGTGGCAGACACCAGCCCGGCCGCGCTCATAGCGACGGGACGCAGCCGCCGCGGGCCCGCGCCTCCGCCCGGCAACGGCGACGGGACCCACGCCGACACTTCCGCTTCCGGAGCGCCTCCGCCCGGCGAACGCGGCGGGCAGCCAAAGGGGGTCCTTATCAGAGAGCCACCGGTTCGAGTCCCGGCCTCGGCAGCTGCGGGCTTCTCCGGCAGGGTTTACTCCTCAGGCTTTACTCTTCGAGGGGTGTAGGGGAAAAGGGGCTTCGTCTGGACCCCCCCAGACCTGTGTCCTCGCTTTTTGACACCAAGGTGATCCCATCTGCCACGAGACACCTGCATGGCAGGACACACGGTAGTGTCACTGCTCACCCAGCAAGGAGCAGGACCTCACAATGGTGGGAACAGACCTCTTGTAACACTTACACTACTCTTTCCAATGATTTATTTTATTTTTTAAATACAGAAATTACTTCCTTGTTCCTCCATGCTCTCAAAGCACCACCAAGGTACTGGGATCTCGCAGTCACCCAGGTGAAGCAGTTGCTTCATGCCAGCAAACAGCAGCTTTCCTAGAAGAGCCCAAAGCCATAACAAATGTCTCCCATCTGCCAGGTACAGGGGACCCTCCTGACTAGGCACTGCGATAAAATTAAGGACCAAGATACAGATCCTGCAGCAAAATTCACATGCAGGAACCATTAAATACAAGATCCTACCCCCTATGAAAATGCCTCCCATTGATATTTCAGGCTAAATAGCTCAGCCATTTTCTGCAACTCTAAGTCACCTGGGAAGAACTAATTAGTCTAATTGCCTCCAGCAGAGCCATGCTAAATGCTTACCCTAACAGTTGTGAGATGCATTCCCCAAATGCACAACTTACTGACTCACTGAGATACCACAAACACCTAACCCAGGGAAAGGAATAGGATAGGTTTTATCTAAAGGAGGACTGAGCTCAAAAACTTGGCAGCGCTTTTTCAAACTGGCTGAACCAGGCGCTCAGCAGCAGCAAGGAGCAGTGGGTCACACTTTTTGTTCTGAAAAGAATTGTAATAACACAGCACACGCACTTTGCTTCCCCGTAGTTCACCCTGAAGATCTGTTTGCCCTGACTTACAGTTTTTAACTCAGAACACCCACGCAAAGTATGCCCAAGACCTTTTTACATAAGTAAATATTACCTTTTACGAGAGATGAGGCTGAGACAGAGCTACAAGCCAAACACTATCGAGAGCAGCTCCCAGAGCTCAATGTCCCATTTGAGGGCATTTGCCTTGGCACACAGGAGACACAGTGCCAGAACTGCTCTCCACCACCTCTCTGTTGCCAAGTCGTGCCAGGTGCAGGGGGTTATCAGCATTTTGGAACACAATCCTTTTACCTTTCCCCTCACTCGGGGCTGCAGCGGCTGGCAGGGCTGCCCGCGGCCACAGGGCGAGCAGGAAAGGGTGTGGTGAGCTGATGGGTGGGTGCCCACACTGCACCCAGTACTGATGGGTTTGTCTTCTGCCTGCAGACTCGCACCCGGCTTGAATTGTTCAAATAACTTTCCCAAAGTCATACAGTAGCAGAGTTAAAAATAGAGGTGGGGCTAGCTAAAGCCCTTTCTCAGAACTAACCAGAGCCCCCTTAAAGCTTTATAAACACTATTTCCCCCCTTTTCTTCCTCATTTCCTGCCTGTGTCTCCTCCACTTGCCCACATATTTAGTCCATCAGCTCCCCTGCAAGCTTAGCTCCTACTGCTGTGGAGAGCAAACCAGTTAGCAATGTGTCTGAACCATGTCTGCCCTTTTAAGGTTAATTTATCCTGTGTTACACTGCCTCAGCACTTTCTGTTTGTCTGAAGCCAATTTATCCTTCAAGCGCAGCCTGTCTTTCACACATCACACAAAGGGCAGGTGCATTTACTAATATGAGGGCACACAAGAACCCTTTGAACAGAAGGAGTTGCATGCAGCCAGTGAGTAAGGAACTACACACAGCTGCTGATGCAAAATTTTTTAGCTCAGTCTGTGGTCAAAACTGGAATCTCACTTGGTGCTTGCTCGCTCCGTACTAATTCCTCATGTTTAATATTAGCCTTCTGGAGACACCCTCTACTGTCATCTCTCAGGCATTCAGTGGGAACCCAAGGGAGGAGGTTCAGCTTTAAGGAATGCCATGTTTCCCTTACAAATGCAAAAACTTAACTGTCTACGCCCCAAAGAGATATCAGGGAAAGTTTAAACTTCTCTGCCAAGCTATTGTTCTTGGCTCAAGTTTTCATCAAAGCTGTTTTTCTCATCACAACTCATTTATTGTTTTATATACATTCACTCAGTTTGAAGAAAGATTTCTGCCTCTTGCTTTGTGAGCATCAGCTATTCATGGAGTAGCTGACAGAGAAGTCACGCTCACTATGTTTTTCTTTCTATTTGTAAGAAATAGAGACAAAAAGGTTATGAAGCTCATCTTATAAACAGAGATCATGGCAACTCATTCACTGTATGAATTAGATGACTGCAATGAGAAAACCTGTAATATAGCACCTTAGCCTTTGAAGAGCAGAATGCATACCAACACCCTGAGCCTAAAACACACGGCTTTCAAGTTTCTGTACCTTTAGTTTCAAAGGGATGTATGATGATGGTCCTAGAAGAAAGCCCAGGAGGGAAACAGTTGTCAGAAACAAGCTAGTAGAATGAGGTTGCATCAGACAAAAGATAAAGCTCTGCTCCTTCAGTTTTGTTTAGCAGAAAAGCACTCAAAAACTATCAAAGGATAAGCCGCTGTGGGGCTCTACACCTATATAGCAAGGAGCATTTCTTTTTAGATTCAAAGTGTAGCAAGAACAACATTATATCACCTTACCCTGTCCCTCTGCTCTGAGCTCTTCCTAATCCAGACCTCTTAACCACTGCTAAAGCTACTGCTTCTCCTTTGAGGCCCATCCTTCTTCAAGCACGCTACTGTCAGGCACAACCAGACCTTCTCTTTTTTTGGTTACAAGGACTCTCTGCCTGATGGGACCTGCCATAGGACACGCAGCCATTGCTAAAGCTCCCCAAGACTGACAGCAGGTACTTAAAGACTCAGAGTCCTGTGACAGGGCTCCATCACCGCTCCCCCCCCCCCCCCCCCCCAACCACACACCTGAGCCCGCTATAGGCCGCGACACCACCCCTCACACACCTGAGCCCGCTATCGGCCCCGACACCACCCCTCACACACCTGAGCCCCCTATAGGCCCTGACACCACCCACCCCAGCCCCTAAGGAGCCCTTGGTGCTGAGGTAACGGCCCTGGCCATTAACGTGGCCACCGGCCCGGGGCGCCGTGGACCCTCTACTGCCGGTGGGACCCGCGCAGGCGGCTGAATCGAGCACCGATGCATGGGGAGGACATCGATGTAGGCGGCACCGCTCTGCTGCCTGAGCCGCTGGGATGGGTAGCTGAGCGCCGATACATGCTCCCTTCCCTCTCGCCCGCGGCAGGCAGGCTGTGGAGCCGATCGCCGAGCGATTGGCCGCGCCTGGCGGAGGGGGGGGGCCGCGCCTCGGGCGGCGGCGGGGCCGTGGCAGGAAGCGGCGGGGACGGGGACGGGCCGGCGGACACCCTCCTTCCCTCCTCCCGTCTCCCTCCCGGGCGCCGTGGACGTGGTCTGCTGCCGCCGGCCGGCACCAGGTGAGGGGTGGGAACGGGAGCGGGAGCCGCGGCTGTGGGGCGGCGGCACCGGCTGAGGGGGCGCGCGCGGCGGCGTCGCCTCTGACAGGCGGGTCCCGCCGGGGTCAGTCAGAGGTTTTGGGGATAAAAAAACCCCACTTTCTCGCTGGTTGCTGGGTCGGGGGGTGCTGGGCGTCCCGGGGCCGCCTCATGGCGAAGCTCCCCGGGAGTGCGGTAGTGGCGGAGCCCGGCCGGGCGCTGCCCCGGGGCTGCTCGGGGGCCTCCGGGCTTCGAGTAGGGGGGTCGGGGGGAGTGCCAGCCCTGCGGCTGGCTGCGCTCGTCCTGCGGCGGTTCTGGGGCTGGGAGTGCCGGGACGGGGTAGCAGGGGCTGGGTGGGGGACAGGGGCTGAGGGGAGGTAGAGGTTTGGGGGGCGACAGGGGATGGGGCGTGGAGGGGTGGCAGTTTCCCAGCCTTTAATGCTGGTTTTTGTAGGGCTTCTGACACACTTCTGTGTGCTGAGCCGTCCCGAGTTTGCTGGCACAGGAGCTCTGTGGGAAGTTAGAGGTGCAGGGCAGCAGCTCCGGCGAGTGACAGTAACCTGTGCGGGGGGGGGGGACAGGCGGGACATGTCTCGCTGGAGAGTGGGCGTGAGGAGAGGAGGGAAAGAGCCTGTGTTTCCTTCACCTACAAGCCAGGGGCACTTACAGCTCAGCTAGACGGTGTTTGTCCGTAAAGATTACCCCTCGGATCTATCTGTGAGCAATTTGAACGGCTTTAATATTGGCCTACTGAAATTCAAGTGACAAGGGGAGCTTGGTTGCTGTCAGCTTTTTTTTAAACTGAGTTGGAAGTAATTATGTAGGTCTTTGCAGACGTATCTGTTCTCTTAATGATATCAAGAAATGATTTACTATAGGTGCTGAATGTCATCTAGCAGTACTCATATTTGCGTGGGAAGGAGAAAGAAGGAGGACACTAGGCAAGTACTAAGCCCTTAGAATTTTGTTTTTTATATATATGTCTCTGCCTTTTTGTGTTTTTTTTTTTTTCTTCCCAGGGACATAAGAGGAATTAATTCCCTAATTCTATAACTATGATACCTCTAAAATTCAGTAGCCCTGGTAGCATCCAGGTTTTCCTTGGTCATTTACTCAGTCTGGGCAGAATTGAGCAGCTCAGTGCCGGATTTGCTGTCCACAACCGGGGTGTTCTCTGGTTTGTGCTCCCGCAGTCAAATGCTGGTCTCATAGGTGTGTGGAGTACTTGGGCTCAGCACAGAGTCTAGTGGCAGCTGCCACGTTTGTTTAAAAACAGCTAAACAGGTGGTGCTGGTATGGCCTCCCTGTTGTGCAGAAGCCTCCTTGCAGGAGGACCTACCCAGGCTGTGGGAGAGCTGTGCTTGCTTCCACTTTCTGCCCAAGAGGATTTCAAATCGTGTTGCCCACTTTAAGGGATAGTGATCTAAATAAGAGGGTGAAAGCAGTTCAGGGTTATGGATCAATGGGGGATGCGCCTCACCTCTCCTGTGGAAGCTGTTCCGCAGTGCCCAACGCGATTAAAAGTTAACTGGGTAAGAGCACAACAATGCTATGATACCGTTGACCGCAGTTTATGGTGCTTGTGTTTGGGTGAGGATATGTGGGCTCCAATCTGTTCTCCAAGGTCTGCTTACGTATTTTTCAACAAATGTTTAGAATGCTACAATGCTTAGAGTGATGTAGTTTATTTTGCTAGTGGTCATTAGTTTAATGTGTCTTGTGCTAGATTTATTGGAGTACATGTGGTGGTATTTCTACACTGATAATGTATCGTTCGTGGAGAGAAACAATGCACCATGCCTGTTCCTCTCTTTGTGTCTTTGGAACTGTGTTACTTCTGGTAGCTGGCTAATTCTATATTGTTACATTACTCCCTGAGAACTCAGAGAGTGTTTTAAATGTAAACACCTGTTCACCAACTCTCTTGTAACACTGAAATTCATACAAATATCTGACAACTTGGTTCCTTTATGCGCTTACAGTGAGGCTGCAAACTGTTCCTATCTGCATTAATGTGTATTTTTTTTCAGGTTTTGTCAAATCAAGATTTCTTATTTACCCTGTTACTCATCCTATAACTTCCTCTGGCATCTGATTTGAGGAAAACTTGAGCTAGGTTGTTTCCATCTTCCCCTCCCAACCTACAAGTTTTTAGATTGCAAACTTCTGTATGTGTAGTACTTACAGTGATTTTTATGTACTTCCCTTTTGCTTTGTTACGTTCATTGTTGGTTAAAAAGAATCCTTGCAAGTCATAACTTTTAAAGATGAGATATTTCTACTTACATGTATTCTAAATATGGATCTGGTATCAAGAGGCTTTTGCTGTTAAATTTATTTTTCATCATGTATTGCAAGATGGGGGTGGTCTCTTAACAGAACTAGGCTCTGTCCTTTTTGACTAATAGCTGACTTCTGACTTGTAGCTGTCGTGCCTGTAAGAGAAACCCCTGTTTGTCTGTAGCTGGCCTGGAGTTTGCTGGGCTGAGATGGGCTGTTCAGGAAGCCCTGTGGCTGGGGAGCAGAGGGGTAGCAGTGTCAGGGAAGTTGCTGCGCAAAGGGTGGGGTTACACCAGGAACACAGACCAGTTGTTTTCTCTGTTTACAGGTTTTTGTTTCAGGTTGTGCTGCAGCCTCGTCAAATGCTGCAACGTTCAGGTTATGAGAAATGGCAGGGGAGGAGGTCTTCATGAAACACTTTCAATTTTATTTTACTTATTTGCTGGTTTTACTGGGAAAAAAGTCTTTGTGTCTCAGGTTAATGTTTTAAAGTAGAACAAATCTTTTGTTTTAAGATAGAGTTCAGATTATTTAACAGAACCTCTCTATGGTTCAGTCACAGCATTTACAGCATACTGAGTGTGAATAAAAGCATGGCTTTGGTATCAAAGATATTCAAGAAGTAGATTTTTATAAACTTGTTTTTCAGCAAATGCTCAGCTTTTTTAATAGATGTGCTTTTACTCAACGGGGGGGGGAAAATCAAAGTAGTAAACCCAAAAGTGTGTTTTATTTCATACTTATTATTTTCAAACTACTTCCTTATTTGAAGGCCATTGATTAAACCAGAAGGATTTGATTGCCTTTGGCTTAGTGCTGTGTAATAAACATTATGCAATTGCATTGCTCCTGCTTGTTCATTAGTTCTTTCAAGGGTAGCTCAGTGAGTTTTTCTGCCACTGTGTTGTTATCGCTCCCTGAAATCACCGTGGTAGGTTTGTTTTAATGTATTGAGTAAAACATATTTTAGAAAGTATTCGTCTGATAAATCTGGGGTTCCTTAGGGTAAAAATATTTTGGGTAAAAAGAAGGAAAACTCTCCTCCTATTTTTACATATATAGCACACGTTCTGACTTTTCATTTTGATCTGCTGGCTGTATTACAGCATGTGAAGCGCGATTGTACAGTGTGCACCACTTAAAATAGTCATTGATACTGCGTGCCAGGAACTGTAATCTATGTGAACCTCAGTTCCTAATTAATGAGGAGGAAAACTGAAATAGAAATTAAGTAAATTAATTGGGTGTGGTCATCCATCTGCTGAGCTACTGAAGGATGTTGGAAATCCGAGTGTCCTCTGAGTTATTTATGATACTTTGGCAGCTTCTGTTCAATCTTTATAAAGTCCCACTTCACCGCGTTAAAGAGCAATGCTGGTAATGTGATGTGTTCCCTTTATTCTGTTGAACCATATCACAAGTATTTAATTTCTACTTCCCATTGAACATATGAAAATGTAGATTTGTGAAGATCAGTAGGTTTTGCTCTCAGATTGAAGAAACCTGCAATACTGCTAGTATTTTATTTTTCAAAATACATTGTTTAACTGAAATCAAAGAAATTTTTGAAATTAGGTGGTCTAGGTGGTTTGGGGAAGATTGTTCTTATTGAGGATGGCAAAGAACGCATTTGGTTTGAGTGGTTTGGAAGTTTTCTTGTTTATATACTCATCCTTGTGTTTGTGTTGTCTTACTGGACTTTCCCTTTGTGTAAGAAATTGTTAGTTTAATTTGTAGGGGCAGGGAAATTTCAAATTTAATATAGGGAGCTTACAAAACAAGTTTGTCTGAGTTGTTAATGAAGTAAGCACTTATGCCCTTGAACAGGTAATAGCTTGATGTTGATGTAATTACTATTTTTTCCCCACCCTGAATATTAGGTCAAAATGGACTCTGGTTTATTTCGAATTTAATGAAACCAATAGTTATGTGGGAACGCGCAGTTGCATGCCTTCCTTCTTAGCTACAAAAGACTTTCAAATAAGGACATTCTCACAGTTTGTTTGGCGAATTAATTTCAGTCTGTCTATCTGAATATTGGTATAATTAGGCAGGGTTGGATCGTGGGGTTAACTGGGCAAAGCTGGAGAACATAGCTCATTGGGGTGAACTAACCTTCATCAGGTTGCCTTTAGAGTTTTGGACTAGTGAATTCCCCGGCGTTTACACCCCTTTCTGCTGGCGCTCTATTAAATATTGGGATACCTGAGAGACCAAGTAATTCCTCAAAAGAAGGGCAGATGCTGACCTTGGTGTGCTGTGTGTTCAACCTTCATGACTTTGCTTTGGTACAAGCAGCTTTTATGCTGCGGGCTGCACTGTCTTTCAGAAGAGAGGGAAAGCTCTTCGTACTTAAATCCAAGAAAATGGGGTTAATGTAAATAAAGTGACAAAGTCCTGGATAAGCTCCTGTGTAGGAAACTGTACGCTGCCTGCTGAATTTCCCTGTAGCCTAAAATGCATACATGGGTTTGGTTTTATTTTGGTTTTTTACTCTCCAGAATTACTGTGATGCGGAATGTGGCAGATGCCATATTCCAAAGTAACTGCTTTTCAGCACTGAGAGGAATGAATCGTGTATGTAGTATACATATTTTCACATACATCAAGCAGTTTAGGATGAAAGGTGTTATGACTACCAGATACTATCATCATTTCGTGAGCAGGATGTCTTTATTAGATTGGAATTGATGGACGTATGCCAAATCTTGTGCATAGTGAGTCTGCTTCTGGAGACACGCAAATCGTGTGCTCACTTCCTACATTAAAACACTTTCCTTATTTTAAATAAGTGATCTGTGATTCTGTTGCACAGAATCTGGCATAAAGCTGAGCAGATTTATTTAGGGTTGCCCTTGAACGTTGTGAGTGTTTAAGCCAGATTTACCAGAATATAGTCACTGATGATTCATGTTGAGATGATGTTTTTCTTCCTTGTAATGGAACATATGGGAGTACGTAGCATATGGTACCACTGAAAATCGTTAAACGCAGAGCACTGATTTATTACACAGCAAAAAGAGTTTGGATTTTTAGTCTAACGCGAAGCAGAAAGCTTTGTAAACAGCTCTGGCTGCTGGTTTGCATTGGATGCACTACTGTGGCGTAGTGGTAAATTTTCAAAGAATTCCTTTAAATTCTCCAGCATTCTTCCAAAAGTTGTGTCTGTTGCACTGGAATGAAAGTATGAACTCACGGGATGTTTCACTAAAGGAGATAGGGTTGTTTTTTGTTTTGTTTTGTTTTTTTTTTTAAGACTGTCTGAAACAGCTTTGAAGGTGTTGCCTCAGCAACTCTGCCTTGACAGTTCACTCAGCCTTTTAGCCATCCAGAGGGATGTTTATTTTCTTAGGGCTCAGTCTCGCTGAATGGGATGACAGTTTAAAAACTGAAATCCTTTCTGTCTTTATATGGGAAGTAGAGATATTAAGAATGTGTAAATATATGGTTTTCTTCCAGTCTTTGTAGCCAAAACCTCTTCCTTCTATTTTGTTTTTGTTGTTTTGGGATTTTTTTTTGTCTCTACATGACTTTTGGAGGGGGTTTTTTTGGTGTGATGTGTGGAGGGCTAAAACGTACACCTTGATCCTTCCAATGCACAAGGGAAAGTGTACTAAAGTGCAGAGCACATGAATTCCACTTGCCTGTTTCCTTGTGCTTTCCTGTGTTTCTTAACTATTCATCTTTTAGATGATTATAATCTCTTCAGAGCAGGCATCCCTTCTGCTGTGGCTTTGTAGGTCTTACTGCAGTGCCACGAAGCTCACAGCTGCTGTAGTAATATAGATAATAAATAGTTGGTCATAAGAGTGGATCGATTAAGCTTTTTCAAAAACGATTTAAGCAATAAGCAGGAACCTTCATTTCAAACTTAGAAGGGTGTTTGTGTTTGTCTTTTTTTCTAATGAAAAACTGGACTGTAATTTATTTGTAAACATTAAAGCAGTGGTTAAAACAGACTTTATGCCAAATTTGCTACTGCATTTGTTAGGCCAAAGATACATAATATCTTTAAGAAAGAATATATATGCTCTCCCAAATCTGTAAAATTTGTGCATAAAAATCAGATGAATCTTACTACTTACGTGGTTTATGACAATCTGCCTTTCAGGTTAGGGTTTCTTGCGCGTTTATTTCTGCTTATTTTCAGATAAAGTTCAGGTAAAGTTTAAGTGTGCTGTATCCTTAACAAGAGAAAAAAAAAGATTGGACATCACTAGAAACTGATGTTATTTAATAAAAGGAAGTAGAATCTGTCGTTGAGGGAATTAACTAATGACCTCTTGTTACCAACATCGCCTTCAGGATCTTAGATCCTCCCTTTGCTTGCCTCATTCTTAGTCATAGATTGGAAAAGGAAAACAGGCTTTTTTGCCCCCCTCCCAACTCTTAAGCAGTTTCTCAACTTCAGATGAACTGATCACTGACCCAAACCATGTGAATAAACTGGTCAAGAAAATACTTCCTTTCCACTTGCAGAATGTACTTAAATGTCAATTAACTCTAGTTCCCAGTTTTAACCTGTATACAGAATATTTTTTAAAAATTATTGCTCTCAAACGAATTTTAATTTATAATATTTTTAATCTTAACACTGGTTGTGGTTTCAGTTTTAACTCTAAGCTTCTTTCAAAGGGGGGGGGGGGGGGGGGGGAACATTTCTTACCTGGAAATTATGCGAGTGGCAGAGCAGATAAGATAATTGAGACCTAAATGTGAGCTGGGATGGAAACAGTCTCTGTTAAGAGTCAGGTCTCATCCGCTCCGCCACAGTCGGGCGGTGCTTTAATGCATACTAATGCGATGAGTTTTGTCATCCTGGGGAGAACGCAGTGGATTTTGACTCTCTTGCTGCTTTTGTGTTGAGACATGAACCTTTAGCTGAAGTTAGAGGCTTATGTTTTCATAGTCAGGAGTCTTAACGTTCATTTGGGAAGCAGACAGCCAAAAATAGGAGGATTTTATGGCTCTCCTGCCTGTAACCACATTTTGCTCCTAAAGTGAGGAATAGAAATAATAATTAAAAAAAACCTCTCCAACTTGTTCAACTTGGGCAGTTGTTTCTCAAAATTGCTTGTGTACGTTTCTGCATGGTGTCTTTTCTCTGTGGAGGATCCCCATGGAAGATAAGCTTTCCATTTTCAGCTTTTCCCATGAAGGAGAAGCTCCTGTTATGGCTGTAAAGGTTGTGTTCAATGCTTAGTGGCCCAGGTGGGCAGGAGGTAGTAATGAAGATATCTAAAACTAGAATCAATGAGTAACTACTGGAAAGACTCTTTTACTAAATAAAGTGTTGTTTTTACTTTGTTTACTTTAACTCTGCTTTTGCAATTTTCAACTTTGTATTTTAGGGTTGCTCTACCAGAAAGTACATAACTTCAAATGAAGTTACACTCTTGCAGAAGCAAACATTAGAGGATTTTTGGTACGAAATCAATATTGGGCTTAGTATTTTGCTGCAGGAAATGTAGTCTAGGAATTAGACCTGCTGCAGGTGTTGGAAGCTGTCATACACAAAATGACCTTGTTCTTTGTAGCACCATAAATCAAAATGTACTTAACTTATGCATTTGAGAGCTGCAGAAATTGCAAGTATATGTGTGATATACAATAGGAGCCGTTCAAATCCTGAAGGCTGATTGAATATGAACTTGTCCAAGTGCTCCAAATTCCAGGTGTGTTGGGCACCTTTTCTACATTTCAGGATTTCAGATGTATGTTCCAATGAGATTTCGGCCAGTCTGATGGTGCTAATTTAGTGCTTTGGAATAAAGTAGCAGAAAGTTGCTGACGAAGGCTTGTTGTTTAATTTCTTTTTCCTGGTTACCTGGGTATTTTAGAACAACAAGTTTTTGAGCAGTCTTGTTGTTTCTTGATATGCTGAGCCCAAACCAGCCAGAGGTGGTCAAACAAGACTGGGGTCTGATCTGTTACAGAGTTTGTGTTGGATCCAGGCTCTGGGGACATCCCGAGAAGCAGAGGGACAAGAGCCCCGCTCTGCTGAAATACAGGCTGGTGGCTGGAGCTCCAGGCTACCCATGCAGCTCTGCTGGTGTTTAAGGTCAACTCCTTGCAAATATTTTTAGGAAGGCTTGTATTCAAATGCTATTTATAAGACCAGACTAATTTCTTTCTTCATAATGATGGCCTTTTGGCTGATGACAGGGCTGGAATCTGGAAGATCTGGATTCTGTATGCCACTAGTCAGCTGCGTATCCACAGGGAAGTCGTTTGCTAGCTTTCTGCCTCAGTTTTTTTTTTATCTGTATTTAAATGGGGGGGGGGGGGGGAAGGTTGACTAATACCAGCCTCACAAGGCTGTGAGAGCACAGTTAGTAGCCTCGTGCTGTGAGATCTTTGGAAAACACTATAGGAATGTTCAAGGGGCTTATTATGGGTAAGGCCCTCGCAATGAGAGAACTGGTTAAGCCTGGGTTATTGTTAGCCCATTCATTAGGGAGTCTTAATAGCTGAAGCTATGATAGTAGCTGTGCCTGGCTTCACCTTCAATTACGCTGGGTAGATACAGACTACTGCAGTACTGGAGCACCGCACTGGTCTGGAGAAGAATTAAAGCATATGCATTAATGTTTGAGTCCGCCTTGAGCGCTTCAGTTCTATTTCACGGCTGGTTTTGTATGCAGGTCATGCCGTAGCCTAAGTGAATTTTGGCAGTTTAACGTCACGATGATTACTTATTCTGCCACTAAGGAGCCCTTAGCACCTTCTTGCCAAAAGAAATTCTATATATTCAGCTGAATTTTTCCTCTGTATCTGCCTAACTTTTAATCTGCCATGTTTTCACTTCGTAAATTGAACAAAACATTAAAAAAAATATTAGGCCACAGAAATTGTAGCACTTAGTATTAAAAATGTGTAAACCAGATATTAAAAACCTCTTAAGATTTGGCGATTTTTCAAGCACAGGTTGCCTTTTGACAACTTGTGGAACTTTTGCGTGAATGCTCATATGTTGTAGTTTTTAAAAATTCATTTGATAGCATGTTTATAAAATAGCTGTCAGAATTTTATCCTTTCTGCACAGTGTTACAATAAGCAACTATACAAGAAAAGGAGAAAACCCATTTTAGGAAAGACTTGATATCAGGGGTTTTTCCAATACCAAGTAGTCTCGTTCAGCCATTAGCAATGGTATCTTATTAAATTTTAATAACTGTCTTAATATTCAGCAGTGTCACACTTACGTACTTGAAGATACAGCCTTGACAGCTGAGGTCTAAATCAAGATGTTTTTATTTGTCTTTGGAGTTTCATCTCTTCATAATTATATATGTAAGATGTTTTCTGTGCCTTGACAGACTTGAAATGTATTGACTGTAAGAAAAATACAAACTCGGATTCCTATGGAAACACAGGGCTTGAGGAGGTAGGGACCAGGGGGCTGGGAGATAGAATTGTGAATTTTAAGTCATGAGTCTGTAAATGAACATGAATTTTAAGCTGATGTTACTGTTGAATTAAAACCAGCTCTTACCCTAGTATCTCCTTTCTCCCACTGAGTTGTGTTGGCACAAACCTCTGTGCTACCAGAGTGTGATACAGATGAGGAAACCAATCCAACTGCAAAATAACCATGTGTGGCAAAGCCGGTGGTCCGGGGGTAGGAGCAGACAGATGGGGCTTGAGCATGGGGCTGGAAGTTACAAACTTCCCCCTAGGGAAGTAGGGGCTGTACTGCTAAACTATATTGTGAGTTATCTTTCAAAAAAAAAAAAAATACACCAAACAAAAAAAGACACCATACCACTGTTGAGTTTAAGTCAATGAGTAAATTAGCGAGTTTCGCTTTCTCTTTCTTGTACAAACTGCAGGGGAAGACTTGAATCGGAATTAACACGCCCTCCTTTCACTGTACTTTACCTTGTTTTCTGAAGTACATCTTTAGGAAACCCATATTTGGTGATTTATGTTACTTGTACCTGCCTTTTTTTTTAAAAAAAAAAAAAGGGGGTTGTGTTGAGATATGTAATATAAACAAGGAAAGGCTTTTTTGAAAGGCTAACATATTTTGCTGCATGTTAGTTGTTCAGTGTTTTATAGCCTACATAGAAAAATATTCCTGCCTTAAGAAGGGGGAGAAAACCCCAAGCAGAATATTTGTCTCATAGGCACCGAGAACATTGTCTATAAGATGATGACATGTAAGCAAACAGGTATTGCCAAACACAGTTTTATTTTATACTTCAGGTACACAGTGGCTTTTTACAATGGCAGGTCATGGCACCATATGGTGGGAATCATGTGAAGGTGAAAAGTTATTTCTTAAATATTAAGTCCTCTTTGTTCTTGAAGTGTGAGAATTGCTTGCAGTATATAACCAAGAACCTGAAATTAGAAAAGAAAGCACCAATGCATATTAATTTCTTTCAAGTAGACTGTTTCATTAATACAAACAAGGAAAGCTTCTGTTTGTTTGCTTTTTTTCTTTAGGAAGATCTTTAGTTTAGGCAAGCAGTCCATCACAGCAGAAATCTTTTTGAGTGCTGTGAAGCCCACCTGGCTCCCAAAGCCATCCAGGGAATTTGTGGTGAATGTCTAAAGAATAAAACATCTCGGTTAAAGAACGTTTGTCTCTGGTGGCAGGGCCTCCCCATCCAAAGAGCATGTGCAGCTGCTGCCAGCGAGGTTGTGGGTAAGAGTCTCAAGGGTGTATAGAGAGGAAGTCAAAGAACTTTCGTATTTATGATCTCTGTCTTCCCAGTTGCCTTAAACAAAAAGGACAGCTTAATTTGTGTCATCATTCATAAATTAAGAACTCTCGCGAAGTGCCTGGATGAAGCTCCCTCTGTATCCTGTGCTATTGTGTTCCTGCGGCTCAAAAGCTGTGTAGGAGATGGTAAGATTGTGGATGTGAAGAGTTACCGCTCTCATCTTGGGTGCCTTGCAGAAGGAACTTCCTAGTGCTGACTGCTAATGTGGCAGAACCGCAAGTGTTTGCTACTACTATTAGTAGAAGGGGGGTGTGGGGTGGAATCTGCCTCCCCCAACTGGGGATTGACTTAAGAAAACGGTTGCAAAGCTCAGACTGCCTTAATGAAACGCGTGGCCGTCCTTCCTGTCACCAGGGGTCTGTCCTGTGTGGGGCAAGCAACTAGGAGGAGTTGGGGTGGTTGGTTTGTTTTGGTTTTTAAAAAACAAGAGTATTTAAAAAAGGGCTTTTGCTCTTTGGTGACTGACTGCTGGCCAGGGAGCTGCGTTTATACGCACTAGGGAAGGTTTTGATGACTGCTTGGGTATGTGGCATACCCTGCCTGGGCTGTGCCCACCAGGTAGGGTTCCCTCTGGAGGTGGGGTAATATGAGCCTGGAGCCATCTCCTGGGCTAAGTGGGTTTTTAATTGGTCTTTTTAGTGTCAGGGCGCCACTAGAGCACAAAATTTTGTTAATAACTGTCATGTGATTTATTCTGCCTTCTCAGGGGAAAAACTGTATGCATTGTAGAGGGGATTTTCTGTTCATGAATTTGTGCGTGCTGCCTCTTTGTGAGAGGGCTGGTCAGAGAAGAACACGTTCCCTTTTTACTGGAAGCTTGCAAAGATTTTGGAGGGTCTTTGCTGCTTTTGTATATTACTCTGATGTCTAGGACCACCTTTTGAGAGGGACATCTGCGCAGTTGAGTTTTACGTTATCCTAGGTTTCCTTTGTTTTTTCCCCCTCGCCCACTATCGCTATCCTCCCTTCTGATGTTTTATGTGAAAAAAAAAAAATCAAATAAACTTAAAAAGGTTGCATGTTTGGGGGGGTTGATTCCTGTATGGACGTAGCAGCAAGATAAATGAACATGCTGATGTTCTACAGTGAGACTTAAAAAAAAAAAAAATCGAGACATCTGGGTGGAGGGAGCAAACCTCAGAAATGAAAGTTGCTTTTCTATTTTACGACCAGTCAAAATGTTTTGGAATTAAAAGCAAAATTGAAGTTGAGTAAATTGATTTTTATATTTTTTTTTGAACCACATGTACCAAGAGCTTATTTTAGGTAATTACTGGGGCGTGACTTTAAATTCTGGGCAGGACTTTGTGGCTTGCGAGCATCAAGTTCAGCTTCTGATGTTGCAATGAAGAAGGAAGTGAGCGTGCGTGTGCTTGGGGAGGGGGAGAAGAAAGCACTTCTGCCTACCCGCATAAGGTGGGAATTGCAGCTGGCCGGTTATTTTTAGCTTCTGACTATCTCATTGTGAATGTGAAGGTTTTTCTCCTTTTTTTTTTCTTTTTATCAGAATGTTTGGTAAATGAAGCTGTCAATTATAATTTTGAAGATTTTCTTTTTTTCATAGCTGGCTTCTTCACCCTAATTTTATTCATTAAACCTTTAAGTCGTTTTAAACCTCCAAAGCTGCAGGACTGAGTGTGATGCATTTCACAAGTATCTCTATCTGCTGTTGATTTTTGGAATTGTGCATCCATAGCAAAGAACATAAGTGTAGTAGGGATTACAAGGAAAGGTGAGACCTGATAGATCAGCCTCTGTAGGTGGAGAAACACAAAAGGTTAATTAAAGGAAAAAAAGTAAAAATAGTGGATCTGATTTTGCTCCTTCCTTGCAAAAACACGCAACAATGTGGTCATAAGGACTTTTTCATGGGTAGGAGGGAGAGGTGAAAGATACCATCAGTTTCCAGCAGTGTGTTTTCCAGTCACTTCTTGTAGTAGTGATTCACTTCTTTTTTTCCAGTTGTTCATCCTGGCCCAGAGAGACACGTATAGAATGTTCCCATTTTAAGCTTTTCAGCATAATGGATGAATAAATTTACCTTTCCTGTGTTCATTTTTGCCACAGTGGGTGAGCTTTCCTTCCTGGGATCAGCCTGGTTTGCTGCATTGGCCTAAAATTCGTCCTCTGTGAATGCTCTTGGTGTGCTATCAGAACACCAATGAAGAAAATGTTCTAACCATTTTGCTTCAGGGTTGCTGATCTTAAAGTGCATTGTTAAAAATAACAAGTTTTCTAAACGCACATAGCAATGTTTCCCTGGCTCCCTGCCTCTTCTCTGCATATGAGATGCCATTACAGCCTACCAAAACCCAGCGACGCCCAAGTCAAGTGCATAGCCGTGTGCATTTGATGCAGCATTAATAGTGTTTATCCCAGGCTTTCTTAAAGAAAACTAAGGAAGTTTTTCATGGATGGAAGTCCTCAGCCTGCCATGGTAAGGAAAACACAAGCAGCAGTAGTGCACGGGTTCTTTTTCTGCGCCAGGGAGTATCCTTCAGCCTCTGGCGACAAGAGAGCCTGGAGATCCTGAGTCGTCTCCTGGTCTTTGGCTAGACTGTCGGCTGCCCCTTGTGAGCAATAGCTGTGGAACCATCAGCTCATTTCAGAAAAGCTAATAAACAGCATTGGGAGCTTAAGTACTGTCCGTATCTGCTGACCTGTCACAACAGCTTTTAAAACCGGCCATGATCAGAGGAGATGAAAAGCTTTCTGTGCGCAGGGAAAAGGTACCCTGCCATGATTTTGGGAGTGAAAGAGCAGAGATAGATATGGCTCATGGTAACCTTTAATAAACAGTGTGGTGCTGACATACCAGTGAAATGCTGTCATATTGGGATACCAGTGCATATAGTTTCTGTCCTCATTTATTCTCAAACAATGTGTTCTGAAATGATTTTTATGCAGCTTTAAACTCTCTCATGCTGCCTCAGTTGGGCTGTGAAAGTCTGAAGACTTCTAATCTAGAGCAAGGTTTCCTCTGTCAGCAGAGCAGGTATATCCTAGGTATTGGTTTTTTTTTTTACCCTCTGTTACCGAAACATCTCTTTTCATCTTGATCTTGAAGGATCTGCTGCTCTTGCTGTCTTTTTCTTTCCTCAAAGACCAGTTTATTCACCAATGTTAGGCTCTGCCTACCTTTGCAAATATCTTTGTGGTGGCTCTTTAACATTTTCTGCCTAAGAAGCTGTATTGAAATCTACAGTGTCTGATATTAAATAAGAAAGACCTGGTGTTGAATGCTTTCAATTACTGATTGCATAAACCAACTCTGGAAGGAAGCGCAGGGCTAAGAGGCATTTCCAGGCCAATAGAGGCAGAAGTATATGTAACAGTAGCTAAATTCCTTGTAGCTTTTCCAGAATCTTTTTATAGTAATCTGGGCATATTCCACTGTTTTCAGAAGCAGCTTTAAAATTTTATTCTCCCTCCTAAATTACATGCCAAATGATGCATTTACCGAATTGAATCAATAAAATTCTGGTGGTTCAAATGGAAAACTTGAACCTGTATGGAAGGCTGCCAAATTTATCTACTGAAGTGTGTAACTTGCAGCAGGTAGTCAAAAAGCTCTGCTGCCTGTGTTGGGACTGACTTAAACCCAGATCCCAAACCCCCAAAACTTCCAAGGACAAATGCACACCAGAAAACAATGAAATTTTGCTGTGGAATATGTTTGAATAGCTTCTAAGCACTAGAACATTTGCTGGCCTGTAATTAATTTTAATTACGATGTATTTTGATTGTCTGTCAAAAATGTTCTTCAGATAAATTTGACGCACTTCTCTTGTTGTGCTGGTCATCTTGTTCCTTGTCCTTAAGGTGCTTGTGCTCTGTTTGTCCTGGGTTTGGAAGATAGTACAGCCTTTTGAAGGACACTGGCTTCTGTGTAGCCTTTAAAATCTACCAGGTTTGTTTAGCATTTGTCTTGGGTTACCCTTTGAGATTTACAGGGCATTTTGTTTGTTTTGACTGTTATTTTATCTCACTTTCTCAGTAAGTCCAGTCTCTTCTGGTGGTGGGTGATAGGATGGGAGGACCGGGATGCTCTCAGAGCTCGTATTCTTTAGGGTGCACACTTGGATTCTTTTTCCTTTAGTTTTTGTGTTGAATGTATGATTGCAAGGGCTGTAAAATTAATGTGATGATAGAAATGAAATAAGTGGTTAAATGTCTTAATCATTCAGGTGTGAAATGGCCTTGCTGCTTGTACTTCCCTTAGTGCTTCTGGGGTATTGGCCCATCTTTGGTGACAAAATACTCTAGTGGTTCTGCTCTTGCGTAGTGGTGGGGCTTTCTCTGCTCAGCTCGTGTATTAATTTTTCATCTTGATACTGATGGGTTTGGGTTTGGAATCTATTTTACATTCTGCAGACGTAAAAAGGTCACTGGTCATATTTACAGGATAGTGGTTGGTTAATAAATAGACACATGACAAGCTGTGGGATGATTGTCTGCTGTGTTATTCTTAATGTGCCATGGAAATGGTTCTGTCTTCCCGGGTAACACTCATAGAGCAATAATGTACATGAAGTATTTTTTAAAACACTGTTTTAAAATGCCAGTGTTCATATTCAGCTATTGACCAGCGATATGAATGATGCAATGCTGAGAGTTGGTGGTCTTTAAATTGAAGAATTTATGCAGAGGTACTTCAGGGGTTTTTCTAAGAGTGTTTCGAAGCTGTACATGTTCTGCGTGTGTATTGTAGGGAAGCTGAATCATACTTTGTGGAAAAGGCCAGTTTAAATCTACTTATTGATCCAATACCAGCACAGGTGAAATCTTTGGATCTTCCCTTCATCCAGACGAGGTGAATGTGGAGCTGCAATATAAGGTTCCTAATCCCTGTTTGTGTAATTTAGCCTAGAGTTATGAGTGCGCAATGCCATACTGGAAACAGTGTAATGCTGAGCTCTTTCTGCGTCCGCTATGGGCACCTCGGGGATGCTGTGCTTCGTGAGCACTGTCAGCTGAAAATTAAACTGGGGCAACCAGGTCACTGCACGAATCCTGCAGATGTTCTCCAGGTGGAACTTCTGGTGATGACTGACATGGCATGCCCAGCAGTCCCTTACTGCCAAACCTGAAACCTTCTGGGTTCTGGAAAATCAGCTCATGTTGTTCTTGTAAGTGAGGGGAGCTGCAGTGGTGGACTTCCCTCTATCAAACAATCAAGCTACTTAGCAGCCACACTTTTATTCTTTGTAGAGAGGGAAATAAGGCAGAGTGTTACAAGCACACTTTATATAACGTGCATAATTGTGCTTACCTTATAGACACTTCTTGGACTAATACAAACTCTTATCATACAGGTGACGCTTTACAAGTGAAGCACAACAAGTGCGTGATGGCCATTTTGCTGAGCACGTTTCCTGAAACAGCTACCTTTAAGCTTTTCTTCAGACTCCCAGAGATCTAGTTGACAAATTGTGTGTGGGTGGTGGTGTTCTTTGTACAAAAAACAATTTGCTATCCCAATAACAGTCCATAAAGGGCAGTTTGGTCTTACTGAGAATTACTTCCCAGACTCATACAACTATGGGCAAGTCATTAGCTCCCTTTTAAGATAGGACACTTTCTGTAAAATGTGTTCTTGTACTCAAATGCTAGGGCTTGTAACTCTTTGCGGTCACTTTCAAGGTGAAAAATAGTGAATTTTATTCTGTGTTAGTGGTCTTGTGTCCTTCCGAGTAGTTCAACCTGATGGGACAGGGTGTTGCTGGTTTGCGGCGGATTTGTTCTAAGTTCACTCCATTGATAGATGAGGATGTAACTTTCAGGTATTCAAAAGTGAGGTGGAATTTCTCTTTTGTCCTACTGGATTTTTATCAAGAGTCCCGGTAATTCAAGAAGGCCATCTTGTCCTCTCTGAAGGTGAGACTACTACTATTCAGTAATTCTAGGAGCCTGAGGGCTTATCTGGAAGTGTTATTAGTTTGCTACTTGCACACAAATGTTTGAGCTCCTGTTGTCAGATTAGAAGTCAAAACCAAAAATGTATCATAGCTTGAAGTACACCGCCAATGCTCCAAGACTGTATGAATCCTTGTAGAAATCCTGTATCCTTGCAGCTGTGTTGATCATGGAGTAAAAATGTTAAAATTAGTTAAAACCATATAAAATAACTTCATAAAAGTTTGGCTTGGATCTTGAATTTATGCCCAGCAATAGATTTGTCTCCTCAGTACCTACTAAAGTAAAAATTAATTCTACCTTGTTGGTGAAGCTGCATTCCCTCATTAGAAGGTCATGTAGTAATTTGACCTGATTTTTAAAATCCGTATTGTTCCGACTGACTGACCTCAAACCTGGAACCCAGGTGCATTTAGATTTTGCACATTGCAATCCCCCTCTTAGAGAAGGTAGTGACAGAGTGTTCGGGAACTAAGAGTTCAGGACAGATCAGGGTTTACTCCTGAGGCCAATCTGGAGGCCGCTGCTGCTGTAGAAATATCCTCGGAGAGGTGTTTGTGGGGTGTCTGAAAGGAGGAACAGAGTGAGCCGGCTCTGCAGTGTGAGGGGTCTCGCTGTCAGCAGAGTAAATGCCAAGCATCTCTGTGACAGGGGACAGCTGAGGACGGGGGGAAGGAGTTACGGGGATTCCTGTTGAAAAGGGGGCATTTCTGGTGTAATGTTTTGGAGCGGAGAGAAATCGGAAGGTGAGAGGGAGCTTGATCCTTCATAGTTTTAGATAAGACAGGAGCTGGGGGCAGGGAGCTGAGATTATTTAAAGTTTGGGAAGGGACATATGTGATAAGAGATTATACAATTGGTGATGTAGCACTTGAAAATGCAGGCAAGTGCTATGGGGTGTTGAAGTTCTGTTGTGTGTTTATTTTTCTCCTTCAAAATGTCCTCAAATTCATTCAGTTTATTTAAATTAGTTTCTCCCAGTCTCTTCTGCCCTTACTGTATCTTGGCAAAATTTATGTCGCATTCAAATTAAACTGGGGAATGTTTTCCCAAAATAATTTTTCGAATTGTAATCTCTTATTTGAAATCTGCAGTCAGTATGTCAAATATAACATGGATTTATTGGTAGCAGTTATTTCTTCTCATTTGTGTGGGTGCGTACACAGATCACTGCTTCAACCATTGGCTGCCCAACTGGTTCCTAGAAAATATAGGGGAATTTCCTACCGTGACTCATCTTAGAAGTAGCAGATGCTACATGCTCTCAAACTGTTTATGGTAGTTTCTGGAGTCTCAATAAATATAATTGAGTGTTGGGGACTCAAAAATATATTGGGTGGCCTTAATGATTACACACTGCTACTGTTTCTCCCTTTTTAATGAGGACACTTAGGTGAAATCTTTGTAAAGGGTGCTTTAGCACTACTGTGAAAAATGTTTCCACTTTGAAATTTCATTTTCACCCTGCTGTCACCAGGGAATGGCTCTAGTTTTAGTACTTAATAGACCTTCCACTTCTTTTTTTTTTTTTTAAAAAGTCTTTAACCCTGGGGCTTAAAGTGACTCTTGAGCCATATGCCACTCACAAGCAATTCAAGCACAAGTCCCTTGTCAGCTGTAGATCCCGTCACTGGCAATGGGGCTGTGCTGCCGGGGGGGTTTCTGGGTAGCTGCAAATCTGAGGTACAGGAGAAGTGAGTCTGCAGTTGCCAGCAGGCTCACAGCTGAAGGGCTGAAGAACAGGTTATGGTGTAGTTTCACGTTCAGCGTGGTCATGTTAGGGTGTACAGTGACAGAAGGATGATGGAGTTAAGGATGTTGTGGAACTGTGCCCGGCTCTGCCCACCTGTAATTGTAATTTCTCTGCAAACTGGGAATCAAAGAGACAAGGAGCTGCTTGGGCTGGAGATGATGGGGATGCCTGCCCTGGGACACCATCTGAAGAGGCAGAGAGAGACATGAGGGTGGAGGAGGAGAGGATGGGGACGGTTTGAAAGGATATCTAAGGGAGGGGCTCTCCTGCAAGCTGAATGTGCAAGATACAGAGCTCTGGCTTGCAGAATCTAAGAATCAGTTCTTGTTCCGGCATTGCCCAAAGAAAACCAGCCTCCTGCTTCAGCAGCTGATGTGCCTGTTCCTTCCAGTGTGGAGGTCTGGATTCCTATGCCGGCAGGGGGGGTCTTGCCTGGAGGCACACAAGGAGCTCCAGGGGAGCCCCAGGGTGCCACTGGAGTGCTGTCACATCCAGACACGCTTTCAAATCCAAGAGAGCTATATGGCTTGCCCTGTTCCTTGGTTAGCTGAGGGTTGTTGAGGGTAAAATGTAAAGGTTTGGGAAGCAGTCAGCTGGGCTGTTTGGGTGCAGGGTTCTGTGGTGGGCTATCACCCAGTTCCTTTGTGTAGTAGGGGCTGTAAGACCTGGAAACACATGGCCATCTCATGCTTGGGGAATATTCCTTGAATTTGCTTCCTTCGTTGTCCAGGAGGTGTGGTATTTGTCTTCCTGCTGTGTCTTATGAAGATATTTTAATGTGGGGCTTGTCGGGCTAGGAAGGTTGCCCATCCTTGTGTTTATAGATAATAGAAGAACAGAAGGGTAATGGCTGGGCTTTCTCAGTCGTTGGTATTAGGTGCAATGTTGTCAGGAGGGCAGCCCTTTTGTTTAGAAGCACTAAATGAGCAGTGTGCACCTTATCTTCTTGGGCATGCAGTGAAATATCGAAGGAAGGATGAAATTACATTGTTACTTGAGGTTTTCATGGGAAAAGGGCAAGTCCTTTAAGTGCTTTTCCTACTACCAATCCTACTGACTGGTGCCCCCTCTAGATTGCAGAAATGGGCTTTTCCTGTAGTTAGAGTGAGCAAGCAATAGTTCTCAGTGGAAAACTTCTGTGTTGCATTTGTAACAAGAAGCCAATTCTGCAAGGCTAGACACACTCGGCGGTGGTTCCTGGCCCCGACTGCTGTGGTAAGTGGAGCAGGGAGGGGAGCTTCGTCCTGCTGTGCTGTGGAAAAGGGGAAGCCTGGAGCTGAACCTCGCTGCTGCATTGCACTTCCTTAGCAGGGCAAGCTCAGGAGAAGGCAGTTCCTCTGTTTGGCTTCATGTATGTTTAATGGAGAGTTTAAGCACAGTATAGGTTTGCTCTGTAAACTCTCCCTCATCTCTCATATTCGCTGTCAAAGTTTGTTCCTGGCCAAGGGAAAAGGTAGTGGTTTCTTTTTTTTTTTTTTCAACAGTGTGTTCATGTGGCATAATTTCAAATGGTTTGAAGCTTCTGTGTTCGTGTTTGCAAGATAACTGCTGTGGTTATTTATTTCAGTGGGATTTTTTTCCCTCAAGTCACAGGATACTGACATTTGTTGGGGTTAGAAATGTTCAGCTGTGATGTATGTTGTTTGTATACAAACAGTTGGTGTTTTTGTCCTGTAGTTACACTTCCAAAAATGTTGATTTTTTTTCCAGTATTATCAACATCATGAAAAGAAAATCACAAAACTGTATGGTTATTTGATACAAAAGGGCTGACCAGAAGAGTTCAGTGCAGCTTCCCCTTAAGGGTTTCTGTCCTTGGAGCAACTGTTTTAAAATTTTGATATAAGTGTAAAATTCACAGTAGCTCTGGTAATCCTTATAAGGTCTTTGTTCTTGTTGTATTAGATTTAGTTATACATTTATACTACATAGAGATTAGTTAGGAAGACCTGGAAAGGAGTCCTTCTGCCTAGAGTATCTTCTTCTAATGGGAGGAGTGACTGGATGCTCCTGTACAGTAGTGAGCCAGGTACAGTTGACTTTCTGAAGTCCCTGAGCCCCTTTAGGATTTTGGCTGACATGACCATACAGTAAAATATTGAACGATCATTAATTTATTAGTTAATGCTAGAATTTTTCATACTTTTAATTAGTGGGTAATATGTCCCAGTCTGCAGGCAAACTTACTTCCTTCATAGAGCATCTCAGAAAGCTGTGCTTAAAATTAACCAGAGCAAAATAATGGGACTTCCAAGCTAAGCCACGATTAGGAAGCTGTCCCTGATAAAAAACAGCCGTCACTTAGCCACTGTAGTGCATGGAAAATACAGAATTATCTTTTAAGTCTTTCAGTTAGTTTTTAGTTTCTTGCTAAATATATAAACAAGTAAAAAAATATAAGTATAATCTTCTGGCTAAGGTACAGGATTGGATTCTTTTGTAGTTTTGCTACTAGTGTCCCCTTTGGTTCATCATGCCTTAGATGCTGAATCCATAAAATAAGGCTGTTAATATGTACATGAGGCACCAAGAGCTAAAATAGTGCTGGAGACTTTCAAAAACTGATAATTCCTTAATTTATTCATAAAGCAGGGAGCATAACTCTTGAAAAATTGATCAGATGCCAGTTCCTTCAGTAGCCACTCGATTCAGAAACCTTTTTATAGCTGTGCTAACATCTCTGAAGACTGTTAGGCTTAATTAATGTTTAAGACTCTTGAACAGAACATGTCATGAAAAGGGAAGCTTTTCTAAGGAGCGTAGGGAGGAAGGCAGGAGTTTTGCTTCAGGGAATGGGAAGGCAAAGGACGTACCAGCATTTGAGTTGAGTAAGTTTGTGTCTATTCTCTCTCTCAAAAATAGCCTGTTTGTGGTTTTTAGAGAATTACTGTTGTTTGGTGTGTTGAATTGACAAGCGTATGTGTAGAATCCTTCGTGTGGACTTTTTTAAAAATATTTAAAGGCAATTCTAGTATTAAAAAAAATAAAGTGGCTTTATTAAAAGAATGTACCCCTCACAAAAGAGAAGTTTCTGTGGTGTGAGTATGGCCCAGTCTTATAAAATGGTCCTGAAAATGTTCAAAGTCATGCAAAACACTTAACATTTCTCCCATGTGCAAACCGAAATAACAGTTATATTCTTTTAAGGTTCAAGTGTGAGGACCTTTTCTCTAGGAAAATTAATGTGTTTTTCTTGTGCAGAAACCTGTTATGGATCCTAAAATGAGTATTTTTCTCATGAACACTGGCGTTTTCCTGCACAAATACCTTCGGTGCAATGCAGAACACTATCAAGCAGCAGAAAACCTTTGTCCTGTGGGCATGTTCAGTGCTTCTGCTACTGTAGTGAGTTTGTATGTTACTCTTTATCAGTAGAAGATTGTTTTCATGTATTGAAAACTTGCTTAACAAACATATTGAAAACCCTCAAACTTTGTTTCACTGCTCTCCCTCCTCAACATGTACTTCCCCCAAAGTCTAAATTATTAATGGTAAAATACTAAATGGAAAAGAAACTGTAATCACACGATAGGAACGGTTCCATAAATGTTTGTATAAATTTACCTGGGGGAAAAAAAAAGATTGGATTATTTCTGAAGAATCTGTCCTAATGTTGTGAAGCGTGTATTTTTGTCGTTGTTTTAGACCCCTGTATCTCACATAGATACATTTCTTAGAAGAAATTAAAATGAGAATCCATACCCAAACAGGTGAAGGTCTGGTATGGTGAACAGAGGCGGGAATGAAATGTGGGAAAACAGCCTTTTTTACCCAGCACTCTTGAAGGGAACAGGACTTTGTCTTAATAGAAAGCAGAACTGGAATAGACTGACATAAATGACTGACTTTTTCTGATTTAAGTCCAACACCATTGCCTGCGGGGGGAAAATATTCTTGGTGAAGACATTACTAGTGATGAAAGCTTTACTGTAGCAGTTTAGCTTGGTTGTCTTTAGATAAAAATACCTCATGTATTATTTAATCTCCATTCAGGCTCTTTTTTTTTTTTTTTTGCCTGGTTGAAAAGGTAACAAGTAGGGCGTCAAGATCGTATCAGTGAATGAACTTTAGATGTTTTATTCAGCAAAAAGACCGTTTTGGTTTCTGTTCAAAAAGTTTAATGGCTTAATTGCATGAGACTTAAGATTATTTTATGGTACTGAAATTCTTCTACAGTCCTTGAAGACTGCTTTGTTTACTGTTGCTGCCAAGGCGAGGTTCGCGGGAAAAATGTAGTGGAGGGTTTCTTATAGAAAATGGGGAGTTTCTGTCAAAAATCAAGCTCTGTAGCGTAGAGTTAAAATTAAGGATACCCAACCATATCTGGTGGTCTTGATATCTTTGTTTTATTATTTTTTTTATTTTTTTTATTTTCTCTGTGAAGACAGCCTTGCTACAGCAGAAGACATAAATAAGCAATCGTGTCACTCGGGCCTTGCTCACGCAGTAATTTCAACTTGTAGCTATTTTATCTCAATACCTGTCCAAATAAACAAAGCTTTAAGTGGTCAAGTGGTGCCTAAACATCTGTCTCTCCAAATCCCTGGGCCGTAGCTATTCAGGTGGCTGTTTTTTAATCCAGAAGAGGGGTAGAGCTGCTGAGATTAGAAAATCATGGGTCACTGGGATGCTAAACGGCAAGATTTCTATTGCATTAACTTTGGTGACAGTCACATGTAACTGTTTGCCAGTGGGGAGCAGTCAATAAGGGCCAGCACTAAGCTGCAGCCTTGTAGGTGACGGGATCTGTGGAATGCTGGCTTGTATGTTATGCTTTTGCTTGATATTTTGATTAGTGTATTATCCATAGTAACTAAGCTTCAAATAATAACTCTTATTCCCAGAACATCCTTGGAATAAGTTTGACAGCTCCAAGGAGCTTTAGAGAGTATAACTGGAATTCATCTGTTGGACGAAAACAAAACTACAGGAGGAAAAAGTGACTTTTCCATTCCTTGAGTATGTAAAATCTGTTGCCCCAGAAATTTGCCACAGAAAAGAAAGACTCTTGATCTGTTTCCTATCTTCAGCTATTATTCATTCTCCACGTTGCTGGAATACGCTGAAGTAACATATCAAATAGAAATATAATATTTGGCAAGGACAATTTCTTGCCAGGAACAATAAATGTGGCTTAAAACAGTTTTCATTACTAGCCAGGTCAGCAAGAAGTTTGAAGTCAGCTGGTAGAAGCAGGCATGCTTTTTCAAGGGAAGGAAAGAATGACTGGAGAAGATGATATAAGGAGTAAATGTGCTGGATCGCAGTGGGAGTCTGACAGGGATTTATTGTCAAACTCTGGATGAACCAACCTGATCTCTTTCTATGACCATGTGACCCGCCTTCTGGATGCGGGGAAGGCTGTGGACATTGTCTATCTGGACATTGGTAAGGCCTTTGACACCGTCCCCCACAGCATTCTCCTGGAGAAGCTGGCGAATCATGGCATAGACAAGTGTACTCTTCGCTGGGTTAAAAACTGGCTGGATGGCCGTGCCCAGAGAGTTGGGATTAATGGGGTGAAATCCTCTTGGTGGCCGGTCACCAGTGGTGTCCCTCAGGGCTCAGTTTTGGGGCCAGTTTTGCTTAATATCTTTATCAATGATCTGGATGAGGGGATTGAGTGCACCCTCAGTCAGTTTGCAGATGACACCAAACTAGGTGGGAGAGTTGATCTGCTGGAGGGTAGGAAGGCTCTACAGAGGGACCTGGACAGGCTGGATCCATGGGCCAAGGCCAACTGCATGAGGTTTAACAAGGCCAAGTGCCGGGTCCTGCATTTCGGTCACAACAACCCCAAGCAACGCTACAGGCTCGGGGAAGAGTGGCTGGAAAGCTGCCCAGCAGAAAAGGACCTGGGGGTGCTGGTGGACGGCCAGCTTAACATGAGCCAGCAGTGTGCCCAGGTGGCCAAGAAGGCCAACAGCATCCTGGCTTGTATCAGGAATAGCGTGGCCAGCAGAAGCAGGGGAGAGATGGTGCCTCTGTACTTGGCACTGGTGAGGCCTCACCTCGAGTGCTGTGTTGAGTTCTGGGCCCCTCTGTACAAGAGGGACATTGAGGTGCTGGAGGGTGTCCAGAGGAGAGCTACCAGGCTGGTGAGGGGTCTGGAGACCAGGGCATCTGAGGAGAGGCTGAGGGAGCTGGGCATGTTTAGCTTGGAGAAGAGGAGGCTGAGGGGAGACCTCATTGCCCTCTACAACTCCCTGAAAGGAGGGTGCAGAGAGGTGGGTGGTGGCCTCTTCTCCCAGGTGAATGATGACAGGACCAGAGGAAATGGTCTGAGGTTGTGGCAGGGGAGGTTTAGATTAGACATGAGGAAGAATTACTTTACTGCAAGAGTGGTCAGGCACTGGAACAGCCTGCCCAGGGAGGGGGTTGAGTCACCATCCCTAGAGGTGTTTAAGAAACGTCTAGATGTGGCACTTCAGGGCATGCTCTAGTGGCAGAGATTGTAGGTTGGTTGGTTGGACTCAATGATCTCAAAGGTCCTTTCCAACCATGAAGATTCTATGATTCTACGAAGAAATGAGAACTCCTGGAGTAGATCTGCAGAAAAATGGGAGTCGTGTGTGGTTGCTAGCAGCAAAGGGACTCTGTGTGATGAACTTGTACCATATTGTGAAGGGTGCTGAACTGACATCTTCCCAGAGATGGGAACAAACGCCCATTGAGTGGGCAAAAATAAATAACCTACCTATAAAGGAGGTGCTTCTGGGGTTTTGCTTCGATGTTGGTCTCGGCAGTCCCTGCCTTGTCTTCTGACAGAAGTGGAAGTGTTCTCCATTTTCCACTGCAGTTACCTGAGCTTTTAGTTCCGAGCCTTGCATTCCGTATTACAAATCAGTGAATTCATTAATTGAGAAAGTTTTTTTTTCTATATAGAAACACAGAATATCTTTATATCCATCTATCTGAACTAGCTGTTGTATTTTTAAGCTGAAACTTGTTACCTTTTAGGTATGTTCCTTGCTCTACCTCTTCTCAGAGGGGAGAAAAAAGGGCAGCCTTGTCGTGTGCTCTTTCCCATTTTGTTTAATGCATCATTGCCCCTTCTATTTATGCCCTGTGTAAACTGGCTTTATTTTCAGTTTACCTCCACATTGATGCCTTCCCCTATATCTAATGCTTTTATTATTTTTTTTCTGCTTTATTTCTGCTCCCTCTTTCATGTGGCTGATGTGGGATATTGCATTTGGATAATACGATATCTTTGATCCTTAATTTCTGTTGTGACATTACTACTTTTGCCATGGCTTTCTGTCATTGTATTTATGCATCCCAGCACTCCATTTGCCTTTTTGTTTGCCTCTGCACCCTGAGCAGATGTTTTCAGAGAGCTGTCTACAGCAACCCCCAGGTCTTTTCCCTGTGTGGTTACAATTAATTTAAAATTCAGCAGTGTGTGCGAGTAGCTGAAAATATTACTACTACTGTTGGATGCTACCCTGCTTTTTTAACAAATCAGCCACCATTCTGCTTCTGACTTCTCTCAGGTCTGAGCCACTCAAGGTAGACCTGGCTGTGTTTGTTTTTAACATATGATTTCATCACCTCTGCCATGAATGAATGTCATCTCCAAGATAAGTGACCAAAACCTACTGGGTGTTGTTAAATGTAATATATGTGCATCTATGTCATTACTCTAGATGACTTCTCAAAAATAGCAAACAACTAAATGGCTGTCTTGGTGATGATTCAAAATAGTAAATTGTGAGAGCAAAAATAAAAGTCAATCCTATCGTACAGCAGTCGCTAAATGGTCTTGTCTTCCTGTGCAGTGTTTGCCAATCAGCCTGGATGTTGTTGTTTCTTAGCCATTGAACACACACATTCCAACATCAGCTGCCGGTTCCTTGGCTGCAGCTCATACAGAAATACAGGTATTTCTAAATTATTCTTTAGGCCGTGGTTTTCTTTCATTTTCTTTGATATCCTTTTTGTTATGTTATCTTGGTTTAATGATGTGCCTGATCTGAAGTTCTCCTGTCTCTTCCCTCCTGCCCTCAAATGCCAGTGTCAATGTCTGCCACTGTCACCCACAGAAGACACCTTTATCGAGTGCCCCTTTGTCCCTGCAGCCACCCTCACAAATTCCGCCACCTCTTATTTTTGTGCACATATGTAGTAATCTGGTGTGGTTTTGGTACCTTGCACACTTGGGCCAGCAGTTAATAAATTTGAATCTTCCCCCATAATAGCTTTCTTTCATTGACTGTGTAAGTCTTTTCGTCAGGTAGCCCAGCGACCAGAAAATTTAATTTAAGCTTTGATAATAATTTCTGTTACTGATACCCATGGTGTCTTTTTGCAACGTCAGTTTTTCATTACTGGAAATCACAGCAAACAGAAATGTGCTCCATGTTTTTGCTAAAAGCTTTTCTATTTGGTTGGTAGAGAACTGCTGCTCGCCTTACCTCTTATGTTCATAGCACAGCATATTGCACTACTAAAGTATCTCATAAAATACTCTGTTACCATGGTGATCCACATTCCGCTTTTCCGAAAAGGACCCACTAGGTCCTGGGAGACCGAATCTACTTTCTTTGCCTGTGAGAAGATTAGTCCCATCCCTTATTTTACCCTTATTTCTATCTTGTTTTCTTGAGGACGCTAAGTAGGTTTTGTTTACTGATCATTTTTTCTCTCAGGGTTTAACATTCTGAAATATTAAATCTTAGTACTTTAAAACTCATCTGAGGATATGCCAGTACATGAGGATGCAGTACTGAAACTTGCATTTTGAATTTCAAGTGGAAAAATGAAATTTAAGCATAGATTATTTAAAATGAGAATTAATGTCACTTAAAACTGTATATTGATTCTTTGTGACTGCAATGCTAATTTTAAAAAAAGTATGCCGAGGGGATAGGTACTTGCGAGTTTGCATCTCCTGACCCAGGTGGCTGTTTCTCTTCTCCTCTGCCTGCCTCTGCTCATCTCCCTTCCCTTGGAACCAAGACTGTCTTCCTCTGGAAAAGGCTCTGAGCAGACCTGCAGAGTGCTGGCTCTTCGTGAGCTGAGTTAGTCTTAAACATCTGATTCCAGTGCCAGTGAAGCAGACTTTGTTTCCCTCCAGTTCTAATTTAAAACTTTACTTCAGTTGAAGATGCTAAAAATCTGCATTAAAGCAACATTAAGGGTCTGTTCTGACCTGATAAATCCCAAGAAAATAAGACTTAAGGCTGAAATCGCAGACCTGAACCTCTCCATTATCCCGCTGCTGAAAGTCTTTGAGTGCTGCATGTTCTCATGCAATGGGAATGATGGCATGGTATGGTGAGATGTAACTTCAGTCTTAACTCAGAATTTTTTGTCTGATAAAGCAAAATAGTTGTTTCATATCGGTCATTTATTTATCTTTTCTTCAGTTTTCCTCTGGAACTTATAGTTGATATGCTTGACAATATATTGAGGATTTTCTTTTTTTGTTTTTTTTCTTTTTTCTCCCACCTCTCCTTAATGTGAGTGATGACCACTTCTCCATTCTGTTCTCCTACCTGGTAAAGGACCCATTGGTCATTCCTGATTATACCCCTGGCTGAAAACTGGTGCCGTTATTCACTGTGGGTTTTCTTTCCATCTCAATAGCCTGCTCTGCGAGTAGGAGAATACAGAATTTCTGACTTCAGTGTTGTCTTTGAGACAATTACTGTCTCCTCATGTCTTATACACGAGCATATTAGCAACACAATTATTGTCCTAGCTTACTTGTCAAGTACAATGAATTAGCAAAAGGTGGTAACAGTATATTAATTGTAGGAAATTACAGTTGTCTCCTGAAGGGTGACTGCAGCACTCCACTGGTGAGCTGCCAGAGTCTTCAGTAACCACCCAGGGACCTCGTGGAGAGAAAATAGCGTGTGTAGGCTTCAGGATGAGGCATTGAATTCATTATACTTTGAAAAATGGGTGGCCTGGAAATTACCACTTTTGTTGAAAAGTCTTGTGACTGAAACTCCAATGGAGATGTTCCAGTAGCCTCATTTGAGGGTTTTGACAGCCCAGTTCCTGCCCCTGGCTGCTTATTCCTGTTTGGATGGAGAGATGTGGAGTAAGGCCGGGGAACAAATCTGGCCAGAAAACGAACCATTTTTGCTGGGTTGTTACTTGTCTGGGTCAGCTTCTTGATGGAGGGAGTGTGGGTACAAGCGGCGGCGCTAGCAGGGTGGAGAGGGAGGCTGCTGCTGAAAGCAGTTCATGCAATGCAGATAGAAATTTTGTCTCCAGAAGTCCTGGATGTTTTTCGTGCCTTAGCTAAATGAAGATGGAGTTATCCAAAGCAGCACAGACAAGCGCGGTTAGGTTACAAACCAAATTTTATCTGAATTAGTCAAAACTGCTTCAGTTGCTGCGGAGCTGAACTCCAGAATCCCAAACTTCAGTTTGCAGAGTGTGAATACAGGAAAGCTCCTGGGGGAGTACCAAAATCTTCCTGCAAAAGACTGGAGTAATGTGCTGCCGGGCGTTGCAGCAGGTCGGAAGCAGTTTGGGGAACAGGGGCAGTGGTGAGAAACCTGCTTTAGTGATGTGAGATGCCTCAGATCTGGATTAATACGCACGTTAGCACACTCATTGCATAATCACAGAATCACAGAAACTTCAGAGTTGGAAGGGACCTCTAGAGATCATCTAGTCCAACTCCCTTGCTAGAGCAGGGTTGCCTAAACCACATCCCTCAGGGCTGCATCCAGGCGGGTCTTGAAAATCTCCAGAGAAGGGGACTCCACAACCTCCCTGGGCAGCCTGTTCCAGTGCTCTGTCACCCTCACTGTAAAGAAGCTTTTTCTCGTATTTCATCGGAACTTCCTACGTTCTAACTTGTGCCCATTGCCCCTCGTCCCGTCACTGGGAACCAATGAAAAGAGTCTGGCGCCATCCTCCTTCAACCCACCCTTTAGATACTTATATGCCATAATAAGGTCTCCCCTCAGCCTTCTCTTCTCCAGGCTAAAGAGTCCCAGCTCTCTCAGCCTTTCCTCATAAGGGAGGTGGTCCAGTCCCTCAGTCATCTTAGTTGTCCTACGCTGGACCCGCTCCAGTAGTTCCCTGTCCCTCTTGAACTGGGGAGCCCAAAACTGGATGCAGTATTCCAGTTGTGGCCTCACCAGTGCAGAGTAGAGGGGGAGAATGACCTCCCTGGACTTACTGGCCACACTCTTTCCTGTGCAGCCCAGGATTCCATTGGCCTTTTTGGCAACAAGGGCACATTGTTGGCTCATGGATAATTTACTGTCTACCAGGACCCCCAGATCCTTCTCCTCAGAACTACTTCCCAGCAGGTCCAATGAAATGGTAATAGAAACAGCTTCTCTAGTGTCTTAAAGTCCTGAAAAAGAGTTGAAGGAAATAAAGTTAGCCTCCTGCACCTATGACAGTATATGACCGAAATATAGTGATGGTGTTTTTTTAATTTTAACAAATAAATTTACGCATGTGTGTTTTAATATGGAACATATCTTTTCCTGTGTACATTCAGAAAAGAGCTGATGGAGATTCCAGGAGAGATGCAAATAGGAACTTGTGACGTTAATAAAATAAATATTCCTCCAAGTGTATTAATAGTATCTGTGGCCCAGCCCTCTATAAAACATAATCACCAAAACCGAGCTGTGTGATAAGAGCTGTATTTGTGCTTTTCCTTAAGTGAACTTGTGAGAAGATGGAGGAAACTGGTGTCTGTATATCTGTTCCTAAAATAGAAAAAGCTATGAAAAAAAAAAAAATCCATGGAGACCTGGAACCATCATGGAATGAATTTACCAAATTAAAAATGGACCGTCCGTCAGTAAGAAAGAGAGGTGGTTTGTGCTGGTGGTGCCGTGGTTCAGGTCCCATGCCCACCAGTGCAGGAGGACACAGGCGTGTGGGAGGAAGAGGAGTAAATGCCCGTTGAAATACTTTATTTTTCAGATTTTATGACGAAGTGTTATGACTGGTATCTCTTAGTGATTAGTTTGTAACCCTGTGAGATAGGAGAGGACTTCAACAAGCAACAAGGCTTTTTATTTTGTGGTCAGTCCTTTCCCAGGAGCTTAGTGCAGCATTGGCCTGTGCCAACCCTGGTAGAGAGCGGCTGAGAAAGTGCTCGTGGGGTGAAAGGGTTCCTTTAGCAGCATTTGTCTGACATCGAAGGTGCTTGGTGATGAGGAAATTGCTCTGCTCATGGCGTTGAGGTACTGCAGGAATGAATATACCTTGCAAAGGTTGCATGTATTTATAAATCTGATACACTTATTTGCCTTCATTCAGATCTTTAAGACATCTTGGGTGATTTATTTTATGAATCTTTGGTTGGCCAGAAAACCAGCTTCCTATGGCAATGTGTTGAGATAGGGAAATCAGCCAAAAACCCCCCAAAATAATGCAGCAGATGATTATTCAGTGAGATTGCCGCACCAGCTCTTCCTAATCTGGAAACCGTGATTTTATTTGTAGTTGCTGTATTCCTTAGATGACACTGAACAGGTTTTATTTCTCGTTTTATCAGCTTGTATGTTTTGTAAAGTGTGGACAGTACTGGCCTTAAAACCTCTGAGGGACAAAAGTACCTGGAGACCCTTACAGGCTTCCACGTGACAAAACAACCCCTTGCTCTGTGATTCTCCCTGCTGCGTCCTCCTGTCCTGGAGAGCTTTATCCCTGCCTCGTGCACCAAGGAACTGCTGGCTTTGCTGACATTGCCTGGGAAATTAAATGCCTACAGGTGTAAAACAGGCTGCTGGACCATTTTATTTATGTTGTGCAAGGCGGCATGCTCTCATGGTGCATAGTGGTGTTCATGGATGGCTTACTGCATTATGGCAAATAAAAATACATTTGATAGTTTCGTGATTCTGTGATGGCTGCTGCATGTAAATAATTGCTGTAATTATCATAAGGATGTTAAAATGATCCTGAAGAAGAGGTATCCACAGGAGGGCCATGTCCTAAGCAAGTATGATGGCTGATACAGCAAACCTTCAGTTCTTTCTGGGTGTTGGATAAAAGCATCACACTATCTTCTTTTCTTTCCAGATTTTCAGCCATCCGGTGCTCTTTTCATAGATGATAAGCACTTTCTTTTTGTACACAATTATTAGATTCTAATAGTGATGTTTTGGACATTAAACATCCATATTTTACTTCCGTGGGTGTCATTTATTACTAGCAATAAAAAATGCATATGCTAGAAAAGAATAAACTTAAAAAGCCAGTGGGTAAGTTGTGTAATATTAATGACTGATTCTGTCTTGGCTGGTACATGCTAGATTAAGTTTGTCATCTTTTAATAATAGTATTCCCAAATGAAAATGAATTTTTTTGTGGATTTTTCAAAAGAACCTTTTTCATGTTTAATTCCACTCCTGAAGCAGACTTTGAACACCTGAATGAGTGATGTAGCCATTTTTAATGATATGGGCGTGGAAAAAAATTCCTGTTACATATGGTAATGGTTGCAGTCGTGCCTGTAAAATAGGTCAGGAAGAGAGCTGGATGTGTGACACAGAGTCGCGGAGGGTGGACCGAGCTAAAACGATAGACTGAAGTAGTCAAAAAGAAGATTTCCTAAAGTGTTATCGCTGGCTGCCACAGCGGCGGCAGGAAGGAAGGAGATCTATAAAAGGAGAAGTGTGTGGTAGGGAGAGATTGATGGGGCAGAGAAAGGGGCTGGGTGCCAGGGGGAAGTGTAACACAGCAAAAACTATACATCTTGGGGGAAATAGATTGGAGTGCTGGGGCTTTCTCTGCTGCTGCTTAAACCAGCACCAGAACAGCCTTGGGATTCAGGAGCCTTTCTCTCTAAACCTCATGACTGGAGAGGATGAGCAACATATGCTGCACTGTGCAACTCACTCTCTTTAGAAATGAAGAGGTTTGGGTTTTTTATTAATAGCAAGCTCATAATGATCCATGGATTTTCTTAGAATCATGAAGAACTTTCCTTCTCTTCAAACAGAAGGGAAAAAAAATAAAATCCAAGTTTGGTTTGTTGTGAGGAGTACTCTGACCTCTGTGATCAAAGAATGTCGCCTTTACAACTCCAGGAGTGCTGTCTGCATCTGTTTTCTTACTTTTTGCTAAGGAGCTACTGCATGACTCTTCTTGGCCAGTTTTACTCTGGTATAGCTTCCAGAAAATCAGTATCTGAGTTATTTTCTTGCAAAAGCAGAACAAACAGTCTTTTTTAAATAGAAACCTACTTTTTCAAAGTCAGCTAGTGTTACGGCAGAAGCCACATAGCTACGGTACCACACTGTTACGTTAAAGGATCTTATTCGTTGTTTTGCGCTTACATAATGAAATCACTTTTTGCCCAAAATGGTATCACAGGCTTTTCATGTCCCTCCACTAAAACGCACCTTTTCCTTGGGCAGCACAAAGTAACTGTTCAGTAGCGTAATTATATCTTACCCTCAGTCAAATCTTCACAGTTGCTGACTTACTCTAAGGAGCAAATCAAAGTCATGCTATCTAAGCTAACAATATGAGAACTAATTTTAAAACTTACAGAATTTTTTAGTGTTCAGGGTTATTTTAATATATATTAGTCACTTCCCATATCTCTGAAAAACGGAGCTTGAAATGCAGCTGGAGATACACTCGCAGCCTCGTTACGTGTTTACTGTTTAACTGATCTGGTGGCCGCTGTGATTGCGTCGGTCGCAGCAGGTTAGAACTGTAACGCAGGTGAGTTGGAGTAGCTCAGCTCTCGCTACAGCATCATCCGGGACACTCCGGAGAGCTGGGGGAGTAGATTTATCTGGCTGCCGTCTTTCTTGTTTGATTATGTGAGGGTCAAAATATGAACTCTTTAAAAATATCTCAAAATAGCTTTAACCGCAAAATGGATACAGCTCTTTGGAAGCCATTACATTAACAGGTAGGAAACTCTGAGTGTTGCTGGTCTTCAGACTGTCATAAACAAATTTGATGACTTATTTTTGCCTCTGACTAGCACACAGCGTAATACTCATGAATTTATAATTGTCTAGAGTTCACTGTCTTTTAAGCAACGTGATGAAGAGCCTGATAAAAATGCTCCAGAAAAAATCTGATGAAAACGGGGAGGCAATTTCCTCAATTTCATGCCCCATATGTGGTGTTTTAGAGGTGTCTTGATGAGAAGATCTGATGAAATTTATATTTCTCCATGTGATGCTATTTGGGCTTATGTACATGAGGATTTTAAGTGATTCATGTATCTCTCCTCCCTTCCAGACGTATCCCTGAATTATTTCAAGGGTGCCATGATGAAATACTATGAAATGTTGTTGTTAAGAGCAAAAGCTTTTTTCTTTCCTTTTGTTTTTATTTAAACAGGCTTATTTCATGACTCAGAGTTTTTAATCTTGTAAAATAAACCTGCAAAACACTAATAAGGCAGTCTAGATTTTATGATAAAATACAGGTTCTGGTGAAAGAAATGTAAGAGTGTCAGTTGCCCTTAAACAAAATGAAGGCATACATATTTTCATTGAATCACTTTAAATTTAACTGGAAAATTATTGGGAAGCATCACCCAATGTCTCTTGCTGTGAAGTTTTGCTTCTTCATTACATACCTATTGTGAAGAACGATGCTGTTTGGCTTGTTAAATAAAAGCCTAGGCTTTTCATTTTGGTTTTGGAGGGGTTTTTAAATTCATTTTAAAGTCATCTTTTTTTCAAATATTTTACCCAGGGTCTCGGGTTATTACCATTATACCTATTTAGCAAAGCAGGGAGAAGGTAAAGGGCTTTCCTCTTGCCTGTAAGAGACAAGAAATGCTATCAAACCTTGTATTGCAATTAATTCTTAAAATGCCACTTGCAGACAAGGTTTGGGAGGTACAAGCTCCTGCTTGCTACTTTTGATGACTCTCCCAATTGGGCTTATCACCTGTGTTTTTAACTCATTCATGGTTTCCTTGCAACTTTGTCATTAAAACACTGTGTGATTTATTTTTTTTTTTTAATTGACAGCTGCAAAATCTTCAAAACACTAAAACATCTGGAGCAGGATAGTCAAAAGCGTATGTCTTTTAAAGTAATTTGCTGACCACAGATGTCAGATTTCTTTACCTCCTTTCATAGAAGTTTTTGGGTATGAAGGGGCGGTTACTACAGAGAAAAATTACAGATACCCTTCTTAAACTGGATTTATTACTTCAGGAGGGCTGCGCAGTGCTCAAAACTAGGTGTGAGATTAAGGACTGTGTATCGACCTAAATGAGTGTATCAGAAGTATGTTAGATGTTTGCCTATTTCAGCCATTGGATGAAAATGTGAAAAGCAAAACCTAAAACTCAGCATTGTTATTTCACAGGTTTTAAAATTCCCTGTAGAGAGTTTCACGAGGCAAATTGCAGTAGGAGCAATAGTGCTGGCCTTCATGGAAATGTTTAAGTTGTGAGCTTTGGATCAGGTGCAGAGAGAGAAGATGGGGCTTTAGAAGAGGGTGTTGCCTTCAGAATAGCTGTTACCTCTGGTTTCTACTGACCTGTGACGCTGCTCGTGTCCAGAAAGGGTGGCTAAACTTGCTGGGCATAACACGGTGTCGGAATTTGGGGTGTCAAATTGGGGTCGGAAAATGGGGTATTAGAGGATCGGTTTATATTTACCTTGTATATTATGCTTTTCCTTGGTATGTTCATATACAAGAATATAAAGGAGGTTGTAGAGAGGTGGGGGTTGGTCTCTTCTCCCAAGTAACAGGTAATAGGACAAGAGGAAATGGCCTCAAGTTGCAACAGGGGAGGTTTAGACTGGATATTAGGAAAAAATTTTACACTGAAAGGGTTATCAAGCATTGGAACAGTCTGCCGAGGGAAGTGGTTGAGTCACCATTTAAAAGACAGGTAGACGTAGTGCTTAGAGATATGGTTTAGTGGCATTTTTTGTCAGTGTTAGGTTGATGGTTGGACTAGATGATCTGAAAGGTCCCTTCCAACCTAGGCGATTCTATGATACTATTATTTTTTTTTAGGATTATAGTTACTATCTGGCTGCAGGTCAAGATGGATCAGTGCCATAGGTGCCACTAGTTCCTCACTTCAGTGCCTAATCCTCATTCTGCAAGTACTGAAACTTCACACATCAGCCATAAGGTCCTTTAGAAGAGCAAGAAGAAAGACAATCTGTGGAAGTTTTTTGCTGCATTTCCATTCTGGTGTGTCTTAGATCCCTAAACTTCCTGCAGCAGCTGGTGTGTCTTTGCTGGGAGGTCTTCCAGGGAAGGTGACGGGAACAGCTTCCTGTGGAAGGCCGGCATGTTGCTTGACTTCATACTTGTTGAACTGTTCCCTATGAGCAACGCTAATTGCTTGTTTCTTGACTTTAAGCCCACTGGTTTTATGGTTTTATTTTTGTATTTTTGGGGGTTTTTTTTAGGTTACTGTCTTATTCTTGATACATAAATACTAGTTATAGAGGAGTTGCAAATGGAACAATGTTTCCCTTGAAAATTATTGCTCCTAATCAGGAAAAAATTGCTTCAATGAAGGTTTGTATCCACAATAAGACCTGCAAGTTATTAGTTTAATTTCATATCCCAGGGGCACTGTGCGCAGTGATCACCTTAGTCAAGTTCTGATTCAGGGTTTTTTATTAGCATGAGTAATCTTGTTAACTCCGAATGACCCGATGCACGTGCGAGCACTGGAGAATACCGAACCAGAGCGGGTATGCTCCAGGATGATGTTCGAAGTGGATTCCTGCGCCGAATACTTGGCAAAGAAAAATTCTTGCAGTTCTTTTTAGAAGTTGTAGGTAGTGACGAGCTGTGATTGCATCCAAATGTTGTGCAAACGTTGATAAAAATGGTGTGTGTCATTGACTTGAATGTTCTGGGAAGTTATTTCTTTGAAAAGCAGAGTGAAAAAGGCAGTGTTTGAGGAACTAGTGTGTGAGTCTCAGCTGCTAGCTGTGACTAGGCACATTTTGTGCTTATTTTCTGGTTACCCTATCCAGCTTTCCTCCCAGACTGTCCTGATGCCTTAATCTGGTCCCCCTGCCACGTACCCTCAGGGGATGCTATTCTGATACCTGCAGAGTGTTTTCAAAGGCTCAAAAATATTTTTCTCTGCTGCTGAAGGTCACCAGGTACTTTCCATTTGTCTTATGCACAAATTGGATCATTTTGCTGCTTAGAAATTTGCAGAAAGGACATGAGAGGACTTGCTGCTTCTAGACCAAAGTGAAATCTTTTCTGAGTACCTTGGGATCGGTGATTAATTTAAGCAAACAAAGGCTGTAGTACAGTTGCTTTTTGTATACGGCGTCAGCAAACTTGTAAGTAGCTTGAATTTATATACCAGATAGGTGTATCTGGCTGTTTTAAGCATTAAAATCAACTAAGCGCTAATATACTAGGAAAAAAACACGTATGTTGCTTTCAGTTACATAATGTTAGCTGGAAAAGTAATTCTTAACAATCAAAGAACTGACACTGAAAAGCTCACAATATGGAGGCGAAGAGCATTCCTTAAAACGCCAAAGCACCTGCTTCTGCGCAGCGATGGACGGTTCACCCTGGATTGTGGTCTGCATGTGAGTCAATGAGCCACAAAAGGGTTTGTGTATGGCCTTGCTAGCTAGCCTTATGTAGCAGTTAAAAGGAAGAAAAAAAGCTTATACTTCTTAAAAATAAACAAAAAACAAAATCAAACAAACAAAGCATTATAAGTTTGTGTGAGAACTTGAGCACGTGCCTACTTTGAGCTCAAAAGGCTTCTTATTCAGAACAGTTTTTATTGGTTGAATTTAGCTGATAATTTCCCTCTTAGTGTTGTCTTCCAGATTTTGGGAGATTTTTGTAGCAACTGAAATGAAGACAAGGGACTCTGTGTTTGTCCTTTTTGGAAAAAGAATTGTGGTGTAAAATTATTGCCCCAAAAATATTCATCTAAAAATGAATGCGTGAGCCGTGTCACGTCGCTCCTCCTATGAGTGGAATCTGCTGCTGTTCCACCCTGTTTCCTGTAGTTTGTTTTTCTGCTTGAAGTGGAAAACTTTGTCCCTGGTTTGGGAAGGACCGTGGTGTCATTAGGAACTAAAATTAATTTTATATATTTTTGTACACATTTGAAAGGGGCCTGTAGTGTTGTGAGATGCGATTCAAGCCGTGTTTTACAAGCCACGCTCTGGCGCTTTATTGGAGTGTTGAAAATGAGATAGTTGTAGGGTGTGGGAACCATTCCGTGTGTACTGACTGTGCTGTGAGCTGAGGGTGCCGGGCAGGTTACCGGTTGTTTAGTGACCCTGACAAAGCAAAAAGTAAATATCTGAACTCTCCTGGTACCGTGCTCTGTGAAGGCATCTCATTGGCGGTTACAGAATTTAAGTGCACAAGTTTAAGTCGTCTTAGAAATGGATGTAGCTTTAGATCCATGGAATGTTTGGAAATGTGGGTAGTTTAGTTCTTCTTAAAGGCACTTCCAGTTATGTTTTGTTGCTTCCTTTATATTCAGGTCAAGGTCTTTTCTGTTGTTGTTAATATAGCACCTAGAGGTCATGATGGGTAGGAAGAGAATTTTTTGTGCCAACACATGTAGCAAAAGCAGCAATGCATGATTTTTTAATGTGAGGGTTGGTTATGATTGAGGAAATGTTGCTTTTCTTTAAACTGTTGGGGAAAAAAAACACTTGCTTGCTATAGCGGGCATTACCCAGGGCTCAGTCTGAGTAGCCTGTGGGATGTATCACTAGTTTATCGTTCCTCATTCCTGGCCTGACTCTTCCCGTACTCTCTACCATCACTTGGTGAACTCCACCATGAGACCTGCAGTTGTCTTGCTCCAGCCACGAAAAGCACCAGGTCATTGTGCCGTTTAGTGTAAGCGAGGAGTAGAGAATCCTTGAAACCCTGTGCTAAGGTGGCAATGGGCCAGAACTACAGCAATAACTCCCTGCTCCATCCAGAGGGATTTGCTTTGGCTGGATTGCATCCCTGAGCTCCTGTGTTTGAAGGGTGGGAGAGGAGAAGGAGGAGGAGGAGGACTACAGCACATTGCTCCAAGCAGAATTGCTTTGTTGGTTTAAGAACTTGATCATCTTGCACTTGTAGCTTTCAACACAGTTCTTCAGCATTTCCCTCTCACTTTGGGCACACCTGTGCTGGGCAGGACACACGTTGCCTGGCGCATTTTCCATAAAGAATGGAATGTTAAAGTAACTAGTGATTTTGTTTTCCTCTGCCTGTGATATTACTGGGAAACGGAGGGATTGCCATATAGATGTGTCCAGTGTAACACTGTTTTCCCAATTGTAGTTGGAATAGTCATAGGCCTTTAAAAAACGTATTTTCTTTCTGGTTTTCGTAATATGATCTGTAATTTTCATTAGAGATTTTTTCTTAGAGAATCTTTCAAGTATTTTTCTTAGTATCATTTCTGATGCTGAATTTACTCCCAAGAATTCACCCCATCTTTCTAGTACCTTACAGAGTTTCAGAAACGGGGCACAAACAGTTTGTCCTCCGAGGCAGGAATTCTCACTAGTAACTCTTGATTGAGAGTCTTCACTTCTAGGTCGGCAGTTTTGAGGCATCTCCAAATGGCCTTATCTGAACAAAATGCTGAACTCACGCACTCTGAAAACCTTGAGTCACTTGTTCATTTCCGTTAAGTCACCACCGGTATGATTAATGCTGTTTTCATCTGTGGTCTTCAGAACGCACAGAGTCTCAAATGCTGCTTTAGGTGCGCTTTTTGAAAGAAATCAGGCTTCTAGTAGACCTTGTTTCTTGATGGGTTAATTCGGTACTTTAGTAACTGAAAGCACTTGCTCAAACTGACCATACCATGAACTTGAGGGTTTTTTTACTTATGATGCTTGACGCCCATAATGCTTTGCCATTGTTTAAACTGTTTTTATTTCAGTCTTCAAACGTGTCTAGAAGAGAGTTGTAATATTAATAACTCGTGACCGGCCAGCTTACCTCCAAGTGGTGTGACTTGTGTCTTTTCTGTCTTACGTTGTCCCGTGCCTGAATTGTGTATCTCGTGCTGAAAAGTGACCACGTGAAGGATTCCTGGTGCTTGTCCCGAGAGGCACTGCAAGCGCTCGGGGATGGTATGGAGCACCTGGGGTCGTGTTCAGATCAGCAAGAATCAAGTTACTCTTCATACCCTTTCCATCCTAAGTTTTCTTACAATCATTACTGGAAAATAATAGTCCTGCTGAAAAGAATTACTTATTTTACAGCCTCACTATACATATCTGTCCTAGTTGGAGAAGACATTCTTACTTAGGGCTTAACTTTAAGTATTGATATTTACTTTCCCATTTTAAATACCAATTTATCCTTGAATATTAGAGCTGCACAGACTGTTTATGCCAGAGAAGTTCGTTTGACTAGAGATGGATAAATTTTCTTCATCAGTTTATCGTTCCAAAGCCAAATGGACTTTTCACTGGGCTGAAGAATGCCAGACCTGAAATACTGCATTCTTTGCCCCTGTCTGCAGGCACATAGTAAATATAGCACTTTTGGGTGAGGCCAATCATCTGAGAATGAATAATCATTTCATTCATCTGGCTTTTGTCATTAGTTTATACTAATAAATTATTTTTATTTTTTTTTAAACTAAACATTACAGATCCTTTTTCTGTAGCTGTTCAAATAGCTTTTTAACATGTCAATAATATTGCCCTGTGTTGAGAACAGTAGACAAAAATATCATTTATTGGTAATGTTAGCTACCAGCAGGAAGACTTTTGCTCATTTATTTTTTTTTGCTAATAAATGAGAAGATGAGTTAGCCTGTTTATCATTAAATCAGATGTATATTAATTCAGATTTTGGCAATATAACTACTGCAGTATGCTTTACTTGTGAAGCATTTTTCCTGTGGCTACACGATAACCTTTTCTATGAGGGCAAGCTGATGCCAAACCCTCAGCGTGCTTGACTCCACTGGGAGGAGGGCTGTGGCTGTTTGGGGGTGTTGCTGCACCCCCAGCGATGGGTGACTGCAGGGAGTCGCATCCTTAACTGTGAGCAATGCGGACTTGATTTCAGCTGATGGGACTAACTGGTTGCCCTCCTTCTTCATCCTTTCATTGCCTATTCTCTCCCTGGTGGAATCCAACAACGTTTGCCTTATTAACGCCTAGGACTGTCTTTGAAGTCTTGTATGGCATCAGGTGGAACATGGTGAGCTAAAGGATAGACTCAGCATTGTGAGCTTTGTCCTTTCTATAGGCAATCTGAACAGTGTAGTCTGAGAGCAAACTTTCTTGTGCCTCCTAAGAGTTTTTTATAAAAGTCAAAGAACTTGGCATTTAACCTCTTTTCCTGGTTTCCTCTCTTGTAGCGCTACGTAACAAGCCCAAGGGCTACAGAACAACCCAGGAAGTGCACATCTTCACCTAAAGAGCCACCATGAACGTTCATAGCCAGTGCTCCTTTTCACTGCGCTTTCAAATGGTGCCTTGATAGGCGGCAGTCTTTCTTAGATGTAGTGGTTTTGTATATTAGAATAAGGCATAAAACTTAAAATACTTTTTTCTAAATACTGATATTTGTTTTCCTTTGCAGAATAAGAGAGCGCCTAGAGTCTGGGGGGCCGAGAGCACAGGACGATGCTGCTGAAAGGAGTCTGAGCCGCAGAGCATGCTTTGTGCCACAGTTACCCAGGTGGGCTCCAGCACAGGACTTGGTGCACCTCTAACGAACCGCAGTTTGGGCTTGTTGCTCCGTTGCTTATCATCCTCGGCCAAGGAGACTGTCTCAGCCCCAGACCAAAGTTATGCTCTGCTTTCATCGTTCCATCTGGATGGCACTTGCAGTCTGAAACATTCTAAAGCCTTTTATGTGTCTTTCAGTTTTAATTTTATCCGATTGCTAAATTACAGCTGGTCTCTCATTAAATGTTACACTGGTTTATCTCATGAGGTAGGCTGAACATTTTAGCGTATGTTTTCAGAAGTCTTTTTCTTTTACGCACAGAGAAGATGTGGCCTCAATAAATGAGGTGCTGAACTATGTATCTGGAAGTAGTTTTGAGACGTGCTCCAGACTGTTGTTAGAAACTACTCCAGTTGACTCACCTGCAGATAATGTGCTGGGTTTAAGAAGTCAAAAGCAGGTGGGGTAAAGGCATCTGTCATTGCTTTGCACACCAGTGTCTAATGAACCAATGCAGACTTTTCAGAATGTTTTAATAGGAAATGTGACATTTTCTGATGCTTCTTTTATTATTTTTTTTTCATAAAACTTTGGGGATCAATATTTAAACTCTTCATTTCAGTGCAGCTCAGTTCTCTGCTGTCTAATTACATGCTTATGCTAAAGAACGATGTTAAGGAGGTAAAGATCTGCCTTACATGATGGAGTCTAGGATTTTTCAAAAGCAGTTCTGTGACCTGGGAGCCATCACAATCCAGCAGCAGTAGCTGTCTTATAGTGCTGCATAAATAAATAAATAAATGAAAATCATATGATTGTGAAGTGTTTCTGTGGAATAGAAGCTAACTTTTCTACTAGCACCAGCTGGCACGTGGGAGCAGAGAAAACAAAGCAAACAAACAGCAGAGAAAAGTAGGAGGAACAAGGGTGATAGTCTAAAAACTGACACAGTAGGAGCCCAGCGTGAAGAATAACAAACTTCTATCACAGGATGTTTTGCATAGCAACCAGGACTCTTGTCTTCAAGTGGACTTTACTGTAACTGCAGCATTTGCTTCCTGTATGAGATAAAGAGCTGTTGTACTCTGAATGCATTTTAATCTCTATATCTAAATTGGACTAATAATTTAAAAAAATTATCTGAAGGAAACGATAGTGAAGTCTATTGCTCCTGAAAGTGTTTCCTCTTATTTTACTGTCTGAGAAGTGAGAACAGAAACATGCGTAAAAGAAACAGATTAAAGATGAACTTTCTCACCAGGTGCTGAACGCTGTCTACAAACTACTTTGTCGATGAAGGAAGAAATTGATTGGGAATTGAAAGCGCGAACTAGTTCATAATACTGCTCAACATGCGCAAAGGGGTGCCAAAGGACCCAGAAATAGCTGACCTGTTCTACAAAGATGATCCTGAAGAAATATTTGTGGGTTTACATGAAATTGGACATGGAAGTTTTGGAGCAGTTTACTTTGTAAGTATAGTTCTTGACCTCCTTTCTGGAAAACGGGGCCATTTTAAGTGACATCTTAGAGACTTTCACCATTTGTAAAAGTGAGTGCTCTTTGAGCCCTTAGTGCTTTGTGTGTGTCAGCTTTCTCATAACACATCTCAAAAATAAGTGTTTCCGGAGCACTCCTGAGCTCTTTACTGTTACAGAGGTATTTATAGTAGCAGTTCACAATAGTCTTAATAGCGCATCCGACCGTTGAGGTTAAGTATATGGTATCTTCTGTCTGATGCTGAAAGTTTAATTCAAACAGTTGGAAATTAATTTGCCAAACTGGAATTTCAAGATACTCTCCTTGGTGCTCATGTTTGTAAATCGTTGCAAATTAATAGATCTAGTGAATTAATGATTCCAAGTGCATTTGGAGTTAAAAGCTATTTTGTTAATGAATTGGTATTGTGGCTGCTTGGGTAAAAATACCATGGGAGTCGCCTCAAATTGCATTCAGGCTTTTGAATGATTTCTCTGCTGCTCTGATAATCTAGAACTTAGAGATATCTTTGAAATATTTCATTTTGCCGCCCTCCTTGTCCCCATGTTCATCTTTTAACATTTTACCTTCAATAGCAAATGCTTACATGGCAAAAGCAAAGAGAAAATCCCAAGAGAGATGGGAATTCAAGGGGGAAGGATGCATTAATCGATACAGTCAAGAGAATTTAATCTGGAAAGCAAGAAAAATAGTGCTTTTACAATTAATATCAAACAAAGCCAAATCTACAATGCTACATTTGGAAATAATTATAATCCAATCGCTATTGGGGAAACTAAAATAGAATTCACTACACAAACATCAGTCAGATTAAAGCTGCTTGATAGCATGGCCTGCTACTCCAGAACATCAGGTTCACTAGAGATTTCTGAATATCAGCCATGAAAGTATTTAGATAAGTACCCTTACGCCTGTAACTCCAGAACCGGGCTGGCATGGATTATTTGTGAGCCCTCCCGTTCACTCGTTATAGCTGTGTAAAGTGATGGAGGTGTTGGTGGAACTGTTGTTAGAACAGGAGAGGACTCTGACGTCATGTGTCAGGTAAGCAGCGCATGTATGTTTTGAGGAATAACCATATAATTCCTCAATGTATAATATGGTCGTAATGATATGGGGGGGTTCTACCATGGGGGATGGTCAACAGTGAGACAGACACTTCCAGATGTTGGGGTAAGTGACGGGTTGGTGAAAGTATAATGTTAAATGTACTACATGTGTAAGAAGATGAGGCTGTAAAACTTACAGTAGATGTTGATCCACTCCATAAGAGCAAGCATTATTTTTGGTGGGAGTAGGGAGGTCCTACCCAGTGTATTTTGAACCCAAAGGGAAAGGATGCAGGGCATGCCTTAGGGTAAAGATGAAGTAGTGGAGGTGCTCCCTTTATTGTTCAGCTCTGGTGTTCAGCAATGCTTCATACTTCAAGGGGAAGAGCGTGAGGAGTTTGAGGTCTAGTCTACCAAGCAGGGTTACAACTGAGATGTCACTAACGTTGGGTAAAAGACTTGCCATTCCCCGACGCTTCTCTTCCTCCTCTCCCTGGATGCTTTATCTAACTGCTCTGGGCTTTAAAGCCATTGGAGAGTTTAGCCAAACTGCAGCTTCTTGCAATATCCTACCAGCAGCTGCATCCTCCAAGCGTGGTGGTGATTGCAGCCATACCTGTGCTAACATCACTGTAGTAACCTAGTAATTAGATGTATCACCATTTTTCCGTGATGCTTCCTCACTTCCTTGCCCTTGTTGGAAACATAAGCTTTCCTTCCTGTTGCATTAAGCACTTTGGATCCAGTTCTTTGGAGTCTTTCCTTGCCCTGCTGTATATGTAAATCACAAACAGGACCTTGCCTGTTTGCAGTTTTCAGTTCACAGCATCCCAGGATCCATCCATTCACGTGAGGAAGACCTCTAACTCTGTGCTACTTTGTGTGGGTCATCCGAGCGCTTTTCCCTACTGTGCAGGGAATGCTGTGCATCTGTGTTGGTTTTTTTTCCCTTTTAAAAAGCTTTGTTATTAGCCTGTCTTACCCCTTAATTCTTATGCATCTTGGAGTAAGGCAGGGGCCGAGAATAAGATCCTGGATCATCGTAGCAAGATTTCTAGGGATCCTGATGTATTTGGTATCAAAAAAGGAGAATAGGTCAAAAAAAACTTTGAAGGAACAAGGCTTTCAAAATCATCAAAAAGAACAGGGAAGAGACCTCACATACACGGATTGTTCTGCTGTTGCTGCATCTCATTGATCTGTTTGTTTAAATTGGTACTGACAGTACTACAAACAGCAAATACATCAATCTGTATCTTGTCACTGTTGTTATTGTGGATTAATACGATTATTCTAGTATTAACTTCAATCTAAGCTCAATTTTTGCAAGCTGTTTTGTTTTCCAGTATGCTATTGCTAAGGCTTGGCAAGATAATTCGAAAATTCTTTTCTTGCATGAAAGAACTACTTTGTATTTCAGAAGGCTAAGAAAAAACACATCAATTCTCACAAGGTTTTAAAGTTGATGCTAACTTGACTTGAAATCAACTGAATTGATTTCATACTTGACTTCAGAAGAATAGTTTTCATCAAAACCAATGTACTTAAGAAACACAGCAAAGTGATAAAGCAGATAAGGGCAGTGGAAAGGAGGCTTTGCAAGCAGAACGTCCTTGTTTTCTGCTAAGTTTTCACTTAAAGATCTACAAGTATGGCTAAACCCACTTCAGCGAGTGGGTATTTCTCTCAAGTGTGCTTGTACAGCCCTTTAAGTTGTTTCAGGCAGGAGGATCCCAAGTGCTTGGTGCAGCAAGAACTTCACCCACAGCTGTGAGAAGATGGCAGTGCGCTCTGCGGCAAAAACCGACGGCTGAAATGAGAGATACCGTGTTCATGTGAAGATACTTGGAATTAATCTAACAGCCAGAAACACTTGGAAATTTCTTTACAACACCAGCATTAATTCATCTATTTGAGTAAAATACTCTTGATCTTTTCTGTGCTGAATCAGAACGATGAGTGGTTAGGAAGGGGTTTGCCTTATCCAAAAGTTAATTGTTTTTGGCTTTCTCGAACACATTGGAGGAGGAGTGTGTGCTGTGAAGAGTTTAAGTCTGTCAACTCCCTTTAATTCCTGTGCTCTATTGGTTCACCCAATGTGATTTTTCTTTGAAGTCGCTGTATGCATCATGGAATGTGTTTCGCTAAGACGTTACTTGAAAGTACAGTGCTCATCCTCTTAAGCAGCTGAAAGAAGGATTTACCACATTTAGCTTCTATTGTATTCAAAGCTTTTAACTGTCACTAATTTATTTTTTTGTCCCAAAAATGGTAAACGGTTGGAGGTACTGGGATTTCAACAACTCTTTTAAGACTAAAGCTTTCAAGTTTTCTGTCCTTAACATGCAGAAATGAGGCCAGTGCCAACCCAGACAAGTTAGAGCTCTTTCCAAAACTGAGTTTTCAGCCTCTGGTCACCGTCCCTCTGTCACACAGGCTGGAGAAAAGTAAATTTTGCTGAGTGGAGAATATTCATTGTACAGCTGAGCTCTCGTGCAGTGAAAGGAAGGTTCCTTTTTTTTAATTGAGATAAATTCCAGAATGAAGCATCTTCTTGAAACTGGAAATTGAAATATCTGTTTGAGACTATGAATGTCGTATGGGCTTTGTGGATTAAATTATAGAGATTTTGATACATCTGTTTATTTGTTTCTTTGGAAAACACTTTTCCAAAGGTTTATGTAAAACTATTTTTACTGCAACTCCAATAAAACTGCATTTTGCATGTTCTCAGGAGATACAATATTGGACCTTGCTCTGCACATCAATAGAGGCACAGCAAGCGTAAAAAGGGCCAAGGGAGGAACAGTGGATATGGATAGATAGACGAAGTCAGGAAAAAGTGTTGTAATATTTGTCTAGTAAGTCTTATCATGAGGATGATGTCCCTGAAGTGTAGGAGCTTGCCAGGATGTCATATAGGAGAAAAAAGCCTGCACTTGCCAAAGGCACAGCTCACTCCATGGGGAGGAAGAAAAATGAAACTTTTTTTACAATCTATTTCTTTCTCCCTACTCCAGGCTACAAATTCCCACACTAATGAGGTGGTGGCAGTCAAGAAAATGTCCTATAGTGGAAAGCAAACGAATGAGGTAAGATGAATAAAGCCAATTCTGCATGCAGAAGCTGTTGCGACCATAATGTAAATCTGCACAGTGAAATTAGCTGCGTTATTTCATTTGACGCTAGCGGACCAGCTTTTTAATGCTGTAGTTGTTGCTCACTTCCATAGGAAGCGTGGAGGTTTGTGGAGGGAAAATGAGTTTATGCAAATTTTGACAAATAATTCAGTTTAAGGGAGTAGGAATTCAGAATGCTTGGAGGGTGGTTATTTCAGTAATAAGTGCATTAATATCAAGCTGGCAACTGGAACCATAACCACAGCTCTTTGAGGCGACAACTGAAATGTGTAGCTGACTTGAAACGCTTTTCAGGATCTATAACCTAAAATTACCTAGACCTTCTACTTGGAATATCAGTCTCACTTCAACTGTTGCTTGTTCGTTGCTTCTCTTCTGTCTCTGTGTTGCGATGCTTTGCCCTTGGGTTGACTCTGTTCGTTTGGATTGATGGGCTGATAATGCAGTAAAGAATGTGTTTGTTAGGAGCAAACGGGGATGGTTTAAACTCCTTTTTCCTTGCTTACCTGTTGCTCTCACACGTGTGCTGAGGTTTTCCAAATGCCGGTTGCCTCGTGCAGTGGTACAGAAAGCAAACCGCTGCCGTCTGTAGCACATACTGTAGGTGGTGGTGTCTCTTTTGGGGCAGGTGGGTTTGTTACTAAGTTTTTGAGACCACTGGACAGTTCAATAAGCAAAACAATGCTTTCAGTAAACTATATTGCAGATAAAATAAGGAAAAAAAAAAAAAGTATTGCAAACTTCAAGCTATTTAAATATTTCCTGAGGGGGTCTTAATGCAATAGAGATCCAGGCAACTTCAGTTGTGTAGTAGTGCTTTTGCAACTATGACTCTTATCGTCTTCACGTTGTGAAATAGTTTTATGGCTGCTTTTCAGCCTGTACTACAGTGGGTGGTGTATGAGAGTAGGTAGGGGATTAAGCAGAGAAATGTATTTATACCTTTTCTCTTTTTCTTATTAGAAATGGCAGGATATCATCAAAGAAGTCAAGTTTCTACAACAGCTGAAGCACCCCAACACCATAGAGTATAAGGGCTGTTACCTGAAAGAGCATACGGCATGGGTGAGTGAGCGGCGTGGCGTTTGGAGGGCTTCATTGAGCAGAAATTGTACAGTACAGCAGTCAGATATTCAGTACATGCAGTGTCTTTACGTGCAGCAGTATTCATCCCATGCTGCCTGTAGTCCCTTTCATCTGAAGAAGCTTCCTGGTAATTCAAAGAAAATAGTTATTTAGGACATTGGAACAAATCCCTGCTTCTCTGAGGCAGGCCTCTGTGTTTCTGCAGATTAAACAACTATTATGGAACATCCTCTACAATATCTCCCTACAAAGTTCTCAGTGCCTAAATCTTCTTTACAGCAATGAAAGATGTCTTGACACTGCTGGAATTCTCAGAGCCTTTTATTTTGTTTGTGGCTTATTGCATTTCTTGCTTCTACTGTTTCTCAGCCATTCCAGTAGTAACTGTGGGGGAGTGTCTACCCTTTCATTTAAAACCATGTTTTTTCCTTGCAGTTGGTTATGGAGTACTGTTTAGGATCAGCCTCTGATTTGCTAGAGGGTAAGTTTTATATAGTCTTTGGTTTTCTTTTTGCTGGTGCCCCTTCTGAGTATAGTGGGAGACTGTATTTTGCTGATGGTAGAGGTAAGAAATGCCGACTGGTATTTTGCTGATGGTAGAGGCGGTCTGTCTGTACTACTCCATTCTGTAGCTAAAATGCCTGTGCTTGTGATACCAAGGGTAAGCTGAGGCTTTCCCAGGGGGCCAGTGCTACATATAGTTGGCATGTACACTTATATGTTGTAAAACGAAGGGATGAATGTATATAGCTATGTTCCTGTAATTTGCGCTTGCTTAATGACTGAAGCAGACTGCCTGTTTTCTGACTATCCATAACAAAAACCTGCAGAGATCACCTCCGTCCTTGACTTCCAGTTCGTAGGAATAGTTACAGATGGCTTTATAAGAACAAGGACTGATATGACCTCAAAACTAGAACAGCAGCACCTGCAGAGGCATTGGGAATCTAAGCTGAAATTTGCAAAAACTAGTACTTTTTGTGGGCCATATCTTTTGTGTCTAAGATATGGTCAGCCAAAGGCATATGCTGGTTATATTTAGGGATATATGGAAGGTGCTTTGGGGCATCGTTTTGTAGCTGGTATTCCTCGTTTTCCTGGTTTTTATCTATTGAGGAAAAAAAAAAAAGAAGTGGCAAGTTTTCCTTGCTAAGGACCAAACAAGTATTTCAAATACATTTGGTGAGCTGCACTCAGCCATCTCCTGGTGTTAACAGTAGCTCGTTGGCCCTAGCAGAAATGGGAAGAAAAATGTGGTTTCCAATGATGTGAAACACACGCACAGGCTGTGCGTAGACATAGAGCTGCTAATGGCCATCAGGCCGTCAGAAACTAGTACGACAAAGATGATGTCCACCTCATAGCTTCTCTCTAAAAATGCTTTCTCAGGAAAAGCTCCCACTTATCTTCTTGCGTTTTTTTTTCTTAACTTTTTTTTTTTCCCCATAGTTCACAAGAAACCACTTCAGGAAGTGGAGATTGCTGCCATCACCCACGGTGCCTTGCAGGGGCTGGCCTACCTGCACTCTCACTGTAAGATTCATAGGTAAGGCTAGAGCTTGGGGCTGGCCTTCCATCTTCCGCTCTCTGGAGTCTGAAAATAGCTTTGCTGTGTTTAAGCAACTCTGGTAAAGGTTATTCTACCAAAATTTTCTCTAATGGACATATCAGTACTCCAAATGGTAGATGTATATAAATAAAAGCTGTTGGCTGTTAAGGAGTGCATTTTTTTTTTGGTTGAAATAACTTCATGTGGCTATATCCTGTGGTGAATTTTCTTCCCTGTTAGCAATTTTTCTCTGCAGACCCCGGTAACAAAAAATACACCTGAATGTTGGCAGTAAACACTGACAGGAAAATATTGCCCTATATTTGCCAAATAAAGTGGAGTGATAGAGCAAGAGTATTTTTAAGACTAGACAGTGTGAAAATTTTTTACATATGAGTAAGTAAAACTTTACGCTTTCAGAAATCAGTGGATGAAAGCATTAAGCCAAGGGTAAAACTACCTTAGGATAAATCAGAGCATGCAGGCAGAGGAAGACTCTTGTAACAAGCTGTTTGTGGATGCAGCTCCTAGATCTGTCTTTCATAATGCGGTATTTTTCAGGAGTTTGGATTTTTTTGGACTCATTTGCCAACAACGTTGCGTGTTCTTATTTTATGGTTTTTTGTCGTCTAATTTTGGGTACTGCTGGTATGTCGGGGACTTGTGAAATGGTGGAATGAGAGGGGAGTCACGAGAATGAGGCAACTTGAGGCTAATTTATGGGGCTAAAAGCCTCTTTATAGTCTACCAGCAAGCTTTGCACAGAAAATTGGTATATCTGAGGCTGAGACGGTGAGGGATTTTTACAGAGGCAGGAATTATTTGTCACTTGTTAGAATAACTATTTGGGGCATATCTACACGTGGTTATTAAATCGTATTTAAGTAGAACATTACTTTAAACATAAATGCCAATTTATGAAATTAAAATAAGATGGCTTTTGAATAGCCCTTTGCATATATGCCCTTACTTGAGCATAAAAACACCTGTTCTGAAATGTTTTGTGTGCTTTCAAAGTGCGTTGAATTCTTATTTATAGTAAGTGACTCACCGTATGGATATTATTGAGAATTAGTTTTTCTTGGTACTTGTTAGGACTTTCTAACATGGTGCAATTATTTTGTTGTAAATTAAGCAATTTCCCATACTGAATATGAGCTACTCTGTGTGAGCTTGGTATTAGCGTGCTTATTGCATATCAAGAAGAAAGCTGTTATTTCCTCTTTAAATCTAGAAAAAGTTGCTCTGCTGTTGCAAGTTTATGCTAGAAGTACCACGCAGGTCTTCGCTATCTAGCTGTCGGGGTTTTCTTACAAGAGGTGTTCTGCCTTGTAACTTCTGAGATGGGAAGGCAAGTCTCTCTCGGAAAAGAGGACCATCAAGAGATTTCTAGTTTACTGGTAGATGTTGTATCTCGAAAAGGAGAGGTGACAGAGTGCCGTTTCTGAACTTTGTTGTTCAGCAATGAGGAGTGCTGTGCTGACGGACACAACTACAGGGGAGCGAAACCCCCGTGCTCGCCTCTGTTGGGGCAAGTTCCAGTAGCACCGGGGAAAGTAAAGCAAAGGTGGAATGAGAAGGGACCAGAGCTGGCAGCTGGGTCAGCTGTGGCTTCCCTGTCCCACAGCAAGGAAGGCAAAACGAGCGTGACCTAGAATGGAGGGACACCTTGTGGAGATGAAAGACAAAGCAAGTCTCTAATCTCGCCTCCTGAGCTCCCCGAGCATCTCTGCTACCACTTAGTTCTAACGTCACACGCTGTGGGATGGCAAAGGATGAGATTATTTTCTGTTTAAGTGCAGGCACAAGACAAACCTAAGTTAGCAAATACATTTGCTGGTATCTAACGTGGCCGCCGAGTCCTCTGTTGATTGTTGTACGGTGATGGTTGCAGTGGAGACGATAGCAAAGGGGACAGCCTGAGTTGGCTCTTTTGTATGAGACAGCTTTAGCGCTTCTCCTCCAGCAGAAGTGACAGATGTACAGCCCCAAAACATGAAGACGCATCAGGACATGTTTGAGTAGCACATGTGTGTAAAAAAAAAAAAAAAAAAAAAAAAAAAATCCATAAAACTAGTTTTGAAGTGATGCTGTCCTGGGAATGGGGGAATAGAGGTTCTGACTCCAGCTCTGTTGCTGAAATACTGGAAGCAAGTTTCTGTCTCTGTGGCTCTCTTTACCCCAGCTTTGTCTCCCCTGTGTGCTGCCCTGGGGAGACAAAGGCATCTCACCAGCATTTGTGTCGCACTAAATTTAAAGGATCTTTCAGCTTGCCTATTGTCTAGGTCTACAGTGATATTGGGTTTGTATTTGAAGCACAAATCATTATGCTTCAACTGTTGTGCGATAATTCAGTGTACGCTCTTCCTCTGCACTAAATACAGGATAGCTTTATTTCCCTTCCCATTTCTCTCATTAGCTCGGTTTTCAGAGTCAGAGGATGAGTGTGTTTGGCAATACACACTAGCTTGTTTGTGTTGGAGGTCTGCTACTACTGATAAGTGGCTTTGGTGTTCAAGGACTTACAGTTGATCACCAGATAAGGAAAGCTGATATTTTCTTGAGGTAAAAGAAATGATTTATTTTTTTTTTTAAGAGATGGCAAAGAGACGTTCCAGACTGTATGGTGTATACAGCCGGGCTGACAGGGGCCCCTTACATTTACGTTGAGGCTCTGCCCCATTTACGTTGAGGCTCTGCTTTTGCAAAAGCAAATAGCTTTGCCCATGTAAAGGTACCTGTGGCATACCCAGTGGGCGATATGCCTTTGTTATTGAAAGGCTGTATCAGGGTTTTAAGGAACTTTTGCTATATTGTGATTTTTCAGCTGGCAATGTGTAAGCAGACCTGAATTTCTTAAAGCAATCCTCCTTCTTTTCTATCAGATGGGTGGAAGAAAAAAAAATATTTCAGGTATAACAGACAAGTCTGCAGAATCCTAGATATAAAAGTAAACGGTGCTTAGGTGAGTTCTTCCCTAACTTTGAACAGGGTCATTGCCAAGTGTCTTGGAAGGTATGCAAATTGAGGTAACCTTTCCCAGCATTTCATGGGCAGTTAATTTGAAATTAACCCACTTACTGCTGGACTTCAGAAATTTATGGTGCCAAAGGTGTTGAATGTGTCTTGTGCCTTTTGTATTGCAGTAGCTTCATTATCGTTAATCTCCTAAATATATGGAGTATCAGAGAGTTGTAGAAAGGACAAGATAAGGGAACCTAGGGCATTTGAAAGATGAAAATAATGTCTGCTGTCGTTTAAGGTGTCACAGCTGGGTATTAGGATACATCTCTCCTGGATCTCAGTTTGGGGTCTCAGCCTTGCAGCTCATCTCATCTCATCTCATCTTCCCTCACCCCCTGCCCTTTCTGGGTGCAGACAGGTTTCTATTCCCAAAAATGCTACTTATCTGATTTCTCTAGCTTTCCATAATAGAAGATTCTAAATATTCTCAGGTTTTTATGAATGCTTAATTGAGAAGAAGTTAGTGGACTTCTGTGTGTTTGTAAATTTTTGCAAGTTACTCTACTGTAACCAGAAGTGTGCTTTTCTTTTGTTCTTTTAAAGGGATATTAAAGCTGGAAATATTCTTCTAACAGAACCAGGTCAAGTGAAATTAGCTGACTTCGGGTCTGCATCTATAGTCTCCCCTGCCAATTCTTTTGTGGGAACGCCTTACTGGTGAGTAAAACCTGCAATACTTCAGTCCTTTAATAAGACTTCTTTCTTCCATTTCCAGCGTTTCACAATCTGAAAATAATATCTGGCATAAAAATCTCTATTAACCAAGCAGTTTTCTTAAAATCCCTGTGTCCAGCTCTTCAGGAAATGCGTTTTTATTGCCCGTGAGCAGAGAGTAGGCTGTGCAGCACTTTGAAATGATGACACCAGTTAATGTTTTGACTGTTGTAATGCCATTCCTTAAAAATCATTATCGCTTGCCATAGGTACGGGAACTAAGACAACCACATGGAGCAAGGGAATCCTGCTAATGTGGCCATGCAGACTGGAAGTCACGCAGCTACTTAAATTCTGTTTTGAAGAAACTTGCTTAAGGGTCGCTTAAGTTGCTTGGCATTCCTAACATAGTGGACCAGCATAGCTTTATGCTCCACTTATTTTGTGGCAGACGCCCCAGGCATTGATGGGAGGTCATCTATTGCCAACCTCTGAACAAGTCCGTTTGGCAGGAAGCCTGCTTCATCTTTGAAGACAAAAGTTAAGAGGCTGAATTTTTGCAGGCTGGGCCCGCTGCATCTTTCCTCCCCCCTCCACTCATCCCTTTATGCTGGACCACCATATTTCCTTGCTGTTCCAGATTTCCCTGTTCCTTTCATAGCTACACTCACAGGCTGCATATATCTGCTGGAAAATTCTCCTGGTGTGCCAATGGAAAAACCCACCATCTCTGGTGAGAGTGCAAGTGATGCCTTTAGGACTCTCCCAGGCCTTGCTGTCTGCCTGCAGGTACCATGCCTTTGAGATGGGTGTGGGTCTCCCATGTGCCAGCATGTTGCGCTAACAGCGAGATGATCAGGTTGGCCTCTTAATTTACTTTCCTTTCTTAAACTGCCTCTTGGAAGAGTTGCCTAGTGCAGGCAAGCATCGTTTCATTTCAGCATGGCTTTCCTCAGCTCCATGCTGGCTCTTTGTGTTCTGGTCTGCTGTGCTGCTGAAGATAACGAAGCCATCTCGTTTTAAGCTGTGTGCCGAGAGTCACGATTTGTATCCCCTAACTCGCACGTTTTGCACTGTTGTTGGTAGGATGGCACCAGAGGTGATCCTTGCTATGGACGAGGGACAGTATGATGGAAAGGTGGATGTCTGGTCTCTTGGGATCACGTGTATTGAGTTAGGTGAGTAAATACCTGGCAGCTGAGATGAATCATTAACTGTCTGCAACATTTATGAGGAAGACCTGAAAAAATGGAAGATTTCAGGTTTTTTTTTTTCTTTAAAAAGCCCAACTTGGAAAGCACTGACAGTTGAGTTAAATCTTTTACTCACTGGCAAATCAAGAATGAGCCACTAGTGCTGCTGTGCTTTAATGTTAACCTGGTGTGCTCAGTTATTCCCTTAGTAACTAGAGGATTCTAAACCATGGTTTCTAGTCTGTATTTTTCAAGCTGGGTTTTGAGAAAATTGTTCCAGCTATTATGTCAAGGGAACTGGTGTCCTAAGAATTGTGTCAGAAGGTTCCTACGTTTAATTTTCAATTCTTCTTACTTCCCCACTCTCTGAAACAAAAAAATCTTCAATCTCAGCTGAAAGTTTGTGACACGAATCAACGTGGACAGGTTCTTTACATGAGAAGAAAAGGGTTTGCACTGCAAAGGGCAAATGATACGCAACCACACAACCTGAAGCAGATGTAGATGTGATAGCAGGTATACAGAGCAGATGTGTGCACGTGAAGTTTGACATTGCATGTGCTGAGTAGATTATTTTCAAAGATACTTTTGATATGGATTATAATTGACAGCAGGACATCAAGAACTTATTGGGAGGGCAAGTTCACCGAAAATGTTATTTATCAATGTTTAATCAGCAGAAATATATATGAGATAACAAAGAGGGGGACTTACAGAATGGGAAGAACTGTTGACCCTGATACAGAGATGATAAGGTGTAAATAACTAGTAACTTCCAATGTTGCATTTCATGTGCCAGCACTAATACCTTGCTGACGCAATCTGTATTTTGATATAAGGAATGTAAAAATCACAAGTTCTAGACTTCTGTTCTTCCACGTAGCCACTGGTATTTTCTTTGTGTGGAGTTTAGAGTAATTATGGCCTCTCAAGAAGTAAATCACAATGGCAGAATAGGGACTGTGCTACCCTATGTACGCACCGACTCTTGATAATAGAATTTCTATAGAGCTTTTCAGCCCAGAGCCCCAAAGCCATTTTACATAGTTGATGGGTTTGCTTTTTCTTAATATTACCCTTTTAAGAAGTAATAAGCTTTAAAAAAAAAAAAAAATTTTGAGCTTTGCCTTTGCATGATTCCATATCTGAACATGGGGTCAGGTAGCAGTGGGAGGAAATCTCTTGGCTTTCTTTGAATGCTGAAGTCTAAATTTCTTGTGTAGCTGAAAGTAAGTAGTGTTTAGAGGAAAGAAAATGCGGTGGTTTGCATGCATGCTGCATGGGAAGGACAAGTGATTGCTCTGACCTGACATGAACTTAAAAATCCTGGCATTGTGGGCTGATTGGCATGACCAGCCGTAGATGGTGGTGAAAACTGGCCTTTCTCAATTTCTGTGTGAGATCTGCTGCACTCCTGGAAGGTCAGGGGCTGGTAGGTAGGTGTCCTCTCAGTGCAAGGACTAGGAAGACTTTTAATGAGGAGGAGTTACTGACACATCTGGCAAGTGAATTTGGTAAACTGTCCTACTTGCAGGTGACGGCCAATGGCAAATGCAACAGGCAGCCACTCTTTTCCCTTAATGCAGATGCTAGAGCAGCGCATCAAAGATCTGTAGGGATTAATACACGAATTTCCTAGCCCTGACATGCCGTGTGTCTAAGCTCTGTTTTAGTCAGCTTCTGCTGATTTTACCATAGCAGGTCAGGTGTGAAATGTTGCCGATAAGGTAAAATTTACTGGAAAATTTACCTTATAATTTGCATCCTGTTCTCTTTGGATTTTGTCATCCCCTCTTCAGGTGAATTAACAGCTTTCTTTGAGTGGTTGTCCTGGTCTAACCTAGAATATTAAAATAATTAGCATAAATGTGTTGAGGACAGTAATGAGCTATTGATTTACCAGTGACACCCTGCTCATACTTCCATATCTTTCTCCTTTTCTTTCCAGACTGCCTTATCACACCTTTCTCTTCTCTTTCTAGCTGAAAGGAAGCCTCCACTTTTCAACATGAATGCAATGAGTGCCTTATATCACATAGCCCAGAATGATTCCCCTACGTTACAGTCAAATGAATGGTAAGAGAGCTATTACCAGGCTTTTTTTTATATTTTTTTTTTATGCTCTGCGACACTCTCTACATGGTTAAAGTCTGACAAGAAAAGTGCTTGTTGCAACGTAGTGATTTGACTGCATCCTCCAATAACGCTCCTGTGTAGGCAGGCTCAATTTTGACCTTCTGTCGCTTTGGCTGTGCTACAATCTAAATGTGTGGAGGTGTTAATTACGGGGCTGTAGATGCTGTAGGAATTAAAATATTCTTGGATGCATTAAGCCAGCCGTTGCTCAGCATCAGCAAAGTTTCCAGCTGCAAAAGATTCCTGACAGCAGAATTGTTAGCACTGTAGTGCGGCTGAAATGCGGAGAAAGGGAGGGGGGAGGTACACGGAATATAGAGGTAATTAGATTTATTTTTCAGTGAGGGACTTCAAAATTCATCAGAGCTCTGTGACTAGTAAATACTCCCCGTGCTACAGGCTTGTTCCGGAATCTGAGCTTTGCTACAAGAACACTTTGTTATTCTGTGGGAGCAAAGGGGTTACCCCGTTCCCAGTTTTCCATCCTCAAGAGTGGCACGTAACTACCGAGTGATGCTTGGCAGCCGCCACAGATAGCTTGAAACAATAGTTCCTGGGGAGGTGTGGAAACCCCCCAGTTACACTGCTAGGCATTTAAGTAGCATAATTGTTTCATTGCTGATCATTTTATCAAAAACATGGCAGTTTCCTTATTTCATCATCTCTGTTTTGTCCATTTTTCAAGACTGAAAGAACTTGGTCTCACAGCTGCACGCTGGTACCCATGTTCGGGGCAGAATTTGCAATGCAGAGTAGAGACAACTTGTTACTACGGTGTAAGAATCAGTATTCTTGATAGCAAGCAATTTTGTTTATAGTCACCTGTTTGCTCTCGGTGGCTTTGAGAACTCAGGGAGTAAGCAAGGTGCCTTGTGTGCTGCTTTCAAGATCGATGGCACCGAGAAAATCAGTTTTCTTCTTTCCAGTTGTGATACAAGCTCATGTATAACCTAAGCTTTCTTGAACTAAGCGTTGTATCAAGGTGCTTTGCTGAGTCAATGTTACAAACGGTGGGAAGCTTCTAGAGAGCCGTTTTATCAGCTGGCTTAAAAGAGTGCGTTTCGGGACTTACCAATAGTTTCATTGTCATCTCTCTTTAAGTAGTTGAAGTAAAATTGAAAATAGTGACTGGTACACATAGTTCTTGCTTGGGTTTTCAGTTTGTGGTTGGGGGTAATTGTGTCTGTGTTTGTTTTAAGTCTTTAACTGTTGAAAGAACTGATGGGATCAACTTACTCAGAATTTGGAAAACTCCAGTTAATTTCTCTGCCCTAGAACTAAAGAACAAATTAGCCGAGGTTTTCCTTTTGCTTTGTGCTAATGAGTCTGCATGCATTCCAGATCTTAAGCTTCTCTTTCATCTAGAATTTTTTTTTTTATTTACAGGTCAGACTCCTTTAGGGGATTTGTTGATTACTGCTTACAGAAAATACCTCAGGAAAGGCCATCATCAACAGATCTGTTACGGGTAATTTTCAAATCTTTTCCAGAAATTTGCCAAAAACCTGTTTGTCTACCAAAATAATTCTAAAGATAGTGAACACATATCTGCCCTTCTAAAAAAAAAAAAAGTAAAAAAGTTATTTTAGCTCTCGTCTGAGAGAGTTAAATCAATAGAGTTTTGGGGTCTTCTAAAGAGTATTATACCCTGTTTAACTTTGTTTCCTGACTTTGCCAGTTATGTCAGTCACAATTCTCTTTACAATGTGACGCTCAAGAGTTGGACTCCTGCAGTAAAGTAGAGGTAGGTTGTGTGGTAAAGCAGTGACACTGCTGAGTGAGGGGTTATTTGCGGGAGCAGCCCAGCACCTGCTCCTCTCACACCCCAGCGCTCTGCAGAGCTTACATTTGTGCTGGAGAACTTGCAAGCCTCATGGGATAGTATTGTGAATAACAGGTTTTTTAGCTGAAGAAAGGACCTGTCAGCAGGAAGGATATAGAAGAATTTAATCTTGATATATTTTTTTTAAATATTTTTTTTCCAACACAGTACTGTATGTACTTTAACTGAAAGTATGACCAAGGACAAACAGGTCCAGAGCTGGGTTAGTTGAATCCGTGCTGTAGAAGTGAATTCCAACCAATAGTTTTCTGCGTAGGCAGGACTTTGAAGCGTGTTTCCTCCTGCTTTGGTGAAGAAGGAATTTCCAGCAGCCTCTCTGCTGTCCTGTGCTGTCAGTGGGATGCCCCGAGCTGTGACTGTGCTGTAGTGTGTGGTCCCTCAAAAAGCAGACAGAAATGAGGGAGGAAACCGGAGGCAGCCCTGTTTGCCCTCTAAATGGGGGCAGAGGGAATGGTGAAACTATAACTTGGTGCAGCTTGTGTGAAGCAAAGACCTTTTTGGAGCAGTTATGCAGCTTTGTGTAAAGTAATGTAACCATTAACTAGCTGATATTCTTTTTTTTTTCTTTTTTCTGCTTACCTTCAGTAAGGAAAAATGCTATTTTTCTGCTGTGTAACAGGCAATACTTGCTCCTAAGCTTATATGCAATTCCAGTAAGATTTAAGGCTTGTAATTTGCTACACGCTTTCTCTGTGGAAGTGACAGAAAATCTAAAAATCCATTTTAATTGCTACTCAAAATCTAGACTTAACCAGTCTTCCTAAGATGCGCAGGCAATAGCAAATCTTCTGCGGAGCTGGTAGCGCTCTGAGAATTATACTCCACATGACCAGAGGATTGAGCTGTTAATAAAGATTTACAGATAGTGGCTGATTATTTAAAGGAACACGGGTATTAGAGATGGAAAGAGACTGGGTGACCTACGTTTATCTCCTGGTCAGAGCAGGGTTGTTCTGTGTGGGGTGCTCTGAACCATCCTGTCTTGTCTTTATTTTTTTTGGCAGATGCAGATGAAGTTCAGGAAGGTTATCTTGACCTTTTTTGCTTAGTAATGCTAATGTGAACACGATTAATTCTTTATCCGTTGATACCTTTTGAATATGCATCTCTTCATGATCGTTCTGTCTGATCTCAGTTCAGCTCTTAGTTTTGCTGTATTGTAAATCATTCACTTGGGCCTTTCTGATCCACTTTTTTGGGTTGGGTTTTTTTTTTGTCTGAAGTTCCTGTGGCTGGATGGGCATTTCTGGCGCTACCATACATCTTGTGAAGTGTTTGTTGCTGCAGGCGTGGTTAGGTGGGAGCTGGGAAAGGCTGGCTGTGCTCTGCTGTGGTGGTGGTGCTGTGTTCTTTTGACTGCTGTCTGGTGCATGAGTGCTGACAAATTTGGTGCCAACTGTAGATCCCTCCTCATATAAGTACTTATCAAACATACTTTGCATCTGTTTTCTTAATTGCGTATTTCCAGACATGACTCTTTTTTTTTTTTTCAGCTTCTGTCTCAAGTTGTGCAGTGTTGTATTTCTGTCTGTGTTTCTGATCTCCATTTTCCAATAATTTCTTTGTCCTGGATGGGTTTTGAGCACCTCCTTTTGATTCATTAACATCTTGTAATGTATTTCCTTCTTTGCTATATTTATGTATCATAATTAGCCGTTAAAAGTAGCACGAACAGGATAGGCCTAGGTTAATTTCTTCCCCTAATCAAACCACCAAACCCAAAAGTTGTTTATATCCCTTTAATAGTTTCTATACCCAATTAATTAGAACTTGTTTTGGAAATAATGGTATCGTTCGGGAAAGTGCCTTGTACGGGTTCATAATTGCCAAGAGCATGTAGGAGGGGGACCTGTGCTGGCCGTGATGTGTCCGGAGTTTGCCAAAGTTTTGTCAGTGAATCATAAATCAGTTCCAGGTGAAGTCACTGGGTTCCCGTTTACAGAAGTATAGGAACTGCTTATAACTCCAAGGGCTTCGTGTTTGGGAAGTTCAGTAGCAGCTTCCGTTAGAAGGTAGAGATGTATGAAATCCTGTCCAGCCCCTTTTCCATCAGGGTTTGTGTGGTGGTTTTTTTTAAGCATTTCCTTTATTTAAAATTGATGAGTGGCCCTTCTATCCCTCTGGTTGCTGTACATAGCTGCTGGTGAGAACTGCATGGCATGCTGCTGTTCCACACCAGGTAAACGGGACTCAGTTTTGCCTTAAATATTTGAGCAGGGGAATTGCTAGCCGCTTGATTTCCACAGCAGGTTAGATTGCTGCTCTGTGGCTACCTGACAGCCTTTTCATGCTGATATTTTTGTTCGAAGGCTACCATTCAGCCTTTGGTTGATAGCTTCGCTTGTTGCTCTTTCAGCTCAGTGAAATGCATTCTCATGGATGTTTCTGAGCCTGTTGGCTCTTGAGGAGAGAAACAGAAACCTTGCGCACTTTAAGGAACAGCGTTGCACTCGCTCTGTCCTTGCTTTAAGCCTGGACCACGTAGAATATTTAACCCTCATGCCTTCACTCGCCAGGTAAAGGCGGATGAAGGAAGTTGTTTGTACTCTCTCTTCAGTGCCTCGTATATTTTTATTTTTTTTTCCTGCGATACATTTGCGCTGTGGCACATAACCGGCGTTTTGTTCTCTGGTTCTGCTTGCAGCACCCTGACAATCCTTTGACCAGCTAATAGGTTTATGTTGTGGGTTTTGGAATGATTCATTCATGTGGATTGGCAGCCTTTCTGCTCTCTAGGAATCGTGTAAGTTCACTGAAGGATATGATTTCATGAGTACCTGCGGCTGGAGTCTGTACAAACAATTGGAGCTGAGCTCCTATGCTTAAGTCATGTATAGTCAGTCTTTTTATTTGGTTTTAGACTTTCAGAACAGTGGCCTAGATGTTCCCTCCTGCAGTACCTCTCCCTAAAGCTTGTTAGATTATAAGATTGAAGATCTTTCTGTGGTTTTTCGGGTTTTTCGCTTGTGTACAGTGAATAGGGATAGAACAAATATTTTTTGTGGCCACGTTTTCTTAAAGAGAACTGAATTTTTAAATAAGGTGCTTGAGAATTAATACAGTTTGCATTCTCTATCCCAGATGAAAATAGTCAAATGACTGTAGTGATATTACAATGCAGCTGAAATAAAAAATAAATAAAAAAAACCCCTCAAACCCTCTCATCAATATTTTTTTCTTTTACTAGTAAAAGCAATTGTAAAACTTCTTTTAAACACTTCTTCCCTATTTTTCTCAGCTTGCATGACACTCCCAGGAGACTTGAGTTCTATTAGACACCACCAACTCGGTACATGCCTTTAGAACTGACCTCTTCCTCCCTTTGAGTCGTTTAGGTTCTGTTGTTTGTGGTGGTTTTTATTTGCAATTTGGAGCCAGCAGGCAAATTAAGTCCTTTCAGCTATTGTTTCTTAGAGTTGCACAGTACCTAGCAGAGGGGTGCCTACATCTTTTATGTGCCATTTAGACAATTAGGTAATGTGAGTGAGCAGTCAGAATTGTATTCACGTTGGCTTTCACTTCTGTGCTTCTGCCCTGCAGCTTCCGTGTGGTCGCGTCCTGATATTTGGGTAGCGCTTGAATGTGAAGCATGTAGTCTGTCCAGTGAAATGAGTATTTGCGCTGCTAAAGAATACGCATAAACACGTAGACACTGGACATATAGGATGGATTTAAGTTCAGAATCATTGTTGCAAATGCATTACTGCTTTATAAAAATTATCCGCAATGAGATAAAAATGGTTACCCTTTTTCTAATCATAGGTAAGCTGCAGATGGTTGCTGTTTACACAGAAATAAACGGTGGTTATCTGCGCTGAGGAGCAGAAATGATTCATTTTGCTTCTCTGTGAAATGGTGTTTGGAACTTTTAGCTATAATTCAAAAACGAACACCATCACTACTAGCAAAAAATTGATAGTGAAATGATTAGCTGTCCCCATTAGCAATACTCAAATGCACAACAGTTTGAATTCAGTTAACAACAAGAAATAAGCCTGTGGCATGATACGGCCCATGTTTGTTTACAAATCATTAAAAGCAGATCAGCTCGTCCTTTCAACTTTTTTTGTATGTAAGACTTGCCTTTTTTGAGCACTGGCTTTTATGTATCGGTTAATCCAGCTACAGTTGGATGTAGCAGCTCTTGAACTTGAGTGATGGCAACACATCTAGGGTAGAGATGCTCTTCCCTGTCCCGTGGGACCCCGAGTTCACCAGGTGTGGAAGGAGCTGGGAGGCCAAGTGGGCAGACATGTGCCTCTGGAGAGTTTCTTTGCAGGTGGGGTCCAGCTGTTGAGTGTCTCTAACAAAAGGCAAGTGCAATGCAGGGCAGAGTACAAGTCTTTTCCCCTTTCTCTTTTTTCATTGTTAATCTTACTAGAAACATGCAGAAGATGTTTGTGCCTTCAGGCCGTCTCCCATGTTAAGCAACATACCTAGCTGTAGTGATTCCATGTAGAATTTCAGCAAGTGTATACTCAGACTACCTCCTTTAGTTGAAGATTAAATGGGAAAGCTGTGAGGATTTCATACTCTACTGCAAGTTGTACAGTTCAGGAGAACGTATCTGATAAATCAGAGAAGAGCCTTTAATCATGTACTTAAATTCCATTGAAGAACTTATTTTTCAGTCTGCACTTAAAACCTGTGCTTTTCTAGTACATCCTTAGCGAGAGGTGATAAGAACCTGATTTTACTCTAACCCTGGCTACAAATTCTTTAAGTATAAATAAACCTTGCAGTCTTAGTGGTTTTATGCGTGAATTGAAATAGATAGATGCAGGATAAACTTTTACATGTAGCTTAAGCAGGTAATCTTGCATAATCAGGATTTGATTCTTCTTTGTCCTTTATGCATTTTGTTCATTTTAAAGTCCTATGCCTTTGGAAGGTTTGAAGTGGCACTGTCTTATACCGTGCACCCGGCAAGCGAACGAGCTCGGGAAGGAACGAATTAGCTGTGCTGCCTGGAGAGCTCAGAAAACCCCAGCCTGGTCCAAATTTCAGATAGAAAAGCGAATTGGGGAGTCAAGGCTAAAGAGAACTTGCGAAGGGTCAGCCAGGTCTTGCACCTCTCCATCCACTACTCAGCTTCTCCTGCTACTGATGTGCCCGTGTGTGGGCCTACACGTGCACAGGAGTTTCAAGTCGCAAAGTGATTTTTGCCTCTCTACTTATAGGTTTAATAGAGTTCTGTGCTTGAGCAGATCTTCTGACTTCGGGACAAAACATTTTGCAGCCTACGCTTTAAAACTCTTAGTGCGTAGTATGATGAGTTTGGTTATTTGACGTAGTGATGAGCACAGTCAGTGTATTCAGTGCTGAGTGTCTGGAGTCTTTCATCATGGGTATTACTAATTATTGAATATGAACAGACTAATTACTGATATGTACTGTCATTTCGGGTGCCTCTTAAAAGAAGTCACCGTGTCCCTATGTTTACATCGAACATACTAGTGCCACGTCTGAAACTATGTGTTTTATTTCCTTTAATTTAGCATGATTTTGTTCGCCGAGACCGACCACCAAGGGTACTAATAGACCTCATACAAAGGACAAAAGATGCAGTGCGTGAGCTGGATAACCTTCAGTACCGGAAAATGAAGAAAATCCTTTTCCAAGAGACGCGGAATGGCCCACTGACCGAGTCTCAAGAAGAGGAGGAGGTACTCTTATTTTGTTACCCCATTTACACCGTTACAAATAATTTTAGGGCAAGTGAGATGTTCCCCTTGCTGAAGGGGGCAGAAGAAGCGCAGCCTAGGTGAGGATGCAGTCCGTGTGGTTGGAATATCGTCTGGATCAGCAGAGATACGGGTAGGATAATGAGTGACAGTAGCCTTTACTTGGTGTTAGATGTGCATTTATTGGCAACTTTAAAACTTTCAGGTTTTTTCAAACGGTGGCTTTTCTTCTGAAAGCTTTAGGTAAGAAACTCTTTTGGTGGGAGATTCTCTGTGAGAAGAAAGTGGCTCACAGCCTGTGTGAAGGAGGGTCTCTTGACAGTCCAAGCCTTTCAGTCCCAGAAGTACAGTCAAGACCACTTGACTAATGCTAATATTTTTTCTGTTACCATCACTTTATCGTAAATGGGCCTATCAGTAGCTGAAAAGCAAACCACCAAATTAGTAAGGACTTATTTTTTTTAAAATTCTTTAATATTAAAGAAAAAAAATTCAAGACATAAAATTTAGCTTCAGTTTAAATCTTATAATAAAGAACCCACTTAATCAGTGTATAGATAATTGATGCTAACTGTGGCTTAGAGAAGGAAACCGGTCATTTTTCAGTTGATGAGATTAGATGGAAATTAATATAATTTGGTGGAGGCACGTTGGATAAATAAATCCATGACTGGTTCTCAACAAAGAAAAATTGACAGGCAAATTAATGTTTGTGTTCCTTTTAGTTGCAGTATAGCAAGATAATACGCAGGGAGATGCCCAAGCTCAGCATATATTCAGGGACGGTTTTGAGGTTTGTCTATGTCAAATGTTCCTTTAAGGCTAAACTAGAGCTCTGGTTTAAAGCTGTGAAGTTCTAACCTTCCAGCGAGCCAAATTCTAAACCTCGAGCTTAGTTGTTGGGGCGGGGAGAGGGGAATTTGTCAGATTTTTGCCCTGAAACCTTCCAGGTTGTCCACCTGTGTATGAAAAGCCGCTAGGAGAGTGACAGGATAGAAAAGCACAAGGGAATGCGTTTCCCGCTTGACTGTTCAGCAGATCCCAGCTCAACAGCTAAGCGGGACACATGTGGTAGTAGTCGACTCCAGGACGTATCTTCTGTTCCCCCTGTCCCCACCTCTCAAAAAAGGGGGAAGAAAAGAGATTGTACCTCTAGGAATTAACCCTCTAATGAAGCTCACGCTCTGCATGTGCACAGCATGCTCTGCACTGCGTTTTGCCACCAAAGGAGGTTGTATTGCTCGTATCACTAACTTGGCAGCGAAAGGAAAAACGTAGCACTTGCTTCGGTTACTACTTCATGGGTTAACAGAAGCTGCTCAACTGTGAATGCCACAAGACATTTCGGTTTTCTACCTTAGACTTTCTAAGGCAGAAAAGGAGCGTTACAAATCTTTAACACTCAAAAGACTACTAATGCTTTCCTCAGAGCTCTTGCGAGAAAGTTAAGGTCGTTTGGAAAGTATTCAAGTCGGCAAGTCAATGTTAAGGTTGCATATGCAACCTCATCTCTGTCCTTTGTGCATATACACTCATTAATTACACAGCCATACCCTCATCTCGGATGCTTTGTTATATTATATCTTCTGCAACTTTATATAAGCATCTTGGAAACGTTTTCATTCTCATGTGCATATATTCTCTGTGCAATAGTATTCTTTTGGATTTTAAGTGCTCTTACACAGGCTCCGAATGATCTGCTGATTGCTTAAAAAATAATCCCACAATCAAATACAAATCTGCCAAGTCTGTCAATTTTATCTTTCTGTCGGTTTCCAACAAAATGAGTACCCTGTTAATTGATTTGTAATGTAATTCTCCCCACAATCGCTTTGGAGGCCAGGACAAACTGGATGCAGTTTGTCCATTCATTTTGGTGAATCGAGGCTATTTCGGACCAGGAGCTGAAGGGTGTTCGGGGTTCTCGGTTCTCCCTGGGAACTCCTTGCAAGCCTCATCGGTGCCACTAGTTAATTACAAAGGACTCCATAGATTCTCTAAGTCAGTCCAGATTAAGCGCATACTCTGGGATTACTGAGCTGGTATGAGTATGCAACAAGAAAAAAGGCTGCTAACTTCTGGTATTTTTAGAATCAAAAATATGTCCTGTGCGAGGAATAACTATTTACGTATGCCTAAGTAGATTACACCAGTTTTAATCACTGTAATAATGCAGGCTCTTCTGAGTCAGCTGCTAAAAGGTGAATGAAAAATTTCTTGGCTGAAAACACAAGGTTAAAGGGGTTTTTAGCTTGGCAAAATGTAATTGCTGACTGCTTGGGACATGGAGGTTAAAACCTCTACTCCTGTTAAGCACTATATGATAGTTATCAAATAAAAAATGGATTCATTGCCTTACATCTTTTCTGATGCGCAAAATATGTTGGAACGTTGTTTTAATACAAACTTAGATTGCTCCTATTAACTATGAGACTCCTTCCACCAGCCATCCAGTATCCCTGGATGTCTCTTATTCAAGCCAAGAGCCGTGCCCAGACTTACTGGTAGGTGGAAAAAAATGGCCTGAAGCCTGGTGTAGCAAGATTGCAGAAGAGGCAAAAGCGAACTGCCCTGTATGGAGTATTTCATAAGCAGCTTCCAGAAATGTAGTTGCCAAAATAACGAGCAAAGAACCCTAAACTTTGCAGAGTCGCCTTTAAGTCAAACTTTGGGCGCTGCAGGCACACGCTGGGCAGTATTTGTAACGGATGCCCCTTGTTTTATAGGACAGTGAGCATGGATCAAACCTGAGTAGGAAGATGGACAGTCTGGGCAGCAACCATTCCATCCCGAGCATGTCTGTGAGCACGGGCAGTCAGAGCAGCAGTGTGAGCAGCATGCAGGAGGTCCTGGATGAGAGCAGCCCTGAACTGGTCATGATGCATAGTGACGAGAGCACAATTAATTCCACTTCCTCCGTTGTTCATAAGAAGGTATGTTCTCTGGTGCTCTCCGTAGCTTCCCGCAGTCCCTGCTATTGCTCACATTGGCTCACCCGCGTAGGGCCCAACCATCAGTGTGCCGTGGTCTTGTGCTGAGCCATCTGCTGAGAGCAGGAGCTGGTGCCGGGCTTGCCAGAATCGAGTTCTGTGTTTTGTTGTTTTTCTTTAAAAGCTAAACTGCATTAAGATAACCTCTGAAAATAAAAAGAGGCCGCTAATGAAAGGTAGCGCTGTCAGTGTCTAGGCAGGGGTCACGCAAACTTATACTGCATGCCTGCTTACCCAGCCCTGCATGTGCACTTCTTCATCTCTGCTTGTGCCATCGGTCCTTGTTTCCTCGTGAATGATCGTACTGTGTTATGTAGTGTGGTGACAAGTGGTCCTAGCGGCTCAGCTAACCATTTACCAGTCACAGTGTGTGATTAAAATCTGCTTGCACTTGGATTTCCCTCATGAGAAGTGGAAGTGTGCAGAACTCTGGACCCTTCCCACGAGGTATGTTTTGAGTTAAGTTCCACTTGATGCTTTTCTGCTCTTTTGCTGCATGCTGTGATCGGTTGCCTCTTCTTTTCTTAGTGCTAGATATCAAGCTAAAATTGTCTAGTTGTAAGTCAGCATCTAATCTAAGATCGGTTTACTAAAATAGTTTTGGCTTGGCCTTAGCAGTGTCATTTGCTAGTGGGCAGTAAAATGTAGGTTGTTTGTGCGATTGCATTTGCAAAGCGCTTCAAAGTGTACGTATGCTTTTTGCCAGAGGAGCTAAAACATTACAGCAGCATGAAAAGTATGAATTTCTATTTTGTAGGGTTCCAGCAAAGCCTGGTTCTACCTAACGAAATATTTGTAAGCAGTTTTCCCCCTGAAATGCAGCGTTTGTGTAATTGAATGTTGAAGCACTTATGAAAGGGAGCTCTCAAGAAATTTTGTCTTCGACAAAGAGGTTGTCTTGCATATTTAAAGATACTGGTAGATAAATTGCAAAAGTTTACGTCTTTGTCAAATACATCTGCAGTAGCACCTTTAGGGAAGACTTTATTTTCACCTTTCTGAAAAAAGTGTTAGGTACAAAATGCCAACCAGAGGAACCGTCCTAAACGAAAAGCGGCGCAACTGATTTTGTTTTGGGTGGTTATAGTTGGAGCTTTTTCTTATTTTCTGTAGGCTTCAGAAATGTGTATTAATTTTGATTTCACATGGTTAAGTAGTCATATTTACGTGTGCATTAAAATAGAAGTCATATAGAAGTCATACCTTATAATGTTACTGACTGATCAGTGCCATTGCAGTTGATCAAAACAAAATGTGAGCCACTCCCATCAAACATAAACTGCGTTTGGGAAAGGAGTCCAGTTTCTGCTTCGTTTAAGAGTAATATTTTGGTTTACAGTGATTGTGTGGCACTTCTAAAGTACAAGAACAGGGAGATTTCTGAGGCTATGAATTCAGTCCCCTTAGACTTTTGTGTAGCAGCTGTTTTCTTTAAGACATTCAGTAGAGTGGAATGTGTAAGCATGACACCACATGTGAGCCCTTGGGTGTTTGGTTTGGAAAATCGGGGTCACTTGTAACTGAAGTATTGTAAAAGAAATCACCTGTAGATCACTTAAACCAGGTTTTTTACAAACCCCATATCTTCCCTGATGGTCTCTACAAAGTAGTTAACAATAGGCTGGGATTACCGCTCCTGCAGCGGAGTGGGTGTCTTCTCAATTGGCAAATGTTCCCTTCTGCTGTATGTACGCCTAAGGTGAATTTGGACTGTTCCAGTCTGCAAATATATTGCTTTAATTTAGTACATCTTTTTTTTTAAATTCAATTTTACTTTGGGGAAATGCAATTTTAAATGGAAAACTGCTTCACGTGTATATTTACACTTGTGAAAAGACTAAAATTGGAACAAGGCATTTCAGGGGCTTCATATACGCATACGTCCCGCTCTATATTCAAGGTAAAGTTGCTTATTCTGAAGAAATTTCAATTTGTCTGGGTACTGGCTTTAACCGTGTTTCTATAAACTGTAGTGAAGCTGTTTTTGTTCTAGCAGGTGAGAAGTAGGGAGTGCTGAGTTTGGTAACACTCTGGAGCACAATCACAAACAAAATGGAAAGAACCTGCGCTCAACATTAAATTAAGCTTTTGTTTTGCATTTAATCAGCCTTTAAAGGCTAAAAAGAAAATTATGATGAACATAATTAGCCAGCTGTCTCCAGTATGTGGGCACAGGGTCACATATGAGATTGTTTTGACACAGGTCAAATCAAAGTGTTGTGTAAAATTATGGTATTCCGCAAATGTGTTAATTAACAACCTCCGGATGTACCAGACTGTGTGAAGTGACCAAGATGGCAAAATTGCCTAGACTGTTGGTATTTTCGAAGGCTCAGAGCTCTAAGTGTCAGAGGCCTTTTTGATTTCTTTGGGCTACAGCCCCAGAGTGTCCTGTATAACGGTCAAACATAGGATGAAAAGGTCTGTGGTCGTGTGCGAAATAGAGTTCCCAGCCTTCAGTGCTTGTGGTCGTAGAGTCAGTGATCCAGTTAACTTTCACTGGCCGTTACTAGTTCATGATAGCCAAGATGCTTGGCTTAGTATTTGTAATAAATCCTCCCTGAAAAGCAGGTGCAGCCTCACTCCTTCCACAGTACGAAAGCTTTGGGGCAGCACTAGAGCTCCATGTTTCTAAACTTGTGCTTGGAACAGAAGTGACTCCTACCTGTCAGCAGAGTAGCACTTGTAGATTGGAAAAAAAAAAAAATCAAACACTGGACAGGAAGAAAAAATAGTAATAATCCCTAATTGAATATGTAGCTTTTTATATAACTTAATTTGTAGTGCTGTCCTAAACTCCTGGGAGGACAAATATTGCAGTAGTGTCTACTACTCCTGCAGGAAGCCTGCATCGTCCTTTCCTGGGATCTCAGTCCATCCCTAGAATCAAAGACTGCTTCTGCAGGAAGATGCCTTAATGGCCAATAAATTCTTTACAGGAAATCCGTGTGTCCAGCTTGGATGAGCTGTCCTGCTAGGAAGTGTCCCGGCCCCTTTGCAGGTTTCAGGTTGGGGCCCTCCCCTGTGAAAGTCGCAATATGATCAGTGCCTGGTTTTCTAACATCTCCCTTTTGAAGACAGTTAACATAACTGCGCTTCTCCATCCAAGGATCATCTTACCTATGGATACACATTCTCATGTCCACCCCCTATTGGGAGCTAATTCAGTTTTCAGCTGCACAGGTTGAGAACTGAAAAGTAAATGACAGCTCTAATGCAAACCCAATTGTATCTGAGAGCGCAAAAAAAAGAAGACAAAATGGGGTTGGGAGTTGAACTCCAAATACACTGGGCTTCAAAACCATGTAACCCAGTTTTTAAAAGCAGATAAATATCTGCTAATTCATCTTAAAATGAGGATGAAGATCTTGGCTCCCTAAGAATATAGGCATCAGTTGATGGGTCATAGGTAGTTTGTCCTCTGCTTTGTTCAACTGCTGGTCTATGGCAGGGTGTGTACGGGTGGCTTCCCAGAAATATGATTTTGTTGTCCTAAATGAATATGCCAAGTGGTAGGATGTAGAATGCTCCTACAAGGTGCTATTTTATTTCCATAAAACGTCATCATAGTAAAAAAGGTTGTTCTCTATTAATCTAAACAAAAAGCCAGTGTAGTATTGTTTTGTTCAACTGCAGTACAGAGTTGTTGCTGTTACTTCAACCTTCAAATCATCTGTACTTATGAAGATGAAAGTTGGGCAATAAAAATGTCAGGGAGATCTTCCGATTCAAATCTAGTTTTTAACAAAAGGGTGAAAAGAGGATGTTCATAGCTGATCATCACAAATTCTTGCCCAATGTCTGTAATTAAAACATACTTCTGTAATAACTTGCAACTTGGGTGACTTTCCAAATGCATTAAATTAACCTGTACACGTTGCCTGTCGCTGCCATGATTAATATGCAGCATTCCCGCTGGATTCGGGGGATGGAGAGTGCCCTGGCGTGGCTCTGCATGAGTTACAGCTGAGGCAAAGCTGAGGCTATTTTCCTACATATCAAGATTTATGATTCGTAGTTGGAAAAGTTGTTGCTTTTATGAGATGTAAAGGATATTTAAGTAATGAGTTATTGAGCTTTGGCTTGCATGTGCCGGCAGTGATGAGCCCTCGCGTACTTTCTGGAATCGGGTCAAGCAGGTTGAAGCTTGACCGGATTCCAGCGGGTCAAGCCCTCTGGAAAAGGTTGAAGCCTTTCCTTGAAACACTCTTCCTACTTAAAACCTCTCTGTAGATTATCGAGGCATTTAATGTGATGTATTAAAATGAACGATGGCACACCGTTGTTTTCCTTGCTTTTTAAATTCTGAGAAGGAAGGTGTTTGCTGTGGTTCCATTAAAGTCCTTACTATGGCTCCGAAATTGCCTTTCCTATTTGTCTAGGAGACAGACAGTCCTTTCCTGTTAGTGAATCCCCTTGTGCAAACAGTGTTTGTGAAGGTTTTTATTTGGCGTGCATAACCAAAGAGGCGTTGTGCAAGTGAATGTGCCTTTTGAGGGCAAAGTTTGGATGTTCCGGCTTTAGGCTGGTCCAGTTTGCAGTTGGGGTGTGTGTTTGTTTCTGAATCAGCTGCTGAAGAGGATGGGACTCCTTTCTCTGTATTTTGTTAATTCTTTGCACTTGTGTTTGCTTTGTCAGTGCAAGGCTTGTTTCAGACATATGACAACGTTGTATACTGAAAAAACGTAAACATCAAATGCAATTTATAGATCTGTCTGCCCAGTTTTGATGTGATTAAAATCTGAGGCAAAGTTCTCATTGATTTTTTTTTTTTCCTGTAGGAAAAAGTGCTTGATTTGAAAAAATTCTGTAGGAAAAAAAATCAGCTCCTATCTACCTACTGAGTTGTTTCTGTTTGCTTGTTCCAATAGTCTTCTGAGCAGGTATTTTATTCACCTAGGATGCTGTGTTGCAGCAGGGTGTTTGTGTGGGTGATTTTTTCCCTAGCGCTTCCTGGAACAAGCTAAGTCTTTCTCTAAAAACAACAACAAAAAATTATCTGATCCGTGTTAATTGTTAAGTGTTATCGGGAAGGAGTCAAGTTGGAATATCCTGAACATAAAATCACAAAATCACAGAATCTTCATGGTTGGAAAGGACCTTTGAGATCATCGAGTCCAACCAACCAACCTACAATCTCTGCCACTAGAGCATGCCCTGAAGTGCCACATCTAGACGTTTCTCAAACACCTCTAGGGATGGTGACTCAACCACCTCCCTGGGCAGGCTGTTCCAGTGCCTGACCACTCTTGCAGTAAAGTAATTCTTCATAGTGTCTAATCTAAACCTCCCCTGCCGCAACCTCAGACCATTTCCTCTGGTCCTGTCATCATTCACCTGGGAGAAGAGGCCACCACCCACCTCTCTGCACCCTCCTTTCAGGGAGTTGTAGAGGACAATGAGGTCTCCCCTGAGCCTCCTCTTCTCCAAGCTAAACATGCCCAGCTCCCTCAGCCTCTCCTCAGATGCCCTGGTCTCCAGACCCCTCACCAGCCTGGTAGCTCTCCTCTGGACACGCTCCAGCACCTCAATGTCCCTCTTGTACAGAGGGGCCCAGAACTCAACACAGCACTCGAGGTGAGGCCTCACCAGTGCCGAGTACAGAGGCACCATCGCTCCCCTGCTCCTGCTGGCCACGCTATTCCTGATATAAGTCAGGATGCTGTTGGCCTTCTTGGCCACCTGGGCACACTGCTGGCTCACGTTAAGCTGGCCGTCCACCAGCACCCCCAGGTCCTTTTCTGCTGGGCAGCTTTCCAGCCACTCTTCCCCGAGCCTGTAGCGCTGCTTGGGGTTGTTGTGACCGAAATGCAGGACCCGGCACTTGGCCTTGTTAAACCTCATGCAGTTGGCCTTGGCCCATCGATCCAGCCTGTCCAGGTCCCTCTGTAGAGCCTTCCTACCCTCCAGCAGATCAATTCTCCCACCTAGTTTGGTGTCATCTGCAAACTGACTGAGGGTGCACTCAATCCCCTCATCCAGATCATTGATAAAGATATTAAACAAAACTGGCCCCAAAACTGAGCCCTGAGGGACACCACTGGTGACCGGCCGCCAAGAGGATTTCACCCCATTAATCCCAACTCTCTGGGCACGGCCATCCAGCCAGTTTTTAACCCAGCAAAGAGTACACTTGTCTATGCCAGGATTCGCCAGCTTCTCCAGGAGAATGCTGTGGGGGACGGTGTCAAAGGCCTTACCAATGTCCAGATAGACAATGTCCACAGCCTTCCCCGCATCCAGAAGGCGGGTCACATGGTCATAGAAAGAGATCAGGTTGGTTAAGCGGGACCTCCCCTTCCTAAACCCATGCTGGCTGGCCCTGATCTCTTGGCTGCCCTGCACTTGCTGTGAGAGCTCCCTCAAGATGATCGTTTCCATGATCTTTCCTGGTACCGAGGTCAGGCTGACAGGCCTGTAGTTCCCTGGATCCTCCTTCCGACCCTTCTTGTAGATGGGCGTCACACTAGCCACCCTCCAGTCATCTGTCACCTCCCCTGTTGACCAGGATTGTTGATAAATGATGGAGAGAGGCTTGGTGAGCTCTCCCGCCAGCTCCCTGAGTACTCAAATGAAAGTACTGTTAGCAACATGCTGTTAGTGTTGCTCTTAAAAATGCATGGCCAAGGTGTTCAGCAGATATTCCTGAAATGTTGTGCTGGTGTTGGTGGCAGGGGGTGGTAAAACCCTCTTTATTTCAGCGAGGAGGATAAAAAGACTGTGCGGTAGAACCGCCATGGGATTCTAGAGAGCAAAATTCAGGTTGGGTGACCTTGGCCAAGACACAGCAGCTGAAGCAGAAACCCATGAGCACTGTAAGGTGCTCAGACAATACACCATTAGATGTAGCCAACCAGATATCCTGCTGGAATCAATGTGTGTCTGAACAAGTGTTCTGACTGCTTCTCTGTATCTCTGTTTATCCAGAGATTAACTTCTGCAAGAACAATTTTTTTTTTTTAGGTTACTTATTAATCCATAGTAGGATTAATAAGTAGGAGTTCTGCCTTTGGGGTTTGTTTTTTTTTTTATTGTTTCTGAGAGATTTGCTCTTTAGCATCACTTCAGTAACTGGAAGCTCTACCAGCTCTCTCATCAGATAATACTGCAGAAATGTTTGAGAGTTTTTTTTGTCCTGGCAAGTGTGACCAGCAATTTCAAAGCCGGCACCCAGCCAAATACCCCCATTTCTTGTGACTAGCCTGAAAACTACTGTAGGAGATAATACAGTTGGAAGAACACACGATTTCTTTAGTAGGAAGTTTAAGATTCTAGATCATTGATCCTAAATGGAAGGATTTTAATGGTTTAATGGGAGTTGTGATCTGAGCATGCCTAAAGTTTTTATTCATAAGGCAAATATTGCAATAAACACAGAAACCGGATGGAAAGTGAAATCTACGTGGAAGATACTTTACTTTAAAACCAAACTAATGTTTGAACTGCAGGTTTCGGGCTGAGAGATACCCTGATCCAAACTTGGTGAGTTTCTGGGGGTGCTTTCGGTCAGATTTTACTTACTGAGTAACCTGAGCTGAGGTGCCAGGTTTGTGTCTTTGTTTCCCACAAATCTGGAGCTAAAAGTTTGAAACAATTTCCTGATTTGTGCCAACATCTGGAAGGAGATATGGTTGCAGTGCCTCATGGCAAGCTTTTGGGAGAAGAAAGTAAAATAAAAAGAGCAGAAATCTATTTCCTGGGTTTGTAGGTAGATATCTGTAGTAGCCATCAGTCACGTTGTCTGAGGAAGGCTGGTGGAGATGGAGATACGGCTACTCTTTATTTGTCTTACAGGTCTCTGTTTACTGCCGGTCTCTGTGCTAGTGTAACTTGCTAGATTTGGTAACTCTTCATGTCAAGTGATTTTTACTTCTGCTGGTGTGCCAGCTTTTCTGAACAATGTTTTGCCTATTAAGGTCGCATGGGCTTAATTGAGAGTTAATAGTGGTTGCCTGCCTGATGCAGAAGCCTCAGATCCCAGATTAAGGGGTGCCAAGGAAAACCACTGAGTCTTCTGCCCACTTGAAACTGGTCCTTTTGCTTGCTCAGTTGCAAAGGAATTTTCCCATTCCTTGCCCGTCTCAATTTGAAAGGGAGAATGCAGTTAATTCACATTCCTGAAGGGCAATTAGACACTGCTGCAAGCTTCTTATGTGCGCTGAAGTAACTAGAAGTCCCATAAAACAAGACCAGGATGACATTCTGCCCTCTAAGAATCCACCTCTTAGGTAACAGAAAGTAACCCACAGATTAATTCTCCCATATAAGAAGTAATTATAATTTTAACTTGTCATTTTAGGTGGTGTTTTGGAGCATTCTGAAAAATCTGAATGCCCATTTTAAGTCTTTCCCCACCCCACCACCGCCCCCGTGATTTGCTGCTTCTCTGGTTTTAATATTTCGCATTCACCCTGGCATACTGATGTAATGGAGAGAGGGAAGATGTCCAGGGAGTGGGGTATTGCTAGCAGACCTTAGGAACCTTGTACGTTGACGTGTGCTGCTGGGTGGCCAAGGGTAATTAATATTTGGCCTTCCTTCACCTTAATTTCATAGCTACAGTAGAGGAGTAGTAGCTCCTGTGTAGTTTGTTTTCTGTTCAGGTGGGTAAACCTTGTGCAGATCTTTACCATGGGAAGCTTACTCCGCTTTATTTTTTATGGGAGGTGCTGCGGTTTCAGCCTGTAATGAAGGAGTTCCCTTTTGCAGGTGCTGACTGCCTTCCCCTTGCTTCACCTTGCTTTGAACCGGTGCCTTCACCTGGGGCTGGGTTTGCAGAAGCCCCCAAGAGCCAGGTTTATCTCTGCAGAGCTGCTTGTTGGAGAGCGAGAGGCCAAGCTCAGCATTGCTTCTGGCACTGCCCCTTCCCTGGCTATGGGGGCTGTTGTGCTGGAAGGTTCCAGCACATACCGGTAAAAATACCAGACTAAAAGGTGACGTTAGTAGCCAGCCCCTCCACTTTGTTCTCTGGGGTATCCCTGATTGTATTCCACAGAGTCCTTCTTAAACCTACGTGATAGGCGAGAGTGCTGCAAAACAATAGAAAACTTGGGATTGATAGTCTTCCACTGAAGCCACAAGTCCAATTAAATTGAGTGATAATGTTAAACTTTAAATGTTTAATCATGATTTTTTTTTTGGGGGGGGGGAGGGGGGGGGGGGGCGGGTATGGCAATTATGGAGCCTAAGACACCTTTCTCAGGAGAGTGTGCTAATGTGAGAGCCCTACCTGTCATAGAGTCACAGAATTGCCTAGGTTGGAAGGACCTTTTGGATCACCTGGTCCAGTTGGAAATCTAAGATCAGCCCAACTGCCAGTAATTGCTCTTCTGGAGCACTCCCATCTTCCCCTGTTGAGGCAGTGCAACAAAAAGTCTGGTCTAGGGATGACCAATATAAAATGAAACTGCAGCTTTTTATTACACTTCTATAGAGAACTGTCCTTTTTTAACTGTTTTAGCTTGTTCAGTCTCCCTCGGGTGGGTGTGAAGGGGCCGGTGCAGGCTTGGTTCTGTGATGGTCTTGGTGGTTGAGCTCTCTCCATGTGAAGGCAAGTGAAAGGTGAGCGTGGAGCGTAAATGCTCAAAATGAAGACTATGAGAAAAGGTACAGGGTTTAAAGCACTTTAAATCAACATGTTGTTCAGCTCTATATCAGCATTTCTGTACCTGTTGGGCTTTTGCTTGAAGTCATTTGCAGAATCACATTGAACGAGGTGTAACAGTTTTCAACTGAAAGAGGGAAGATTTAGATGAGATATTGGGAAGAAATTTTTCACTCTGAGGGTGGAGAGCCCCTGGCCCAGGTTGCCCAGAGAAGCTGTGGCTGCCCCATCCCTGGAGGGGTTCAAGGCCAGGTTGGACGGGGCTTGGAGCAACCTGGGCTGGTGGGAGGTGTCCCTGCCCAGGGCAGGGGGGTGGCATGAGATGGTCTTCAAGGTCACTTCCAACCCAAACCACTCTGATTATACGGATCCACGAATATGCATGGGTCCAGACTAGGAGCAGCTAGAAACTGAGGGCAGCAGAGGGGGAAACCAGTGTCTGCAGAGTAGGGAAGGAGTGTCAGAATGACAGCAGTGTCATGGTGGAGAGGACGCTCCTATCGGCTGGTTTCTCACCATAGGGTTTTCTGACCTTACTGGTGTCTGCTCTGGCATGGCAGGGTGGTGAAGCCACTTCTGCTCCCCTGCAAACACCTGGTGCATGGTGGCAGCCGTTCTCTGCAAGGGTTGGCATCTTCTATTTGCCTTTTGGCGTAGGTGCTTGCAGCCTTTATTTTGCACCCCTGGCAGTTGGAAACTTGATTTAATTTAGAATGAATCTCAGTTTTCCTTTGAGGTTTTTTTTTTTTTTTAGGAACTAGGACTTGAGGACGGGAGCCGCAAAACTGTGGTAGATGGCAGCGTGGCAGAAGTGCCAGCGCTGGCTACCATCACTGCTGCCCCGAGGAGCCCACCACCGCTGGGCCGGCTGCCTGGAGGTGCCCGAAGGCTGCTCCGTCCTGAAGGGTGCAGTCACCGTTTCAATTAGCAAAATTGCGGTGGCGTTTTTCGCTGGCCTTTCTGATGAGGGTCCCTCCTCTATACGCCTGGCGAGAGCTTTGCTCTCTTGGAAAAGTTGCCCGCACCGTTCCGCGGATGCACAGTGAGCAAGAGGGAGGTTGTACCGGGAACCATCCGTGCTAAAACCTGTGAGCTGTTGCTTTAAAAGGGGGGAGAAAAAAAAAAAATAAATAATCCTTTGTGGGCTGTGGAGAGAAAGTGCTAGAACTGTGCAGGATCATGACTGGAAAGCAGGATCCCTGAGCGGTGAGGGAGGCTTTCCTGGTCCTCTCCAGCCTGCCATGGGTTTAGCCAGGATGCTGGTCCTCCACGGCAGATAGCAAACGGGAGACAAAGAAACCCGCCCGGGGACCAACTGCTCGGCAAAGGGGATGAGGCAAAATGTTGCTCTGGTGTTAAAAGGGAACGGCACCTTCTTTGCTAGCGATGGAAATCACGTTTCTAACGGGATTGCTCGGTTGCAGTGCTTGAACCCGACCTTTCCGAGGAGTCCGATCGCTCCGCGTCGCTCTTGAGTCTGCCTTTTTTTTTCCTTTTTTTTTTTTTTTGCACAGATATAATACTGGAGGTTTAAAAAAAAAAAAAAAATAAAAAAAAAAATAAAAAAAAATAAACCACCACCCAGCCAGGGCTCCTTCCGAAGACAATCCCGATCAGCTGACGCGCCGAACCCCAGCCTGCAATGTGTTGCTTATTCATTTTGTACGGTGGGAGCTGCCGGGGCTAGCAGCCAGCTGAACTATGCCTCTCCTACGGCGGCGCTTGTGCAGACAGCGGGCTGAGAGACAGGCAGCCGCCGCGGGGAGAGCGCAGCCGGACTTTCTCCTTGTTTTTATCCATTTCTGCAGGATCATGTATTTATAAGGGATGAGGTGGGCCACAGGGATCGCAGGCCTGAGGTGCGGCCTACCCAGTCAGTGCAGAATCAGGCCCTCCACTACCGGAACCGAGAGCGCTTTGCCACAATCAAATCAGCATCTTTGGTAAGCAGCCACCCCACCCCACCTCCCCGCTCCCTCGCCCTCCGCAACGGGGGCACGAACATTTATCTGACGGGGGGGTTCTTCCCCCCCCCCCCCCCCCCCCCCCCCCATTAATATTTTTGTGTTGGCATAGCAACTGGATATTGCACTGAAAGGTGTTTTAGCTCTGTGTGTGAGATGTAAAATGTGCAGAATATATTTCATTTCTCTGTATGTTTCCAGTATATGTTGTTTCCAGCCACTTTCCTGGATGGAAGTTTAATATAATCTCAAATTTCCCCCCCCTCCGCCCATTCCCTCCCTTTTCCTACCTCTCTCTTTTGTTAATATATTTATTTGCATGTGCATATAAAGCGTGTGTATGTGCATGTGTGAAATATGCTTAAATGCTATGGGGATGCAGATGGGGTTTGAAACAATAAGGCTGCTGCTTCCCGGCTGAGCCGCTTGCCTGGTGGTTGGTGGTTTTTTGGTTTGGTTTTTTTTTTTTTTTCATTCATTCATTTATTTCAAGCAACTGTACCGTGACTGCATTTTTCGGCTTGATCCCTCGGCAGGATTGCTGGGTTGCGATAAGGGGAGAGGGTTTACGGCGGGCTGTGGGCTTACAAAGAGGAGGGGGATGGGACGAATCCATCAAGATTTGTACTATTGCAAATGTGATTGCTGAGGATGCCTTTGTAGTAGGGAAAGGGGTGTGTGCCGGAAGAGTTAGTTGTCGTGCTGCCTCCCCCACCTCGCATCCGCACGGGCTGCGGGCGATAGCAACGGTTTGGAGGGAAAGGAGTGGGGGAAAAAAACCGGCTTTTTAAAGCTAAAATAAATGTCAGCTTCAATATTTCAGCCCGATTGGTATTAGAGGTCAGATGGACGGGGGAGCGTTAGGAAGTGCCCAGTGTTCGGCCACGGCACTTGCTCAGTGCTATGACATCATCCTAGACCAACCCCGAAATTACACCAGCAAGCCCTCCCCTTCTCGCTTCACCCTGCCTGAACGGTGGGGGTTTTTCCTGCTGTACCACCATTTCTTCATTCTCCGAATCGCTTCCCGTTTCTACGTGCACAAGACGGAGTGTGTGTCTGTGTGACCACAGCTAAAGGTTGTGAGTGGAGGGAAAAAGCAGCAGCAGTGACAGTAGCCACAATTTTTCTGTGTGGTGGTTGCCGCTGCTGCTGTTAAAATCTAAAAGGATGCTGTGGCATTCAGACTTCTATCTGGATGCTTCATGGGCTGAGATTTGAGGGGAGCATCCGAGTTCCATCTTTTGCAGGTGTCCTTCTGGGTACCTGGGTACCCTGAGTGCTCCCCAGGCCCGTGTCCCCTGCTCCCCTTTCCCTCCCTCCTCCCCCCTAATTTAGAGAGTGACCTAGAAATGTGTTCATTAGAGGACTTCGTGCAGCACACCTGACACAGTCGGGATCTCTGGGCTCCTGGAGACCCTCTGCCTTGTGATTTTTTTATGTTTTTTTTCCTTGTGTATGTGTGTGTGCATGCACCCAGTGTAGTGCCAACACTATTGCCTGCACTCAGCAAATAAAAGCAGGATCCAGTTAGGGTGGCTGGAGGGAAGAAATGCTGAATGGTTCAAGTATCATACTCAAAATATATATGCTATTTGATTGATAGATAGATACACGTGTTCAATATATTCCTCTTTCTCCCTGTGGAAAGCTGCTACACCTTCTGTCCTGCCTTCAGCAGCAGAGTCCATAACTCCTGTCCTCCTTCAGTGTATCCTCCCTGGGCTGCTTGGGTGGCTTGAAGGTATTGCATGGCAAGGCCACCTTAGGAGCTGATGAAAGATGTTGGTATGGACTGTGAGGTCTTCCCAGACCTCTAAGCTCTGGGGAAACAGCTAACGTCCCAGGGTCACTCCTAAATCCCACGGCAGCCTCCTGTGGGGCTGGGACTGTGTCTGCCTTAGTTCCTGAGTCACTTAGATTTGCTAAATCTTTCTACTTCAGTGACAAAATGATGACAAAGATAAAATTAATACTGGGTGAGGAAGATGGTAGGCTTTTTGGAGAACTTTTCTTTTTCCTTTGGTTTTCTATGGAACATGCTCTGATACAGAGTGTGTCTGGGCTCATGCTGGGAGGGTTTAGTGTGCATGCTTAGCGTGAGCTTAAGGTGAGTGGTACATGCACGGCACAGCGTCCTTTCGGGGAGAAGGAAGTCCCACCAGTTAGCTCCCTAGCCAGCAGGCCTTTGGAAAAGCACATGGTAGTATGTGTCATGGAAAAGCTTTGTTGTCCCCATCATATGCACACAAATCCCCTTGCCAGTACAGAGGGAAGTTCCCAAAGCACCACCTTGGTACTTCAGGAGGTGTTACTGTGTCCTTAGGTTGAGAGGATATGTGATGGGGGAGAAGTTTCCCTGTGTTTACAACAGAAATATTTTACTTCAGTTAACCTTGCGATGGGCTTTCCCTTTAATAATCTTTCATTTCCACCTGTTAGTGTTCCAAAACGGCAATCTAGGAGAAAAAATGTGAAGTTAAAACCTATGGCACAGCCCATGAAGGATGCCCGCGTACGTGCCTGGGTTTGAAGTGTTGGCGTGGCTGTCAGCACGCTTTTTTTTTTATCACTGTGCATTCGATCACCGCACGGTGGCTGGATGATGTCAGTGGGTAGCGGCACTGAATGCTGCTGCTCCCCTGGCCAAGGGAAAACTTCTCTTATGCCTGCCCCCTTGTCGCCTGTTTAAACACCTGCACGGAGGGCAAGGTCAGCCATATAGCTGATAACGGGGACAATGACCTAAACGTGTCTGAAATTGATAGTGTGAAACCAGAAATTCAGATTTTCTTAAATCTCTCCGTGTTAATTTCCTCTTTCTTAAAAGCATGAATCCTGTGTGAGTGAGTGCTGGAGATCCCACAGTGTTAAAAGCTCAGCAAACCAACATGCTTTGATGGTTCCTTACCTTGCTGCTGCTGGCCATCAGCTGGTTCCTCAGCAGCTGGGCACAGAAGGGTTATGCAGTCGAAAGCATCAGGTGGCCTGTATTGCAGAGCATCAGAAAAATGGAGTTCTGACCCTAAATTCAATAATATGGGATGATATTTGGGTGTAAAAACTTCTCCTTGTGGGATTTGCTGAACACCACCCCCCAACACAAGAGGAGGGCAGCGTTAGAGAGGAGCAGCACTGAGTCGGGGGGCCGGGGACTGTGTTCCTTCACAGCTGTTCCTGCTGGTGGAGACCAGGGTCTTGAGCCCTCAAGTCCTGGTTATTCACCCTTAGATAAGGATATTGCGGGTGGAGCAAAGACTGGCGTTTGTAAAAGGATGCTTTCAACCTGGAAGTTGGATCTTTCTCCAAAACCAAGCACAAGTCAGCGAGTGTAGGGGTTACAGACAGGAGAAGTGCATTAGACAGCCCTATGCTCCAGGTGTCCCAGTGGTTTGAAGTGTGATTCCCCTGCCCTGTTGCTCTGCAAAAGCATCCCATGAATAAGAAGGAAACTGGACAGGCTTCCAGATAAAGTCGTGAAATGAGCTACCCACAAAGAAACAGGTTGGGAATATAACTTCCTAGTCTTTCAGCGATGCTTTGATATAGTACTCAGCTTAAGAAAAAAAAAAAAAAAAAGAAACCTAATGAAAAAAATGAGCAAATGTGGTCAAGAAAGCTCAAGGAGCTTATCTTTGGTCATAATTCAAGCAGCAATTAGTCACTCTTTCCTGAGCTGCTTTTCTCTTTGGTCATTGCGTAACCCAGCCCTCCCTCCCTCCACCTCTTTTTTTCTTTTTCTTTTTTTTTTTTTTTTGCATGACACTCTTGTGGTAATAGTAACCATCACTCAGTTGGAACAGGGGTGGAAAATACCCTGCATATTTCTGCTGTTGCAGTGAAAGGTACTATCTGAAATGAAGATCAGGTACCTGCTACATCTCCGTATTATTTTGTAGACTATCAGTGATGTGTAAATTAAAAGTTACATCTAGAAATCTAAGCCTTGAAGCTCGGAAGGGTGGAGGCTCTGCATGTTGGTAAGACACACACACCCCCCATCAACATTTTCAGGTGAAAGGTGTGTTTTAAGTATGTGCAGAAATGCATCGATCTGCATTTCTGGATGTCTTTCATGCCTGACCCCTTAGCTCCCCACCACCTCAGGCATTTCCTCGATAGCTGCTTTTACAGTTTTCAAAATTTCGTAGAAAGATCAGACAGTGGACTCAATTGAAGGCGTTGGCATTCCCTTTGAAATCCAAATGCCAGCAAAAGAGTTACGTGATCTCATCCTGGGTCTGCAAAGCCAAATGCCTAGGTACGGGTGAGCAGGCTTCTCTTGATGTGGCCATTAAAATGACAGCGGGGCAGCCTGACTCCGAAACCAGGTACGTTTACACGACGGCTGTTCTCTTGCACCCTCTTCTGCTGAAGCAATGACATTTTATTCCAGATGGTTGAGTTTCTCCTAATGGACTCATCTGGCTGCTGCCTTTGTAGTTCTTTGCTCTAAAAATACTGAACTTGTTCTTTCTCATCTCAAAGTTCTTCTCCGCGAGAGGCTGCTGGCAGTGTCTTGCTCAGTACTCTGCCTCGTCCAGCAAAGGGTAGCTCAGTGTTTCATTTGGTTATCGAGAGGTGAGAATAACCGTCCCTTAAAACAGTGTTCACTGTCTTGGTTAAACAATGTAGAAAGGGAACTCTAAAGAGCTGCAGGTTCGGAGAAGTTGTGAGCCCAGCTTCCCTTATGTAAAGCAAAAAAATTGGAGGGGTGAAAGAGAGAAAGTTTGGATTTTTATGGCAAGTGAAGTGCCTGTGGGAGTAGGTTGGAAAAAGCATCTCTTCTCAGTTCTGTGTCTGCCAAAGATACAGAGAGATAAGAAACTGAGAAAATGTCATACCTTAATAAAAGCTGCTCTGTTTTATACAGGTTTTTGTTTCTGCTGATGAACTGATTGATTATTGCGTGCTGCAGATGGAGCTTTAGGAAGCTGCAGGAGGTCTGCTTTAAAGGATCCTGACGTTCTTTGGTTACCTGGAGAACAAATTTTGCAATGACCAATTCAGTTGTCATCTTTTTTCCCTTCATAATCTATGGGATTATGTCTGTGAAATACTTTGTAAAGTTCCAAGTGCCTTTGTCTAAGGACACCAGGAAAGTGATTACTGGAACTTCCTCAAATTCTCTTTTTAAAATGGTCACTCAGGCTGTTCATTCATGAGGGGCTTCATTTTTAAAACCATCATGCTTCGTTCATTCATGTGTTAATGTGCTTAGTCTGAAGTATTTCTCCGGTCCAGAACTGGTTGTGTTCAGTAACTAATGCCAGTTTCTTCCAATTTCATCCGTTCTCCAAGATCACCATTTGGAGACCTTGTCTACGAAGGCGGTGTTCTGAAGAGAGTTGGTCTGGATTAGAGAGTATGGTGATAAATTAGGTCTTTAGTATGAGCATGCAGACATTAAACCCACAAAATGTCCAGCAAGTCTACCCTTCTTCTCTTGTCTTGAGGAATGAAATGCTGCTTTTGTTTTCCTCTGACTTTTTTTAATGTCTCATCTTCTGCTGCGACTGGAAGACTTTAATTAGCTAGCGTTACAATTAGTGATTTCATCCTGTTGTTGGGGATAAATATCCCAGACCAAATGTGATATCTTTCAAAGATGGAGTTCTTGTCCTGATGGAGACAAGGTGAGTGACGCTGGAAATGGGGTGCACAAGAGCAGCAAAAAGTAAGGATAAAAATGTAATGATTTTTGCTGTAAATAAAACAAGTGCACGTTCTAAATCTCGTTGGAGATTAGACCAAAGGGGAGACTGGCAAAGTTGCTAGTGGATTCTTAGATCCATTTTTTCCTTATGCTCTTGCTTTTTGCTTTGTTCTGCCAACTTCTTGGAACGGAGTGTGCCGTGCGGAATGTCCCACCGTTCACAAAAAGGCCGGGCCTCAATCAAAAATAGCGCATCCAGGAAGATCTTGTACTGCTGGGTGGCGCTTACCATGTCTCCCTGCCTCTGCGTGTCCCTGACCAAGTCGTATGTCGTTTTAATGTAGTAAATGGCGTACGTGAAAAGTTGGGGGGTTGCCTGTGTTACCTGACGTCTGTCTTTTATTAACTTGGGTGACTTCTCAGAGAAACTTTCATTACCTGGAAGCTTCTGTCAGAGATCTTATTCTTGCTGAACTTGACTGAAATGTGCAAGTTCCCTCAAATGCTTACCAACTGCTGGAAAGTATAGCTGTTGTTGTTATACTTAACAAAACCAAAACAAAGCAGCTTTTTGAACTATAGCAATACACAGGGCTAATACTGTGTTTGTGTTTCTGTGGTCGCTTCTACAATCTCACATATTCCTTCTATCTGGCTGGGATCTGTTTCCTTACCTCGTCGCAAGCCTTTGAAGGCTGCTATGTTACACCAGTTGCTGAGGTGTAAGTATATACTTAAACTAGTCAACTTCAAAATAACATCCCAAAATTCCTTGTACAAGGAGGGTGTGATTTTTATGCATCATCGCTTGCCTCGTACTTGATGTTTGAGTTCCCTAATGTGGTGAACCCACCATCATCGCTTCCTGCTAGTGGAGTCTGACACAGCACTGCGGTCAGACTAGTTCTTTGTTGTCTTTGCAATTAAATGTTTTGATTCCTCTCTGGGGTTGTCTTTGGAAGGGATGAGGGGAAAACAGAGGCTGTCCAGTAGCTTCATCCTTTCATGTCTTGTTTCTATTTCAGGGCTCTGGCTATAATTTGCTTGGTTGGTAACTATTTACCATGAATTGTTGTTAATCTATTTCAAGGTGAAGGCTTTGGAAGGCTCTTCCTAACCTCCTCTTCACACCCCTCCCAAGTGTCAGTAGTCATTTGAGCTGAGACAGGTGGCAGCACGCTGTCTGTCTTGGGTGACACGTCAGCTGTGGTGTTACACTTGTTGATTTTGGAGTTCTGACTTGATCACTGCTTCCTGTCAGCTACTAGTCTTGAAGCACAGGGCTGTCAGCAAGTCGGCTTGGTTTTCTACTTGGTAAAGCAGCTGCTCTTCTGTTGAACTTGAGCCTTCTCGGGTCTGTAGGTGCATCCCATCCTACACCTGGACTTACTTTGAAGATCTCTGAAAAATAGCCTTCAAATGGCAGCAGTACTGTAGTAGGTGCCAGTTCTTTCTCTTGACCGCTATGGAGAAATTACTCAGGAAGGGTGGGTGCTTGCAGACTGCAGCAAGGACTGTTGGTTCAGAAAGCTCCAATGGTCACCTTCAAAGGGCTGAGCTCTTCTCTTCATCCTTGAGCTCTTCTCTTCATCCTTGTTAAGTGTGAAAGGGAGAGGTCTCCTTGTACAGTATCAGGGCCTGAAGCTCCACACATGTACTAAGGGCTCCAGCTTTCGGCTCCCAGATCTATCATGAAGTATCAGCAGAACTTCATACATGAAGTGCCTGGGTCTGTATAAAAAATAAAGATATCAGTCTTGGATGCTTTTTTTTTTTATTTCTAAATGGAAGCATTACCATTTGCATTTCCTTCTGAAAATTTTTGGCACGCCTTACCGGAGTTTTTTCCTCCTTTCGCACGATTGCACTTAGGCATGGAAATGAATGTGGAACTTGTGAGTTTGTTTCAGCTGAGCAGGGTTTAAAATCTGCTTAGACCATCTGATGAATCTTGTTAAGAGCACACAGTTCCAGAACAGTGTTCCCTTGTTAGAAAACTTTCAGTTCCGTTAGGGAGTGAGCTCAGTCTGCCATCCTCTTGAATTTTAAGAAGAAATTTTGAAGGAGGCTACTCGTTGCAGAAAATAGGTATTGAGGGACTGAATTGCAACTGTGGTGACTTGGGGAGGAAGGAAAGGATGGGTGGGTTGGGGGCTTTCTTCAAATGGATGCCATCTTGTAAGTCCATTTGAGTCCTGTTTCTGAAGAAGGTTGTCCAGCAGCCGTCTTTGTTTCCAGAAGTAACCTGCTGTTTTGTTTATTCGTAACGTGACATTTTTCTGCTGTGTCACTGAAAACGCACATAAAATTCTCATTAACGACGGGGGGGAAATCAGGAGAGAGAAATCTTATGGCCTGGTTTGTGGTATTAAGTAATAGCACTCTGAAACCTGCAATGGCATTCCCTGAAAGTTGCTTTCTAAGAGTACGGCAAAACAGGGTCTGGTTTACAAGTAAGCAGCTAATATGGAGACGGGTTGTCTGTGAAGGTGTCCATGTAGCACTTCTTCCCCTTTCCCTGACATCAGGTTACAAGACAGATCCATGAGCATGAGCAGGAGAACGAGTTGCGGGAACAGATGTCAGGATATAAGCGGATGCGGCGCCAGCACCAGAAGCAGCTGATCGCCCTGGAAAACAAGTTGAAGGCCGAGATGGACGAGCACCGCCTCAAGCTGCAGAAGGAGGTGGAGACACATGCCAACAACTCGTCCATTGAGCTGGAGAAGCTGGCCAAGAAGCAAGTGGCTGTGATGGAGAAAGAGGTGAGTAGAGTCATGGGCTCCCTAGCTGTGGAGAAGATCGGAGTGAGAGGTGTGTACCGGATCTCTAGGAGAAGGCTGTGGAAGTGCTGCTTAAAACCCATGTTCTTCTGTGCACTGTATGGTTACTGCCTTGAGCTGCCCTGGCCAGTTTTGTGAAAGAGCTTCCCAGCTACAAGTCAACCTTCTGGACGATGGGCCCTCCACTGGCATCAACCAGTACTGTCGCTACCGACAGACAGCTGAAAGAGAAGGACAGGCTCTGTGGAGCCCATAGAGGGGGCTTCTGCCTGGCGGCTGGGGCAGTGACAAAGCTTGCTGCTGTTACGCTGTCCGTTTAAAAATCAACGTGTTAATCCCTATGGTGAACTGGTGGGATTTTACCCTCGGGGGTGGTTTTGGTGGAGAGGTAAGAAGCATGAGGAAGGTCTTCAATGTATGTGGGCCTCATGGGGTTTTTGAGCAAGCAGCTTTCATGTGATGTGAGTACTCATGGCTTTGTCTAGCACAGTGATGGGACAATGACAGACCAAAAAAAGGCGCAACAGAAGGCTGATTTGTGCTGGATTCAGTACCTGCTCCCTCACCCTTTGGGTTTTTCTTCTTTTTTTTTTTTTTTTTCCCTCCTCTCTGTGCCTTGCAGGCAAAGGCGGCTGCAGCAGATGAAAAGAAATTCCAGCAACAGATTTTGGCTCAGCAAAAGAAAGACCTGGCGACCTTTTTAGAAAGTCAGAAGAAACAATACAAGCTTTGCAAGGAAAAGATTAAAGAGGCAAGAAACCATCATTTTCAGGGCTGAAGGGGTGTGGAATGAACATGAACTAGACTTTCGTTTTGATAAACCTGGGCCAGCCCAGGGGTTTAAGGGATACTGTCACGCTTGGAGGCACATTTAGATTCTTGGCAAGTAAACTTTCAGGAACTGGGAGCATCTGGCAGCATTTCTAGAATAATCTCCAAGGGTGCCAGAGGTGCCTTCATAGTTTGCGTTAGAGCAGAATCTTTGAAACCAAGGGTGATGAGGGGAAAATGGGGCTTCATAGAGAATTCTCCTTCCCGGTTTTCCGTATCTGTTTGTTCTTTGGGGTTTTTTTGTTAAAGCTTAAGCAATTAGAGCTGCCATTTGGATGTCACTCCACTAAAAGCCCTGTGATTGCTTATATGAATTAGAAAAAATAGTAACTTAGTATTTAGCTTATCTATCCCAAATGGCGTGACTGAAGTAGAGCATCTCCACCGCATTGCAAAATCGTTTGCTGCTAAGAGTGTAGGGGTGAGAAAATTAATAGCAAGGAGCCGTGTTAGGTATCCAGTTCGATAGAGAATCGAGCAAGAGTCCTGTTGAAATAAAACTTAAGCCCCAGTTGCAGAGCTGGGAAGGGAACGGAGGGGTTCGCGCCATTCTCTTTCCTGGCCAGGCAGAGCCTCCCCTGTGGGGTGTTTCTGTCCCCTCGTGGCTGCACCATTCAGCCCCCGAGATGTTTGTGTTTAATGGCCACTTGCTTCCTCCTCCTCTTGGTGGGTCATAATACAACTCTAGAGGCAGCAGGGCTGGGCACGGCCAGGTGCCGGGTCTGGCTCTGCTGGTACCCGGTGGTGTAGTCGGGATTTTGGTGTCCTTTCGTGAACCGGATGGCAGAGGAGTAGCCAGTAATTGAAGGTCCTCCGAGTCCTGTGGCACTGTGATGCTAAGGGAAGCCTTGTTTTGACCCTGTATGCCTGCAGGAAATGAACGAGGACCACAGCACGCCGAAGAAAGAGAAGCAAGAAAGAATATCCAAACATAAGGAGAACCTGCAGCACACGCAGGCTGAAGAGGAGGCCCATCTTCTCAGCCAGCAGAGACTCTACTATGACAAAAACTGCCGTTTCTTCAAGAGAAAAACGATGATTAAGAGGCATGAGATGGAGCAGCAGAACATTCGGGAAGTATGGCACTCTTCTCTTCCTTTCCCAAGCATTTCTTTAATTGTTTTAGCTTCATGTCTGTAGAACGGTTAGACCGACTGACATTAGATCTTCACATTTCCAGTTGCTAAACAGAACTGAGAAAAACGTAAGAAACGTATTTTGGGAAATAGTTTTCCACACAGATGTGGATGCTTTTGTTAACTGAAGAGGGGTGTCATCATTGTCTTGCAGACAGAAACATTATGTGGGCCACCCATTCCGGGTCAGATGCTTCATCTGAGATTTTGGGGGCTCCTGTTGGGCTCCTTCCACAGCACAGGGCAGCCTGTGCCGTGTTGGGTGCCAGGGCCACCTGTGGGAAAAGCTGAAAAGCATCACGTGAGGAGCTCTACTTGTTGGCTACCGAAAACTTACACGGTTGAAATACATGTAATTAACCTTAAAAGAACAATATTAAGGTTATGGAATGAAATGCTACAAATGTAAGAAATAGCAAAAATTCAGTCCTCTTCCGTGTCTGCATTCTGGTGGTCTGCAAATAATCAGGTGTTGCTTTTCCATTGGGCTGTGTTCAAATTAGTGCACAGAATGGGAGAGACTCTGTTAATGAGAAGCTATTCAACATCTTCCTCTTCCTCATCAGTTATTAACCCTTGCCTTACAGGCTGCCTGTGGTCAGATACCACTTCGGAGAAAGAATTATTACTTGTAGATTTTTCTGTGGTCATTGCTCTAGTATCTGAATTCTTCATTAATGTTAGTTTTGGATAAAGGCTATCAGATGGGAAGGTATTTCAATAAAGGCTGAGAGTGAGGGAGTTCTCAAAAATTTCTAATAATGATGTACTTAATCTGCTACCGTCAAATTTTGTGGCATACTTAACATTGCCCTGTATTTTACCTGCTGGCAGCTTTGCCGCTCTTGGCTTCAGATGTGCCTGGGGCTGCTCAGCTGCTTTGCAGGTCACATCAGACATCTCAACTTGGACACCCTGAAAATGAGTGACACTGAAAAATCATATTTGGGCACCCTTATCACAGCCTCTAAGCTCTGAGGCAGGGGTAAGAACAGAACTCAGTTTTCCAGCGTGGGATTTTAACCAGGAAACACTCCTCTCAGCTCCTGCATTTAAGCTCTTAAGAGACCTAATTTTCAGAATGATTTAAGTGTTTATTTCTTGAAAGTAATGTCCCTGCTAAGGAGTACAAACTCACCAATTAGGCACCTGCAGTAAATAGCTCTTTCAAAATGGTTTTTTTCTTGGTATTTTAAGTAACCACAGAGGTTCTTTATGTGCGAGTGGGAAGGTGTTTGAGAGGAGTGGAGTGCCTCTGTTTGTTCACGCTGTGGGAACTGGAATGGGGCTGAGAGAGGCTGCCCGTCCCGTCCTGTCCCAAAGATGAAGGCACAAGTGCCGCAGCTCACTGCACGGGCTGTCACACCGCCTGCTCGCTGTGCTGCCTGCCTTTGCGCAAGCGGGAGAGGATTTCAGCACACCGGTAGATCTAATTTTTCATCTTGGCTGTCGTGGCACAAGTTTTGCTTAAGTGTAAACATGTGCAATGTCCTCATGGCCAAGGATGCGGGGACAAGACCTGGCCCTGACTCCTTCCCCATCCTCCTGGCTTAGACCTCTCCGGGTGGCAACAGCCAAGGGGGCTGAAGTTCACAGGTGCTGATGAATTACAAGGTGCAAGCAACAACTTGGAATAATTAGTTGGGTTTTTTTTTTTGCTTCTGCTGCAGAAACTCATTAGAGTGAGCCTGCGCTGGGCAGCGTGCGCAGAGCGAGGCCGCCCCCGCTGTGCCTCTCTTAGTCTAGCGTGAAGCACAGCCGTGAGTTTGTAAACCCGAGAGCTGAAACGGAGGCGTACCGGCAGACCATCTGTGAAGGGCACCCAATATCAGCGAGGGGTACAGCTGTAATCGCTGCTTGGCTGAGCTGGATCCAGCTCTGTGCTCCACAGGTTGTTGCTGATACCTTGAGACAGAAACATTAGCAGTAATCGGGGAGAGAATCCGGTGTCTTCCTCTGCCTTGGCTTGTAACTCGGTGAGGGTTTTCCTAGACTGCAGGAACTCTTATGTGCACGTCGCAAAACTGTGTGAGGCTTGGGCTGTATCCTTTTTTTAGAAAGCGTGGTGCATCTGGGGCTGAAACCCACCTGTACACAGTGGTAAACTAAGTTCTCTTTCTTACCTGGTGCGGCGTGTTGGCACTGTACAGCTCTGCTTTGGCCATTCCAGTCTTAGTGACGCAGGAGAAGCCTCATCTGTCTGGGTCTAGCAGGGGCTCAGGGTAATTAGAAACAGACGAATAAGAGCCCCTGATTCTGTCAGTCACCCCAGCCCAGACCTCCCCCGGCTCTGAGCACGCCAGGATTTATTTATTAAGAACTGGAGTGATTCTCAGCAGTCGCAGAGGGCTCGCGTGTGGTCCCAGTGCCACCTGCTGGAGACTCCCCGGTGATCCAGGAGCTGCCAGAGGAGCAGGTTACAGCGAGGGAGGGAGGGAGGGATGGATGGATGCTAAATGGCCGCTCTGTTCGCATGTTCCCATCGTGCTGCTGGGTTTGTCTTTCCCTGTGGCACCTGGAAGTCCTTGCTGCCGTGACTAGGACACCCGGCCTCACAAACTCACTACAGCATCACGGGGCAGAGAGAATCGCTCCTCAGCTGTCGTCTTGTGCTCTGCTCTCCTCTTGCGCAGGAGTTGAACAAGAAGCGGACCCAGAAGGAAATGGAGCACGCCATGCTGATCCGGCACGACGAGTCGACGCGCGAGCTGGAGTACAGGCAGCTGCACACGCTGCAGAAGCTGCGAATGGACCTGATCCGGCTGCAGCACCAGACTGAGCTCGAGAACCAGCTGGAATACAACAAGCGGCGAGAGCGGGAGCTGCACAGGAAGCATTTCATGGAGCTCCGGCAGCAACCAAAGAACCTGAAGGTGCTGGAAGCTTTCCTTCCTCCTCTTCCAACCTCTGTGCTGCCGGGCAGGCTGGTCTGTATGTTTGCTGCCTCCTCCATGCAGCGTCCGTGCTGCAGAGCCACCGTTCTCCACCCGCACTGCGTGCTCTTCCTTGGATCCTGCTCCTTTGCGCTGGGCTGCTCTGGTATAAGAAAGTCGCAGGCTATTAGAGCAAAGAGCTCACTGAGGATTTTTTTTTTTTTAAGTGCTGTGCTAATTGAGGCGGCTGGGTAAAAATAGGCAAGTCCTTAATGAAGTATTAGAGAATTTGCTTCTGATGAGCTGTGCATTCTTCAGGCCCTTGCTGGTGTCAGCCTATAAACCTGGATATGGAAAGGGCTTGGGTGATGCTTCCTTGCTTTCAAAGTCAGAGAGAGAACACGGGTGTGCTGAGCTCTGTGCTCTGTCCTGGTTCGGCCGCAGGCTGATAAAGAAACCTCTGAGCCGCTTGCTGCAGGAGATTTCTGTTCCTCCTTTAAATGTCCAAAAAGGCGCGTTGCATTTATGCGCTTTGTCTCACCCTTGCTAGTTCTCAGATCTGCAGTCTCTGTGTAGCACGTGGTTGAGGTGGGGGAGGCAGCAAAGTGGGAGGCCTTGAAAAAGCAAACAGTTTTTTGGGAGGCGGGTGGCAGGGTGACGGGCTGGGCGAGCTGCAGGAGGCAGGGGTAGGAGGTGGAAATGCTGAGGAGGGCTTAGTGCATCCTGTTGCTGGCCCAGGCCCACGGTGGGTGCCGAAGCAGGGCCTGAGGCGATGCTGCTTGTGATTTGGCCGTGTGTGTGGAGCGCGGGGGCAGGAGACGGTGCGAGCACAGGGGAGCTGTGGTTGTCTCTCCCCAACCCGCCGTTTGGACGTACTGTAACCTCTCCATTCCCAAAGCTCCTTGTCCTCTTCACGTCGTTCCTTCCTTGGCAGGCTATGGAAATGCAGATCAAAAAGCAGTTCCAGGACACGTGCAAAGTGCAAACTAAGCAGTACAAAGCACTGAAGAATCACCAGCTGGAAGTAACTCCAAAGAGTGAGCACAAGACAATTCTGAAGAGTCTGAAGGACGAGCAGACGAGGAAGCTCGCCATCCTGGCGGAGCAGTATGAGCAGAGCATCAATGAGATGATGGCCTCGCAAGCGGTAGGTGCAGCGCGCGGCGCCTCCTGTCCCTGGGTGGGAGGTCCCTCACCGAGGAGGGGGACAGTGGGGCCACCCATCCTTGCAGAGTGCCAGGTCCTCCCTGTCCTACCCACCGGATGGTGAGCGACGCGGTTGTGTTTGTAACAGCTGTTCTAAATAATGCATCAAGGGGCACTTTCCCTCTTTGTGATAAGCATCCCGCAGAACACGCATCCTCTCCCGGCTGCCCCTCGCCTGCTGGGGTTGTAGAGTCGGATCTTCACTGAGGCCCCTGCTTCCATGTGAGTGGGGAAGCAGCTGTCCGTGAAGCCCTTCCTGCTGTCTCACCCTGCCACCAACACCAGAGGCTCCCCGGCTGTGAGAAGGAAGAGCGGCGTGTCGCTGGCGTCGGAGCAGAGAACTTACTAGCGGAGGTTTGAGTGTTGTTTCCCCCGTGATCTTACAGCTACGGCTGGATGAGGCCCAAGAAGCGGAATGCCAAGCCCTGAGACTGCAACTCCAGCAGGAGATGGAGCTGCTCAACGCCTACCAGAGCAAAATTAAGATGCAGACAGAAGCACAGCATGAAAGAGAACTCCAGAAGCTGGAGCAACGGGTGTCGCTGCGCAGGGCGCATCTTGAACAAAAGGTACGTTTTGGGTGGGCTGCCGGGGGGGGTACCTGGTCACGCAGAACCCCCCCGCAGCCTGGGCTGCATCCCCAGCAGCGTGGGCAGCAGGGAGCGGGGGGGGATTCTGCCCCTCTGCTCTGCTCGGGGGAGACCCCCCTGCAGGGCTGCCTCCAGCGCTGGGGCACCAACAGCAGAAGGACTCGGAGCTGTTGGAGCGGGGCCAGAGGAGGCCCCGGAGCTGCTGGGAGGGCTGGAGCCCCTCTGCTGTGGGGACAGGCTGAGAGAGCTGGGGGGGTTCAGCCTGGAGAAGAGAAGGCTCCGGGGAGACCTTCCAGCCCCTTCCAGGCCCTCAAGGGGCTCCAGGAAAGCTGGGGAGGGACTCTGGATCAGGAAGTAGAACGTTAGGACAAGGGGGAACCATTTTAAACTGCAAGAGGGAAGATTTAGATGAGATATTGGGAAGAAATTTTTCACTCTGAGAGTGGTGAGCCCCTGGCCCAGGTTGCCCAGAGAAGCTGTGGCTGCCCCATCCCTGGAGGGGTTCAAGGCCAGGCTGGACGGGGCTTGGAGCAACCTGGGCTGGTGGGAGGTGTCCCTGCCCAGGGCAGGGGGGTGGCACCGGATGATCTTCAAGGTCCCTTCCAACGCAAACCATTCCATGCCGATCTCTCCTGGGGCGCGGGGAGCTGCCACAGCCGGGGCGGTCGTGCTGTGCTGACTCTGGTTCTTACAGATCGAAGAGGAGCTCGCCGCCCTGCAGAAGGAACGCAGCGAGAGGATAAAGTTTCTGTTGGAAAGGCAGGAGCGAGAGATCGAAACGTTTGACGTGGAGAGCTTGCGAATGGGCTTTGGGAATTTGGTCACATTAGAATATCCCAAGGAGGACTATAGATGAGATTAAATTTCTTTGCCATTTAAAAAAAAAAAAAAACAAAACAAAAAGACAAAAAGCAAACAAAATAATGAGAAAACTTTGCAAAACCAACATTCCCCATGTTAACGGGCGTGCTCTCTCTCTTTCTGTCTCTCTTACTGACATCGTGTCGGACTTAGTGCCTGTATATTCTTACTCCATCAGGGGCCCCCTTTCCCCGTGTCCGGGCCGGGCGCAGGACAGCTCCTGGCGGTCTGTTCCATACGTCACAGTATCGATGTCTCTGTGCGATGATTAAAAATGTTTCAGTGAAAACTTTTGGAGACAATTTTAATGGAGAAAAAAAAAAAAAAAAAAAAAAACACAACAAAAAAAAAAGTGGATGTATGTTGCTTTTGAGCAATCACTCATTTTTACCACCAATCAATGAAAGTACAAGCAAAAAAAAAAAATAATAATAATAATCAAATGATATATACAAACCCAGGGGGAGAGAGACTAAATCCGCAGCCTTACCTTAACTAGCTGCTGCATAATTTTATTTTATTTTTATTTTTTTGGTATTTATTCATCAGGAATAATTAAATAATAATAATAAAAAAAAAATTTTATTAAAGATTGAAAAATTTGATACATTTTACAGGAAAAAAAAAAAAACCTTAATCGTGCTGTACATATCAGTGGTGACATATTATTACTTTTTTTGGGGGTGGGGAGGGGCGGGGCGAAGACGTGGTGATTTTTAGAAGAACCATGCCAGGCCGGGGGCGGGGGGGGGACACGCCGCCACCTCGGCCCTCGGCGTATTCTTGATTGTATCATAATCATTTTCTGCTGTCGCAGAGAATGTGAATACACTTAAATGAGCCCACGGGATCCCAGTAGCACAAATTGGGCTTTGTCAAATCGTGTATTTTGTGTATAGAAGGAATTTAAGGAGAGCTTTTACTTATTTTCATATTGTATTTTAACTGTTTCTCTGATCAAAAATTTTTTTACTTCTTTCCACCCCCCCCCCCCCCGGCCCTTTCCCTGCTGCTCCCAGCCACCCCCCCCTCCAGTGCAGAACTTGGAGTTCAACACTGTCAGACCATCCCCAGCCCTTGTTCTTCTTTTTTTTTTTTTTCCTTTTTTCTTTTTTTTTTTTTTGTTCTGTTTTCTTTCGTTCCTCCCCCAAGTCCACCCCCGACCCCATGATCTTGGTCATAAATATTGCATTATTCACACTTTCAAACTGTGTATTTTCTTACAATAAAAAGATAAAAAAAAAAGGCTTTACTTCTTTTGCATGCACTTTAAAAAAAAAAAAAAACCAAACAAAAAAAAACCCCAACAAAAACATTTTTCAGGTTCCAAGGAAGAGCATGAATTAACTGTCAGAGCTTTTAATTATATTTGTAAATAAAAGTGTTCATCACAACGCCTCGCTGTCTCATTGCGGGAAGAGTCCGGAGGTGGGGACAGGGAGGTGACAGTTCCGCTCCCCCCTCGCGCGGGCGCAGGAAGGGGTGAGATGTCCCTGCCGGGACCTCAGGGGCTTTGCTCCAAACCTGGTTTTCTTGACAGTGGAGGTTTTTATTAGGTTAATGGGTTGTGGCTCCTTTTCTGTCCTGCTTCCAGCCTTGGGACAGCCCGGGCTGGATGCTCCCAGGGAAGCAGAGCAGTTCAGGCAGGTCCCCACCCCCCCCCCACGCCTTTATTCTGGGGGATCTTGGTCAGGACTTTTTCCTGAAAAACCCTCAATCCTGTTTCAGTGTTTTAATGGCTGGGTTGAGAAACTCCCTTGGGGCAGAAACCAGCCACCTTTCTTGGTTATGGAGTCACTTGGACGTTTCCAGGGCCTCGCCGCAGCACGTTGAGGTTTTTGGTGCCTGTTTCTCAGCCCACTTGGGTGCAGACCATGGAGAAAGGAAGCTGTTTAAAACAGGGGCAAGGCTTCTAGTCCATGAATTAAATTACATTGCCTTCATCTTTTTTCACCTTTTAAAGATGTCAGATTGGACCAAAGGTTTATTTTCTGCCCTAAGTGCCCAGGAGACACCACCAGGCCTCGCTGCAAGCTGTTGGAGGACCAGGAAAACAACTGGGACCTGCAGCTTGGCCGGGAAGCAGCTTCAGGTCAGTAAAGCCGGTGGTGGTGCTTCTCCCAGCAGCAGAGATGTGCTGTCCAGGCTGGGCTGCTGTGGGGTGGGCTCCTGAGAGCAGCAGGGAGGGCAGGAGGCCTCCAGGGAGCAGGAGGGGTGAGGAGATCCCAGGCAGAGATGGTGGTGGGGCGCCTTAAGAGTGGCGCGGGCACAGGCTGCCCCGTCAGCTGCAGGAAGGTCAAGGTTGGTAACAGTGATGGGAGGTTCTCAGGGCATAAATTGCCCTGATGACGATGGGCGAATAGCGGCTCAGAGACACCCTGGAACCAGAAATGTCCTCCCGGAATCTCTACAGGCAGCCTGCCAGCGCTCCATCTGCCCTGGACTGTAACTGTGCTTAGTCGTTGGCCTAATTGCCGTGTCCTCCCCACTTGTCGCCTGCTCTGTGCGCCTGCTCGCTGCAAGCAGGAGGTCGCTGTAACAGGGCCCCAACAAGCAATTCCAGCACTTTTAAGCTTTGATCCACCAGCTGCCTGCAGCAGGGACATAGATGTGGGGTAGAGTGGGTGCCTGCTGCCGAGGGGATTTTGGGAAGGGACTTGAAAGCAGGAGAGGGCTGCCCCATGGAGGGGCTGGGGTTCATCGCGCCAAGCACCAGGGTAAGGGATCAATCCTTGTGGCTCAGTCTCAGCCAGCTTGGGGCTACACCCAGCGGAGCTGCTGTTCTGCAGAGCTGCTGTTCTGCAGAGCAAGCTGCACCTCCAGACAAGACTTAATATAGAAAGATATGCAGATAATATATAAAGTAGATTTAGGATAGAAAGACATGACTGCTTTGAGCTTCGTTCCTAGGCTCTGGGTACAACGGCAAGAAGTGTCTCAGGCAGCGCTGCCAGGAGGGAGGAGCTCCCGTCAGAGGAACCTGCTGACACCGAGCTGCTCCCGTAAACCCTCACCTCTTCCCCCAAGAAAGCAACCGCACCATCCACCTTGGTAAGTCTTTAATTGCACTGTGAGCAAAAGGGCACGTTTACATCAGGTCACAACAGAACTTGAACAAAACAAAGTGGTCTCTCGGCTTCGAGTGGCAACAGAGAGCAGAAGGCAGTGCTATACACCGGCTTCCCTGCCTCCTCCTACCAGATACACCTTCACGACTTCAGTGGTTCACTTGGTGGAGGCACTGGCCCAACACTTGAGGGTAAAAACAAAATTAAAAAAGAAGGGGGGATTTCCCTTAGACTGCCATCCCCTCCTGGAAAGGGGGCACTCCCCAGCCAGCACCAACCCCGAAGTGGTTCTGTACCCACACCACTGCCACAGAACAACGTTTCAGTACAGCAGAGACGCTCTCGAGGGACACGAATTCACAGAGGCTTTGGTTTCCCTTAAGCAGGTCAGCCCGGAGGGGGTGGCCCTTATAGGGACACCTTGTCGGAAGCTGGTCTAGCTAGCGATCACCTGTACCTACGGGAATTAGCTGAAGCACAGCACGGGTCTGGACCACAGGGACAGTGACAGGGTTACAGTTCCAGCGGGCAGTGCGGGAGCAGCTGCGTTCAACTCACTAATCAAACAAAAGGACAGCGACGTGCTCGGACCGGCCGGATCTCCAGGGGTGCGGGGGGTGCTGCACAGTGCTGCGTCAGCTGCCCTGGCCCTACTTCCCCGACAGCTGCTCGTAGAGCTTCGGCACGTAGTCGTCCCACTCCGCCTGGTAGCAAGTGCCAGCCACTGGCACCCCCAGCTCGTACTTGCTGCGGAAAGAAGCCACCTTGAACTTCCCTCGTTTGTCACCAGAGCGATTGGAGAGGACGGGCTCGTTGCAGGTCAGGCGCTTCGGCTGCTCATACACCAGCCAGACGTAGCGGTGCAGCCCTGCGGGGAGGAGACAGTGTCACCAGTGCCAGTCACCTCCAGTGCCCGGGTTCGAGGTTTGCTCTGAAGTGACCCCAGGGGAAAGGAAGGGGGAATGCGGAGAAAGAAAAGGGGAACACAGGGAAATAGACAGCTGCCTTCTCCAGGATCAGAAGGCTAAGTATGATGGAGCTAAAGGAGCTTACAGAAGACGCACTAGATATGCTTGAACAGCTCCTGTCCTGCCTAGGCTAGCACTTGCCCCCACCAGGCAACACTGCAGGCAGACCAGCGCAGACCTGTCCCCAGGCAGCAAGGGGACAGCGGCAACACGTGTCTGTGCTGGCCGTGGCTACAAGCGACTGCAGGGAGTCCTGCACGGGCTGTCGCTGCAGGGCAGCATACCATTTGCCCGGCCACACGGCACCCCAACCTTCTGCAGGCCTCGCCATCCTCCCCTGTGCACCGCACTTGATCCTCACAGCACTTGGAGCACGGGACCTGCTGCAGCCGGGCACTGACCTGTTCCTTTGGGAGGGCCGGAGCCGACGTAATCTGACAGCACAGTCCCGCTCCCCACATCGTTGCCCTTCATGTTGGTCACCAGGAAGTGATGCCATTCCCTGAAAGGAGAAGGCAAAAAAAAAATCAGACTGCACCACAGCCCTGGCAAAGGTCCTTCATTACTCTAAGGTGCTGCTTTTCCATGAGGCTCTCAGTGGAGGGTAACTGAAGCTAACAGCTGCTGCTCCTGGTCTGCCGAACCCAGAGAGCAGCAGTCCAAAAGCAGGTACTGCTTCCTCTGGGATGCAGGGCCTGTCAATATCAGCTCTGTCATCCCACCTTGCGGCTCCAGGAAACCCAGAGCCTGTGCCCTCAGAGTGGGTATTCCACACACTTCTGAACCTGATTCGAGAAAGGTGAGCTGGTCCCAGGTTTAAGACTCCCCTGCTAGCACAGACAGACCTAATTTTGACTCATACATGTGCCACATTAGAGCGAGCACCAGATGCTGTGTTTCTCCAAGCTACGCCAGACCTCCACACAACCCTGGCAAAAGTAGCTGCTCCTCCCCATGCTGTCCCTGTCTCAAGGAGAGAGGCAAGGACACTGTTTCTATCCCATGCCACAGCCTCACGGCTGCACCTTAAGCAGATCACATGCCCGACCTCCTTCTAAGCCTCTGCTCAGACCATGAGCGATGCTCCATTTTCGCCCAGCAAGACACAGAGTTGCCCACCCCCATTACCTGAACTTTGGGTCCTTCCTACTGGGAGCATCTGGGTCTGTGAGAACCAGGGTGTAAAGCTTCTGGGGATCGCAGCCATCCCACTCAATGCTGGTGGGGCGATGCTGGACCTAGAAGGATGACAGCGTTATAGCACAAACAGCTAGCCCTGCTGCCTGCACCACGCAGCCTGCACCAGCCAGGCACATGTAGGCCAACTGCGACCAGCGCTGGCAGCAACACCCGCGGAGTTCAAGGCCATCCGAGCCAGCTCCGCACTCAGCCTACTAGTGCCGCCGGGATCTCCCTGCAGTACGGAGCCAGGCCTGACCGCGCCGCCCCGGTACAAGAGCCGAGACCAAAAGCAGGGCACCGCTCTCCTCCTCTCGCACCCGGCGAGGCTCCGATGGGGGCTGCCAGAGCGAAGGCGCAAGAGGCCCGGCCTTCTCCCGCCATTTTGCCACACCCCCGAGCGCTGGGCCGGGCCCCGCTCACCTGGGTCGGCGTGAGCACCTTGCCCAGCTCGTCTATCTCCACGGAGCCATACTTGACCCGCAGCGGGTGCGCCGGCTTCTGCTCCACCTCGGTGAGGCTCAGCGGCCCGCTCCACAGCCCCAGGTCCACCGGCATGGCTGCGCCTGCTGCTGCGGCTCCGCGCACTGCGCCCGCGCCGCCCAATCACCGCCCGCCGCGGACCGCCCCCGCGCTCCCATTGGCGGCGGCGCCCCCACGCTCCGTTCCCATTGGCGGCGGCGCGCCGCCGGCCTTCCCCCTCTCCGGCTGTTGTGGCGCCCCCAGGCGGGCAGCCGCGGCGAGCACTGTCAGAGCGATTATCTACAGCAGCACCGACCTTGCTTACGGCCTTGGCCCAGGCATTCATTAGTTTATAATTTATGTGGCAGGGCCCAGCGGGGGCAGCCCCATGGATCTCAGCACGCCTTAGCCCATGGCTGCTGGAGAGCTGGCTGCGTTATGCCTTCCCCTGGCTGTAAGGTGTCCCGGAGGAGCCCGAGGGTACCTACGCGCTTTACAGCCCTTGTGGGGTTACGCAGAGAAGTAATCTGTGTATTATTCCATACAACAAACCAGCCTGGAAGCTGCTGTCTGCGAATGTGGACGATGCAGGACCATCGGGTCCACCTGGCATCGGTCAGCACAAAACCCTGTCATCGGGGCAATTTCTCCTAGGGCAGCCGCTGCCGAAATTTAACAGCACACTGGCTGTGCTTTGTGACATCCACCCCAGGGATGCCAGGGGGAGCTTTAAAGAAACTGAAAACATTTGTATCTTTCTCTTTCCTTGCTGTCTGTTTCATTGGGACCCCTCCAGCTGTGGAGAGGCTCAGCCTTTACCCTCTCCAACTCCGTCCTCCTCCCAGCCCCTCTTCGGTCTGTTCTCTTCTTCCTTCCTCTCCAGCTTTGGCTTAAGCTGCTGCCTGCTATTTTTTTTTTACTTCCCCCCCCCCCCATACCCAAGAATGTGGTATGGTTCACAGTCATTTATCACTGTTCTTCCCGCTCCCACTGCTTTTTGGGTTGTCTCTTAAGTGGTTGAATTAGAATCATAGAATCATCTAAGCTGGAAGGGACCTCAAGATTGCCAAGTCCAACCATCAACCTAACACTGCCCAAACCACCACTAAACCATGTCCCTCAGCACCACGTCTGCCCAGCTTTTAAGTACCTCCAGGGATGGAGATTCTACCACTTCCTTGGGCAGCCTGTTCCAGTGCTTTACAACCGTTTCGGTGAAGAAATTTTTCCTAATATCCATCCTAAACCTCCCCTGGCACAACTTCAAGCCATTTCCTCTTGTCCCAGTGCCTGTTCCTTGGGAAATGAACCCCCCCGGCTACCCCCTCCTTTCAGGGGGCTATAGAGAGCGAGAAGGTCTCCCCTCAGCCTCCTTTTCTCCAGGCTGAACCCCCCCAGCTCCCTCAGCCGCTCCTCACAGGACTTGTGCTCCAGACCCCGCACCAGCTCTGCTGCCCTTCTCTGGACACGCTCCAGCCCCTCAACGTCTTTCTTGTGGTGAGGGGCCCAAACCTGGACGCAGCCCTCGAGGTGGGGCCTCACCAGTGGAGAGTACAGGGGGACGATCACTGCCCCAGCCCTGCTGGCCACACTGTTCCTGATACAGGCCAGGATGCTGCTGGCCTTCTTGGCCACCTGGGCTCATATTTAGCCATCAGTCGATCAACACCCCTGGGTCCTTTTCCACCAGGCAGCTCTCCAGCCACTCCTCCCCAAGCCTGTGCTGCTGGGCAGCGTTGTTGTGACCCCAGTGCAGGACCTGGCACTTGGCCTTGTTGAACCTCACACCACTGGCCCATGGATCCAGCCTGTCCAGATTCCTCTGTAGACATAGACGGATCCAGAATTATGCAAGAACCTCTGGGTGAAGGGGGGAGAAGCTTACTACCTTCACTGAGTTTTGCCCTCAGGAAACACCATCCTCCTTGTATTAAACCTTCCCGATCCTTGGACTGTACCCGAGCCCGGTGCCTGGCTCCCGGGGCAGAGAAACCCCCTGCGGGCCGCTCTGAGGGGGCTGCCCGCCCAAGATGGCGGGCGGGGTCGGGGGGCGCCCAAGATGGCGGGTGCCCAACATGGCGGGTCGGGGGCTGATACACGATCCCCTTCTCGGGCCCCGGCGAGCGGGTAGGGGAAAGCAGGCGGGACGGTCCGGGACAGCCCGCCCTCCCCTGCCCGCTCGCCGGGGCGGAGGACAGGCAGCGCCGCCTCCCCGACGCGGGAGGCTATGGTGGCGGCGGCGGCACGGGGCTATCGGCTCCCCGGCGCGACGCTGCCAGCCCGGTTCTTCCTCGCCCTTTGCGTCTGGAGGCTGGTGCTGCGCCGGGAGGCGGCAGGTTAGCGGGGGGCTGAGGGGACAGGAGCGGCGACTGTGCGTGGGCGACTGTTAGAGCCGGTCCCTCAGTCCACCGTGCTCCTGAGGGGAGCTCCCCTGTGGGGCAGGCGCTGAGGGGGCTGGTAGAAGGGGATCTCCAAAAAGAGTTCCCCTAACAAGTACCCCAGAGGGTTGATAAATATCAAACTTATATTGGGTTATAAGGGTGATCGCTCTCTACAACTTACCACTCTCTAAAACTGCCTGAAAGGAGGTTGTAGTGAGGTGGGGGTCGGTCTCTTCTCCCAAGTAACAGGCAGTAGAACAAGAGGAAACAGCCTCAAGATGCGCCAGGGGAGGTTTCACATGGATATTAGGAAAAATTTCTTCACCAGAAGGGTTGTCAAGCATTGGAATAGGCTGCCCAGGAAAGCGATAGAATCCCCATCCCTGGAGATGGGGTAGATGTGGTGCTGGGGGACATGGTTTATTGGTGGTTTGGGCAGCGTTAGGTTGATGGTTGGACTTGACGATCTTAAAGGTCGCTTCCAACCTACACAGTCCTGTGATTCTGTATCAGATGTCCAGGTCTTTGCTGACAGAATAGGGCTTTACCAGTTCCCTATTTCCCTAACACTGTTCTTTCTGCTTTGCAGGAGCAGAGGAAGTGGTCTTTGGGAAGGTTGGAGGAAGCATCCTCCTCTCATGCCGAAATGTCTCCAAAGAAGCAACCGAGGTGGTCTGGTTTCAAGGGGACCCACTCTCTTTCCCCCCACTCTTCTCCTCGAGGGTCGCCTTCCCCCCAGAAACATCTGTTTCTCCCTGGCAGACAACAGCTCTTTGCGCATCACAGAGCTGCGTGTGCAGGACGAAGACAACTACACTTGGAAGGAAGTGCTGAACGAGACGGACCGTGAGCCTCCTGCTTGGTCCCTGTTGACTGTCACTCCGAGTTGCGTTTCCCTGGGGCTGTGGGACGCAGGTCAGGGACCAAGATAGGGAAACCAGGAAGCCTTTCAAGGGGAGTGATGGCAAAACCAAGCACTTGCAGGGGTTCCAGCCCTGAGATGCTGAGCTCTGTGACTTGGAAATGTTTGTGACCATGTGCTGTTCTTGCTGGTAGATCCACCGCACTCAACCCCAAAGTGCTGGGCTGAGACCTCCTCATCGGGGCTGATGCTGCAGCTGTTTTGCAGCTGGCCTGGGGGGGTACCCCCACCCCACCCTGCACAGGGGAGAAGGGGGACATGATCCGGAGGACTCAAGCTGGGTCATCAGCTCCACGAGCTCCTCAGACATCCATGTGGAAATGCTGAACAGCTCCTACCTCTCCCACCGCAAAGTGTTCGAGTGTGTCGGGAGCCATGTTGTCAAGTGGGGAGGAGCACTGTGGAGGTGAGTGGGTTGACTTGCCTACCTTATTAACTATTAATGAGCCTGCTAATGGTGAGGCAGACAGTTACCCAGGTCATTCTCTTCAAGCCAGGCTTACGGGTGCTTACAGCAGGGGTAGATGCTAATGAGGCAGTATGGCAGGGCTTGGCTCGTGCAGAGGTGACTGCACAAAGCACAGAAGTGCTGCAGCTGGGATCCATCATGGCATAGTTGCAGGTGAGTTCTGTTTTGGGTACATCTTCATCGGCCGACAAATTTCCCCACACCAAGCTTTTCACCTCTGCAAGCACTCACACCTGTGTGAAAGCGAGAGGTGGTTTTAGGGCCTTGCTCCGCTTGAGATGAGGTTTGTTAGGGCTGGGTTTACAGGAGAAGGGTTGTGCATGCCCCCAGGCCCCCTTGAAGCATCTAAGGGGTCTGACTGAAGTGGCTTTTGAAAACCTGAGCTGTATTTATCCTTTGAGGGTTGTCAGGGCTACACAAGAGCTCTGCTGATCTCAAGGAAGATCCCTGGGCTGCATTTCTCCTCTCTGCCATCTTCCCACTGGCTGCGCTCCGACCGTTCTTCCCTGGGGATATAAAGACAGGTATCAAAACAGGGACTGAGCAGTGTGAAAGCTGCTCAGAACACTCTTTGGAAGGCTGCTGAAGTCTTGTGAGTGAGACAAATGCCAAACCCACAGCGTACAAGTCCCAGACTCCTGTCTGACTTCCTTCTGTTAGTGATTATTAATCAGTCAGATGGCTGATTGCTTTTTATGCTAAACTCCTCATTCTCTCCTTGACTTTTTCTTTTTTTTTTTTTCCCTTGGGCTGTTCAGAAATACATTCACTGGAATCAGAGCCCCCAGAGACCTGCTTTGTGGGTGACAATGTGACCTTGACGCGCTGTGTGACTGAGAGCACCCTGGCAGCGAGGATCACCTGGCTGCAGGACATCACCCAGCCGAAGGTGGAGATCCAACCCAGAGGGAGGTACCTCATCGCCCAGGAGGGCAATGTGTCCTGGCTCACTGTCCAGAACTGCTCCCAGGGCACCGACGGCGGCTGTTAACGTCTGCAAGGCACAGAACCCTGTGGGGCTGAGGGAGTAGTTCATCTGCCTGATGGTGAAGCGTGAGTGGGGCTACTTGGGGTTGCTGCGGCAGGGAGTGAGGAGGACTTGGGGATACAGTTATGGGGGCTATTGACGAGAATTCAAGGGATTCCATTTGCCACTAAGAGCCCTCTTTGCCCATTGGTGCTTTCCATGCTCCGCAGCAAGTGTAGATGGAGGACTGGCTCCCTTCATCCCGGGGTGAAAAGACCTGATTCCCCTCACCTTGGCATAGTGGGCCTGAGTGAGGAGCACCCTTCGTCCCTCCCGTAGGTTGTGGGCGCAGAGGAGCACCTCCAAGGCTCAAGCTGGTCAGGGTGCAATGGGCAAGGGTTGATTTACTTTCACTAAATGCTTGTGGGCACAGAAATAATGGCCTTGCTGTGGTGTTTTCTATGCCAATGAAGCACGAGTGCCTGAAACTCTCGCCCTAGTGCTGGTGGGACTGTTGCAATGATGGGAAATGGGAGCTGAGACAGCACCGAGACCTGCTGTGTTGCTTGCATTGAGATTTCCTCATCCATCCGTGATCTGGTGACAAGCTGGCCTCCCATGCCTCCGCTTCTCTCCATAGAGCCGGTGAACATTGTTGGGGTCGTGGGTGCAGGGGTGGTCCTGTCCCTGCTGGCTATTCTCACCGTCACTGGGGTCATCTTGTACTGCAATCCCCTCCTGTGCCTGAGAGGTAGGAGCTCCCCTCTGCGCAAGCCAGGGAGGGGCTTGCGCCTTTATGCCTAACCTGCTTGTTCCCTTCTGGTGTGCTGGAATCAGCCACTGGTGATCACCCCAGCCCTTGGGTCTCATCCTGCTCCCGGTCAAAGCTCTGTCAGCCCTGGAGGCAGATGGGTTGGAAACACGAGGCCCTTCGCCAGCTGAGTGCTTCAGGCACCTTCCTCTTGCCTTCTCCAGGGAGCTGTACTGTGGTGGTCCGTCTCCCCTTTCCTTGTGATCTCTGACGCTCTCGTTGCATATGTGGGCAGGTCACCTCCACATCCATGCCTCTACACGTGGCTGCCAGAGACCCTCCTCCCGCAGGCAGAATTGGCAGGGGTTGTGCAGTAAAACCAGCAGCACGCTGCCCCGGGGACCGCTCTGGGGCCAGTTTCTAATGCTGTCTTTTCCCTTCCCTTCTCTCCCATTCAGGTGCTGTGTTCAGGTGGGTGTTGATTTTCCTCAGCCCAGTCCCGTGTGGCCTCACTAGTCCGTCTCCTGGCAGAGGTGATCTCGCTGTAGGGCAGGGATCCACCTCGGAGGCAGGAGCTGACACCAGCGCAAAGCTGTCCTTGGGCGGGAGCTGTGCCTCCCGCGGGAAGGGGATGGTGGGGAGCAGGAGGGTGGGGAGAGAGGGGAGCACTTGGCATCAGAGCAGGAGTGGCATCACTTTGGGATGTGCAGGGACGGTGCTGGCACCCATTTGTGTGGGAGGAGGCCGTGCAGGAGAGCTGGTCCTCAGTGCAGGTGAGCCCGGCAACTTCGAGAGTAAATAGAAATGGCAGTCTGCTGCCCTGGGTGGGTGTTTGCCCACGTCCTTCCCCCCTCAGGAGGGATGTCTGATAGGTGCACGTGAACGAGTGCCGCCTTGGAGTTCAGGCACACCAAGATTTCCTCTCCGTTTCCTGCTTGCCACGCTTCCTGACCCCTCTCCCTTCCCTTGCCCCTCTCGGTTCTGTTCCCACAGCTGTGGCGCTGCGGCATGGAAAGACTCTTTCCTGAGGGCCTCCATTTCCCCATCTGCATGGGAGGGGAGAATAACCCCACTTGGGAGGGGCTCATGCAGTTTAGGACATTAATATGTGTGAAATGGAGGGCTTTGGAAGACTAATGGGAAGCAGTGCAGGATGCTGTTGGTGGTGGTGCTGCCAGCAGGGTTGGAAACCAACTGTTCTTTGGACACGGTTAGTGCAGGGTTGGGAGAGTCCATCGAAAGGGGTCGTTTCGGTGTAGAGGGTTGTCAAGGACAGGGGAGGCGCAGGCTGGAGGGAGGGGGCAGGGCAGGCTGTCAGCCTTGCAGCCCACCTCCGTTTGCTCCGCTCTTCACAGGAATCGGGACTCGGGGGGGTGTCTTAGTGCTGGTGGACTCAGAAGAGGAGGATGAGGGGAAGGGGGAAGAGGAGACCACGAGCAGCTCCACCAAGCGCAAGGCAATGGCGCTGGTGAATGGGAATAGCATCCAGGCTGCTTACCTCAACTGCCTTACTGGGGTGAGCCCCGGTGCCTGCCACTGGCTGAGTTTTGGGGCAGGAGCTCATCTGTGGGTCTTCCAGGAGCAGCTGCCGGGGAGGGAGGGATTCCTGTTTGGCTTGTTGGCTCTGAGATGCTGCTTCTCTGTGCCCTGCGTAGGTGACGATGGCAAACAGCACAGCGGGGTCTCTCCGCAGGTAACAAGGGGAGAAGAGACGCGAGGCATACAGATTCCATCCCTTGGTGCAGAAGCACACGGAGCCCCGGCTGGACGCCCAGCCTCAAACATGTCCTCGTTGCCGTGTGGGTGAGCGCAGACCATTAGTGTCCCTCAGCGGGATGGTGCAGTCGGACCATCCCCACTTTTTCCTCCACTTGCCCCTTCCCCAGCTCTCCCTCCATCCTTCCCCAGCCTTGTTTCTCCATTTCTTCTCTCTTTTCGTCTTCCTCTTTGTCTCAGGTGTCCTTTCTTAACAAGGTGGCACCCAGTGCAGGCAAAGCTCAGGAAGTGGGTCCCAGTAGCCCGTTCATCTTGTCACCTGTGATGGACTCAAATACCAGTACAGGATTCTGTCCCTGTACTGGTCACCATCAGCGGTGCTGGGGTCGTGGGGAGTGTGATGGAGAAAGTTGCCACAGGGCCACAGTGGTCCCGGGATAATGGAACAAACAACCAGCGGATGGGCAGGTCATGGATGGTGCTGGCTCTCGGGAGGCTTAATTTTTTTTTTCGCTATAAATATTTTTTTCTCCAAGTCTGTCTGAAACGTTGCTGTGATGGCGTGACAGAGCAGGGTGGGATGGGGGTGGGACAGAGGTTGGAGGGGGGCGGAGGGCGCTGGGTGTGCCGGGGGGGAGCGAACTGCGTCGAGTGGGGAGTGAAAAGAGTGCGTGGAAGGTGATGGAGAAGTGAGTGCACAAGGGATCCAGGTGTGTGGAGGGTAATGGGGGGGGTGAGCACCCAGATGGGGGGAGTGGAGGGGACCTGGTGGCACATGGGAGAGATGAAGGGGACCCGAGGGCACATGGAGTGGGGGGGAGGCACTCCTGGGGCAGGCAGAGGGGAGCATCGGGGGTGAAGTGGTGGGGTCTGAGCCCTCCCTGGGGTGTGGGTAAGAATGGTGTGAGATGGAGGAGAGCTGAGGAGGTACCGGGGGACCAGAGCACGTGGTGGGACAGCAGTTGGGGACCAGTTGTGTGCGGTGGTCTCTGAATGGCCGTTTCTGAGGGGCTGGAGCGGGGTCCGAGCGCTGGCGGGGGGACTGGAGTGCGGTTAGAGGGCTGCCAGTGGGACTGACCTGCAGGCTGTCCCCGAGGAGCTTTGGTGCAGTCCCTGTGCCCAGCTCCCCCCGCCTCGCCGCGATGCTCAGGAAATCCCAGGGAGCTGCGGGAGCCTCCTGCTGCCCATGGCAACACTCTGGTGTTGTGCCGCCGCCATCTCTGCCGTCCTGCGTCCTGCTCCTCTGTGCTGGCCCCTCGGCGAGGAGGAGCCACCAGGCGACATGGCCTTCAACCTGGAGGAGTATTTGCGCACAGCTTTCCGCGACAAGCTGCGGCTGCAGTGAGTGAGACCCCCCCTCCCCGTCCTCCCCCCGGCTCCCGCCGCGGGTGCTGCTGGCTGGGGGCGAGCAAGGGCTCGGCAGCGGGGCCAGCACATCCTGCGTCCCCGGTCATCGCCCACCACGGGGTCCCCAGGGTGCCACTGCAGGGGGGGTGGTGGTGTCACTGGGGGGGTGTCACTGGGCGGGTGCTGGGTCCCCAGGCAGCGGGCTGTGGTGTGTCCCCAGCTGGGGCACCCAGGGAGGAGAGGGCACCCTGATCAGGGCTCTGTCTCCACCTGCACCCCATCCAGAGATGCCAGGACACTCGGGCGACCACGTGCTGCCCAACGCGCTCCTGGGTGGCTTCCACACAGGTCCCCCCCCCCGGGGAGCAGAGCAGGGGAGGTAGGGGGATTCTCTGGAGTCTAATCAGAAAGATGAGGTTGTGCCGTGACTTGTCCACCCCTGGGTGCTGCGGTGGGGCTGGGGCTCCCCAAGCGAGGGGAGAGCGGGCCAGGCCCCTTGTGCTGAGCCCCAGCCGGCACTGGTGGTCCCTGGGGGGGGTCCCGGCCATGCCACAGTGAGGGGTGCCCCTGCCTGTGTTCTCCCCACCGGGGCTTGATGACCTCCATGTGATCCACAGCGGGACGGTGCCGACGTGTGACGCTGCCACGCTGCTGCCTTCCACACGCCTGCTGCAGAAGAGGCGGGAGATGGCGGAGGTGGAGCGGGCACTGCAGAGCCAGCGGCAGGTAAGGGTGGCCCCCGGCCCCTCCATCTGCCCCCTCCCTGGGGGCTGCAGCGTGCTGGGGGAGATGAGCGGCCAGCGGGCATGTCCCCAGCTGGTGTCCGTCCCTGCCTCGGGTGCTCCAGCGTGGGACGATGCTCTCAGCACCCAGCGGTCCCGCAGGAGTTTCGGCAGAGGATGGAGCGCCTGGCGCAGCGCCGGCAGCAGCTGGGCCAGCGGGAAGAGGAGCTCCGGCATGTCGTCCTCAAATTCGATGCCTTCCTCAAGGTGCCGGGGAGGGGGCTGGGGTCGGGCTGGCCATCGGGGCCCGCGCTGACCCTGTCCCCACGCCGACCCTGTCCCCACGCCACAGGCTTCGGCAGCGAGGCAGGAGCGGGCGCTGCGGCGGGCAGGCGAGGCGCGGGCAGCAGGGCAGGGTGCCGAGACCACCCGCCTGCGCCGGGAGCTGGAGGGGCTGCTACAGCTCAGGGAGCGCCTGTCCCGGCACCTGCGGAGCCTCCGTGGCTTCGAGGACTACCTGCAGGGCGTGCTGGCCAGGATGGGGCAGGTGAGCGTGGGGGTCCCCATCCTGCGGTGACACCCATCCTGTGGTGACACACTGCACATCCCCAGACCCCTCGCAGGGGGTTCAGCCCTGTCCATGGCATCTGCCCTCCGCCCAACTCCTGCAGCCTCTCAGCCCGCTCCCGCTGCCCAGTTCCAGGACGTCCCAGCCATGCTGGCCCATTTTGGGGCGCTGGTGGAGACGCGGGCAACCCTGGCGCAGCAGGCAGAAGCCGGGCAGGAGCGGCTGGCCCACGGCCGGGCACTGCTCCAGCGGTACCAGGCGGAGGCCGGCAGCCAGCTCCTGCGCACCGAGGACGAGCTGACCCAGCTCCGCGCACGCCTGGAGGCTGCCCACCATGACGTGCTGCAGGAGGTAAGGAGGGACGTGGGGTGCCCAAGGGAGAGGGGCAGCAGTATGGACCCCAAGCCTGCTGCAGGGGGGAGATGCCCAACGTGGGGGTGGTGGGAAGCCGGGTGGCACCCCCTGGGCTGAGCTGGGGGTCCCCACGTGCCCAGAAACCGTCATCAGCAACTGGGGGGACACACAGATGCAAAGATGCTGGGAGGGCTGGAGCCCCTCTGCTGTGGGGACAGGCTGAGAGAGCTGGGGGGGTTCCGCCTGGAGAAGAGAAGGCTCCGGGGAGACCTTGGAGCCCCTTCCAGTCCCTAAAGGGGCTCCAGGAAAGCTGGGGAGGGACTCTGGATCAGGAAGTAGAACGTTAGGACAAGGGGGAACCATTTTAAACTGCAAGAGGGAAGATTTAGATGAGATATTGGGAAGAAATTTTTCACTCTGAGGGTGGTGAGCCCCTGGCCCAGGTTGCCCAGAGAAGCTGTGGCTTCCCCATCCCTGGAGGGGTTCAAGGCCAGGTTGGACGGGGCTTGGAGCAACCTGGGCTGGTGGGAGGTGTCCCTGCCCAGGGCAGGGGGGTTGGAATGAGATGATCTTTAAGGTCCCTTCCAACCTGAACCGTTTTATGATTCTATGATTCCTGGGTCCCCCATCCCAGCTGGGGGCATGCAGGGGACACAGGGCAGTGGCTGGGGGGGGACCTAGGGCTGTCACTGTCCCCCAGGAGTCCTGCTGGGCCCACATCCAGAGCGCGGTCACCCAGAAGACCCTGCTGCTGGGGCAGATCAAGCTGGCCGTGCTCAACCTCTTCCAGCTTGCCACCGCCCGGCTCAATGTCCCCGCAGATGTGGCCCTGGAGGACACTGAGGCCCAGCTGGACACGGTCAGTGCAGCCCTCTGTCGTGGGGCTGGGGGGACACATGAGGACATTCACATCCCAGGACGGCTGTGGCATCAGGCTCCCATCTCCGCAGGTGCTGCTCTGCATGCGGGACCTGGCTGCCATCTGTGCCGAGCTGCGCCCCAGGGAGCCGGGGCTGTGTCCCCAGGGCTTGCCTGCAGCCCCCAGCACCCACCCACTGCGCCAGGGGGGTGCCAGGGTGCCCCTGGGCCAGGAATAGCCCCCGGGCACCCCAGAGAGCGAGGCCGTGGGGGAAGGGGGAGCTGCCGCTCGCCTTCAGGCTGTCGGTATCTCAAAGTTGCCTCCTGCCAAAACACAACCCAGCTGTGGACCTGCAGCACCCCTTGTTTTAGGACTGCACCTGGGGGTGGCCCGAGGTGGAAGGAATTAGCCCAGGCACAACGCTCAGGGCAAGGACAACGAGGAGTCAGGATGCAAAACCAGCCGAGTATTTAATTTAGTCTCCTTCCCTGGCAGCCAGCCCAGAGGCGGGGGAGGCCGCTGGGGCACGGCCCCCTCCCCTACACCCTCTTCCGCAGCTTGCCCTTCTTGGTGGCCCCCACCCGCCGGCCGAAGGCCATCTGCCGCAGCTCCTGCACCCGCTGCCGGTTCCGGGCCTTCAGGCGCTTCAGCCCCCCGCTCTGCAGGAAGCGCTGCTTGGCCGCCTTCTTGCGCTGCTTCAGGATCTGCTGCTTGTTCTTCAGCTCCGAGCGCACCTTGCCCTGGGCCGGGGGCTGCCCAGGCCCTGCTGGGGGGACAGAGCCGAGCTTAGCTCGGAGGGCAAAGCAAGGTGGGGGGGGACAATGGGGAGGCTCCATCGCTTGCCGCATGTACTCACCTTGCCCGCGCCTGCGCTTCCCTCTGAACTGCTCCCTGCCTTGTACATGTCCCTCATCCTCATCCCGCTCGTCAACCTTGTATTTCTGCTTCCATTTTTCATAGCTGGGTCGGGGTGGGTTAAGGGAACATGTGGTGGCACCCCATCGCTCGACCCCCCCAAAGCTCAACTCCCCATCACTCAACCCATCACAGACTCCATCCAGGATTCCTGCCCAGGCCCCTGCCCCGGCAGGGGATGGATCCCCAGGAGCAGGGCATGATGGCACACGGCTGCTGGCGGGTCCAGGCCCGCCCCCAGCCCTCGCCACGGCGCAGGCAGGCAGGATACAGGTTGTTCTTGTAGGAGCTGCTGATGTAGCGCCCGCTCTCTGTCCGCACCTTCTTCTTGTCCTCTTGGCCTGTCTGCCCCACGAACCGCTTCTTCTTGCGGTCCCTGTGAGAGAGGGGAGGGTGGTGGGACCCTCGGCCCTGATTTCCCCCCCAGCCCATGGCGAGACCCCACTCACCACTTCAGCAGTTGCTTGCTCTTGTTGAGGTTGTGGTTTTCGTCGCCCATGAGATCCAGGACGGCTCCGGCCGCTTGCTGCTCAAAGGGGCTGCCCTCGCCGCCGATGCTCAGCCTGCGAAGGGTGGGCGGTGAGAGCAGCCCCCCACGCAGGTTGGGGCAGGACGGCAGCGGGAGCCCTCCCAGACTCACCCCCTCTCGCTCTCAAAGTCCTTGGGCCGGTACGGGATGTAGAAGTCCTTGTCCTGCTGCGCCGGCTGCTGCGGCTTTTTCCTGGCGCCGTCTTCTCCCCCTCCGTCCCGTTTTCGCTTCTGGCCCACCACAGTGGAGAACACGTCCTGGAAAGAGTGGGGGGAGTGGAGGAGTCATGTTCCCCCACCAGTCACTGCCCTGGCCCTGAACCCTGGCACAGCCCGGGGGCCACCCTGCAGAAACTCCCACGGCAACCCCCCCCCTCCGCCCCCGTTCCTGCCCCATTACCTGGAGGTTTTCCTCCTCTTCTCCCTCCTCGGGCCCAGGGCAGGGCGGGCACAGCCCCTGCCCTTTGAGAGCCGCTGCCCGCTTCTCCTGCTGCCCGCGCTGGTACTTCTCGATGAGGGCATGGTCGTGGCGCCGCTTCGACCGCATCACGGTGCTGGCCAGAGTCCGGGACGTGGCGTTGATCTCAAAGATGGTCTGCGAGAGTGTGAGCCCCGGTGAGCTGCAGGGCCGGCCACATGGACCTTTCCACCCCACCCCAGGCAGCTCCTGCCCCAGGATGGGTCTCAACTCACTGCCTTGGACTTGTAGGTTTTAATGCTGTCCACCATCTTCAGCCTCTCCAGCTCGGTGTCTTCAAAGCGAGCGCCTGGGGAAGGCGGGCATGGAGAGGGGCACGGATTAGCTCCTTGGTTGAGGGGACGTCCCCTCCCTCGGTGTCCCCGAGGCACTCACTGAAGAGCGGGTGGATGCCCAGCTGGGACACGTCCAGGTCCTTCGCCCTCTTGATGGACTCGGGCGAGGGGCCGGGCCGGGACCGCAGGTACTGCTTGTGGGCGTTGTCGGCGACGCGGCGCAGGCTGCGCAGCTCCAGCGAGCCCTCGTGGTCCGTCAGCAGCAGGCACTCCTCGTCGTCCACCAGGCTCTGGGGGACGCGGCCCAGCACCCCGCCGGCATCTGCAGCCCGGGGGACACAGTGTCACCTCGCTGGCACCCACCCTGGGATTGTTGCAGCGGGCACGGCAGCAATCCAGGATTTCCCAGAGCAGGGCTACCAGCCACGAGGAGCTCAGTGGTGTTCAATCAGCACGGGGTGCATCGGAGTCCCCAGCACCCCATTTTCCCCAGTTGCCCCCCAGTAACAAGAGCATATCACCCCTCTGCGCAAATGCCAACCACGAGACTGCGAACTCCAGCACTGGCCAAGGATAAAACCCCAGTGGCCACGTGGCCAGCATCCCAGTTTGGGGGGAGGCGCAGCCACCCCAATCCTGCAACCAGGTCTGCCTTACCAGCGGGCATCTCCTGGGCACCAGCGAGGACGAGCGGGCGGCCCAGGAAGAGGTGGAGGTCAAAGACGTAGGGCATCTCATCAGGAGCCACCAGCGAGTAGGCAGTGCCGCTCCGGCCAGCTCGGGCCACACGACCTGGCAAGGAGAGGAGAGTGAGAAACCAGACCCAGCGCCAGCCCAGCCTGTCCCCACCCGGGAAGGGACCCACTGGCGCCCCTGGGAGCCCACACACGTGACAGTCACCAGGTGGGCATGGCTGGCAAGGGGCTGCGGGTCACTGGGCAAGGAGGCAAAGGGAAGCCCACCCCGTGCCATCCTAAAGGGACGGCACCAGCCCTGCCCCCAAGAGCCCCCCACAGTCCAGCTGGGAGATCAGGGACACTCCTGCCCCGGCTTTGTCCCCAGCCTGTCTCCTCGTGTCACAACACGGCGACCTCCTGCCCCAAAGGTATCACCACCAAGTCAGGGGCACCGGTGCCAGCCCAGCAGGCCACAGGGATGGGAAAAACAGGGGAGAAGGGACAGCCCACTCGCACCCTCCCTGTCACCCTGGGGGACCCCCAGGTGCAAGGAGCCCTGCGCGAGGCGCCGGCACCCACCGACGCGATGCAGGAACAGCTTGGCCTTGGCGGGGAAGCTGTAGTTGATGACATTGTCCAGCATGGGGATGTCGAGCCCGCGGGCAGCCACATCGGTGACCAGCAGCACCGGGCATTTGCCCTGGGCGAACTTGGCGATGTTGATCTTGCGGGCGGTCTGGTCCAGCGAGCTGTAGATGTGTGTGCAGCGGATGCCCTGGGCCGTCAGCAGCTGGAGAGGGTGAGAAAGATCCGATCCCACCTGGGCAGGCGCCCTCAGCCAAGGGACAGGGCCCCCCGCGGCCCTGAGTTCCCAGGGTGCCCACCCGGACCCCCAAATCCCACTGCGCTTCCCGCACTCTCCCAGGATGCAGCACCTCCACAATCATATGCTCGGGAATTTCTTCCTCGACCAGAGGTGGAGATTCCAGCAGGGAGGTTCCCACAGACACAGACCCCACGTGGGTCTGGAAAGGGGCCTCGGGCACCCCCGGCAGCCTGCCCTTTGACAGGAGTATGTGCTGGGCACCCCCAAATGTCACTTGCCTCCTTGAGATACTCCGTGTGGTGCTTGGTGGCCACGAAGACGACCGTCTGGTCCTGGGGCTTCACCACGCTGCGGAGCAGGTGGAGCAGCACGGCCGGTTTGTCGTCCCCGCGCACATGGAAGAAAGCCAGCTGCAAGGGAGGACAGAGCTCAGCCCCCCCCGCGTCCCCACGCCTGACATCGGCCCCCCTTGTCCCCTCCTCAGGGGACCCCAGCGCCTCTCACCTTGAGCTGCTCGCTGAGCTTGGACTCCACATCCAGGCGGATCAGCATGGGCTCGGTGAGACCTGTGGGACGTGGTGACACGCGGGACGTGGGTCACGTGTGGGATGTGCTACTGTGTCCCCGTCCCCAGGGTCCCCCCAGGTCCAGCCCCGCCCTCAGCCGCCATCTGCCCCACGGCTCCTCACCGGCCCGGGCAAACTCGACGAGCAGCTTGGGCAGCGTGGCGGAGAAGAGGACAGTCTGGTGGCAGTCGGGGAGGCGGGCGATGATCTCCTGGAGCTGCTCAGCGAAGCCCATCTCGAAGAGCCTGCAGGGGAGGGGACAGGGGACATGGCAGCGCCTGTTCGGTCCCTCCGTGCACCTCGCTCACGCCACTTGTGGGGACACTGCCGCCCCCGGGGACCCCCCTGCGCCCCGCTGACCTGTCGGCCTCGTCGAACACCACGTACTCCACGGTGTGCAGCTTCAGTTTCATCTCCACCGCCACGTGCACCAGGCGCCCGGGGGTGGCGATGATTCTGTGGGGACAGAGCTGGTGACAGGACCCCACCGGGGGGGAAGGTGTCCCCACACCCTCCTGCGTGCAGGTCCCAAATCAAAGACGACCCGATAGAGACCCCCTTGTCCCCTGTGGGGAGCATGGGAAGGTGCTCCAAGGGAACACCAGGACGTGTCCACCGGGTGTGCAAACCCCAGTGATGTCCCCAAGCAGTGGGTGGCTCTTGGGGGCCGCTTCCCCACCGGGTCCCCTCCCCGTGCCCCCACTCACATGTCAGGGTTCTCGTGCAGGGCGGCGAACTGGTCCTCCATCCTGCGGGAGGAGGGAGAAGCTGGGGTGGCACGGGGCAGCTCAGCCCCTCACCGGGCTTTGGGGCTTTAGGGAAGCGGGGACCGGTGGGGGACATGGGGACAGCTTACTTGTCACCTCCCAGGATCAGGGCTGTCTTCAAGCCCGTGAACTTGCCCAGCTGCAGGGAGAGAAAGAAACATGTTGGCGGGGGGGTAAAACCAAACCCCTCAAACCCCTCACCCTGTTGTCCCTACTCGCCCCGGTTGTCCCCGCTGTCCCCCGTTGTCCCCTGTACCTCCTTGGTGAACTTCAGGGTCTGCAGGGCCAGCTCACGGGTGGGCGAGAGGACGAGGGCGCGTGCCCCGGCCTGGCTGGGCGCCTTCAGCCGCTCGAACATGGGGATGAGGAAGCACGCCGTCTTCCCACTGCCCGTCCGTGCCATGGCCACCACGTCCCGGCCGCGCAGGATGGCGGGGATGCTCTGCGAGACACCGCCGTCACCGTCACTGTCCCGCCACTCCAGGACAAGGGCAAGGGTCCCGCCACCCCCCGGCACCCACCTTCCTCTGGATGGGGGTGGGCACCTTGTAGCCCTTCTTCATGATGCCCTTGAAGACGGGGTAGCTGAGGCCTGCGGGGACGGGGACAGGTGAGGGGGTGCAGGCAGGAGGGGATGGTCCCTGTCCCATCCCGTCCCATCCGTCCCACCCCCCCGCACGCACCCATGGACTGGAAGCCCCCGGATTTCTTCTTCTTCTGGTTCTGGGCCCGCACCATGGCCCGCGTGTCTGGCTCGGCCTCGGCGCCATCGTCCTCCTCGGCGGCAGGGAAGGCGGGCAGCGGTGGCGCGGGGACCTGGGGACAGCGGGGGACCCAGTGAGATGACAGGTGTGCCAGCGGTGCTAGGACACTGCTGCTCTGCACTGCTGGCCCGGGTGGGGACACCGGCACTGGGGACAGCGGTACCGGGGACACTGGAACTGGGGACAGCAGTACCGGGGACACCAGTATTGGGGATGCTGGCACTGGGGACAGTGGTACTGGGGACGCTGGCACTGGGGACAGCAGTACTGGGGACACCGGCGCTGGGGACACGGGAGCTGGGGACACCGGTACCGGGGACACCGGCACGCGGGGCCTGGGGACACCAGTTTTGGGGACACCGGCACACAGCGACTGGTGACACCAGTACTGGGGAGGCCGGCACACGGGGGCTGGGGACACCGGTCCCGGGGACATGGCTACCGGCGGCACCGGTGCCGAGGATGCCGGTACCGGGCACAGGGGCACCGGCACACGTGGACCGGAGACATCGCTACCGGGCGGATGGGACACGGGCACACGGGGACCGGGCACACGGGGGCGGGCACGGCGGCGCAGGGGACACCGGTGACACACACTCCACCCCACCCGAACCCCGTCCCTACCGGCGCTCCCCGGGGCTGGCGGCGGGCTCGCACCGGCGCCATGTTGGTAGCGGCGGAAGCACGCGGCCGTGGGCGGGCCCGGAAGGGGCGTGGCCTCCCTCTGGCCCCGCCCCGCGGCCATGCAGACGGCGGGCCCGGTCCCGGGCGGCGGCTCCGCTGCCCGCCCGCCCCGGAGGGGACGGGGTCGGGGTCCGGGTCCCCGCCGGGCGCGGGCCTCCTTCGTGGACGAGTCGCTCTTCGGCAGCCCCGCCGGGGCCCGCCCGGCGCCGCCCGGCTTCGCGCCTCCCTGGGCGGCGGGGCCGGTCCCCGGTGACAGCGGCCGCCGGCCGAGGAGCAAGTGCAGGTGAGCGGCGTCCCCTGCGAGCTCGGGGAGGGCGGCCCGCCGTGCTCCCCGCCCGGGCTGGGCTGGCCCCGGGAGGGTGGGGGGTGAAGCTGAGCCCCGCTCCGCGGCGCCGGCTGGGTTTGTCCCCCCGCCAGGCAGCGGGGGGTCCCGGTGTGACAAACCCCCGCCTTTCTCCTCGCTTTCTCCCCCCGCCAAGGTTGGGAAGCCACACGCCGTCCTTCTGCGACGAGTCCCTTTTCGGTGCCAAGCCGCGGGGCCCGGCCTGGGCAGCTCCTTGGATGAGGAAGGAGGATGTGGCCAAGCTCCATGCGCTGCTCTGGAGCCCCCCGCCCGCCCCCCGAACCCAGCCCGGCCTGTCCCCTCGCCCCAGGGAGACACCCCTGAGAGCCCTCCGGCCACCAGCCCCCGTGTCTCCCGCATCAGCAGCCTTTGAGGGGGGCCGTAAGGGACAGCCCTGCCCCTGGCAGCGTCCCGAGTGCGGTTCTTGCCCTGAAGGCCGGGGTGCTCCCAGCAGAGGACGTTCCCAGTCTCTGAGCCGGCTGAACACCCCCTCTGGCGGGCTCCGCCTGGCTTCGGAGACCACCAGGACAGAAAGATGTGAACACCAGAGCCCTCCGACAGCCCCTGTGACCCCTCGAGGCCCTCTGATGAGGGGTCGGTCAAAAAGCGTGTCTGGACCTCCTCTGTCCAGAAGCTCCACAGCAGTGGGGGGCTGCAAGCCCAGGCCTCCCTGGAAATGAAATGAGATGTCCCTCTGGACGCAAATACAGCCTCAGCCTACCCGAGGTGGGACCTGACCTCCTGGAGAGTGAGTCTGAGAGGACCCTGGGACCTCCCATGGCTGCAAACGAAGGATGGGGACGTCCCACAAGCGGGAACAAGCCGGGAACCAAGGGTGACCACAGCACTGTAGCGGGACAGCCTTGGTGGTAACAGCAGCTTCCATTGACTGTCTGGTGGTCATGAGATGAGGTGTGGTGACGAATCAGGGTCCTTCTATCTGGGAAGTCCAGCCAGAAAGTCGGAACAGGAGGAGGCAGGGCTGCCTACAGCGTTGGTCCGGGGCCCGTCCAGGAGAAGGACCAGGCACAGGTACACCTACAGCGTAGCCTGGGGGGGCACGGGCAGGGCCTGAGCTCAGGTGGAGCTCCCAGACCAGGGACCAGAGGCTGCCACCAGGGTGGAGGTCCCAGGTGTGGCTGGCCATGGTAGTTAAGGTTTGAGGGAACCTCTGCTGACCACTTCTGGGGAGGGAGGAATCCTGCGTTGTCCTGCCTGCCGTGTACAATCACAGGATCGCTTGGGCTCGATGGGTCTGCAGGAGGTCTCTAGCCCAACCTCCTGGTGGAGGCAGGTGAGCTATGGGCTGCTCAGGGCTTTTTCCAGTTGGTTGCACAAACTCTGTGACACCCCTTCCTGCTGCTTGACTGTCCTTGGGCTGAAAAGTTTCCTTTTCTGTCCAGTCAGAGCCTTTCTTGTTTCAATTTGTGTCTGTTCTCTCATTCTGCTCTGCACAAAGCTTGGTTCGGTCCTCACCGTCACCTCCTCTTCACAGGTACCGGGAGGCTGCTCTGAGACCCCCGAAACCTTCCCTTCTCCAGGCTGAACGAGCCCCATTCCCTCAACCCTGACCATCTTGGTGGCTCTCTGGTGGCCTTGCTCCGTTTATCAACGCTTTAATGGTCTCCTTTGGCAAGGAAGGAGAAGGGAGAGGACGAGCAGAGAGGTGAGGAATGGCATCGCCCTGCGTCCTGCTGCGTCCAGCAGCTTCTGGTGATGAGGACACGCTGAGTGGACACAGAATCCTGTGGTTTGTACTGAGGGTTGTGAGGTGCTCTCACAGCAACTCCATTCTTGTCACCAAATAAATGATCCAAGGCAAATCTGCTGGGGCCTCGTGTTTGGTCCGCAGGATGCTGCTGTGCCACAAAGACTGTCCGAGCAAAGCAGCTGCTCCTCGATTTCCATTCCTGAGGTGGGAAAGAGCGACTTGGTCTTTAGGAATACAAGTAGGGAGGCAGATAAAGGACGTAAGCCGGGTGACTCGGGTTTTGCAGCCAGTGTCACTGCTCCCCTGGGAAGGAAGGCTGCAGTGATGAGCCGCTGAGGTCAGGGAACGCAGGGGGGGTCACTGGGAGTTTGGTCACTCCCTCCCACACAAAGGGAAACATTCTCTCAAATTCACCCAAGGACAAACTGAGTGAGGTTAAGGGCATCATTCTGCCCCCAGAAATGATTTTATTGCCACCTTGAGCAGCAGCAGGATTATGCATTGACCTGCTCCGGCACGTGAATGACACGGAAGCTGGGAAGGCCAGCCAGGAGGGACGCTCCCGGTCCAGTCCCATTGGCAAGAAAGGTTATTCTTGCTTTTGAAAGGTAACAGAACTCGATCAAAAATGGTGGTATGTTGTTATGCCACTGCTCCGATGGCCTCTCTCTGTGACGGCCAGCCCTGGCAGACTCAGGCTTTAATACAAGTGCTATCAGTTAATGTTTGTAATTTGGGGGACTTGAGCCCAGGTGAGCAAGCAGCCATGCTGGGAGGAAAGAATGGAGGACAGAGGATGGATTTTGTACTTATTTTTTGGCCTTGCCAAAGGCCCTCTTTATTCGCCTTTGACGTGAGGAGTGTCTGGAACAAGCAGCTTTTCTGGATGCAGGTGGCAGCACAGGTCATGGCCATCTCCCTCACGTCCCGCTCATTCTCCTGCTGCGTTCAGCGCTCCTCCTCAGTCCAGGAACAGTAGGTAAGGACAGTGTGTTTCTCCTTTGGAACTGAGCCTTTTCCTTGGTGCAGACAGCGTGAAGTGCCGCTCCCTCAGCCTGGCAAGACAGCACACACCAGTTACTGCAAGCTTGAGGGCCTTCAGCAGGTTTTCCCTGCCCATCCCCTATGGAGGGATCCTTTTACCTATCCCAAATGTGGGCAGAATTGCTCCTGGCTGCTGAGCTGAGCCTTCCCAAAGGGTCCACAACCGAATGGGACTTTTCAAGAGGTGCCAGGTCTGAATACCTTCATGCTCCTTTGAACCGCTCCCCACCCCCCCGCAAAAGCTTCCCTGCATTGCAGCCAGCCTCTGTCCTCTGGGGGCTCTGACTAAGGTACATGCAGGTCTCAGCCTGCTTTGTCACAGCACTGAAGAAAAGGCCACATCTCTGTGGTTTGGCTGGGGCTGAGCCGAGAGCTTTGCTGAGGAGTGGGTTACATCAGTGGTGCTGTGACCTGGGTAATACGCTGTGAGCTGTTGGGAGCGCGGGACAGGCCGTGTCTGCCTGTAGAAGGCTGAGGACCAGTAGTTTTTGTGGCACTCGCAGCATTTTTTTCCTGATTAGCACCAAGCTTTCAGGCTCCTCCCTGCGCTTTGCATTGCGGCAGTCCAGCAGCTCTTCTCCTTTTTACTTCTGAGTAAAAACTGTAGGGACATGAAAGCAATTAGGGCCTCCTCAGAGGAGGTGTTGGGGTCTGATGTGAATCTGAGCCTGTTCAGCTTAATTTGGGTGTTGGCACAGTGACATGCAAGCTGTTAAGGTCTCTCAGTGGGCTGGGAGAGAAACTGAAGAGTGATTTGGACACTAGATGGAGACAAGAGGGTTAAGGATTGACAGAAAAGCTAGAGCCCTGTTCCCCAGCAGCAGGTGGATGAGTCAGATCCAGTGGGGTGAGTCATCAGCAAACTGGGGTAACTGGCCCAAAATTGAAGCAGCAGAGAACTGCTGAACGCAGAAGCAGGACACAAAGTGCAGTTTTTGAGAGCTGGAGTGCTTGAAAGATGAAGCCTCTTAAAACGAAGAGAGATTTTATCTGAAAAACAAGTTGACAGTGGCTTGTATGGCCAAGGGTAGCCAGTTTACCCCACTGCTGTGTTCAGGCTTCAAGGAATCAATGGGGGAAACTAGACCCCTTCACATCAGCCACACACTTGCCTGCCCCACACTGTCCCAGGTTGTCACCGAGGGCTTCTATGCCGCCAGGAGGTCAGAACTGGCACTTCCTCGCTATTTACACCACAAGGACAATATTGGTTCCAATAAAAATGGGTATAAATGGGTTGCTTGGATTTTGTACTGTGGTTCTCATTCACATTTGACACTTTACTACTGCCTTGTTCTCTTGTTCTACGAGAGCTGTGCAGTCCAGCAGGAGAACAAAGGATGCTCCGTTACTGCTGTGGGCTGCCCTGTCTGTGGGAGGCTGGTGCTTGTGTGGAGCAAACACCAGGTCTGAATAAGATGAGATGGGGAAAATGTTCGGTTGTTTCCTAGCTCCAGATTCACCCTGTCCAGCGTCATTAATGCCTGAGAGTTGTTGATAAAGAGGCCTGAATCACAGCTGGGACTCCTGCCTGCTGCTGCTCTTATTTCTTATTTTTCTATCTGCTCTGCACTGCGATAAATCACGCTCTCTTTATTTTTGCCTGAGCCCTGATCCTTGTCTTGTGTCTCTCAGCAAAGTATCAGCCAATCTGGGAACTGCTTACCTTCCAAAATCAGCTATGCCCAGCCCTAGGTGCTACAAACAACTATAAAAGATGTTTTTTATGTGCTGGCAGTATTATGTTTGCTCTGCTTAGCCCACACCAGCTTTCTTGCTTCTCAACACATGCCTCGCCCGATCTGCCTCATTGCTCTGCGTTTTGGCTAGTGTGCAGCCTCTCCAAACTGGCCCAGCGCTTTGCAGAGGAGGTTTCAGAGCTGAGTCAATGGATGGGGAGAAAAGGCAGTCCTGTGAGTAAGCTACTCGCTTGGTGGTTGTAGTTGTGTTGCCACAGGGCTGCTTTCCACTGAAATCAGTGGAGCATTGTGATGGAGCAGGTACACTCCGAAAAACAGCATATGCTTCCTGGCAGGAGCCAGGTAATTACCTAAAGCAGGCAGCAGCCAGACCTGACAGCACTACAGCAGGTTTAATCTCCTCCTGCAGTACCTTTCTGAGAGCCAGCGCTGATTTTCAGTGCTCCAACACAAGTGTATTGAGTTGTGTCCTTAGGTGCAGAGTGTCCTGCTGTAGCTCGGCACGCTTATTTGGGAGTTCCCATTTCTGCTGTTTCACCGCGTCCTGCTTGGTCTGCAGGATGCAGGTCTTTTAAGTGTTTTGGCCAGCTCTTGCGAGCTGTTTTTGAGATCTCTCATCATATTGTTCCAGTAAATCCAGCCCTGAAGGATGACTCAAAGAAAGAAATACCACTGAGAAGGAGAGGGAACACGGGGGCATCAAGTGGGCAGAAGAAAGGCTCTTTTGCAAAGATGTTGGTAATGTGAGGCTGGACACCTCTGCTCCGGTAGCAAGGGGGATGCTCCAGCTGGACGGAGGCCTTACCTACCTATTTGTAACACTGCCAGGAGTCCTGCTGGTGGCAAAATAAATTGGAGCCAGTGGGCAGAGCCTGGTGGCTGGATTGGGCTTGGAGGGACTGTCCTGGGGACCTGGCACACTGGGTTGCCTGCGAGAGAAATGCTCAGCCTGGAACAGATTTATTCATTACGCACTGGGCCGCTCGCTTCCAGCTTGCGAATCCTCACCTCATCAGAGAGGGATGTAATGCTGGGGTCTGGGGAGCGCTGTGTTTCACCGATGAGGCCTCTGGCCCTTCATGGCACCGGCTGGGCTGGGCTGCCCTTTTTCAGGGCCCAACTCTTCCCTGCAGCTGCTGACGCTTGACTGGAGCATGGTGGGGCCTGGGAACAGACACATCTTCACCTTGGGGAGGCCGGGGCTGTCCCGGGCCGGGGTCTCCCCTCGGGCCAGGCCTCGGCGCGGCCGCCCTCCACCCGCGTCCCGCCGTTGCTAGGTGACCGCTCCGCTCACCTCTGACCCCAAGGGCGGGGCCTCAGCACAGCCAATGGCAGCCCGCGCTCCTCTCCCCGAGAGCCCGCCCCTTGCTTCCCGTGGGGGAGGTGTGATGTTGTTAGCCCACTGCCACCTCGGGCCAATCAGCGTCCCCGCTTTCCTGGAGAGGCAGCGCCGCTACCCAATGGTGGGACGGGAGGGAGGAGGCGGGAATAATCCGGGCCGGCGGTGGGCGGGGCGGAGCGAGGAGGGAGCGCGGATTGGCGGGCGGGCGGGCGGCTCGGCCTCTCCGGGAGAGGCCGGCGCCGCCGCGGCCAATGAGAGGTGGCGAGGGCGGGACGGGACCGGGCCGCGCGCGCCGGGCGCTGAGGAGGGGTGTCGCAGCGGCAGCGGCGGCGGGCGCCGGTTCGGCGGGGCCGGGCCGTGTCCGGGAGCCCGGGGGGGCGGGTCCCTGGGGGCCACAGGGGTGAGGGACTGGCGGGGGGCGGGCGAACCGAGGGTTCCGCAGAAGCCCCAGGGAGGGAGTTGGGGGCGGCGGGGCCGGTTTGCGGCGGGAGCCCGGGGAGGGGCCGCGGCCTCCGCAACGCGGTGACAGCCCCGTCTCGGTGTCCCTCTCTCCTAGGCCGCGGGAGGAGCCCCGTCCCGGCCGCTCTGCCTGCCGCCCGGCGGCGAAGGCTCCCGTCCCGGCCCTCGGTGCAGCCCTCGGCGAGCCCCGGCGCAGCCAGCGGGGGGGTCGGCCTGTTGCTGTGGGAGATGCGGCCTCCGCCGTGACTTCTCCTTTCCCCCCGCCACGGCCTGCGAGGAAGGAGACCGGGAGAGTAAGAGCTGCGTGGCGGCATCGGTTGCGGAGCGTCCCTGTAACGTTGTCCCGGGCCTGCGTGGTTTGTCTTTTCCTCCACATCTTAAAGAAATCCCATGACTTTGTGACAGTGACATCAGCCAGTCAAAAAAGCCAACGGGAACTTCATGTGTGCAGACTCAAACTGGCTTCCTTTCCTCCCTCTTATCCCCTCCCCACCTGCAATCGAGGCATTTCGGCATGGCAGGGGAAAGAGCCATCTGTGACGGTGACACTTAGCATCATGCTGGCTCCGGATGCGTCACGCCTGCTGCTTGTTGTGCGGAGTGGTCAGGAGTTTGTCAAGGAGCACGCACTTTTGCTTCCATGCTGTACTGCGAGCCGTGCGCTGACGGGAATGGGCAGCCCAGACCTGACTATTTGAATTTAGCTTTTGCATAATTACTGCCATTGAGTCTAGCATCCCGCGCTGCTTTTCAAAAGCAAAAAACTAGATCCTTTTTTGAACTGTGGTGTCTAGAGATGGGTACACATACCTTTATATTCTCATGTCTAGAAGACACCCCTGATGGAAGACTTTCTAGGGGGAGTTTTTGACATAAGCGTTTTACAAGTGGAACTGAGAAAAGCGTTATTTAAAGTTCTTGGAGTAGGAGCCTCTGAAGAGACAGGATGGCTGTGAGCATGGATGATGACGTTCCCCTCATCCTCACCCTGGACGATGGTGGAAGCAGTGCCTCAGCCCCTTTAGATGACCTGGATCAGGAGGAGCTGCCTAACGAAAGTAAGATTACTTTCTCGTTGTTTCCTGTCTGCTGTGGTGGCCTTGCTTGTTTTTCTCTTTGCGGTCGCTGCTCTTTCTTGCGCTTGCCAGGACTTGAAACTTTCAGAGCTGTCATCCAGTGTCCCGGTGGCTGCCTGAGAAAATCAGATCAGGAAGTTGCTTATTGTGTTGCTTGTTTACTCGCAGCACCCGTGTTACACTGAGAGGGCAGAGGACGCTGGATGGCTCCTAGCGATGCTGTTTCTAACATGCATTTTTTTGTGGTTTCCAAGTAATAACCTGTGACCTCACTGTCCTTAAGCTCAACTCTCCTTTCCTGCACACTGGCCCAAAGCGTCTCCTTTTCTTGGCACTGACCAACCGTGCCGTACCACTGGCCTGAGCTGTCAGGTGCAGCAGCTGCAATTATGTCATGTAGTATTTTCCTAGCGCCTTAAAGTATCAGTCCTTTGCAACCCTTGTTTTGCCTATTTCTAGTTTACATGCTGATTTTTGCAATAAGGAAAGCGATACATGTTGATAAATCCCTTTAACGTCTTTATTGTATTCTCATCAAGGAACCTGGAGTACTTTTAGGCAGTATGTTCATACTCCTGTTAGCACCAGGTGTTCAGTGGGACAGAGCCAGCCTATGAGGGGGAAACAAAACCCACCATCTCTTAAAAGCAGTGTTTTCTCCTTGCTATATCTTTGTTAAAGCCATCGCCCTGCACTAGGTGAGACGGGAACAGCAGGTGTGTTTGAGCATGTTCAGTGAGTTTCTGTTTTACGTTATACCTCACTGAATGTATGCGAGCAGTTTTGTTCAAGACATCCCTTTGACTTCCAATTGACATTGCAGGTGTACGCACAGGTCTCGTGATCCTATTCAAGCCCTTCCTGCCACAAGGTTAACATTTATAACAAAAAAATTGCTTCTTGGCCTGGCATCCCTTTTTCCTACATTATACCTCTATTCCATACTGCCTCTGTGACCCTGTGATTTGATTTCTCTCTTGCAATCATATGGGTTCCCTTGATTTTCTTCCTGAGCCAGTAGCTAGTTTCTGACAATCAAGATTCCTCTTCCTTCCTCCTCCTCCCCTCCCACCCCTGCAACACACATCCCTGTCAAAAATTGCCCAGTTGACTTTTCCTAAGCTCTGCTGCCTTGCTTCTCTGTCATAACTGCTCTATTGCGTCTGTTTGCCTTTTACAGTTTAGCTATTTTTAAGTTAAATGGAAGAGAGAATGCTTCCTCTGTCCAGTGGTGTATTTATAGGCTTTCTTGTGACTAATTTTAATCACTCTTCTCTCATCTTTTTCTCCTACCCGTCTCCTATCCCTTTAAAGAAGAAGTTGTATGGGGTTTATCATTTGGTTAAAGCCAACACAACTGTGTTAAAGCGCAAGCATGAGAATGAACGTTATTAATAAATAAAAATATTCCACAATCTGCTTCCCTTGAAATACAGCGAAAATGTTTAGGGACCAATTTTGTGCTTCTTAAAAGATCGCTGTGTGGTTTTTGAGAATTCATTTCCTGGAATTCTTTGCATGAAGTGTCTCTTGGAATTGAAGAGCTGTTATTTTGCTATATGTTTTAATCACTGCTAAAGTTGAATTTGCTGGAAAAATATAAAGCTTATTCCATGCAAGTGATACTGAATGACACGGAGCCTTCTGAAGTCAGTGAATACTGCGAGAGTGGGATGAAAGATTAGAAGAGGAAGGCTGGCATAAACAACTTGAAAGGCACGTTTATCTCTGAGAAGCGGGAAGCTTAAATTAGGGAGTGAGCAGACTAACGCCATCACTTGCAAAAGTAAGCCTGTTTAAAAAACAGAACATGTAGTCCAGCTTTCCTCTTTGCCTGCGAAGAAAATCTAGTGTGAAATGCAGAAAAGTTGTGTCTCGTGGAGGCTGTGAGGAATTCAAATGTTTCCCCTCCGCTCTGCCTCCACTTCTCTGCTGAGGATTGAAATGACATTAAAAGAACTGTATAAAAAACCCACGTTTTTATTCAGAGGCTTGTATTTTTCAGGGAAAAAGAGTATGTGAGAAGCCCTCTTCAGGAGAGGGGGAGAGCCTGCCAGGGTCGTGAGGAGGAGGGCATGGGGACAGGGAAGGTCAGGAGGCTGTTTCCTTCTGGTTTTGTCTTCCTTATGCCTAAACTCTTGTAATAGAATATTCAGCCAGAATTGGGAGGAGTAGCTCACGTGTTACTGTGCCTGACTGTGGGCTCTTAGGGATTCGGTGGCAGGTTAAACACAAAGCTTTTGTTTAAACGTGTCCCCAGATACCAGCTGGGACTGTTTGCAGTGAAGGACCCATCATCCTCTTCCCAGGTGACACCGAGGGAAAGACACCGTGGGTGTAGCCGCCCTTACGCTAAATCATGCGTCAGAGGTTGATGATAATTAAGTTGCACTCTAGTTCTGTGTTGCTATGTCAATGAGCCTCTCTAAATTTTAATCCATATTCCAGCCTGTCACAACCGTCTCGCTAAGGGCTGTGTATCTGTGTGATTCCAGTGGATCAACTCTCATGTTTTTCAAGGAACTTCTTGTGTTTTTTTAAAAAAAACAAACAAACAAACAAAAAAAACCAAACAAAACACTTGATCCATGATGTAGCTTTGTTACAGTCAGGTCCTTGGATAAATTAATTTGTAGTTTTGGACTCTTGGTGTTGATTGTCTGGAAATGCAGACGAGTTACTGGGTTGAAATAAGTAATAACAGGGTTTTCTGAAAGCAAGCCTGTTGCAGATGTAAAGAGAAAGGACAAAAGTGCAAGGGCGTATTCCTTCCCGAACCTTGCAGAAGAGTCCTCTTCTGGGTAAGTGAATGCCGTGGAGTTAGAATAAAAGAAAGCTAAATGAGAAAACTGTGTGGAAAATTACATTCTTAAAGAAAATGTCCAGCTGCAAAAATTAATCTCCCTAATCATACAGCTCTTAAGCACTTAATGGGAGGAAATACTTGCATGGGGAGGAATATTAAAACTCTGCCTTCCTTGGCTCGTGCTGGGATATGTGTCTTACAGGGAGCTCCCGTTTACAGCCACAGTGAAAGGTCAGAATCCTGCAAAGTTGATGGGGAATTCAGGCCGCATCCAGCAAAATGTGGTCCCTGTGGTGCCGATGGTTTTCCAACTACAACATGAAGGATTGTGGTGCTGGGTAATTTTTCTTTCAAGCTCCGACAGCTGAAGGAGACAGAGAGAAGCGCTTTCATCACTTGAATCCATGCTAATTAATATGATGCTGCCCTTCCTTCGTACATCTTATCTGAGAATCTCTGAGTGCCGTACACACTCTAATTAAGCTTCCCAGCACCTATCTGAGGTGCATGACTAATATTAACTGAAATTCTGTAGAAGGTGAGCGTGGGGATGCAATCCGTGCCTGACCTTTCCCATAATCACGTACTGAAAACACTGAGAACCAGCTGGGGTTTAGTGATTTCCCATCCCTCACCCAAACTCCTGGGAAGCATTCGAATGGGGTTCTCAAAATATCTCCAAGTGTGAGGTATGTTTTCCGTATACAAAGGCAGTGTGGATAGCCTTGAAACTCTAGGACAGTGTCTCTCCTTGAGCTGATGGGAACTATAAGCAATAAATGAGTACGCATTGATTTATCCTGTATTAGATCAGATACAAGATTCTCCTTTGCCTCCTGCATGGAAATTGCTGTAGCCTCAAGTGGAGTTTCAGTGTGTTCAGAGCAGAAAGTACAGCTCAAAGTGTTGTACGGGGAACAATATGGTATTGTGTGGCTGTTTTTCCCACACAAAGGATTATGGCAAGTGGAAGAAGTCATCTTTAAACTCTGGGTTTTTACAAGAAAGCAACTGCATCTGCTATTGAGGTAAAAATGAATTATTGTGTACGTGGAGAGGTGGGGGGGAGCAACTGCAACAGCGAAGTGCGATGTTTTCTAGAAGGATTGTTGGAAAATGAGAAGTTATAACTTTGAATGTTGAGCTTTCAGCTGAGCCTTTGCAATCTCGGTTTCTGCTGCCTGAAGAGTAAATTGTCGGGAGAACTAGAGCCAGCCTGGCGTGCTGGGTGGAAGGAGAATTGTTGACGCGTGTGTCCCCGTGCCTGGGGACTGCTATGAAGGCGCAGGTGACCCAAAGCGTGTGAAGAAAACGACATTTCAGTGTTGGTGAAGTTGGAGGGGCTGCCCAAGGTGTAACTGGTGAGGAATATGACTTTGGCCAAGGAAAGCAGTGACTGCCTCTGCGGCTGTTGGTTGTGCCTGTAGAACAGTGTGTGGTGGGGCCTCTCGCCGTGCCTTGCCTCTGCGCGTCCGCCCGGTTCCTTGATAAAACGTATGAAGAGGCTTCAGCAAAGCTGTTCTTTTTGTAATTTGCTGATGGAAACTCGTGATTCTCAACACAGAGTCTAATTACAGCGTTAATGCATGTTGTATAGAACAAAGTCAACTTTTTTCTTTTTTTTAAATCATTTACTAACCCACAGGTAGACATATGTTTTCAGGGGTGGCCCAGGATTGGGGGCAGTTAATGTTGTTCTTTTGAGACATATGAGCCACCTGGATTTTGATGTGTTCGGTGACCAATGCAACCTGAAGGGATACAGTTCTCTTCTCTGTTGGATCTGGTTCCAGAACATGTTTGTATCAGCAGTGAGAGAAAGTAAATCTGTCCGCGTATCCCACAGCTTCAGCTCATGTGGTCAATGCGTCCCTGCTCTCCAAACATCTCTTTTGCCTTCTTCCTACTGCTGCTTCCTGTCATGCCGCCCATGGATTAGAGAGATTTCCAGGTGTAAAACAAGTGTGCATTTTCGGATGGGCTGAGGGAGAGAACAGAGAATAAATTCCTGACCTTTGGGGAAATGCTGCAGCCACACAAACTCTTAGTAGCTGTGCTGCTTGAGGAACCACTTTCATTGCTGTGAAAGCATTCTGGCTTTGCTACCTTTGGAGGAAAACAGGAGTTTTAAATGTCAGCCAGCCAGTAGATTTAATAAATCCCTCAGGATCTGTAGGTTTTGATCCTTGTGTGAAAGCAAGGATTTCAGAGATGGTTCATTTGGACCTGGGCTCTAGTTATGAAATGCTGTAGCTATTTGGTGTGAAGAAGTAGGGGACGAGGGAACACGCAAACGCTTGCAATGGGCCTGGCAGATCCCGACATCTCTGACAGCCAGGCTCTTAAGCAGCCTTTTGGATTATCTGGTGGCTTTCTTGGATGCTATGCGGGATATTTTCTCGCGTTGTGGCTTCTAGTTCTACCGATTTTCCTTTAATTAGTTCCAGTAGCAGTGCTTCCGCTGCCGCGTTTAGAGGTGAAGCATGGCCAGAGCACAGGACTGGGATCTCGTTTTCGGGAGCAACGTAGTTCTCCTGTTGAAGCTGCTCCTCCTCCTACCTGGCGTAAGTTCGTTAATGTCACTGTGGTTAACACGTCTCGTCTGTAAAGCACAGATTACACCTTTTGTGGAAATGGACAGGTAGGCTTCATTATTTTGTTATGAAGAGGTGCTGTTTTGCATTGCTGTGCATGATTTGTTTTTCTTAGTATGCACCTGCTTAAAATTCATATAAGAGGAATTTTTTCTGAACCACAAGTGGTAGCTCAGTGCTGGATTGTTGTTTATGCCGCTGAAATTCTCGTTTCTCCAATGTAACAGCCTTGCACTTTGCAACTTCTGCCAGTGCTTCTCTAATCCTTTCCTGGCCTAGATGACTTGTAATGAATGTTTTAAGCAAGCAAAGCGAAGCAAAACTGCCTCCAAAATGAGCGAGGGGTGAAAATCTTGGAAAGGGAAATGAAGACCCAAAACGTAAGGAGATTATTGTTTTTTTCCTTCAGTACAATTCGTTTCCCTGGGTGATGAGCTCCATAAACTCAGAGGAAGGAGGTAAATGCTGCTTTTTAGGAGATATTGGGTAGCTTTTGATATGATGTTAGAAATAGTGGAAAATGTGTTTCTGCTCTTAAATTTCAAATGCATCATCCTCTGGAATCTCATTTATCCTGAGAATTTGGGTCTTAAGGCAGGACCGAGCGCCTCGGCTGTGCTTAAATACTTGCCATACTGAGAGGGTAGAGCTGGTACCTTTGATTCAAGAGAAACAGCACTGTGTTGTCCAGAACTCACAAAAGCATTTCTATCGAGACATTCTCAACGTGACTTTGTAAATGTGGTACCTATAGAAGAAAAACGATGAGCGGAGTAAAGTACCAGGAGGTACTGCGGGCTGCAGTTATCTTGCATGGTTTTTTTTAAGCCTGCCTTGTTTTCTTAGCCCTGCAGGAGATCGGTTTGCACAATGCACACACTGTGTGTTTCACAGTAGGATGCTTTGTCAAACAGAATCTCTGCACTGTTGACTCTTTCACGCAGTAAAAAAAAAAAAAAAAAAAAAAATCGTAGTGATTTCGTCTTGAATGCCCCATGCTGTTCCAATCTGAGCAAGTAAAAGCGTATACAAGGTAAAGAAGACTTGGGTTAGTGTTCCATTATCCTGGAGTCAAATGGTTCTTTCTCCTTTGTCATCTCCCGGAGCACTAGCGATGGGTATCATCTTTTCATGCATGCTCAATGTAAATTAGGAAGGATGCTGCAGAGCAGGGCAAGGAGTCTGGAAGCTTCTTCTCACTCCTTTTGGGAAGACAGGAGTAATGACCTTGATGCTTTGAGGGAGGGAGCCCGACCCTTTCGCGTGTCTCTTCTCTAGTACACAGCCTGCATCTCTTTTGGTGTGGGAGCAGAAGAAGGGGGCTAGGCTAAGTGTTTTCTCTCCAGGCTGATTGCTTTAGTTGGAAGATGCAGGGGTAAGGGCACGTGCCGTGGCATTGGAGGGCTCCACTTTGCAAACAGGTGGTCCTGGAATGATAAAAGATATTAAGGAGTTTGAAAGTGTTCAAGCTGCAATTTTAAATCAACAACTTTCCAGCTCTAACCGGTCACTCCTCAGCCACCGCAGCTGACTTGGGAACATTTGGCTCAGGAAGCGGAACAACAGTTGGAAACAAATAGCGATTAGTTTTTTCATGGCTTCCCAGGGAACGCATCAGTTTGTTCGTTTTCCCCCTCATTTTTGTGATTCCTGTGGATTTTTAAGGCACTGTAGATGCAGGATGTTCAGTTTAGCCAAGCTTGCTTACTGGCAGATTAAAATGAGCAAAGGCTGAGCACGCTGAGTTCACTCATCATAACCAATATGATGCTTCTCAGAACTTCCTTTGCCCTTGGTATCTTCACCGAGGAATCCTGCCTGCTGCCGTCAGCCCCCCTGCGTTGAAATCCCATTTTACCCATTTGAATGCTGTAAGAAGTGCTGTATAAACTAAACAGGAGCATCTGTGAAGTGGTTAGAGTTGTTGTTGATTGCCTTTTCCTTATTGCCTTCAGGGGATTTAAGCTTGAATTTGCTGGAAGTAGAATTTATGAGCCAGAACGCTCCATTTCTGATCCTTAAGCTGGGAAAAGTGCGGTGAATTTGATGGGTCTTTCTCTTGCCTCCAATGTCTCTGGCTTTTGATCTGGACCTTGCAGGGCTCTCCCCGTGTCTTTAGCGTAATTGCTTTTTGCATGTTGCGAAGATGCCTGATTTTCACATGGCTGCTTTCTTTATGGAGAGCCGTAGGAGCAGCTTTAGGATTTCATCCGTCTGCTTCCAGCGCACGGTTTAGCGGGAGGCTGGTGCACCTGTACTGCCCGTCCTTCCGTCTGGGAGAGAGGGAGGCAGAAAAGGTGCGTTTGTGTTGATCCACCGCAGCACTGCGTGGCTGATGGCAGATCCTGAGGATGACAGGAGGAGACTGCTGTGATTTGAATCATAGCGTGGGGGTTTGAAGCTTGTATCCAGTGCTGGTTTTATAATCACAATCTGGCGGTGTCTGTTTGGAACACAAGGCTTTTCTTTTCCTGCTTACGTGGGGGAATAAAATTTCATAGAATCGTAGAATTTAGGATATATCTCTCTGTGCAGCCATGTTAAACCCTCTGATTATGTGAGGCTGGACACCTGAGCTACTCTCTTGTGTTTCCTATATGACTGCCTAGCACACGTCTGTGTGGGTATATTGTCATCTGGGAATATCTGATCATCTGTATTTTATTCCAACTGTAACTGTTTTTCTGAGAACACTTTCACTATCCTCAACGGGTTTGGGCAAGTTTATTGTACAAAAGTAATGTAGCCTGGTAAAGGATTTCACTAGAACGCACAAATATGTTCCTCCTCTTCGTTAACTAAATGAAGAAATGCCTGTAGAATTAAGACTAAGTGATCAATCCTGCAAGCGGGAGCACTGAAAGCTCCCCAGGGTCAAATTGTACTGGTGAGCTGGCGATGTCATTTACAGTATAATCAGGCGGGAGGAGGAAGGAAGGGATGCCATCCTCTACAGCTTGGGCTTTTCCAGCTGCTGGCTGGGGGCGTGGGGCTCCAAAAGAAGAATCTAAGGGCAGAGGTTTTCACTAGTACAATATTTCCACGGTCTGTCCCCTTTTTCCCGTGGCACTGTCACCCTGGCTGGAGGGGATCCATGCCTGGTGAGAGGCACAAGAGCCGTGGTGTAAGCCGTCTTGGAAATGCAATGTTCCTACACCACCAACCAGTAACGTCCAGGTGGTTATTTAGTTAGTTGGTAGTGGTGAGTCACTGCAGAAATAGAATGTTGCTGTTTGTTGCCCAGTTGCTTGTTTTTCATGGCGCAGAGAGGAACATCGTTTCTCCGGGGTGCTGAGCAGAGCAGCGGTACTGGAAATGCGACTGAAGAGAGGAATGCTTGCTGAGACTGGGTTGCTCTGTGGCTTTGCCTCGCTACCTGCAAGTAGTATGAAATGTTCTGCTTTTTCTGAACTGCTGGCAGGTGCAAGCAATGACTGTTTTGGTCCTGCTGTATTAAGTAAATGCTCACAAGCAACTTACCAAAGAGAATCTTGGCATCAGAGGCAATGGGGAAGTGACCGAGGCAAAGCCCCTTCCTTTCGAATACAAGGCTGGTGGCAGGACCTTGTCTCTAGTGGTTGCAAGGGGGGAAAAAACTCCAAAACATTAAAATTATTCATATACTTTGAGAGAGCACAAATGCGTACAAACCGAGAATGCTACTGGAAGCTTTAAAGCTGGTGGAGAGGCAGCAAAAAGTCACACTACAGCCATGCCTGTGCTGGCTAACGCGAACGCAGCTGCACTGCTACATAGCAAATGAAGAAACAGAAGCTGGGAGTGAAGGAAAATCACAAAGAGACATGCAGCCAGCAGAGTTAAAGGTGTTCTAAAGGACTTGAGAAGTAAGAAGATATGTTAAGTGATACCAGCCTATTAGGAATTCAAGGTTGAACACTGGTCAGTAACGCTACTGAGAAGCCCAAGAAACACTGTATGTATTCTGTATTTGTTGAAAAGCCAGGTGCCCTGGTCATCATATGATCTAGTCTTTCATTCCCACAGTAAATAAAGTAGAGATTAAACAGTTGATTCTAAAGCTAGGCATTTAAAGATCAGCAGAGGACTCTTTCTTCTTCCTTAAGGCTACAGCTGTAGTAGTCTGAATATTGCTGTAATAGTGACTTTCTCTCCAGCCCCGAAAGATATTTTGCACCAGGTGGGAGGTGGCAGGCCAGCCAGCCAAACAAGGTTTCCAGGCGAAATAATGGGAAACCAGCGGTAGCTCTTCTAAAATCTCGATTTAAAGGACACTTTTTCGTGTCAATCAGTGTGGATTTATGAAAAAGTGAATGTCATATGAACCTGAAGTCATGCATTGACTTCCTTTGTGAGGTTACAAGATAGACTGACAGTGTTTTGAGAAGATATTTGTTTTGGCACCCTCGCGGCATTTTGATTGAGGAAATGAACAATACAAATCAACACCGTGTCGCTAATGGCTCTGTGAACTGGCTGATGGACAGGTCTCAAAATCCAACTGGTTATTGGGACTGGTTAGTGAATAGGTACGTTATTAGCAGAGACTGTCACAGGGGTTAGATTTTTGTCCCTGTGCCAACTGCAACATTTCTTTCTGATCTGGAAGTGCGGGGAAAAAAAGAAAGACGCAATAGGAGATAGGAGATGCCGCATAGTAAGAGTGAGGAGGGGAGCTTAATGATTAGAACTATTTACTAAGATGGATGCAGGCAAGCCGTGTGCGTATTGCTATGGCCAACCGCAGGGTCGCGCGTCTGCAAGGGTGGGGAGGGCTGCGTGCTCGACGTGCGTCCCCTGCTCCAGCTCATCCAAGGTCCAGGAGACTTGAAGGTAAATTCAGCGCCCCTGGGAGGGGGCTGCAGTAACCGAGGAACAGTGGAATTGTGTCTGTTGGTTGAAGCTGGGGAAATTTAGAGGAGGAATAAGGCGGTGTGGTTAATGTTTGGAATCACTTTGTAAGAGTTGGAGAGGGTTCTGCAGTGCTGGAAGGCTTTTGAAGTCAAAATTGTTCATTTTCTGAAGATGTGGTTCTGCATGAGGACTGTAGGACTGGAAGTAAGGCCCAGTTGAGGGAAGGCCCTCTGGCAGCTGGTTTGCAGATGTCAGACTAATGGTTTAACTCCTTCCTTCCTCTCCAGCCGTTACATGTAACCTCTTTGGTTCCTGCCACCAGTGGTTTCCACCAAATGTGCAGAAGTCGGTTTTTTTCTTAATGGAGAGCAGTTACGCAGCACTAGAGGCTGAGGTTTTCCTCATTCCTTTACACGCATCTTCCTCTGAAGCTTCTCTTTCCTGGCTGAGACACAAAGACGAGGCAGAGGAGATGTGGCAGTGTTGTATTTCAAAAGAACCGGCACGGCGGAGTCTTGTTCTAACACCACAAAACACAATTAACAGACCTCTCGCTACTGTACCGTTATAAATAACTTCCCTTGGACTCAGCCTGTCCTGGCAAGACATTAGAGTTTTGCCACGCTGTTGTTATTTAACTTATCTCATTTTCTCGCTACCCTTCTCTTTTTAGGGCAGAAAGGTCAGTATGGCATATACCTTATTGCTGCCTACTCCACTCTAGTCCTGCTCCAGCGCTGGGTAGCCATCCGGGAGGTTTTGTTGCCCAAACTAATACTGGTTTCTCACATAAGGGAAGCGCTTCCCCTCTGCTTCCTACCGCTAACTTTGCAACTTCCCCGGAGAGCTGCTGGTGGCTGGAACTGGCAGTCGGACCTGGCAGCACGCTGCTTTCGTTAAAAAGGCCAGATTGCAGCTTAATCAAACATCTTTCCAAACTGCAGCAGGAAAATCCAAAGGCTCTGCTTTGGAGAATTGAAATGAGGAACGTGCTCTTAAAATGCTGACATTGTGTTGCTACAGACTCTAAAGCAGATCTTTAACATGTTCAAACCATGAGGCACTGGTTTCCCATTTTGGAACAAAAAGAGGAAATGCCCTCATGTAACAGGATGTGTTAAAGAAATGCTATATCTGAGGGATTCTGATATTGTCTCTTTCCCTTTCTGTTACTTCCTCAAAATTTATGAATTATAAATGTGTGTGTATTTCATGTCTGGCCTCTCTTATGAGCTATAGCCCTAGGCAGAGCTTGTCCCTTTTTTTTTTTTTTTTGGTTGGGTTCAGCAAAAACTTTATTTCCAATTGTTTTTTCCATTCAAAATGAGTTGTTTAATATAGCCCCTCAATGGCTCGGCTGTTTAATTCCACTTACAGAATTATTTTATCTCTGTGTCTGTAAAGCCTTTGTTGCTGTGGTGTGATCAGACCAACAAGATTATAGAGTTTATTAGTTGCTAAGAGGATGGGTAATGCGAGGTTGTAGATGATCCTTCTGTTGTGGCTTTGACTTCTGCTTTTTGTGGTATGGAGGTTCATTTGTTAAGATCATAAATAAAGGATATGAAACTGGCAGCAATTTGGCTTAACACACCAGCGAGATTCTTTCTTATATTTTCCTAGCACAACCTTTCCTTTTATGTGAGTTTTATGCTTTGGTTTTGACTCTGCAGCTATGTGAAGAAGCAGGTACTCGGGTGTTATGCGGTCTCAGATTGCGGGAGCACCTGGTTCCGGCTCTCCTCATGTTATTTCATGGACTTTCTCATGCAGGAGGATTTAGCCACACGTCTGTCAGAATGCAGCTTTGTGGAAGAGGGCTTAGGCATGCGGTGTTTGCATGAGCTGCTGGAAGGCGAGGCAGCCGAGGAGCAAGAGCTGGTGGGGTGGGTAAGGTTATTCTTGCGGGATGCAGCTCTGAATTGAGGAGTGATCCTCCTCCGTTTCTCTACTGACCGCTGCAGTGGCTTTTGAGCTGTGTGGTCTGGTGTATTGGTGAGCCATGGGAGGCTTTAAGGGGTCAGGGCGAAGTGGCCTCTCTGAGGGTGACAAGGCATCCATCGGTTCGTCTTCAGCCACTGAAGCCTCTTGCTAACCTAACTGTGGATCCCAGCATCACAAAGGGGAGGGATCTGTCCCTCCGCCTCTTGCTGCTACATACCCAGGAGTGAAAATTGTCCAGCAATCAAACATTTTCTGGTCAAAACATCGCATGTAACATTGCAAAAGAAAAAAACCCAAGTCACGGAGTGACTGAAGGTTGAGATCAAAGGACAGCAGATGCCCTGAAGAGATGAGGCAGTAAACTGTGCAGGTGAGGGTCTCCAACCAGTCAGTCTTCGTTGGTAGATTATTCTCATCCTTATTTTCTTAGAAGCCTTTTACTATTTATTTTTTTTTCTTCTTCTTCCTTACAAATGTCTCTTTTTGTTCCCAGCAGGGTGGTGCAGGAAGTAAATGTCCAAGTGAATCATGATATCTTGTCCCCCATTTTTGGACGGTTAGCGAGCCGCGGAGCAAATGGTTAACTAAATACTGGCTCTGACCCACTCAGGGTAAAAGCTAGCTGGAGCCACGGCTTCTGCTGAGACAAAACAATCTCCTACCATGCTCTAGCTCTTCTGTCGTTGTGCTTAGCTTGTGCATCAGGGTTTTTACATGTGTGCAGTGCAGATGTTAGCAAGGATACAGTGGTCCTCTAATTAAACAATGCAGGGCTAAAGTTGTCTTCAATATAAGAAAATAGGCAGCACAATTGATAAGAGGCAATAATATATAAAAAGTGGCTTACCATGCTGAGGGACATCTGCTCCTCCTTCATGTGGATTCAGCTCCCTGTAGCGTGGTGGATGATAGCATGAAGAGAGCTCGTGTTGATGCTGTAGGAACTCACTGGGTTCTCGAAAAAAGGCGAGGACGGCAGACTTCACTCGCCTCGTACTGCTAACAGGAAGTGGCAACATCCATATTTTTTAAAAAACTTTTCTGTGTTAAATAGGAAGCTGCAGTGACTTCATTTGTTGAGCTTCACAGCAAGCGAGTGCTGTGAGAATACAGTAAGACAAAGAGCCCTGAGGCCTTTGCATATGTTTCTGCTGTGCTGTCTCTAAGGAAGAGCATGACTCAGTTACGCTGACTTGAAATATTCAGAAGTATATGATTTCTCTTGCAACAGAAGGGCTTGGCTCTGCACTCTGTTGGAGATGCCCTGTTTTTCCTAGGCAACAAACTGATAGTAAATTGTTGAGACTTCCTCACGGCTGTTAAATTCCTTCCCATAACATCCCCTGAAAACAAGATGGGGCTTAGGATCTGCAAAGATCAGTCCTGCGATGCTCCTGTTGGCACGGCGCTGAACTGGCAGTCAAGCACTAAAGGCAGTGATTTCGCTGTCTGTTTCTCTCACCTCTGAGATGTGTGGCCAAGTGCCAAACCAGCTGTGCTTTCCAGGCGGCTTCCAGCTTTTTGTCTCCCGGGTAGGTGAGTCTGGCCTTGAAGATACAAATGCACGCATGTTCATGCCTCAGCACTTGCAAAGAAAGGGAACAGTTTCTTATCAACCGCACTGGAGCGGGGAGAGAAGATAAATCCTCTGGAGGTGAAACTACATGGCATATAAGCACTTGGAAGGGAAAACGCCATTGTTGGTGCTGGTACAACTGCAACACGCTTGACTAAAATCTTGGCTTTGGGACTGAAGGTGCCTGTGCAGCTTGTGTTGGGGAAGGGTAGGCTTCTACTTCCTTTCCATGTTTTTTCATGGATTTGCATCTTCTGTAGTGGGTGCTCCATGTGGTTTAGCCAATGAGGGCTTTCCAGGAGAGAGGAGTGCTTCTGGTTGTTTTTGATAGATAAACGCGGTCCTCCTCCTGCGACCTCGTTCATCCTCACCGCAGTCTCAGGGAGCGGAGTTGCCGGAGGAGCTGGCAACTTTAGCCAAGCTGGGGATCCTGCACTGGGACAGGTCTTGTACGTGAGGTCAAGAGGTCCAGGAACCCCAAGAGCATCTTTGATCCTGCTGGGATCTACCTTCGTCCATGGGCTCATGTTCAGTGTTGCTGGATGCCTGGTTGAGTTGCTTTTAAACTGAAAGCTTGAGCTCTGTGACTGAGTTTGGGTAATCAGGTACAAATTCAGTCAAGCTGGACGGTGTAAGAAACAGAGGTGGTGTGGCAGGGAAGAATGCAAAGCCTGAAAAGAAATGGCTCTGGTGAGAGGGTGCAGCAGTCGCTGTGAACGAGGGACTGCAGGTGAGTGAATCACAGGCTGCCTCGGGCCCTTTTCCCTGCTCGCGAAGGGGCTGGAGCCTGCCAGTGAGACGCTTGTGCTGGTAAGGTCAGGCTGCACGTCTGCGTGGAGGCTGGCAGCAAACTTGTAAAGTGTTTGCTCGACTCCAGGAAATCACATTTGCCTTGGACTGCCCGCACTCCTGGAAGCATGTCCAGCTCCAATAGAAAAAGACACCGCTCCAGTGAAAAAACAGAGCCGGCAAGCGTGTTCCTAACACAAGGTTCGTGCCTCTTTCCGAAGAAGGAATAACAACTACAAGGGTAGGGGTAAATGCAAGACAGCAGTTCTTACAAACAAGGTTGCAAGAAGGAAAAGACGGACAAAGTTATTACCAGATTAAATTTAATTAAGAAGGAATCTGCTGGTTAACTGACAATTTGGCCTTCTCTTTCCCTGTCCTCCTCCTCTTCTGTGGCCTGGTGGCTGGTGCACTGCGGAGTGTTTTATCAGCTGGCATGTCTCCGGTTGTCCGAGACGGTTACTGGAGCTGCCCGGAGCGTGTGCCCTGGGCAACTTGACCGTTCCTGACTGCGGGAGCTCATGCCTTGCTTACTTTTCTCTCTTGCTGTTCTATTGGTGCTTCCACTTGCGGAACCTTGTAAGGCAACGTGAATGAAGATGCGTCTTGTCTCCGAAGTCACATGTTCTTGGTGTTTCTTTTTTCACTTATCAAGAGAAATATTCATTGCACATGCAACTCATTAGAGGAGTAAATTACATATCGCTGTCTTATTATTGACTACACATGTGATATGTAAACAGGAGGAATAACAGATTTAGCTCTCTGAGAGTATTTTTGCTGAATTACGTCACTTGCCCTGCCTCCAACATGGTTTGCGGAGTTCTGTCATCACAATTATCCTTGCTAAAATAGTATCATCTGGATAGGATGGCAACTACCAGCTCCATCAAGACCTTCCTCAACCTTTTAGGAGAAAGCCCTGGTAAGGCCGGTAAAAGCACGTGGCTTTGGAGTCGGGCGAGGAGATAATTAGAGGCATCTCAGTCTGTTCCAGTGTAACACCATAAAAAGTGTACGCTATCTAGAAAGCAGAACATCTGGCAAACAGGCTAGTGAGAGCCAGACTGGGGGAGCTCTGAGGCAAATGTAAGAGCTACCCTGTGGAGTTTGTTTGTAACTCTTTGAATTTGCAGGAGGTTACTAGTTTGTTGGATTTTTTAAAAATTACTATTCTTTATTCATACAAATGCAGACACCAAAGATCAAACAGTGAAAGTCCAAACTGACTTCAGTTTGACATAAAATAGCCTGGCTGGGAAGGGTGATTTAACCCTGGTTCCTGTGGATGTTTTCTATCCCTTATTCTCCTCTCGGCTCTGCCCTCGAGATGCCCCGTGGTCGCGTGAGCTCCTCCAAATGAGAGGAGTTTGTTTGCTCTCTCAGCCAATGCAGAGTTTTTCCTTCCCCTAAGCAGGGAATTTGTTTTGCAAAGGGAGCGGTTTGGGCTCTGGAAAGTTTATGCTCCTTCTCTTTCTCTCTTTTTTTTTTTGTTTTTTTTTTTTTGGTTTTTTTTGTTTTTGTTTTTTATTGTAATGATGACATATGGAAACTATTTACACAGGAGCATGCTCTGCTGCACTGAATGGAAATGTTGGAGTCCCGGCAGTATCGTTCCGGATGCCTTGTGTAAGCAGCCAGCTGGTTTTGCTTTTTCTTTTTTTTTTTTTTTTCTCTTTTCTTTTTTTTCCTCCCCTCCCTCTCTCCCTTTCCAGGGAAAGTCTGGGATAAGTTACACAAATGTGGAAGGAAGCTTTGCCATCTGTGAACAGCTCAGTTCGTTTACTTTGTCATGCTCCTCGTACTGCCAACTTCACAAATATCTGTTTTCTCTTTTTTTGCTGGGGGGTGGAGGAAGACTCCTTGCTGTGACTAGTCAGCACTTTGACTCTTTTCCCATTAGTTGTTCATGTTCGCTGGTGAGCAAATTCTGTACATGCCAAAATAAGAGAGCATGGCACATGAAGCCTTGCTTTACCGCCACGCTCGTACTTAAAAGCTCTTTGTCCCGCAGCTAAGCCTTCCGACAGCTTGCACTTAGAAACATCCTGCCGCTAAGACAGCGATAGGGAAACGATTTAACTGAAGTGTGAGCCACCTTCCTCAGAGGGGAGGGGAGAAAACATTTAGTTCTGCAGAGAGCAGAGGAAAATGTTTTGTGCGTAGCTTTCCCTTGAGGAAGCTGCGAAGTTGAGGATCGGCTTTCGGAGGGGAGGGAGGGAGGAACTTCAGATCGGACTTGTCTCCCTCTCCCCGACTCCGAACACGAGCGTGGCCGCTTCCCGAGGCGGCGGCTGCCATGCGGTGGAGAGAGCCGCCTGCCATCTACTTCGAGGATTACGGGAATCCTGTGGAGAGATCCTCCTATCTCATTGAGCTCCATACGAATGGTAAATGCCGTCGGGGATGTTCTGCAGCACGAGCTGAGCGGAGCGGAGGTTGCATTAGTCTGTGTCATTGTTATCATGGGAGCAGCTGAGGAAATTAGCTAGCTGGAGGGCTGCCAAACAAACAGTCAGAGGGTTGCTTTTCAAATTTATTATTATTTTTATTATTATTTATTACCCAGATGATGCTGTTGCCTCAGGGATGCTAGATCAACCTTCTGGTACCTGATGGGGAAGGAGCTGATCCACAAAATGCAGCTCTGCACCGGCACGCTTCACTGGTACATTTTCTGTTGTCTGTGCCTAGAAAGATGATGACTGGTGCAGACAGGAGGAAAATATCTTGGTTTCTAGAGTTATTTTTTCGTTTCTGATTTGCATCTTTGAGTGCTGTTTTGTATTGGCAACCCTGGTCTCACTGGGACATCTCTTCTGTTTCAGCTGTGAGTCCTCTGTGTGAAATCGTAGAATAGTTTGAGTTGGAAGGGACCTTTAAAGGTCATCTGGTCCAACTCTCCCCGGCAATGAGCAGGGACATCCGCAACTCCATCAGGTTGCTCAGAGCCACCTGAGAAATACAGAGAAGAGGTCCGGGGTTTTTACTGAGGTGTAGCTTTTCCTAGTGTTGATCCTTTTCGAAGAGAGGTTGGTCTTTGCGGAAGAGCTACTTCAGGGTCGAAGGTAGTTTTGGCATCTTCCAGTAGGGTACAGCGCTTTGGTGTTTCGTTTAATGTTACAAACCTTTGCTGATTTGACAACGGTTTGTTTTGATGTTCTTAAATTTAATATATACTGTAATGCTCCAATAACACGGTGATATTGTAAGCAACCTGCTTAATACGTCCCGCTTCGCCAAAAGAGCTGGTGCAGCCGAGGTGTTGATTCTGCGCTTTTTCAATATCCCCCGAACTGTGTGAGGCGAATCGCACTCGGATTTTCTCTGAGTGCTTGCTGTGTTTTGAAGGTGAGTTCTGGAAGGGCCTGAAACTCCGGCCCCTGTTAGCGCCTTCGCAGTCGTGGCTGATTTGAGCAAGGCATCCTGCAGCCTGGCCCCAGGCAACAGATAATGAAGGAGCTTGGTGGGGGGGCGTTATTTTTCGTCTGGCAGCAAACAATCTGTTAGGATGGGAATGAGGGCTGGAAAATACCTGTCTTCTGGACAGTAAAGGCCTTCAGCAGTGAGCCCAGGTTCTGAGGGAGATGTGCTCCTTCTGCAACTCTGTTAAGCATTAAACGCAAAGAGGTTTTTGCTGCCAGGCTGCGGTTTGAGGGAGTCTGTCTCTTTGAAAACACAGTAAAAGCTTTGTAAATAATAACATTTAAGAACTTCTTGGTGCTTACAATGTAAAGCTGCTGATTTTTGCATGTTGCTGTCATCTTTCGGTTAAAAGGCAAACAAATCCATTCCAGTTCAATGGATAAATAAAATATCTGTCATTCAATTTTTTTCAAGAAATGTGCTCATTCAAGGTGTAAAAGGGATGTGGGGGAGGAATCGGCCTCATCCAAACATTCGTCCAGATTTTGAGTGGTATTTTAAGGGTGTGGGGGAAGCAAGGAAGAGAAAGAGGCTTAAATGCTGCAGGATTCTCAGCAATCTGAGTACGCAATCTGAAAAGTCTTCACAAATCCCAGATAAATGTTATCTTAATTTCGTTTGAGGGTGGAAAAGGCGGCTGTGGCTCTGCATTGGTGAAGGGCTTTCTGCCTCTGTCAGGAGCACGCGGTGCCCTTTCCCTCGATGGGTGCAGTTTTAGGCACTCCCCACTCCGGACGGTGTTCTAGAAAGACTGACTCAGCAATTCAATTAGGATTATTTTGTTATAGCAAAGAGATGCAGCAAATCTTCAGCATGCTATCACGCGAGAGGAAAAGAACCTCGTTGTAATTTTTTTTCCCCCACTCTCTGATAACTTCTCCTAAGACAGAGAGAGCAAGCCAGCACATCACAGCTGCTGTGGGGGAAAAGGGGGGAAGTCAGCACTTCTGCGCTGGCATGATCAGTTTTACACGTACCCTCTTTGGGAATGTGGGGCAATGGAGGAGGGAAGTCTCTACTGAGAGCAAGAACAACCGTGTAGTTTGGGTGATGACTGAAACTCTGGAGAACTGAGCGTGAGGACGGCTCCACCGCAGGTCTCACGTATGACCCTAAGCAGGTCTCGCTTCTGTGGGGTCTCCGCTCAGTATTCTTTGTCAAAGGTGCAAAATAAAAATCCCAGTCCCAGAAGAAGAAACCAAGTGACATCCCCTTTTTGAACAATAATCGTCTTCATGCATGTTTTTCATATGTCTTAATAGCACTGAGGCTGTACAACGCAAAAAATGGCAAGTGTTCTGGAGTTTGTGTACGTGCCCTGCATAGCTCTCCTATGGGAAGGGCCCTAAGTATGTGTAGCTACGCTTGGGAGTTGCTTTTTGCAATAGAATTTTTTTTTTTTTTAATGAAATTTTTAGTTATGAAATTTGGTACAAATGTTCGTTGTTTCATAGTGCTTTACTGATGTGAAAGACACGCTCTTAGAAGTTTCAAAATCAACCTATGGGATATGAACAGAAAATTAATCTTGCTGTTTGTTTGCATCAGAGGTGTATCGGTACTTACCGGCACCAAAAAGAGTGTTGCAGAGATGCATTGGTTAATGACTCTGTAGAGCTCTGAAAAATGAGGCTTTCTACTAAAAACGCTGTACTGCTGTTACTAGTTTCCTATACAGCTTCTCTACTCAGACTGCTTTCCCTTGCCTGTGATAGGCCTGTACTCCATTCTCCCGTGGTCTCTCCCTCTATTAAATGTGAAAAGGCAGCGTTCCTTTAGCAAGCCCACTTTTATTTTGTGGGTTGGCCATCCTTGGAGACTTCTAGCTGTTACCTGCCTGTTTGTAGTTTGACTGCTGGCGGTATGCTACGAACATGACAGCACAGATCTGCTGAGCCAGGAGACCTGCTTATTGTATTAAATAGGATGCTGTCTCTTTTGATGATCTTCTGGGAACGTTCCCGTGTTGGAGTGCTGAGTTTGAGTGAGTCTCTTAAAAGCCCCTGCATGGGAAGAGTCAATTTGTCTGTGTACAAGCTGCCAGTTTCCTGGGTACTCTGCCACCTCTTGATGCTTGTCACCGGTCCCAGTGCCTGGCTTGTTTGCATGCCTCCTGATCAATCTCGTCTCGCTTAATTGTAAATCAATTTTTTCTCTTATTGTACTGATGCAGATGGAGGTAGCTATGACGTTATTAATGATGCATCCAGCCCTGCTGCGGGGGACTGCTGTGCGCAGCAAAGCTCTGCCCGACACAACTGGGAAATGAACTACCAAGAGGCAGCGATCTACCTCCAGGTGAGCCCCGCTGTTTGCTGTGCTGTGTGAGAAACGAACTTCTCAAGCTAGGGTAGTTCTTGATTATAAGAAACAAAGAGCTGCTGTTTTGAGGTTAAAAAATTGGTGCTTTGTGAAGGAATCCGCCTGGAGAGCGGGGAGATGCTGGAAGCGCCTTCAAATGGGCTCTGGCAAGTCATTTGGGAGCACCTGAACAAGCTACCCTTCCTCCCCCATCCCTCCCAGTGCCAAGGACTGCAGCAGAGGGATTCAGCACACGTTCAGTTCTGCCACCTCGCCATGCGGATTTCTGTAACTTGTCACAGATCGTTGTTTTATGTCTTCAGTCACTCTGGGGTAAATGGTCAATGCTCTCCTGGACACATCTCGTGTTAGAATAGAATCATAGAATTGCCTGGGTTGGAAGGGACCTTTCAGATCATCTAGTCCAACCACCAACCCAACTCTGACAAAAACTATCGCTAAACCGTATCGCTAAGCAAAAGCGTCCTAATCCTGCCTTGGCCTCAGATTTGATGGGTGGCCCTGGGATGTTCGTTCAGCATCGGTCAAGCCCTGCAGGTCATGTAAGAGACAAGAGCAGGTTGAGGTCTTGAGTTGTACATGAAGAAAGCGTCCTGAGATTAGGGTCAGCCCAGGAATAAAATTTATCCTATTTAAAAAAGAAAAAGAAACAAACCAACCCTACCCATGCTCCAATTACAGGAAACACCATAATTAAATCAACAAAGTTATAATATTTTTAAGATCGCTGTACGCTCTGCGTGTGATGAATTAGCTACCAAAACTGAGCTTCTTCCAGAGTCTGAAATTGTTGCTGGTTCCCTTACTGTCCTTCCTTCCTCCTTCTCTTCGTTCCCTTTTGAAGGCTCCGCTTTGCAGTTTGAAGTGCTCTGGACCCAGTTAGGTTTTCCACTTAAGGCACTGCAAGGTGATTGAAACCATTTGTTCCTCCCTCCTCCTACATCGTAGGACTGAGAAGTATTGCTTCTCTGGTGTTTTAAAATGGGGTGTGCTTGGACCTTGGTAATATTTCAGCTTCGTCGTATGCTAGAGCAGCACTGACAATCTAATGGTAGCCCCAGCTCCTCCCGGGCTTATGTTTAAACGCATGATTATTGGAGATGCTCTGCAAAGGGTCATTGAGTTGCTGCAGTGTTTGATGGTAATGGGCGCAGCAGGCTTGGCCCTTCAGATGCAGATTATTCTTGCTGCTGCCTTGACCAATGGTCATGATGCCAGTGTCCTTGAAATGAAGTAGATGTAACTTAAAGCGCATGCAGATTGTTTATTTGAACTAGTAGCTGCAGGCAAGAGCGCCTTATCTGAATAAGAGGACTTTGCTGTCCAGCAACGTTTTGAATTACTTGGCTACCGAGAGGCAGAATTTAGACTATTTTTCATTCTGCAAGTGTGTTTTGTCAGGCGTGAATAAGAATGCCCTGCTGATCTAAGCTAGCGCTCTCTTGGAGAGGGGGGGGGCTGCATTTTATGGAGCTTGCTGCTGGGTTTTGTCTTGTTCGCAATCTGGCTCACTGACCCGGCAGTGTGTGTGTGTGTGTGTGTGTTCTTAAACAGAACGTGAGTTTGCCTGTGAGATGAGTAAATGAGAAATATTGGAAACCTTCCTCTGAATTAGTCTCGAGGATGCTTCACTTCTTAAAGGAGATCCTATTTCCTGACCCTGTTATCCATTTGCAGTCGCAGTTACTCTGCTTTGATAGTGGTAGCTTACTGCCCTTACAGTAATTGCTTACCTGGAAAGATGTTAATTAAAAAAAAAAAACCCACAACCTTTTGTGTATCTGACTATCTCAGCTGGGGAAAAATAATCTCTTATGACAGTTTCCAAGAGGCAGCAAGTTTCCTGTAAGTGACAAAGGCCCCTTTGCCTAAACCATTGACTCAAGAAAGAGAAGAAGCTGTTGGGTGATTCTGCATGAAAAAACACAAAATTCTCCCCAAACTAAGTTTTTTTCCTAGAGGTAAAAATAGTAATGATGTGGCTGTTTAAAAATCAGTTGTAGGCAAACTGTTAAGATGGAATATCTGACCTTTTCATGTTAATTAAGCTTTCTAGTTAAGAGGGAATGACAAATCAGCATAGCGACTTGTTAATTTTTCATGGAGCCTGTCTTCTCACATTCCCGAAGCAGAAAACACTCTCTTTGCTCCAGTGTTTTCTCCCAGACATTTTGCAAGGCCGAGATAAGGAGGAGCAACTGTCAGCCAGGTGCCCTGGAGCTTATCTGTGTGCTTTCGTGTTCTGTCCTGGAGAAGTTTAATCAAAAAAGTCTGTAAACATGTGGAAGTGGTTGCAAGTAAATGAAGCGCTGTGTTTATGTTGGGATGTTGACTAAAGTTTCTTTGCCTATCTTTATAAACTCTTTTCAGCACTCCTCCTCATTCTGAAAAGGCTCAAGGGTTTCTGAAGGAGGAGTTTGTGGATATTAATGAGTTTCATTACTGAAATATGCTTATGAACAGAAGGGGATGTCCCGTGTGTGTAGAGTTCATTCCTCCATAAACAGATTAATGTCGGGCTGTAAAGTGGGGATAGTCAGTTGGGAACTGTATCTAATCCTTACAAAAGTCTTCTTCAGGTGGAAAGCTCTCTTGTAGTACCAAGAGTCACTAATGCTATTCTCTTCTTTATTCCTGCTGCCTTAGGAAGGAGAAAATAACGATAAGTTCTTCACTCACCCCAAAAATGCCAAAGCACTTGCTGCCTACCTCTTTGCACACAATCACCTTTTCTACCTAATGGAGCTGAGCACGGCACTGCTTCTCCTGTTGCTGTCTCTCTGTGAGGCACCGGCTGTTCCTATGCTCCGTCTTGGCATCTTTGTAAGTACTTTGGGGCAAAATGAAGAAGTTGGCCTGTTTTGCAGGGGTGGGTACGAGGGAAAAGAAGGCTAAACGTAGAGGAAGAAGGTAGCAGTAGTAGGGAAAAAGCCACTTGGCTTGTTCTGTAAATTGGTTATCAGCAGATACACCGGCCAGCAAACCCTTCTGTTTAACGTGTGCGTGAATGACGTGACGTTTTATGTCTAAGCTTCACAAAATGCAGGTTGAGAGAAGCGATACGCAAACTGGTGTGTGCTGTTGTCAGTCCACAGCCATTTCATGAGGTACCACTGTCACGTGCAGTGCTAGGAGCTGCTGTCGCTGGTGGGAGGTTCTACATCTGCTTTTCAAGCTGTTAACGGCACCCTAAGACCATGCCAGGGGTGTCGAGCAGGCGTGACAACCTTGGGGTCAAAGTGTTGCTCAAAATGAGTCAGGGCTGCATAACTGAATTTGGGTTTTGAGCTGTGGCTAAAGCTGAGCCTGTAAGGAAATACTGTTGTTGTCTATGTGGTGCGTTTTGCATCTTCCAATGGAAAAGGGGTCATTCAGCACTGCCAAAAGCGGTGTTCTGTTCCAGAACCCCATCTGTGGTTGTCCAGAACATCTATTTCAAGAGAAAACCCTTCTCTGTGGAAATTCTGTCTGCCCAGCAGCTTTTCTTCCTGCATTTCACTAAAAAAATGCACAGTCTCAAACTTTTTTTTAAGAAGTTTTTGCTTGAGTCGCTGCTGTCTTGCCCTTTTGTTTCAAATGTATTGATACTTTCTTTTGATGTTATTCAAGTCCAAAAATGGATGTGGATTTCCAGGAAATTCTGGGCTGATACTGAATAGAGGAAAATTCTTCAGGCTTTAATAAAAGCGCAAAGCAGTAAATATAGAAAACATGAAAAACAGGGCTGTGCTAGCTTTAAGAGTGGCCTTGGGTTTTCCTGCGTGTCACCGAGCTGTGCTCACACTGTTGTCAAACTCACGTGCTTCTTCAAAAAGGAAGGGCAGAAGCGTGGCCTCCGGTGCGCTGCTGTTTGTGATTAGAAGCTCTGGTTTAAGCTTTGCTGTATTGTAACAGGTCCATGCAACCCTGGAGCTGTTTGCGTTAATTGTGGTGGTCTTTGAACTCTCAATGAAGATGAGGTGGCTGGGCTTCCAAACCTTTATCAGGCACAAAAGGACTATGGTGAAGGTAAGTTATCTGCCTGATTGTCGGTGTTTCTCCTTCACTGTCTTCTGGAAACAAAAACCGGATTAAATATTGGCCTGTACTGTAGCCGGGATAACGTAGCCATGTGTCCCAGCTGCCAAATGATTCATGTGAGATCTCTAAGCTCTCAGAGACACCTCCCACCCTTAAAGCATCCAAATAAATGGGTGGTCAGTGAGAGCTTTGCCTTTCCTGAAAGGAGACTGTGCCTCATTTAAACCCCTTTTTTTGCAGACTTGCGTGCTGTTTGTACAGTTCATAGAGGCCATAGTGGTGTTGGTGCGGCAAACCTCACACGTCCGGATAACACGAGCTCTGCGCTGTATCTTCTTGGTGGACTGCCGTTACTGTGGTGCCGTCAGAAGGTGACTAGTCAGCTGGCTGGGTTCTCTGCTGTCATCCCTGGGGCTGGGGTGGAGGAAAAGCACTCTGATCCTGCAGGCATCTCAGGAAGATAAGTGTTTTTCATGGGCGTTTCGGATCTCGGAGATCTATAGTAATTGTGACTGAAGTGTCTCGCCTATGTAGGGAAATTTCATAGGTAGTAGCTTTGGATGTGCTTATGTGTACTGTCCTCAGCTGTATAAACTACCTCCGAGAGCACAACACGTGATCGTGGCTGCGTTGTTTCTGGCTCCTGGGTTTGCCTGTGAACTGCACAATGAATCACAGAGTTAGTCTTTAGTCTGGAGAAGGAAAGTTGACAGGGTGACATTACTGTTGTTTGCAGAACCTGAGAGCTGACTGCAAAGGACAGATAGGTAGCTTGGAAACAGTCTTAATTTACCTAGCTTTCTACTTTTAATCCTTGGAGGGAGTGGGAAGCAAGTCCTCGAGTACAGTATGGTGTTGGAGTTTTTTCCCTGTCAACCCAGAGGAGAAAACATGCAAGTTTTGGTTTGTTAATGTTTTCTTATTTTTCAGAAACCTGCGACAGATCTTCCAGTCCCTCCCACCATTTATTGACATTCTTCTCCTCCTGCTTTTCTTCATGGTGATTTTTGCCATCCTGGGTGAGTTGTATTTATGGAAGGCGAAGCGATACTCTTAACCAGCTATTGTCCAAAAGCAACGCAAACGGCCTGGATTAATATAAAGCTGATCAGGTTCCGAGTCCTGCCAGGATCTTCCATTTATCACATTTTATCCGCAGTCATCTTGAAGGCAGAATTAAAGATCCAAAAAATCTGGAAGCTGGGTATTTGATTTTGAGATAAAGGTCCTTTTGACCTGTTCCAGAGGATAGTCTGTGCACTGGGGGTGTGTGTGTGTGTGTGTGTGTGTCTGTGTTTTCCAAGTTCTATTTCCATCAACTGTTCCTCAATCTATAGGTTTAGTTTCCATTCCCACAAATGGCATGTGTTTGTAGTGTACCTGCTCCAGTCCTGTATCCAAACCATCCCCAGAAAGTTTGTTTTCGGAAAGGATCAATGAAATGCCAATGACATGTTCAGGCAAATCTGCATGGAGGAGGCCTTCCAAATATTCTTCTTTTCATGGGGTCAGAGAGGGCTTACTCTTCGTGTGACCTTCTCTTTGGGAACCAGAGACTCAGCACTTTGCTGCTTGATGTTTAACAGACTTTATTTTTGTTTGTTCTTTCCCCCTTTCCTCTCTCCTCCTCTACCTTCTCTGCTGCTTCTCTAGGTTTTTACTTGTTTTCTCCTAACCACTCGGATCCGGTGAGTATCCCTGATCCTTTCAACTGAGGCTTGAGTGCCGTTTTGACATGGTTAAGAAACAAACATAACTGCGCAGTCGTAGCTTGTTCCTGGGTGGTAGCCTGAGAGGCCAGAAGCGAGCTTGGCAGCGTTACCCTGTTTTACCCCCTGCTGGGAAGGAAGATGGTGCAGAGAACTACCTCAAAGACAGGATGTCCCAAAGGGAACATTCACAGAGTTGTTCCTCGTTCTTGGTGTCGTAATTCAGTCAAACGAGCCACCTGCTGCTGTCCCCAGGGAAAGAAGGTGAAAGCTCGGCCACCTCAGACCGCAGCTGTCAGAGTCCAGCAGCCTCTAGTTCCTGCTGCTGCCGCGTCTGTATCTTGCTGGGAGTAACTACCACAAAGATGTGTAGATGAGCTTTTGATTGTTTTAACTCTTCACGTGACATCTCTCAGGGACCTTTAAAAAGGACCAGTGGTGAAGTGCCCTTTCCCTACGGGAGGCATCAGGGAATTGCAGAAGCGCCTGCGGGTGGGCTGGCTGTTTGGTTTTTTGAATGAAACGTCACTATGAAATTCTGGTTGCATTTTCTCATGGGAGTTTGGGTTTTTTTCAGTACTTCAATACCTTAGAGAACAGCCTTGTGAATCTCTTCGTGCTTTTGACCACTTCAAAGTAAGTTTGTGCTTTTCTAGCTCAGTCTTTCCCTTTGTCCCCAGAGAAGTCTAGCAGAGCCAAGAGTTTATTTGCAGAAATGCTCTGTCTCCAAATTTGACCCCTTTCCTCCGCGTGAGAGGGAGATTTCCCAGGTCAGCCTGGATGGGAAGAACTGGTATTTCATTTTGGTTTAGGACACTGTGACCTCAGACACAGAGTTATCTCTAAGCAACTCAGACCACATCATCACTGTGAGGGCAATAAGGGGGGGAAATGGCCTTATTAGGCCTTGGTCCAAGAAGGGAAAGTTTCTATTTGTGTTCCTTTGTCAGCTGACAGTTTGCGGTTGTGAAGTAACTGCCTATTCCTCTGCTTCGGTTCACCTATCTGCTAGGAAACAGGGGTAACAATAGTGGGTAAGTATTGATCTGCTGTCAGGGAGAGCTCTGAGGATTAGGAAATTAGCAAAGGATGGAATACATCGTGGGTTGTAACGCTCTTACACCAAGGCCGTATTGCTGTCGTTGCTATGTATCAAAGCACAACCCTTTAGCCACGTGACAAATCCCCTTTGCCCGTTTGGGTTTTGGGATGTGCAAGGAGTGGCTTTTCATATGTAGAAGTTTTTCATCCTATTCGTGCTGCTCATTGTTAGGCACAAATTTCTGTGTCATGAGCAACGCCATGTTTTGCAGAAATGTGCAGATCTTTGGATGTGAGTTTAGAGAGACACACCCGCATCCTGTGCCTCTTGCCTTTGCAGTGGGAAGTGTAGCTGGAGTTATTTGGTACTTAAACTCGTGTCTTTTTCGGGTGCAGTTTCCCTGATGTGATGATGCCATCTTATGCCCGGAACCCCTGGTCCTGTGTCTTCTTCATAGTGTATCTCTCCATTGAGCTGTACTTCATCATGAACTTGGTGAGTCACCTCATGAAGCGCTTAACTTCTCTCTGCCTGACTTTGGAGCTCGTTGCCCAGCAGAGTCTTCCCCGTTCCCAAGAGTGCTCTGTGATAATCTCAGGCCCTTTGGCAGAGTGCTTCTAGAAATGGCAGCTTTGCTACAGGAGTCTTTTAATGTTTAACCACAAGGAATTGAACTAAATCACAGAAAACAGAATGATACGAGTATCTTTCAACTTCTTGCACATTAATATCATGCTTGGAGTGACATACTCAGTTGCAAGAAATTTATTGTCCTTTTCTGTCTTAATTATTTATCATAAAATGGCCTTTTATTATCTGGGCTTGCCTGAAAGACTTTGTAAATCAGTTTGAAGGGGATGGAATTACTAAGTATGGCAGGACTTGAAGAGTGCTGATAACTGCAGTGTGAGAGCGTGGCGGCTGTGCTGGCTCTGCTTCTTGCAGCATCTAGGGCAGGGACAAAACCAGCTCAGGGGAGGATGTGAGTGGTGGAAAAGGGCTTGCTAGAGGAGTTGAGGAATTCTGCAACCCAAGGTGAGTGATTTGACGCCTGTAGTGGGCTTGGGACTTCACTGCTGCTGTCCTAGATGAAGGGTTAGCTTTGACATGTGTTTGCCAAAGGTCCCGTGGAAGGGTGAGTCCAGAGAGCAGCCCTCAAAACTTGCTTTCCAGGAAGAGATCGGGGCATTTTAACAAACACTTTGATACTGTTTTCTGTTGGCATGTGTGGGCTTGAAACTACTAGTGAGTGTTAGGAGGCCAGAAACATCTGAACCTCTTCCAAAAAGTGGATCAGTGTGTGTGCAGCGTGTTTGGTGATCCCTTATGGCCAATGGGCCATCGCTGACTCCATCCTGCCTCCGTCAGGGTAGTGCTTAGTAAATTCCTCCTGCAGGCAATGCCTCTTGTTGCCTCTCTACACTGGATGTTCGAGAAGCACTAGCGCAGGTAGCTGCAGAGCGTGAGGATCAAAACATGACTTTCTCTCCTGTCTTCTCTCTGCAGCTTCTCGCTGTTGTGTTCGACACTTTCAATGACATCGAGAAGAGGAAGTTTAAGTCTTTGCTGCTGCACAAGCGCATGGCCATACAGCATGCCTACCGCTTGCTGATCACCAAACAGGTACAGGGCTCTGCAGGGAGGCTGAGAACAGCCTGGGGAGGGCAGGAGGGGAGGGCAGCAATGTTTTAAGTACACCAGTGGTCTGGAGTGTTTAAGGAGCACGTTCTGAAAAAGACGATTTATGTCTGTTGACTGTAATCATGCTCAGCAAGGGCTTCTTTTGTTTTTCTAATTCATGTGACTTACTTGTATCTGATTCTGGAGGAAAAAACGAAGTAGACTGAATTTCAGCTCCATGTGAAATTATGGAAGTGTCTTGATAAAATGGGTGAAATTTGTTCTGGAGCGCATGCGATCATGGATTTCTCTCCGATTCGGTGTGGGTCACTTGAGGACTTGCTTCTCAAGCACCAGTACTTAGCGGAGGGGTGGGTCACACAAGCGAAGACAGACTACAGTTGCTAGATACTGCGCAAGTAAATGGTACAAAAGCAGAAGTAATTCACCTACAAACAACTTTTTATGGGGACAGAGCACTTGGGGGAGAGGGTTGACTTCTTAACTTGTGGAGCAGCAAGAGAAATAAGGCCCAAAATAACTAACCCACTTCTAGCAGATTAGTTCATGTTTAGGGCACAGAGCTGATAGTCTTAAAAAAGTGCCAGTAATGGGATCTGTTAGGCTGTCTACTAATTTCCCAAGAAGAGTGGCTGAACTCTGTCGCTTGGGGTGTCTGGTTGGACAATTTTCACATGAGAGGGCAACAGGGAACAGTTCTGCAGTTGCTGGAGGGACCGATTGCCAGGAGAGCTTTCTGATCTCTGTGCTCTGGGGTACGCTCAGTTCGTTAAAGTAATAGCTTAGGGTACTTTTGGGGCTTAGTTATAATGGCATCTTACGATAATGTAGAAATCCTGCTTAAAACAAATCCAGAGTGAGAATTAAATGCGCTAGCCTCTATGTGCTTCTGCCTGATGTCGCTGCTTATGACAACATTCCCTTGTTTCTAGAGGCCGTCTGGAATTTCCTTCAAGCACTTTGAAGGGCTGTTGCGGTTTTACAAGCCTCGGATGTGTGCCAGAGAGCGATATCTCACTTTCAAAGCACTGAATCAAAGCAATACTCCTTTAGTCAGGTAGGATGGTCTTAACCGCTACACCCAGAGCAGGGAGGTTGCTTCACTCGCTGAAGCTGGTCTGTACCTCGGAGAGGATGGCTGGGTTTATGCAATGAACGTCGTCTGAGATGTGGGAACAGAGTTATGTGATTTGTCTGGGAAAGCAGGGAGCTTGGAGGGGTGGGTACCCTGAGAGTTGAGGTTTTTCTTCGGAGGTGATGGAGTTCCTGCGTGCCCTCTTGTGGATACAGCGCTCTGCTGGCAGTCACCGAGCAGCGCCTGTTTCCCACCTCCCCTCCCAGAACAGAGGAGCGAGAAATTGAGGAACAGCATTAGAGCCTGCGAGGAGCATTTCTTCACACAGTGCAGCCTCGCAGCTTAACAAGTTTTGGGGTTTTTTTTCCAGCAGCTGGCTGTGCCCCCCAGGGTTTTGTTAATTAAAATCTGGTTCTGCTGGTGCTTTCAGGACTGTCATCCTCTGTGTTATGAGGCAGAGAATTACCATTCTGGTGGGTGGGTGCAGCTAACTCCAGCCAGCGTGGAAGTAGAGGGAATTAGAGCAAGAGACCTTCTCTTCCTTTTCCTTTGTTCTGGCCACAGACAGGCTCGCAGTGAGTCTCTCGTGAAACAGGTGCCGATGCTGCTTCTTAAACTCAAGTGCCACAGAGAACGGTTGAAAATGGCATAGGGAGAAAGGCTGAAGCTTTTAAATTTAGGCACGTAATGACACCAGGAAGAATCTGAAAAGTTCAGCATCCTCCACTTTCAGACACCCGCAGCTGTTACAGGCCTGACCCTGAGCACCTAGACGGGCACTCGTGTTTTATGAGTTTCTTTGCTTTCATGTCCTTTTTCAAATTTCATTGTTGCCTTGAAAAGCAAATGTGCAGAAGTGTTAGAAAAGGACTGTACGAGTAATTAAGGCAGTCCAAGACTTCTTCATGAAGGCTAGTACAACCTCTGTCCCCTGGAGTTTGCTATCTGAGCCTCGGGTCTTTCCTCTCGGTGGTAAAATTGTGGAGTTCAGCAGAGTCAGAGTTTCCTCTAAGGGCTGTAGCATTACACAAAGAAGGTAGGCTTTGCACCCTGTTCCGGCTATTGCCAGTCAGAGTGGGAAGAGGTCAGTGTTAAGTTATATCAACTATGGTTGCAGTCCTAATAAAGAGTTAATAACTTCCAGGGACTCTCTACTGATGATGCCTGGCAAGGACAATTAAGGATCTAATCAACTCCAAGGCTCTAATCAAATGCTTCTTTTCTGTTTTGCAGTCTAAAGGATTTTTACAATTTCTATGAAGTTGTTGGCTTAAAATGGAAGGTGAGTATTTATTGGGTGGAGAAGAGGGGAAGGGTGTGTGGGAGGGAGAGCAAAGGAGGCCAGCGGTGAAAGGGAAGGTGGGTAAGAAACAAAGGCAATCTAAAAGAAGCAGGTGATGGGGTTAAGGTGGGTCTCCATCACTGCACATTTTTTGTATGGATGTAGCATCGATGACTTCTGATCGTGGCTCTTCTGCTTCCAGGCAAAACGAAACCGCGAGCACTGGTTTGATGACCTTCCACGGACAGCATTCCTTATTTTTAAAGGTAACAGGCTGTGTTTTCACAACAGCAAGTGTTCAACTAGCAGGAAGAACATTTCTTTACAAAGACAGGGTCGTCTGAAGGGACCTTCTCTAATGGCCCTGGTAAACAGCTGAGAGAAGGGCTACTAACCAACTCTCTGTGTATTCAGAGCCTCCAAGGCCAGAGCCTTGTATTCAGAGTCTCCAAGGAAGATTTCTGTCATGTAAATATTCCCTGTGCTCTGACCCCAACCCTGTCTTCCTTAAAATTAGAGACCTCTTGGCAGAAGCTCTGTAGCGAACCAGACCCTGAGGTCATGGAGGTCTGTATTCCTTTTTCAGCACAAGGGTTATATGGGGATTTATGATTGCTGAATCTAGCAGAGCTTATAGGTTTGTTTCCCCATATCCCAGGCGGGAGCTCACGGCAGTAACCGTGGAGTGGGATTTGTGTTTTCACAAAAGCTGCTAGGCTTCCTAGTCCCAAGGTGCGGTTGCAGCAATCGTACAGGTCAAGTGCAGCTGCTGGGGAAGGGGAAAGAGGTCTGAAATACCCGTCAGTGTAATCTGTCTTGAAAATGTGAATTATCTCCCATGTCACAAGTTTCCTGACTGAATGCAGCAAGTCAGAATCTAAGAACTTATCTGCAGTTCTTTTTCAGTGTTGTATGCTAGTAGGTAATAGTTAATACCATCTTGATCCAAACAGGCAGCTACCATAGGAATCCTGCACGTCTCTGCTGATGCACGCAACCCTTCTTGACAGCGTATGTGTTGTTCCGAACACGGGCAGTGCTTCAGCAGCTGCATTTACCTCTGTCCACACCACCAAACTAGTATATAGCGGGGGTGGCGGGGGGGAAGGCATCTCAGAGGTTAAGTATAGTGAGTTCATTGCTGCTAAAATTCTAGAGGAAATTCAAACTTGGTCCCAAGAAATGAAAGTTAATGATCTGCTAATCTGCTTAGTTTCTGTGCTCAGGATTGGTATGAAAAATGGTCGCTAAGGAGAAGGTAGAGGAAGCTGGACATGAGGTATGGAGGATCGCGTTAACATTTATTTTGTCATATTTTCCTTCATGCAGGCATCAACATCCTTGTGAAGTCCCGCGTGTTCCAATACACCATGTGTAAGTAGAAGTAAGGAGCTGTGTCTCTGCCAGACTCCCTTGATTGCGTGGGTCTGGGGTGCTCTGTCTGCGCCAGCCCCTCCAAGGGCTCAACGTGGTGGGGCCTGGTCTTTGGTCTGAACCATGGCTCAGGTACATATTCTGGAATTTTGGCAGAGGGAGAGGGAACCGCATGCCTGTACCGACTGCTGCTGCAGCGCGGGCTCTCAGCGCTCGCTGTGTCAGGTCTTCTGGAGAGGCTCGTTGGTTCACCGCTTCATAGTGCGCTTGTGGGGCTGATTCTGTAGGAGTCGGCTTGGTGCATTTGGGTGGGTTGGTGGTTAGCTTTCACGAGCTTTGCGTTTTTTATCTTGCAGCTGAAGGATGCTGGGTAAGGAGCTGCCTTGCCAGTCATCCACCCTCTTCTACTTGCACTTGAGAAGGTGCAAGCATCCTCGTTACTGGAAGGATTGCTTGGCAACTGTACTGCCTGCGAGAACGATTTAGTGCTCCTCTAGAGGAGCGAGAGTGCTTACTTGTGGAGCTACTCGCTATGTTCTGAACGATCTATTCCTACCCAGTAATTTGGGGTGGTTTTTTTGAATACTGGAGGAGAAGAGTATTTTTTTTTTTTGTAAACGAGGATGCTAAACTAAAGAGAGTGGGGTGGGGTGGAGTGAGGAGATCTGGGTGAAAAGGAGAAATCCCGCACCTTCAGTTCTCAGCATTTGAAAGTTGGGGAGCAGCGACAGATCCAAGCCAACAGGAGTTTAGCCTGCACTGTTGGGGATCTAGTCGTTCTCAAGATCTTGTTCCAGAACTAGGAGAAAGCTGAAATACACAGGTAATAACATGACAGAGCATAAGATAATTATGAGTAAAAATGATTGAGCATGATTCATACCATTGTTTTGTTTTAGTTTTGTTTCTTTCTGCGCGTAAAGGTACTTCATCTGTTCAAGGCCTGGGAAAAGTCAGGGTAGAAGTTTTGTGATGCTCCCAAGTTATGAGTTCAATTTGTTAGTTGAATTGGAAACACTCACCCTCCTGCGTGTCCTATATTGTATTCTTTTTGTTAGCCTAGGAAATGGATGTCCTCTGGTCCAGGAGTGTGTTTGCTATGGGTTATTACTTTGTTTTCCAGATACTGTGGTGGCTGTGAACGGAATTTGGATTCTTGTTGAGACCTTCATGCTGCAAGGTAGGAAACATCGCAGCTTGTTTCTTGGCTATGATGCTGGGGGATTGTAAAAAGAGAAGGCTAGAAAAAGTTCTTCTTGTGTCTTGCAGGAGGGAATTTCTTCTCCAGAAACGTCCCGTGGAGCTACATAGTCTTCCTCACGAGTAAGCTGATGCTTCCCAACCGAGCTGTGTCATTTCATAAGGAGTTGGGAGGGGAATAGAAAGCTCTGTTCTCAGAAAATTATTCACTTTGAAGTTAAAACTTAGCCACAGGTGCCCAGACTCCATCTAGAAGAATGCTGTGCCTGGCAGGGATTGTCAGCCTCCACGCAGACCCGTGTGAACACTGCTGCACTGTTACACAGCTCCCTCCATGGCTGCAGGCTGGGGAGCTTCTTACCTCCGGTGCAACACTCTGCAAAAGCTGCTCTGTTACTCTTAAAGCTGGTTTCAGCCCCGAGAGCAGAATAGCCTTGTTTGTTAGGTACAGCGTGCAAAGTGGTAAGCTCCTCCAGACCTGCGATGGCTCTGTGTGGAGTTGCTCACGTTGCTCTGCGCTGCGCTGCCTGTTCCAGGAGGCATCATCAGCTCTGATCTGATCGCGGCTGTGAGCTGGCTCTCGGCCACACACAGCAAGGCAGTCCTGTTAGAGACCGGAGTGCAGGGCCGTGCTGAGAAGAGGACTGAAAGGACTAGATGAACTAGTTGATGAGCTGAGTTTTCTAATTGAACATCATCCCCTCCATAAACATGTACTTTAGTCTGCCTTTTCAGCCCAGGTATAAGAATTGCATCTTCCTTTGCTGGTTCATTGCACTGCCATGGAACTCTTCAGTGATGTGAATTCCCTTCCCTTCTCCTGCCAGCACCTCTTGCTCGAGAGGAGAAGCAAAGTATAGCTCCACTGAATCAAAACAGTGTGTAAAACTGTAGCAGAAGGTGCTTTGGAGAATCTAAGAAGAGGTTGCTAACCTCTTATTTGACTGCTGGGCAGCTCTAGTGCTTCCCCGGCCGTTAGTCTTCAAAACATTTCTTATGAAAGTTTGAAGGCAGGGGGACTCTGCAACACTTCACAAGGGTGTTGTCACCCAGCTCGTCTCTCCCACCCCTGCTCCTCGGAACCTGGAAGGAAAGATGTTGGGATGACAAACAGGGCATCGTCATGGTGGTGTTTAACCTACAGGCCCACAAGGTGCTGCCAGGACAGAGGGTGAAAGTAGATGGCTCTTCTTTGAAAGGATGTCTCCCGGCAGGTGCAGGCTAGGCTATGGGATGTGGATATGTTCCACTGAGACAGAAGGAAATAAACAGGCAGGACTGAATTCCCTACAGCGCTTTCTGGCCTTTCCTATAGGAGCTTGTGCCTCAACATTTATAGTGTGTTAGCCAACTAAGTGTTTTGCAGACTGCTCTGGAGAGAAATCACCATGAATACAGGAAAATGTGTTGATTTGGAGGGAAAATGTCTCTTTGGCATCTCACTGGGAATAAGGATGATGGGTGGGGGACTGTTAAACCTACGTTCAGAAGTCCTGTACATAAAGCACCACATGTCTTCGAGGGCAAGCCTTTGTGTAAGCCCTCCTTGTGATGCTGCTGATTTCTGACCAGGGCTGTAACCTTGTTTTACAGTCTATGGCGTGGAGCTGCTCCTCAAGACCACTGGACTGGGGCCCGTTGAGTACCTGTCCTCAGGCTGGAATCTGTAAGCAAACACTGATGGTTTTAAGAGAGAGGTGGTGGAAATTGTTGGGTCAGAAAGATCAACTTCTGAGATGACTTTTTAAGCCTGTAGAGCAGGCTATTATAATTCCTCTGACCTTGGCCTTGCACATCTTGTTAGGCTGCGGCAGCACCAAGTACCTCTTCTCTGCTGAAACACTAGCGATAAATCACTGCGCTTATTTTCTTTTATTTTTTTCTTCTCAGCTTTGACTTCTCAGTCACCCTGTTTGCATTTTTGGGGCTCATGGCACTGGCGTTTAACATGGAGCCGTTCTACTTCATTGTGGTCTTGCGACCCCTTCAGCTGCTGAGGTGAGACGGGAAGGCTGGTGGGAAGGGGGATACGGAGAGCAGGTGGGGAAGAAAACAGCCAGGCTTGTTTTCCATCAATCCAGTTGGGGACCAAGCTCCTTACCAGGAGAGGGCAAGGATTGCTCTGTGGGTACGTGACCATGGAGAACAGGAATTGCGTGGGGTAATGAGATTAGCCAGAGTTATCAAAATGAATGATAACAAAAACTTGGGATGGGATATGAAACCCCGTGCTTTGGAGCTTAAGCTGATCTCTAATAGAGATCAAGGGATTTACCGGGGGCAGATTATCCTGTGTCTGCCTTCGTGGGGTTCTTACACCTCCTCTGAATTGTCTGATGCTGTTCAGAGAAAAGCTCTTCTGTCAGGGTGAGACAGTCTGAGCCAGTTTAATAATTTCCATTGAATTACCAGAAATTACAGTTTTCAAAGGATGCTGCTTTCTAGGGTGAAGTACAACCCTGCTCTCACTGCATCTCACACTTTAAGCAAGGCTGTGGCCTGTAACCTCTCTGCAGCTCAGTAAGAGGGGTCTGATTAACCCTCTCTTTTCGAGCCTGTTTCGGAGGTACATTCACCTTCTCAGAACACTTTGAGAGCCATAGGCATTTGAGGCAAAACGTTGTTTTGTTAAAAACAAGCTAATGTAATTTAGCTCTTCAGTGAGGATTTAAAAAACACTTTATAACACTCAAGGGGGAAAAAAATAATGTTTTCTCTGTTGCTCCCCTGCCAAAGCCTGGGTTTGGCAGCTGTGTTTCTCTGTAAAGGCTGATGGAGTTGCCAAATCTTAAATTAGCAGGCACAATGTAGTTTTCTTTCATCAGTTTTTATTGGGTCATGGGGGAAACAGAGAAGCTTGTGACTGAGGAAAGGAGTAATGAATCCTGATCCTGCACAGAGGTCTAGTTTAAGTTCTTATGATTTTTATTTTTTTAAAAAATAGCTATTTAGGCATCACGCTGTGTAAGAAGACACAGACTTTTCCTCGAGATTCCTCAATCCTGTAAACACTTAGTTGAATGTGTCATAAACATTCAGACGGGACAGTGGGACGCTGTTAGGTGAGCGGAGACCACTTGAGCGAGAGCAGATGCTGTGAGTTTGGTGTCAGGAAACCTTACTGCTCATTGACCTGGGAGGTACAGAGGACTGTGATACTCTCTTTAACTATTTCCAATGACACCAGGGAAGTGCAGTGCATTAAGTAACAACTGGCTTCTCCTTTCAGGCTATTTAAATTGAAGAAACGCTACAGAAATGTCCTGGACACTATGTTTGAGTTGTTTCCCCGGATGGCCAGGTACTGTCTTCTTTTCCTTGGGTGCTGGCGGGGAGAGGGGAGGGAAGGTTTAGTGTCTAGGGCTGGGGTCAGGATAGGGACCTGTCAAACCTGCTAAAGGTGTTTATGCTCTGATCTGTCAATGGATTGTTGCTGATTCTTCCGTGTGCTGCAGTGAGGTGTTAATCTGAATTTCTTGGAGTGGTATGCAATAAGCAGCACTCCAGCACCCTGGGGCTCCTCCTGCTTTTGTGTTAGGAGGATGACTAAGACTTGATGTTTGTTTAATTTTTGTCCCCCATCCCAGCTTTTGGTGACGGGGGAGGCCCATTTGGGAGGAACATTGGCACAAATATACTCAGCCCCAGGTGTTTGCCTGTCCTTAGTGCAGCAACTCGAGAGCGTTATTGTGAAGCGGTGGGACAGAAGGAGCTTGGTGTTGGCATCTTCAGGCCCTGTTCCCTTGAAGGAGGTCTGAGCAGAGCAGCGTGTTAGCTAGAGAACCCTGTTCTTGGCACAGTCCCTGCGTCCAAGGGCATGGGGAGGGCAGAAACAGTGTGTGGTGTTCTTTATTAAAGAAACTGTGGAGAGGCGTTTGTTTACCAGAAAAAGACAGGCTGGGAGGGAATCCAGGCTGCTCTTTAGTTTCTCTCTTCAGTGAGTGGCAAGCTCCTTGTCCAAAGACTTCTTGAATGAGAGCGGGCAAAGAACTGCAGAGCCACAGTGGCAGGAAGGGTGGTCTGGGGTTTTCAGTGCTGCTTCCCATCCCTTGGAAATCCCTTCCACAGCAACCAGCCTGTGACTTTGTGTTTCCCTGCCTTAGCAGCTCTTCAGTAGCACAGTACTCTCTCTGTTTTTGCCTCCAGCCTGGGTTTAACCCTGCTGATCTTCTACTATTGCTTTGCCATTGTTGGCATGGAGTTCTTTGCTGGCGTGGTCTACCCGAACTGCTGCAAGTGAGTACTGCAAATCCATCCCCCTCTGCAGTGGTTTTGGTGCACAGCCAGTAGCAGTGAGCTCTGGCAGCTCTATCTCCCTGTGGAGAAATGGGCAGAGGATGGGTCTGAATGGGGTTTTGCAGCTCAGGCAACATGCTGGGAAAATCTAGGAGATGCTTGACTTCTCTAGGTAAGATTGGATGAAATGGCTTTCGCATTGCATTTGGAAAAGGAGAGATTTCTGTGGTAGGGTTGGCTGGTTTTAATGAGCTCTGTAACTTGCCTCAGCTGCTCTGGGAAGACTTCTTTGTGGTACCATGGCTGGAAACCCTTGTAAAATCTGCCCTAGAGTGAAGATGAGTTTTTTATCTTGGTGATGCCAGAGTTGCTTGGCCAGACGTGTTACATATTTAGGCCTCACTTTGTACCAAGATAAATTCACCCGGTCTTGGAAGCTAAGCTGTCCTGTGCCCTTCTATCTTAAATGGTGGCAGACCAATTGGAAATGCCAAGCTTTAAGGGTGTGAGCCAAGGAGCCTAACACTAAACACTCAGTTTCTCTGGTATAATATTTGCTGAATGATTAGAATGACTCCATGTGCTCCCTGGGCTTGTGCTGAGCTGTGAAGGAGGGAGGCTTTCTTCCCGAGAAAAAGGCAAGTGTTGGCCAAGAGGTAGAAACTGCCATCCTCTCACCACCTTCAAAGTGTTTTAGTATTTATAACCCTTGAGATTTTCCTTGCTTTTCTGGTTCTCTTCTCATTCTTTGTCCTGGTTTCTCCAACCAGCACAAGCACAGTCGCAGATTCCTACCGCTGGGTGAATCATACAGTTGGCAACAAGACAGTTGTGGAAGAAGGTTATTACTATCTCAACAACTTCGACAACATTTTGAACAGCTTTGGTAAGGGCAGTTTTGTCTGTCGTGAAGATTATTCCTTAGTGCATCTGTGTTCCTACAGAGCTGGATGGCAGGACTGTAATGCTCATGTAAGGCTGGGACTCTCCCATAGAGTCCTACTCATGCACCTCAAACACTCAGCTCCTGCTCTTTCTGTCTGGAGAACTCCAGCTGACTAATCGTGCCATGACTGTTCTGCAAGGTAAGCAGATGTCTCTTAAAAGCCAGTGTGAAGCCAGCAGATCTGTTCTGACTGGTGGTCAGACCAGACTTCTAGAGATGTTTAAGGAGGGCTTTAAGTCACTACCCTTCTAAAGAGTGAATAGTGAAGGTAATACATTTCTTTAAACACACTGATGGAGAATAATTTGAACGGGTTGATTACTCACTGTGATTTTTCTGAATGTGTGAGCAGAGATGCTTATCTCCTGGAGGTTTCAGAGGTCTCCACGCTCTCTGTTGGAAAGGGTCACGTCTCTTTCTGATTCTTTCAAGAAATATAGATTAAACCACGCTCCTGGTTCCGTGGGTCTGACCTCCTTTGTCTAAAGTAATTGCAGTGATGAAGGTCTGCATCTGTCTCTGGATTTGCTGGCTGTACTGAAACTTTGGTGTCTCGTTTCAATCTTCCCTGTCAAATACTTTGTCTAAGAATCACCGTAAATTACATCAGGATGGATAAAGCAATTGTCTGTATTTTTTTCTCCCGCTCGTACACAGTCACGCTGTTTGAGCTGACAGTCGTCAATGACTGGTACATCATCATGGTAAGTAAACCCCAGCTACCTTGCGTGTATAGACAGCACAGGCTCTTTGCCAGCTGAGCTAGATCTTCCACACCACCACTGCTTTCTTCCCCTGGGGACTGGAAATGGGCCCAACATTGTCATTTCTTGTTGCCAGATATCTTTTTGGTCCTGATCTGTGGTGGCATTTGAGCTCTGGCATGCTGCTGGGCATGTTTTCTCATGAATCTTGACCAGCCTTCAGGCCAAGTTTCACAATCTGGTCAAATGAAGTCACTGTGTATTCCGGCTTGTCACCCTGCTGTCCAAGCCAATGTTCTCATAGCAGCAATGGCTCTTACAGCCACAAGCTTTGAATGTTCTGTGTGTTTGCCTATAGGAACCTCCCTTTTTAGCTTGAGAGGCAGATTAGCTGCAAGGACCAGCTGGGGCATTGAGCATTGCGAAGGCAGTCCCTGGGGCTAACTGTGGAGCCATGAATGGGAGATAGATGGTGTTTACACTGCTTTATGTTGGCAAGCAGTTAGCAGTAGACTCTCCCTTCTTCTGTGCGCTACTGACTTCTTCGCTCTCCTCTTTAGGAAGGGGTGACATCCCAAACCACTCACTGGAGCCGTCTGTACTTCATGATCTTCTATATTGTGACCATGGTAGGTTCTTGGACATGCTTTGTGCATCAAATAGTGGGAATGAGGAGGGGAAACAGCTTTTACTGTGTTCCAGAGGGAGCTTCCATCCCTAAATGAGGACAACTTTGCTCTTCTGCATAAACATCCTCCCAAACCAGGTGTGAGTCCACATCACTTGCAGAAAGTTCAGTTTATGGGCATTGACAAAGCTGATGCCACGCAAATCTGGGCCGGGGGCAAGGACTAGGGCAGGACAAGAGTTTTGTTCTGTCCCCATTGTGGTTGACTGTTAGCGGTTTCCTCACAGGTAGATGTGTGACATGTTGCATCCCCTCTGCTGTGGAGGAGCAGGGGAGCAGAAAGTGGAAGCACAGACCAAATGTTCAGCTTCCTGTTGAATTGGGCTGGAAGAATCCCCCAGCAGCAGCCTCCTGATTTCTTCTGTTCATGTCCTCTCCCAGGTGGTGATGACAATCATCGTGGCTTTTATTCTGGATGCTTTTGTCTTCCGCATGAACTACACTCGGAAGAACCAAGATTCAGAAGGTCAGAACTGAAGACTGGTTGACCTACAACCTTGTCTTCTCTCCCTGGTGTCTTATGTCTGTAGGAGAGAATGGGATGGGCCAGCAAAGACCAGATTATTATTTTTTTTTAGCCTGACTTCCTAAGCTCATTCTTATGCTTTTGTGTGATATTTCTAACTGGCCTTTCTGCTCTGCCCCTCATCTCTCCCCCAGCACTCCCCCCAAAAGTGTGCGTGTGTATGTATGTGGTTTTTAATACATATACGTGGGGGGCGGGGTGTGCAAGCACGTACAAACTTCAACTGCTTGAGCCGTTTCAACCAAATTATTTGAAGATAGAAAGTCCACGTGCGTTTTGTGAAAGAAATCTAGGAAACAGTACAGCAATGATGTAGCAAAGCTCAACAAAAGACCTTACAGGAAGGGAATGTGATGGTTTTCTTTTGAAACCAATTTCCCTTCCTCACTAATATACTCACCAGCGCGCGTCTCCGAGTGGCTTGTCTAATATCCAGGCACCAAAACGCTGGATCCAAGTGGTTTGCCAGCATTCTTTGCTGTGACATGGAGGACGCCGGATGCTGCCTATCCAGTTCTTTCCACGTCTCCCAGTTGTATTTAGACTGGTGACTACGTGCTGGTTTTGGACATACCTTTCTGTACCCTTTAGGAACTGACGGTGACGAGTCTCTCTGTCCCCTCACCCCTGTGAGTCATCAGTTTTACTCACCGTCCTGAGTGTCTGAAACTGCGTGTAGTTTCGTGACCTGCTAATTTAGGTGCCATAAACACATTAATCTCTTGCGGCCCTTCTCCTGCAATTCCTTCGGGTGATCTACACCCAGACTTTTCTATTCATTCTCCGTGCAGACTGATCTTAATAATTCTTTACACTTTTCTGCAGGAAGGAGATACAGCGACTGCACTCATACGATTCATGCCAGAGAATCTTCCCCGCAGAAATGTGATGAAGGCCCCAGCCACAGGAGTAGCTTTGATCAGCCCCTCATCTTCTTTAGGTGCCAGAAGACCAAATTTGTCTGGCGCAGGCCCGTAGGAGGCAGGCGTTGTTACAGAAACACTTTTCATCATGATCCCTCCTGCACCCAGTTTGAAGGGTGCAGTGAAAGGCATTTGTTAGCACCGAACTCCCAAGCTGTGTTAGGCTGTGTGATTCCTGTGTGATTATTTGCTTTGCTAGTTAATTTACAGGCAAGCAAAAAGCTACAAGGCTTTTTTTAAGATACGAGGAGCCTGATCTTTCAAAAAGCTGAGATGCTTGCTGGCCCTACACACTAGTTAACGTCTTCCCTTGGGAGACAAGGATGTACACGTTCTAACCACAGAAGCAGGTACCGACTGTGCCCGACATCTGGCTTGGTCCCGTATGCCGTTAAACTTTGCCTTCCAGGATTGTTATAGCGTCTGCTGAAGCAATGTTCATCTTGGAGACTTCTTTTCCCTCTTTCTTGCCTCTCCAGAAGACAACGGCATCGTGCTGGAGAAGGAGATCTCCAAGGAGGAAGTGGTTGGCATAATTGAGCTGTACAAGCGGACTTCAGCTGCCACTGAAATCGCTCAGCTACAGAAGATCGTTTTGCAGATGGACAAATATGGGGTAAGAGGAAACGCTTACTGCAAGTTCTTGGCTTCAGGGGAGGGAGGCATGGCAGGGCCACAAATGCCCCTTGCTGCCTTGTCCCCCTCTACTGGAGGGACTCTGCAGCGTTGGCACAAAGTTTTGCTGCTGTAGAAAAGTAGCAGCTGAATTTCCCCTGCTCTCTGAACAGCCTTGACAAAGGCTCCTTGGCTGTTGCCTCCAAATTTTGCTTAGAGCTGTCCTGGCTCAGTACTGACTGGGAAAAAAGTAAACGTATTTTTCTCTAAGGAAGCCATTGTCTTGTAATTCTCCTGCCTCTCCCTCTGTGCCATCGTACACTTAGGCTTGGATAGTCCTGAAACATTACGCAGCAATACGATGGTATCGATTCCAAACGCCAGGCTTCTTTTCTCTATGGCACTGCTTACATTTTCATTCCAAAACAGGACAGGCAATTGGAAAAATGAGCTGACCTGGGTGACTGCTCTTTTCTCAGAACTGTTGTCTCATGCATCCGGGAAGAGCTTAAGTGGTTGTTTTAATAATAGCCATTATATTCTTGTATCGCCAGTACAAATTGCAGGTGCTACAGTCTCTTAGGTGACCTTTATTTGCTTTGGTTGGCTTGGTAGTTAAAGGCTGAGCTCTTGTTCACGCAGACAAAATTCAGAATAGCGATGATGATACTGATCAGAAGCAGTTTTGAAGACAATGAACCAAAGGAGGATGCTGTCCCCAGCCTTGCAATGGAGTCCAAAATGATAATGCCAGACCTGGAGTTTCTTTTGCTGCTCAGTCCTGTTCATATAACTCATGTGGTCAGGAGAGTAATTCAAAGTTCGTCTCTGCTTACTCGATTTAAGAAGTCCAGGCCCATGAAGTAAATGCTGTGGTCTAGACGAGTGGGACCTGAAATTGTTCTTAGATGAGATCTTGTTGGGAAGCTTGGGTTTGAACCTTGTTCCAGGCACTGATGTGTTCATCTGAGCAAATCAAGCACCACTGGCAGGTGCATCTGTCCGAGCTACAGTTCGGACCCTCTTGTCAGGATCTGCTCAGTGTGATTCATCTCAGCCTGCAGTAGATGCCTACATTTGTTCAGGTGACCTGCATCCTAAAATGCTTCTCTCCACGGGCAATAGGAGGAGCCCAGGATAGTCCCAGCTCGTCAGTGGATGATGGGTGTCCGCATGAAGGATGCTTGAAGTTCCAGGGACTGATCCTGTAGCTGCTCAGTGACTGATGAATGTCTCTCTGATTGTTTTCCTCCTCCTTCCCCCAATTCTTTAGCAAATGTCAACAGTGTTTCTGGGACGCAGATCAAGGACCAAGAGTGATTTGAGTATGAAGATGTATGAGGAGGAGATACAGGTATGTGGGCCTGAGCTGGAGATACCAGCAAGCCTGGTGAGCAGAACACTGCCTAGAATAACAAACCATCCCTTTAAACACTGGAGGCCTTTCTTCCTCCAAGACGCAGGCAGCCATGTGCTCGGTGAGAAGGGAGGCCAGTAGATGAAGTGTGCTCTAGAGTGACGTGTTCGTGCACTCGGGGACTTTCTTAAACCACAGGGCGCATCAGAGCCTCCTCGGTGGGTCCAGGCGCCCGGCTGTGCGCGTGTGTGTCAGCCCAGTCGCAGGAACCGCACGCTGTGGGTGTGTAGGGACTGGGGCTGGGCTGGGCTTACCTGCCCTCACCGAGGTGGCCGTGTTTGCCGAGGCTGTGAGCACATGCGTGGTGCGTTCCTGGGGCTCGGCCGCTGAACTCTAATTTGTTAAGCCACTGGAATGTGATTGTGTTTGAGCTTGGGCGTGTCTGGCTGACGCAGAAATCGAGTGCTCTCCCAGGCAGGGTGCTGCTTGGCGTCAGCAGTGCTGCCTGCTTTTCCTTCGGAATAGCAAGGTGACAAAGATGGAAAACACTTAAATCAACTGACTTTTTTCTAGATTTTTTAGGACATTCCTGCTAACGTCCTTCGTGGTCGGGAGCTTTATGCCATGGATTTGGTCACTGTAGTGCCTGCCAGACCTTCACCTCTGTGTTGAAGGTCATGGGCTAATGTAATGATTAGTACTGAAAGAATTAATCTTGTAACCATTTGAATCTGTCCTTTGTCCCTTGGGCAGCTAGCTTGGGGATGAGTCTTCAGTGCCCCTAACAGAAATAAACATGTTATTTGCCACGGAGCTGGGTGGAAATCTGCAGAAAAGCTCCCCGCCTCTACTGCCAGGTCTCCGATTCAGGGATGTAACACGTTATAACACCCTGGGTGCTCTGCAAATCCCAAACATCACAGGGACGTCAATCCTAGAGTCCTAGATGTTCAGGAGGGATGTCGGAGGAGACATCTGAGATGTTTCCTTGCCCGGCTTTGTAAGTTCAGACAGCTGTACCTGAGCCATAGCTGGTACTTCTTGCTTGGACTGGGGCGGGGGCAAGGTCTCGGTGCGTCCGTCGCAGCTGTGCTGTGGTTAACCGGGTTGTTCCAGGAGGTTAGGCTGGATCCAGGCTTTGGGACGAGCCCCTCTGTGCCTGAGCAAATGTGCCCTGACACAGCAGAGCAGCCGAGGGCTCTGCCCTACGGGGTCCCGCTGGGGCAGAGCCTGATCTCCATGTGTTTCATCTCCTGTTGCAGGAATGGTATGAGGAGCACTCCAGAAAAGAGGAATCTCAAACACCGTTGCAAGAGCCTCCATCTGCTTCCAACAGCTCTCTGAAGCCCCGGAACCTCCGACAGCGCTCCCAGACTGTCATTTAGGCCTAGCTAACGCAAGCCGCCTTCTATGCAATAACTTAGAGTATTACTTCACAGCGTATATATTGGGATGATGTATATAGATCTGTTCAGTGTAGTGTTCAGCTTTAGGGTCTAAATCTCTTCCCCTAGGCAGTGAATTGCTGAAAAACCAGAGGCCCAGGGGACTCTGTGTAAGGCCGCTACACACAGATTGAGCGTGATGCCCATGCTCAGCCCAGAGCGAACATCTCGGACAGAACAGAGACCTTCTCCCTCTGAGCCGCTTGCCAGTGTCGAGCGTGCTGTTTGTCTTACCACTAACAGACCTGGGGGAAAGGGATGTGTAATCCATTAACGGCAGGAAATGCGCTGAAGCCACCTGCTTAATATTAAAACTTTTGCCCTTTTTGAAGATCTCTTCTGCTTAAAGGGTACCATTAACTTAGGAATAAAAGGTCAGGGAGTGAGTTTTTGTTTCTCCTCCACCTTCCTTATGCAAAGAAAGGGGAGGTGGTGTGGAATTTCAGCACTTTTGGAAGAGCAGTCTGCCTTTCCCCTCCTTTTTGGCACACCTAGATGCACTCCCTGTAGTAGGTGCAGCTCTGATTATTGAATTTAGCCGTCCCCGAGCGGTTCTGTGGCAGACGGAGACAGAGTTGAGGTGCAGCATCTCATCCTGTTATGACCATAGGTGGGACAGGAGTTTGGGGAGATGAACTCTGCCTCTGCTGTAGCTATTCGATATCCGCATCCCTGCCGGTCAGTTCTGCCCATGGCGCTGCCTGGGACTGGCATCGCCCCTCTAAACCCCAAAGCTCCTGTCTCTGTTCAGCGAGGGGGGCCATTCTGCAGGGTGACGGTGGCTGTTGACCTCTGCCACTTGGCCACCTGCTCTGTAAATGGCAAATCTCTGGCTGGTCCTTAGCTGAGATGCCTAGGAGGAAGAAATGGAAGGTTTTGCAGCTCCAAGTCTTGACTTATTTCTGCCTGGCTCTGGGTTAAGGAGAGCTTAGGGGCATCAAACAGTGCTGCTGGTTAGTCCTCAGCCGGGTCATTGCTTTCTTTATAGAGGTGAGCGAGTCCCAGCGCAGCAGTGGTGTTGCTCCTCCCTTGCAGAAATGTTCCTCGGGCTGGCAAATGCTGACCAAGTTGGATCTTAGGAAGATGCGCTGAAGAGCTTTACTGTTCCCCTGAATTTTGGATGCAGAAGGAACGTGGAAGACTATGGTTCTTCTCACCCGTCTGCTTTTCTGGTGGCCAGACCTGGTAGCTGAGGATGGGAAGGAAGGGGCAAAGGGGATCCCTTCCCAGCTCTGCCACGTTCATTCTGTGATCATGGCAGGTTGCCTCATTGCTGGTTTTTCGTTGCCCGCCCCGTGGCGAGAACCTGTCTCTCTGAGTCCCTGTTTTCTTCCCTGTTCAGCACAGAAGGTGTGGAGGGCTGGAAGTGTCTGTCAGCTGGGAGCCTCCCCTCACCTCTTGCTGTTTGATCTTTTCTCAGGTTCCGATTAAGAGCAGAGCTTGCCGGGGAGGCCTTCTCCTCCCTCCAGGTAGATCAGGCAGTGGGAGGAGATCTGCGTGCCCGTTCCCTTTGTCCCACGTACCTGGTTTTTCCTTGGTAGCTTCAGCAGGTGGCACAAGGACAGGGGGAGAGGACTGATCCTACCTGGGCAGCTCAGGAGCATTTCCTGGGTGGATGAGACTTTCAAAAGTAGGCGAGACAGAGCTGCTTCTGAAAATCTCTCCCTGCGTAGCACGGTGGGAGTATTTGGGCTATGGGATGGAAAGAGCACGCCTGCTCTCAAGCCTTGCCAAATTCCCTGGGTGCCTCAGGGCAACTCTTTGTTTCCTTTCTGGGTACTGCAGGTATGAAACTACTTCTGAGCTGAACCGTGAAGGACCTTAAAGGGCTGTTTTCCAAACCATAAATTCGACCACAAATTAATGAGCAGTGCAGTTGTTGCTCTTGCAGTTGCTCTGCATGGAGTCGCAGCCTGGGAGATTTATCCAGATTAGTCCTGGGGCTGGAGGGGATGTTGTTTATTCTGTTTTCATGTTGTGGGCAGGATGAACGAGCATTGTGAAGGTTACCGGGGGAAAAAAAATGTGGCTGTGTGTAAACTCCACGTTCCCCTACAGCCTGTTTCTCCTTGCAGGGCTGTCAGTGACTTTTTTTTGGGGATGTTTTCTTTGTGTGAAAGGAGCTGCAGCTTTAAGCTATGTTGAGGAGGGCACTGACCTGCTGGACGCGCGACAACAGGGCTCTCGTGTGGCAGAGACTGGGGTTGGGGGCTCAGGCGCCGCTTCCATGGTTCTGTGCTGAGGTGTCGAGCTGCCCCCACGTCCACACTGTATTCATTATTTTTGTAAACCAAGGAGGGTCGCAGAAGTTTACTTCTTCCATAATACGACTTTGGAAGGAAACAGAGTTTGAGTACGGGGCATCCCCTTCTATTTTTCCTCCTCTCCCCCGCCTGACACACAGCCTAACGACGGAGACAATCATTTTGTAGGGAGCCAGGGAGGAAGCACTGCGGGATTTTGTATGCTGGCGTTTTGTTTATAAAAATGATTTTATGGACACGTCTGTAAAATGTTCTCTAGATTTTTTTCAAGCACACTAATAAAAAGCATCCTCGGCTTTGTAAAGGCAGCGGCTTCCTTTCCTCCTTCCCGTGTTATTCCAGAAGCGGGGCTTGGCAGCAGCTGAAGTGTTGCCAGAGTGTTTGAAGAGGAGCGGTGCCCGCCTTCCCTCTCCGGTGGCGACTGCTTGCGTGGGCATATTTCGCACGCGTGCCCTGCCGAGCTGCTCGGAATTCTTGCTCCTGGACGCTGCAGAGCCCAGCTTCCCTGCTGCCCTGGTTTTTTCCTAAACTTTAAGATAATGCTTTCAAACTTAGGGTTGTTTTTTTTTTAAAGCTACCCCAATGCAACGCTTAAGGTTAGAGGGGTTGGGTTTTTTTGACCCTGTACCTCTCTATTGGTACGTTGGCTGCGGTTTCGATTGCTTTAGCTCCGCTGTGGGTAAGGAAGTGGGGGCTTGTCTCCCCGGATAATTCCAGCAGCTGCTGGTGACTGGTGAGCAGGTTCAGGGCAGAGCCAATAGCTGCAGGCACAAGGGCGCGGGATTTTTTTGTGTGTGTGTGTGGTTAAAAAAAGGAGAAATGCTGCAGGCCCGGGAGGCTGCTGGCACCCCGAGAAGGGAGCAGGAACCCCGATGCGGCGGTTGTGCTTCTTGCAAAACAGCCCCTCTCTCGCCGCGGAGCAGAAATGTGGTTGTCCGTCCGTAACGGCAGTTTGCTTTCGAGCCTGGACCTTCCGCCAGGGAGCAGAAGCTCCAGCCCACCCGCTCCGTGTCCCCTGGGCTGTCCCGCTGGTGTCCCCGTCCCCGGGGAGCTGAGTAATGCCCCTGGCAGCCCGTGCTGACCCTGCGCCCGCACCGCCGTGACGCTGCGCTTCCCAACCCTGCGACTAAATGGCCGAGTCAGGCGCATGTGACCGGTGTTGAGAAATCAACTGCTGCTGAGCCCGGAGGAAACCACTTCCCCCGAGCCGCTGGGTGAAACGTCCGCGGGGGTGTCACCCCCCCAGGCCCCGCTGCGGCTGCTGGCTCAGCTCCGGAGAGTCTGGGGGTGTCCCCTCTCCCCCTCCAAAGTCACTGTGCTGGGTAAGGGCTGTGCTACACTCCGCAGAGCGGGAGAAAACGGCCTCACAGCAAACAACACAAGTCGAGGTTGGGTTTGTGTTTGTTTCTTTTATTGGAATTTTTTCCTTTTTTTTTTTTTTTTTTTTTTTACAGTGCCTAAACACCTAATCTTGCCAGAGGTCACACTGCGTGTGGAAACCTCCAACTCCTTTCCTACAGCTCCGTCTGCCCAAGGAGGAGGAGAAAAGTAGGATCTGAAACTCAGGTTGAAAAACATCACTTAAAAAAGCAGGGGAAACCAGCCTCCCTTGGTTTGTTTGGTTGTTGGGGTTTTTTTTCTTCTTTTTTTTTTTTCCCCCCCCCTCCGGCTTTGCTTGCATTAAAACCAAGCGCTGCCCTGGAGCTCTGTCACACCTTAACCCCACCTCGCTTCACCCCGGCTGCTGTTTCCCACCCGCGGTGTGAACACGTCACGTCCTTTTGCAGTGACAAACTTGTGCTCGGACCTTCCCAGTTATCCCACCGTAGCACGACTGGCCCGGCCCTGGCCCACAGCAGCCAGGATGGAGACGGGCAGGGGCAAGTAAAGCGGTCGAAGAGGTAAAACCTCTCCTGTGGCTCACCCTGGGCTGGAGCCACCATCTCCTCTGCCCCTGCCACCAGGACCGGAGGAAGCCAAGGTCTTAACCTTACTCCTCGGAGCCACCTTGAGTTAAACCAGGTTAAACAGCAGGGAGAGGATGCAGCTAACGACCAACAGCTCCTTTCCCAAAGCACAACCAACCAACCCTCGTCCCGGAAAGCAAAGCCTGAGATGCCTCCGGCACGCGGTGGCAGTTGAGGTTGGGGTATCCTTGTCCCCCTGGCAGGGGGGCCCAATCCGGGGGGGAGGCAGAGGGAGAGCCGGGGATGGATGCGCATCTCCTGCCAGCGGCGGGGCCGGTCAGGCGGCGGAGAGACGGATCACCCTGAACTCGGTCAGCAGGGCCACGCAGAGGAAGGCCAGGTAGTAGAGGATGAGGCAGACGCCGTAGGCCTTGCCCAGCTGGAAGCACTGTGCCGGCACCGACACGAAGGAGAAGACCAAGCTCAGCCCCAGGGCCCCGGCGAGGATCCAGACCAGGAGGCTGTCGGGCTCCAGCTGCCGGAGAGATGGGGAGTGATGTGGAGTGACACCGGGGTCCTGCAGCCAGCCTGACGCGCGTCACTGCGACCAGGGGCAGCCTTACCTTCACCACCAGCTGGCTGCTGGTCATCTGCAGCAGGCAGCCCAGTCCCACGCCGACCAGGATGTCTGGGGCACGTTCAGGATGGAGATGCAGCACAGGGGACCTCGGAAGAGCGACGGAGCCGGCCACAACCCTCCCGTCCTCAGGAGGGGGACACCACCCCCCCTCCTCCTCCCTGCCTGCGCCCCAGGGCTGTTGCCCAGCCCAAAGTGTCGTCTGTTTCTGGCGAACACAACCTGGAGCACTCAAGGAGCTTCAGCCTGGTCTGGGGACCACCCAAAGCCTCCTGGATGGTGGCACAGCCTCTCTCCCTCCTTCCCTTTGGCAGATCCCAAATCTGCCAGACTCCAGCCCAAAACTCCACCTGCTGGGGCTGGGACAGCAGTCGGGGACAGGAGGATGCTGCTGGCTCCGTCCACACAGGTCCCAAACACCACACCAGTCCCTTCGCACTGTGCAGGCGCCAGGGAGGTTGCCACCATCCCAGGGTCCTGCCCAGCTCCTTCCCAGGGGTGCCCCAGGAGCGGGGGCTCTCCCAGGGCTGCAGGCAGGGAAACTGAGGCAGCCCCTGCCCCATGCACCACCACCACCACCCCCCTGGCACCCAAAGGATACTGAAGATGATGCCCCCGAAGCAGGCGGAGAAGGCCATGCGGGGATAGCCCTGCCGTGCCATGGTGAGGTCGGAGAAGGTGTCTGCAGAGGGAGGAGGGGAGACCTTGGGGGGGTGCCAGGAGGACGGGTGCCCCTGGGGCAGGCAGCGGGTGCAGCGGGGGAGCCCTCACCACCGATGCTGTTGCCCCAGGCCAGCAGCGTCAAGCCCAGCACAGTGTTGCTCAGCTGGAAGATGATGCCCAGGGTCCGGAGGATGTTCACCAGCTCCGTGGCTGCAGCGTTGATCCACATGGCACTGGCCAAAAACCCAAGGAAGGCAAATACCTGCCGGGCAGAGGGGTAAGCTGGTCCCTGGGTGCATCCCGCAGGACCCTGCACCCCTCCAGCCGGCCGTGTCCCTCCTGGGGACACTGGGGACCGGGAAGGAGGTCCTGTCTCCTGCTCTGCCCCCAGGACCCTCAGCCCGGGACAGAGTGGGCTGGTCTGGTCTCTGGTGGACATTCAGGGCTGGGGGACACCTTACGCAGTGGTACTTGGGTGGCTGCTCATTGCTTGTGGTGATGAAGATGATGATGGCCAGGACAGAGCCAACCAGCATGATGAGTCCCCAGACTGGGAAGACACCCTGGATCTGGTACAGCCCATCTGCAGGTGGTGGAAAGAGGGCGCATCAGAGCAGCCCCGCAGGCACTGCACGGGCTGGGGCAGGATCTGACCAGGCTTGTGGCATTAAAGCCTTGTCCCCTAAAGCCACCTCTACCCTTAGCCCTCACGGGGCTGATCCTCTCTGTGCCTCAGTTCCCCCAGGACCTGCGGGGAGGACAGAACCATCCAGCTGCAAACCAGGCCCTCCAGCTTGGCTCTTCACTGGCCCATCCTCCCCAGCACGGGGTGCCAGCTCCAAAGGGCTCCTACAGTCCCCAGGGCTTTGGTGGCCGTCTCTGTCCCATCCCCTGGGTGTCGGGAGCTGCCCCAGGCTCTTACAGGTGCCCGACTTCAGCGTGAGGACACAGAGCAGGGGGCTGGTGAGGACGTGCAGGCAGTTGAGGGGTCTCTTCCAGTTCAGGTCGTCCTTGTCAGGGTCCACCACGGGAACGGTGAGCAGCAGCACCAGCTCCACCGGCACCTGGGGGGAGCAGCCGTGAGCGGGGACGGGGGACCCCCAAGGTGGGACACCCTGGGATGTGCCCAAAGACCTGTACCCCACCCACCTGCCTTCGTCCCATCGCAAAGCCCAGGGGTGACACAGCCCCAGGGGCCAGCAGGGCGAGGAAGACCCTGTGTGGGGGCTCCTCCTGGCTCGTCTCCCCCCAACTCCTCACCTTGAAGACCTTGAAGACGCGCCAGTACCACGGCTTCCTCCTCCACTTGCGGTAGTCCAAGGGGCTGAGGGCAGTGGTGAGGATGCGCAGGGAGGTCTCCTGGGAGGGGAGCAGGGGACGGTACTCCTCGCCTGCGGGGGGACGTGGCGGCTGAGCAGGGTGGGGGCTCCCTAGTCCTGGTCCCCCCGTCCCTTCCAGCACGGGGCTGCAGTCACCAGCACAGCCCCGGGGAGATCCCCCTGCCCCAGGGTAGCCCCTGGCCACAGCCAGCCCGTGGGCTCGGCCACACTCACAGCAGCAGCCTGGGGGTCCCCGAGTCCCCCAACAACCCCCGGGTACAGAGCGGTGTCACCCCCGAGCCCACGGGGACGGACATACCGTAGTCCCCGCTGTTGGTGCCCGAGGACTCCCGCTCTTCAGTGTCTGTCGGCATCTCTGGGGGGGGGAGAGGAGAGGAGGGGGTGGTGGGGGGAGACCCCAGCAGGCCGGGGGTCCCATCGGCACAGCCGGGTGGCCCTTACCTGGCTCCCAGGATCCGGGGGGGGGCAGGCCTTCCCCCCGCTGCCGCCGGTGAATCCAGGTGCAGAGCACCACAGTGAAGACATAGAAGATGTAGAGCCCCAGGTAACCTGGGGTGGGGGGAGCGATGGGGGGGGGGGGTTATGGCACCCCCAGGCTGCTCCCGCCACCCCCCCCAGTACCCCATAGCACTCACCCAGAGCTTCTCCCAGCGTGATCCTACCGAAGTAGAGGATCATGAAGGTGAGGAAGACGGCCACCATGTAGAAGATGACATCCCTGAGGAAGGGCCTGGAGGCAGCTGTGAAGGGCTTGACCAGGGCGATGCCCCCGGCCACCACTGTGGTCACGAACACGCCGGCACCTGCCAACGCAACGGTTCCCTCTCAAGGGGGAACATCCCACGGCCCCGCAACGTCCCTCCAACCCGTCACAGCCCCCTGAGCCAGCAGCCCCCAGTGGGGGTCTCCTTACCAAAGATGGCCCCGATGGCCAGCCCCGCCGTCCGCGGGTCAGAGAAAGCCACCACGGCGCTGAAGACGTCTGGTGCCCCATTGCCAAAGGCCAGGAAGGTGACACCATGGAGAGGGGACGTCAAGGAAAAGACCTAGTGGCCTCCTCCCCGCGGGGACACGGGGCGCCTGCCCGCTCCAGCCACCGCAGGACTTCTCCTGGTGCCAGCACATCGATGCTCACCCCACCACTGTCTCCACCTCACGCTCCAAATTGTTTTACCCCAGCACGGTGCCGAGGGTTTGCAGAAGTGCCCCCATCATGTCACCTCCCCCTGTCCCGTCCCTGCATCCCCCCTCCCCGGCCGAGGTCCCCCGTGACCCCCCAAGGATACTGCCACGTTGTGAGACAGCTTCAGGTTGGTGGAGATGGCTGATAAATTGGGGCAGAAGCTGGAAGGGCAGAGGAGGCGGAGAGGGGTGATGGGGCTGCTCCGGGACGGCGGGGACTCCCCACTCACCCCGGGGACCGTCCCCTCCTCCGGGGGGGCTACTCACAACTTCTCCGCCGTCACGCCGAGGATGATGAACAGGTAGAGGAGCCAGAGAGCCTGCGGGGTGCGGGATGGCAGAGAGAGGGATCGGTGGGGTCTCTGCGCCCCCAGAGCTGAGCACCCCCCAGCAGCATCATCCCTGCTCCCGTCCTTACGTAGAGGGTGACTGCCAGGGGCAGCAGCCGGGGGGGGAAGACGCAGAAGACCCCCTGGAGGTAGTCGAGGAAGCCGCCCTCCAGCCGGCAGTCGGGGTTGCTCCGGATGAAGCGGCACCACTCGGAGCTGTTGTGTTTCCGCACCTCCCAGCACTGGCGGGGCAGAGCGGGGGGTGCTCAGCCGGGCACCCCCAGTCCCGTCTCCCCCCCCCCGCACCAAGCACCCACCGCCGCCCCGAGCACCCACCGCCCGCCAGCCGTGGGGCCCCCTGCCCCTCTGCCGGGCTGCTTTCGGTAGGTCACAGTCATCCCTGCCTCCGTTTCCCCATCTGGGTGCGTGGGTCAAGGGCTGTGCCAGGGCCAGCGGGGGTGTGAGCTCTTGTCCCCATCTATGTCCCTGTCCCCAGGGCCCCCGCGTCACCCCCCCCACCCAACCCCGGGCCATGGGAAGGCGCCGGCCTGGCAAGCGGCGAGGTTTTCAGAGGAGAAAACCATCAGCGCAGGAAACCCCGGTGAGATCCCGGCTGCGATGGCGGGGACAGGGGAAGAAGCGGGGACGGGACGAGGACCCCACCACCCCGGCAGCACCCGCATTCCTCCCGCCACCCCAACACCCGCCCCCCCCCACCCCCGCACTCACGTCCAGGCCCCGGCCGTGGCTCAGAGCATCCCCCCCGGGAGGGATGGTGCCCCCCAGGTCCAGCGACAGCGGGGTCCCGGCTGCCTGCGCCCCCGCCAGGCTCAGCGCCCCGGCCAGGCTCAACGCCCCGGCCGCCCCCACGGCACCCTGCCCCATAGCTGGGGGGGGGGGGAGCCCCCCAGGGAGGTGGGGGGGGGGGGTGGGCACCTACCGCTGGCGGCGGCCCCCGGGCAGGGAGAGCAGGGGCGGCTCCAGGGCCCCCATCCCGCAGCCCCCCGGGCAGGCCGGAGGAGGGGGGGATTAAAAATAAATAATTACAAAGAAAAAAGAAAAATAAGAAAAATTGAGATAATGATAAAAACCCGCTGAAAAAAAAAAAAAAAAAAAACAACCCAAACACGGTGCCACGCCACGTCCTCGCCGGGGGGGGCGGTTCAGCCCCGGGACCGCTTCCGAGCGCCTGCGGAGCAAAGGGAGCGGGGGGAATAGCGCGGGAGGGGGGGACACCCCACGCAGGACCCGGGGACACGCGGGGACCCCCCCCCCCGAGGCAGGGAGGGGACGGGGAGACCCCGGTGCGGGTGGGGATGGGGGACCCCCGGGGGGGGAGGGGGGTGTGCCGGGGTGGGGGGTGCTGCGGGGAGCCGGGGGACCCCACCCGCCCCGCGGACCCACCGTGGCGGCGCGGCCCCGCTGTTGTGCGCGGGCAGCTGATTCCCCCCCCGCGTCTTAAAGGGGCCGCCACCCTCCGCTCTTAAAGGGACAGCGCCGCTTTTTCACATGTGGCTGGCAAGGTGTCGGCCGCGGGAGGGGGGGGGGAGTGGAGGGGGTGTCTCTCCCCCGTGTCCGTCCCCCCCCCCCCCGCACCATCCTCGCTCTGTGCCCCGTCCCTGCGGGCTGCGGCACGGCAGGGGCTGGACACCCCCGCTGCGTGCTGTGCCCACCTATCCTCCCCCCCCCCCCCACTTTGGGGTGACCCTCTGAGACCGGGCGTGCTCGTCACAGGCATGGCCGAGGATGTTGTCGCCGGGGGAGGAGCACGGCGTCGAACAGCTGGGCTGTGGTGCACGGAGCTGTGCAGACCCCCCCCCAACCCCCCCCCCCCGTGCTGGTGGCCCTGCCACCACGCAGAGGGGCCTTTGCTGCTGCCAGTGTCCCTCTGCACACCGAGCTATGGCATGGCCGGCGTCCCCTGCTCCAGGACACCCTGCTGTCCCCAGCCCCGGCCGTGTGGCCCTGCCCCACACAAGCCCCCGTGATGGGTTTTCGGGGGGAGGAGGTGACTATCAGCGTGTCCCGAAGACCCTCGTGGGATTAAAGGGTCCATTTCCCACGCTGCCCAGTCTCTGACCGAAGTCACAGGCTGTACTTCCCTCGGAGGGCAAAAAAAGAAGGGAAAGGGAGAAAAATAAAGACCCAAAGGCAACACCCAGCTGAGAGGGTCTCTAACAGCAGCCCGGGTCCAGTCTGGCACCCAAAGGCCTGTGGCACCCACTGGGTGCAAGCCTTGGCCCTGCCAAGTGCTGCCGGGAGTCAGCCCAGGTAGACAGCGCTGCTTCTGCTCAACTGGTTTTCCCGGTTTTAGGCCCAATTTTGGTGTTTCGGGTCCCTGCTCACGCGGGCAGTGGGTACGCCGTGCTCCCACCCGGGTTTCTGCAGCCAGGTCTTGCTGCGTGGCTGGGGGCGGGTGGCCGGCAGGGTCCCACGCAGTGCCGAGCGCGGGAGCCGGGAGGTGGGGGCACTGGGTAGCACTGGAAAATCAAACCAGCAGCAACTGGGAGGTGGCGGGGCGTGCTGGGTCACGCCGCCTGCCCACAGGAGCGGTGCCATCGGGGTGCTGCCCTGCCCAGAATAGCCCCAGGCATGTGGCACCTTTTCCGGCTCCGAGGCTGATCCAATAAAGGGCATTACCGGTCCCATCCCACTGGAGATGGGGCCCCAGTAGCACCCCCACTCCAGCAGCTCCCGGCCGAGCCCCCCCCCAGCACCCAGTGTGGGCTCCGGAGCTTTGGGGTGAAGCTCTGTCCCTCCTCCATGCTACCTGGCACCATGCCGTGGCATGGCACGAGCGCGCCAGGCCTCGGGCAGGCGGCTGCGGTGGTGCTGGGGGTGACACCAAGCCTTGGGGCTGTATAGGCCCAGGCCGCGGGGACTCTCTGAGCCCCACGGTGGTCTTGTCACAGTGGGCTGGGGGCTCCCAGCCCTCTGCCCCCACGCCGCCGGGACACCCTACGCCTCCCGGGGGGGGACTTTGCCCGCTGGAGGAGCAGGGCAGGCGGTAAACAGGCGCCGGCTGGGATTGCACAAGGTCGGGGCTGTGGCAGCGCCGGGGCCCGTGAGGTCGGGCACCAGCACCTCGTGTGTCACCCCCCCACCCTGAAACCCCCCGTCATGGGGCCCAGACACCCCCGCCCTCCCCCAACAGAGCCATCAGGCATTCACTGAGCCGCTTCCCACGGGCCACGACCGGCTGCGGTTGGACCCCACGGGGTGTGGGGGGTTGTCCCCCCACGGGGGACACACCGGGTGCCCTACGACGAGGGGGCCCGCGGCTGTTTGGGGCGGCGGGGTTGGGGGGGGGGGGGGGGGACGACGACCCAGAGTGGGGACGTGAACCTGCGCGTGTCTCCTGCGGGCGGAGGGGCTGGGGGGGATGGCTGGGAGATGGGGGCGTGTTGGGGGGGGGTGGGTCTGTGCATGGGGGGGTCACGATGTGGGGTTTATGGGGTGGGCTGCGGGGCCCCCCCACCCCATGCCCAAAGGGCAGGCGGGCGCTGGGCGGCGCGGCCTGGGGGGCAGGGGGCGTGGTCACCTCTACGCCCCGCCCCTAACTCCGCCCACAACCGCGCTTATGGCGCGGTTGTGGGCGGAGTTAGGGGCGGGGCGTAGAGGTGGCCACGCCCCCCTCGGTCACGCCCGCCGCCGCCGTCCCCGCCATGGCGGCGCTGCGGGCGCTGCTGGCCCTGTCGCTGGTCACCGCCGCCGCCGGGGTAGCCCCCGTCCCCCCGCCGCCCCGCAATGTTTCCGTGCTGCTGGAACCCGGCTCCGGCCAGCTCCGCGTCTTTCCCGGCCGCCACCCCGCCGCCGTCGCCTGGGCCAGCCTCGACGACCGCATCCCCGACGTCGGGTAGGGAAGGGGGCGGGGGTCGGGATGGGGACCGGGGCTCGCACGGAGCCCAGCGGGGATGGGGCGGCGGGGGAAGCCTCGGGGGACCCGTCGCGGGTGGGGCGCCACGCCCCCCTTCCCCGTGTCCGGGGGCCCCCCCCCGTGTCCATGTCCCCCCTCATGTCCGTGTCCCCCCCAGCTGGGCCTTCCTGGAGGTGACCACCAACGCCTCGTACAGCGACAGCCTACAGGCCTACGCCGCCGGGCTCGCCGAGGCCGCCGTCTCCGAGCAGGTAAACGGAGTGACCCCCTCCCAAATCGGGGTCCTGAGGGGCACGGCACAGTCCCTCCCCCCGGCGGACCCCCGCCGGTGACGCCGCCGGCCTGTGTCCCCCAGCTGATGTACATGCACTGGATGAACACCATGGTGGGCTACTGCGGCCCCTTCAAATACGAGAGCGAGTACTGCGAGAAGCTGCGGAGCTACCTGGAGGCCAACCTGGGCTGGATGGAGGAGCAGATGGGGAAGGGGCAAGACCCCGAGTACTGGCACCAGGTGAGGATGGGGTACCCCCACCCGGCGTGGACCCCCCCCCCCCCCGCCCCAACAGCCCCCTGGTCTAATTGGGGATTTAATCAAGAGGAGGGAACAGGGCAGCGAGGGGTGCGCAGGGTCCTTGGCCGGGCTCCAGGAGGGATGACGGGGATGTGGCCATGGCGGAGCCTCCTCCCCTGGGCGACTCATGACCTTCTCCCTGCCGGAGCCTCACGTGCTGCTGTTGGGGTGCACAGAGGGTGGCTCCCCGCCCCCCCCCCCCCACTCCCCCCCGGCCACCAGTGCTGAGTCACGTCCCCGCTGGCGGTGACACTGGAGGTCCCTGCCTCTGCAGCAGCGCCGGGACATGCCGGCTGTGCTGCGTCCCCTGGGGGATGGGGGGGAGCCCGCCCCCGCCACGACCCCTCGCCCCTCTTCCCTGCGGGAGCCGAGTGCCAGCTCTGTCCCCTGTCCCCGCAGGTGCGCCTGGCGCTGCTGCAGCTGAAGGGGCTGGAGGACAGCTACAACGGGCGCCTGGACTTCCCCCGTGGCAAGTTCACCCTGGCGCCCTTCGGCTTCCTGTGAGCTCCTTCTCGGAGGTGATGGGGGGGTGGTCGCCCCAGGGCGGGCTTGGGGTGCTGCTGGACGGGGGGGACTGTGGGGACATTTCCTGGACGTCCAGGGATGCCCAGTTCTGCCCCCGGTCCCCTTCACCCACCTTCTCTGGGCGTTTGGCCTCTGATGCTGGGGCGGGATGGAGACAGGGCAGGTTCTCCTCCTCCCCAGCACTGTGGGCTGGGTGCTGGGTGCCCCCCCAGGCCTGCTGCAGCCTCCTGCCTCAGTTTCCCCACTGCTCTGCTCACCCTGCCCTCCCTGCTCAGGCTGCTGGGGCACTTGCGCCTGCCCCAGGGTGGGATGGAGAAACACCCCGCAGCCCAGACAGATGGACAGAGAGCTCTGAGCCAGCTCGGCTCCTGGGCCAGCCTGTCCCCCACCTGTTACCCCGTGTTTCGTGTCCCCCCCCAGCCTGCTGCAGTTGGGGGGTGACCTGGAGGACCTGGAATCTGCCCTGAACCGCTCCTCCCTACGGCGTGTCCTGGGCTCGGGCTCCTGCTCTGCCCTCCTCAAGCTGCTGCCGGGCCATCGGGATCTCCTGGTCGCCCACGACACCTGGACCTCCTACCAGTCCATGCTGCGCATCATCAAGAAGTACACCCTGCCCTTCCGCACCTCGGCCGGCAGTGCGTGGGCTGGGCTGGGGGGGCGGGGGGCTGTGTCTGACACCCCCCTTTCTGATGCTCCCCTGCTTTTGCATCCCCTCCTCCAGGCGATTCTCAGATCCCCGGGAGCATCCAGGTGTTTTCCTCCTACCCCGGCACCATCTTCTCCGGGGATGACTTCTACATCCTCAGCAGCGGGTTGGTGAGTGGTGGGGGGGTCTGGTCTTGGGGGCGCCCTCCCCGGCCCCGCTGCCCTCCCCGTCACTCCCCTCCCCGCAGGTAGCGCTGGAAACCACCATCGGGAACAACAACCCGGCGCGGTGGAAGTACCTGGATCCGCGGGGCAGCGTCCTGGAGTGGCTGAGGAACATCGTGGCCAACCGCCTGGCCCGCAGTGGTCCCGAGTGGGCCGCCGTCTTCCGACGGTTCAACAGCGGCACGTGAGCGGGGTGGGATTGGGGTGTGGGAATGCCCCCCGCCTCCGCTGGCTGTCACGGGAAGGGGGGATAGGATGGAGGGAAGCTCCCCCCTGGGCAGAGGCCGGCTGCTGGAGGGATGCTTTCCCCCTTCTCCGTGCCAGGTACAACAACCAGTGGATGGTGGTGGACTATAACGCCTTCACGCCGGGGAGGGCCAGCCCGCCGCAGGGTGTCCTGACCGTGCTGGAGCAGATCCCGTGAGTGCCCTGACGCCTCTCCTCTCCCGTCCCCATGGCTTTGGGGAAGCCCTAGGGGTCCCGTATGCCCCGGCCAAAGGGCTGGGAGTTGGCCCATGGGGATGCAGATGGAGGCAGGAGCTGCCTGCGCTGCCCCTCTTGTGGGTACGGGCTGCCCGGGGATGCTGGGATGCAGGTGATGGGCGCCCAGCACCCCTGGCTGCGGTGGGAACCCGGCGGTGGGGACCCCCAGCATGTCCGCCCCCCTTCCCAGCATGTCCCCCCGCTGCGTCCCCGCAGGATTTCACCGCTGCTCTGACCCATGCTCTTCCTCCCGGCGCAGGGGCCTGGTGATGGCGGCCGATCAGACGGAGCTGCTCTACCAGCAAGGCTACTGGGCCAGCTACAACCTGCCGTGAGCTCCGTCCGGCCTCAGCCCACCCCACCGATGCCCCGTAAAGGGGGACAGCCGATGCTGTGGGTCAGGCGGGTGCTGACTCGCTGGGTTCACCCCCCTCCTCCCCCCTCTAGGTACTTCGAGGAGATCTTCAACGCCAGCGGGAACCCGGAGCTGGTGAAGAAATACGGCGACTGGTTCACCTACGACAAGAACCCGCGCGCCCAAATCTTCCGCCGGAACCAGACGCTGGTCCACGACCTGGACTCCATGGTCCGCCTGATGCGGTGGGTGCCGGGGACCCCCCTGAACCTGGGTGCTCCCCACCCTTCCCCAGGGATTTGCAACCCCCGGGGGTGACTTTTTCATCATTATAAATGTATATATATTATATTTTTTTTCCCTCACCTTCGCCACCGCTCTCCCTTGGCTGCTTCGCAGGTCCAACAACTACCTGCGGGACCCGCTGTCGCGGTGCCGGGGCTGCGACCCCCCCCAGAACGCGGAGAACGCCATCTCTGCCCGCTCCGACCTCAACCCCCCCAACGGCACCTACCCCTTCCCGGCCCTGCGCCAGCGCTGCCACGGCGGCACCGACATGAAGGTGGGGGGGCCAGGGCAGTCCCGGGGAGGGGGGCTGGCAGTCCCTGCTTGCCCTTTCCCCATACTGACTTGTACCCCTGGTTTTTTCTCCCCCCCCCCGCCACGACACCAGGTCACCTCCTCGGGCATGGCCCCCACCTTCGGGCTGGTGGCCGCCAGCGGCCCCGCCTGGGACGACGTGCCCCCCTTCCGCTGGAGCGTGTCCCCCTGCAGTGCCCTGCTGCACATGGGACATCCCGACCTCTGGACCTTCCCCCCCGTCAAGGTCCGCTGGGACTGAGCGGGCGCCGCTGGGCTGAACCCGTCCGTCCATCCTCTCGTGGGCGTCTGTCCCGCGTGGGGACCCCTTTTCGGGGGGCAGCTGGGTGGCGGTGGGGGTCGCAGCGCTCTCCCCTGTCCGCAGGGGACTGGCTTTGGGTGCGAGGCGGGGGTCCCTTGCCCCCCTGGCTCTTTCTGCTTCTGCCTCTCGCTGCCGCATCCCTGCGGTGCTGGCTGCGCCCCCTCCCCGCCGGGGGGCTCCGGCCCCGGGGCTGGAGCCTGGTTTTGGGGGGCTTTTCCTAGAAAAAAGGGGGGGGGTCCTGGGAGGCTGGGGCTCGCCCACGGGGCAGAGAGAAGGAGAGTGAGCTGGTTTGGCTGTGACAAATAAAGCGGTTTGCGCGCAGCGGTGGTGGTGGCTGTGCTTTGCGCTCTGCCGAGATTCTCTGGTGTCTTGTATAAGGGTTGGGCTCGCGCAGAGGGCTTCTCCCCCCACGTTCACGGGCTGCTCCCTGCTTCTCCGCTGCCTCCCATCCCTGGCGGGAGGGGGTGCAGCCAGCCAGGCTGGGCTCTTTTGGGGTGCAGGCTGCTAAAATTTCCCTGCTGCTGCGTCAGGCTGGGTACCCACTGTGGGGCAGAGCTGCTGCAACGGGGGAGCCCAAGGTGTGGTCCCACCACTCGCCCCCCAGGACGGGGTGACGGTCCTCAACCCTTTTGTCTTCCCCTCCTCTGCCACCTGTGTGTGTGTGTGTGTGTGTCCCCACCCCAAAACTCCCCTTGCAAAATCCTCTTACCGCAGCTCCCTTGATCCGCTCCGTCTCGTTAGGAATAACGAGGTCATTACTGGGGGATTAATGAGCTGGTGCTCGGCAGTGCTTTGAAGGCGCCAGGTTCCCACCGGGGCTGGGGGCCCCGCGGCTCCCTGGGGGCTGCACAGGGCCGGCTTGCAGCAGGTCTGGGCTGTTGGGGTGCTGGCACCCCAAAAGCTGGGATGGGTGCTGGGGGTGTCCAAAACCCGCTGTGCTGGGGGGGCTGCAGGTAAGGTGGGGGGTGGCGGAGCCTGTGCCCATGTCCCCTGGTGTCCCCATGGTGTGTGGGCTCCTACGGCTGGGAGCGCTGCCGGGGGGGGCTCCGTGCCTCAGTTTCCCCGGGTAGGAGGAGGTCACCGCCACCGAGTGACGGGGCAGAGAGGAGGGACAGGGACATCGATGTGAAGGACGGGGCATGCCGGAAAGGCGGCAGCAGCTGTGTCGCTGCTTCCCTGGCTTATTTTATTTTCTTAAAAGCGGAAAAACAAACAGAAGTGGTTAAATACTGCCCCAGCTGCAGCGGCGCTTGGCTGAGGCCGTGTCACCCGGGGACACTGGCCAGGGGATGTGACCAAGTGACAGCCTGGCATCGCCTTCCCCGGGACAGGGACGGAGCCGAGGGGGATGTGGGGTAGGAAGGGACCCTCCAGCACCCCGGGGCTGAGCCGAAACATGGTGCCCTCGCCGAGGGGGTCCCCGGCCTCCTCCCTGTGAGGCGGGGGGGGCTGTCCTTGTGCCCCAGCGCCTGCCGCCAAGGGTCCCCGGGGCCCATCCCTGTCCCATCCCCAGGGAAGCGCTTGCAGCCCCTCTGCCCACTGCGGGGTGAGGGGATCGATCCATGGGCACCCAGGGAAGCTGGGGCTTCTCTGCCTCCGCGCCTTGATGCCCCTGTTCAAGAAATCCTCATCGTCCCTGGCATTTCCAGTCCCCGATGTCCCAAAAGCAGGTTGGCTCTGTGGAGAGGCGCCTGCTCCCTGCAGGCAGCACTGCGCCTCCCCGCTGACCCTCCCCGTGCTGTGTGCTGTTCACTCTGAAGCCTAAGGATGGCACAAGCACAAGGGGTTAGTTAATTCCCTGCCAGCAAAGGCCAGCTCCATCAGGGACAGGGCTGCCTCGGAGCTCCCGCCCTGCGTGGTGCCTGTCACCAGCGCCGCTCTCAGCGGGGGCTTTGCAGCACGGTTTGGGTGTGAAATCCTGTGTTCTGGGGTCTGTTTCACTGCTGGCAGCGGGGCAGAGCCAGGGGGAGTGGGGGGGTTCCCAGTGCACCCCATTTGGCTGCGTTGGGCATGTGCCAGCCCGTGTGCAGCAGCCCCCCCCCTTGGGACCCCCATGGAGCCGCTGCGGAGGAGGATGGGACTAACTTTGTGCCAAAGCGGCCTCTGCTTTCAGACCTCTCCTCGGCTGCGGGACAAGGAGCCAGGGACGGACCTTCCTCCACGTCCCACCTTCCTCCTCCTCGCCCACCGGGGACAGAGCCAGCCCCTCTCTGCAGAGGTAGGGCACGTGCTGGGGGGACCCTTACCCTGGGGAGGTGTCACCAGTGCGGGGGTGACAAGAAACGGTCCTGGGTGGTCCCAGACGAAAGGGGGGGGGCTCTGTCTGCTGGGCCCCTCCGGGCAGCCCCGTCTCCCAGGGATGCTCATGGGGTCCCTGCGGATGCTGAGTGGGGACCCTCCCCCGCGCAGACGCCTCCAGGTTTGGGGGGGGACTCATCGGGATGGCTCCGTTCGGAGGCGATGAGGGGTGTCTCGGCTGCCCACCGGGAATTTGGGACGGGCAGGCTGCCCTCGCTGCCCTGGGTGTCTGGGTCAAATGGGCAAAGTCCTCAAATCCGCTGGGACGCGGTTCTGGCTGGACCCAGGAAGCACCGGTGCTTGTGCCCAGCTCGGGGGGGTAAGCCCTTGGGGACCCCCAAAGCCATTTAGGAGCTGCCTCTCCTCTTTTTCCCCTCTCCTGGGTGCCCGCATCCCGTCTCCTGGGCACGCGAAGGCCGCTGGGATTTGGCTGCTGGGGCCCCATGTGGCTGTCCCCGCTTGGGGACCCGGCACCGTGCCCGGGCCGCAGCCGGGCGCTTTCGGCACCGATCCAGCCCCGCGGTGGCTCGGAAAATCCCGCCCAGGGCACAGGGAAGCTGGCTGTCTGCCTGGCGCTGAGCAAACAGCCGGGGCCAGGGCAATCTTTAACCCCTGCCCCATCGCCCCGCCGCGCAGTGGGGATTTGGGGACACCGGCACAGCCCCTCCCACGTCACCTCTCCCTCCTCCGTCCCCCAAACTCGGCAGCGGGTGAGGAGCTGGGGACACGCAGCGAGGCCCTGCGGGACGGGGCACCAGGTAACACCCACCGCGGGGTGGCCCCGGCTCCGTTAGGGGACAGCGTGTGCGGGGAAGACCTAGGGACACCAGGGGCTTGGGGACCAGGAGGATGGAGGAGGGGGTGACCTGGCTTGTCCTGGGGCTCTGGCAGGGAAAGCCTATCGCTGCACCCCAGGGCTCAGTGCTGCTGCATCCCGGGGCCCGGAGGGGACACTGGGGACAAGCAGGGTGATGCCACCTTGTCTCTGCCCTGAGCTGCAAGCCAGCAGTTCTGGCACCTTGTCCCCTCAGTCCCCTTGCCCCCGCAGCCCCCCATCCCTCCAGAAGGGCTCCTGCACCCCATATAGGGTGGGCAGTGGGGTAGTGGGGGGGACCCCACGGGAAGCAACGAGTGCCACCCCCACCTCTCCCTGGCAGAGCATCCGTCGCCAGGGCCATGGCGGCTCAGCCCCGCGGGGGCGAGAAGCCCTTCCACATCGTCTCCCCCCTCCTGGAGAGCCTGCCCCTCTCCAAGGCGGCGGGCACCAAGGTCTACATGAAGCTGGAAAACGTTCAGCCCACCGGCTCCTTCAAGATCCGGGGCATCGGCCACCTCTGCCAGGAGGTGAGGGTGGGCAGGGTGCTGCCCTTCTTGGGGGGGGGGCACAGTGGGGGGACACAGCCATCCCCTTCCCTTCTTCCCTCTCGCCTTTCAGGCTGCCAAGAAGGGCTGCCGCCACTTCGTTTGCTCCTCAGGTGATTGGGATGGTGGGAGCTACGGGGGGGGCGGAATGCTCACGAGTAATGTTGGGGGGGTGCGGGGGGTTGGGGGGAGGGGCTGGAGCCCTGCCTGACCCCCGCTTTCCGCAGGGGGGAACGCGGGTCTGGCGGCGGCGTATGCGGCCAAGAAGCTGGGGGTGCCAGCCACCGTCGTGGTCCCCAGCACCACCGGTCCCACCACCGTACGGAAGCTGGAGGAGCTGGGGGCGGCGGTGGAGGTCTCCGGCCAGGTACCCCCACGGCAGCCCCTTAAAACTGGGGTCTGGGGGGGGAAACTGAGCCTGAGCTCAGCCTGCCCTGCGATGCCGGGGCTCTGCGTGGCAATCCCCATCCCAAAACGTCCCCCTCCTGCATCACCCGCACCCCGGCATCGCGGCAGGGTCAGCCCGGGGACCCCCCACCTCAGCCCAGTGCCCTGGGTGGGTTTCTGGTGTCCCCCAGCCCCGGCGGTGATGAGGGACCAGTCTCCGGGGCATGAGGGCTGGACGTGTCCCCGCTGAGCCCCCATCGCCCCCCGCCAGGTGTGGGATGAAGCCAACAGGAGAGCCCTGGAGCTGGCGGAGACCGAGGGCTGGGTCAGCATCCACCCCTTCGACCACCCCTTGGTGTGGTGAGTGCTGCCAGGCCTCAGCTCCTGCCCCCGCTTTGCCCCATCCTCGGGGTCCGGGCTGGCTCTGGGTGCCACCAAGCTGCATCCTTTGGTGTCCCCCCCTCGCCCCGCCTCAGGCAGGGTCATGCCAGCCTGGTCCAGGAGCTGAAGGACTCGCTGGAGACCAAACCGGACGCCATCCTGCTGGCGGTGGGCGGCGGGGGGCTGCTGGCGGGCGTCGTGGCCGGCCTGCACCAGGTGGGCTGGCAGGACGTCCCCATCGTCGCCGCCGAGACCCGGGGGGCTCACAGCTTCCACGCGGCGCTGGTGGCCGGCCGGCTGGTCACCCTGCCTGACATCACCAGGTGAGATGGGCTTTGCGGGAGCAGCCGTGCGTGCGATGAGTTGGCAGGTCTCAGCCCCGCTCACCGGAGGGTCCCGGGACCACCCTGGCCGCCTCCTGTCACCTCCTCCCCTCCCGTCCCAGCGTGGCCAAGTGCCTGGGAGCCAAGACGGTGGCGGCGCGGGCGCTGGAGTGCGCCCAGGAGTGCCAGGTCATCTCCCAGGTGGTGGAGGACGCGGAGGCCGTGCGAGCCGTGGAGCAGTTCCTGGGTAAGCAGGATCCCGCTGGGGGTGACAGGGACCGCCGGGATGCGCTGGAGTCGGGGGGACGATAGGGACGGGGTGGGTGGGCGTCTCAGCGTGTCCCCCCGCTCTTGTCCCCCTGCAGACGACGAGCGGATGCTGGTGCAGCCGGCGTGCGGGGCCGCCCTGGCCCTGCTCTACACGGGGCGGCTGCAGCGGCTGCAGCGCGAGGGGCGGCTGCGGACCCCGCTGGCCTCCGCCGTGGTGGTGGTGTGCGGGGGCGGCAGCATCCAGGCGGCCCAGCTGCGGGCCCTGAAGAGCCAGCTGGGGCTGGAGTGACACCCAGCCCGAGGAGGGGGACGCCACGGAGCCCGGCCGGCACCCGCTGCATGTTTACCTTCCAAAATAACCAAAATAAAGCCCGGCTGCCTGGGGGACGCCGTGCCGGTCTCCTCCCGCAGCCTCGGCATCCATGGTGGGATGGGGAAACTGAGGCACGCGGGGACGGACGAGAGCCGGCAGGGAGGGAGCCTGTGCCTGTCCCAGGGCAGGACGGGGATACCCACATCCCGTTCTTCCCTTTGGATGTGCCGGGCATCCTCCTCCCCGACCCTCCGTCCACCCTCCCCTGCTCTTCCCTGGGCTGTTTGGGCTGTAGCTCCCCGCCTCAATTAGCGAGCGCTCCCTCTCTGACTAATTACTTTGCTACTGTCTTTATGCATTATTATTCTAATGATTATTAATTATTACAATCTTCTCCCGTTCCTGCCGCGCTGTCTGCAGGCAGGAGAGAACAACACGCGCAGAACCCGCTTGTTACAGTGATTTATTGACCGAGCTCCCCGGCTGTGTTTAACACCCATGGGCTCTGAGGGCGGTGTGGGGGGGGGCGAGTGTGTGTGTACCCCATCCCAGAGCCCCCATGACCCCGCTTTTTTCCCCTATCCCGCTCTTTTTTCCCTTTCCCCCCCTTTCCTCCGGGCTTTCCCGTTCTCTGCCGTTCCCGCTCTCTAGTGCTGCGTTTGCTTTTAGCCCTTTGCTATTTGCGCCTCCACGGGTTTTTTTCGCATCCCCCCCCCCCCCGATGGCATTTTGCACACACCCCCCCTCCCCCCCGGCTCCCTTCCCTCCATCCCCAGGCGATGTGGGGTCTTGCTCCCACTGGGGCTCCCCCATGCCCCCACCATCACCTGGTGACCTCGGGCGGGGAGAAAAGCCCTTTCCTGCCCCAAAAACCTTCTCAACCTCCTCCCCTTTGGTGCACGGGGGGCTCAGCCCCAGGACCCACTCACCCCCCCCACCTCCGCAAGATCACAGGCATCTCCCTCAAAGCCCTTTCCCCTGGCCGGGCGCCTGCCCCAGGACCCTACAAATCCCCCCCGCCCCTGCCTTCAGCCCTTCTCCTCTCTCCCCCGGTACATCCCACCGGCCAGGCCAGCCCCCCAGATGCTTCTTGGAGGCCAAAACCCCATAAATCAAAACTCTGCCTCTCCATCGTGGGCAATATCGTATGGAAAAAGGTGTTTCCAGGGAGCACCGAAGGCTGGAGAATCCTATTACGAGGCACACTATTAATTATAAGGAGTCAGCCCAACCTACTCCAGCCATTTTTTATCCCAGGTCCAAAACCTGATTACTTTCCACCTTCTGCAGACCTTCCCCTTCCTGGGGGGGAAAAAAAAAAAAAAAAAAAAGGAAAAAGGTCAGGGAAAAAAAAAAAAGCTGCTTGCCCAACAGCTTTGGAAAAGAAGTTTATTCCCAGGACTGATGTTGCTCTGCCGGGGACCAGGGGGGAGAGCTCGCGGTGGCGTTTCCCCAGCACGGTCCCACGGGGGTTGTTGCTGGGGGTACATGTGGGCACAACTGCGGGGTTTGGGGTGACCGCCCCAAGCACCCTGACAATGAGCTTTGCCCCCTCCTTGCCTTGACGAGGGAGGGCTCAGGCTTTGGGTGTCAGCTGTGGGGGGGAAACTGAGCTTTGGGTGCCCCTGGCAGGGACATGGGGGTGTAGGTTACCTGGGGGACACCCCACTGGGGGTGGCCATGGCCTCAGCTGGTGGGAGGTGACCCTGCGGCTGGAGGCAGGGGTGAACCCTGGGTGCTGGTGCCTTCTTGGGACTGCTGGGGTGATGGGGAGCCCAACCCTGGCTGCCATGGGGACAGGTTGTGATGCTGTACCCTGACCCCAGCTGCAATGGGGACCCCAACCCTGGCTGTGATGGAGACCCCGGCTGCAATGGGGACCCCGACCCTGGCTGCCATCCCCAGCTGCGATGGGGACCCCAGTCTTGGTTGTGATGCTGTACCCTGACCCTGGCCGCAATGGGGACCCCGGCCCTGGCTGAGGTTAAGGGCTAGGATAACAGGGGTCTGAACCCAGCTGCTCCCAGCAAGACCAGCTCCGTGTCCCACGGCCTGGATCCTGCCCCTGTGCCCTCCCGCATCCATCAGGTCCCTTCTGCCAGGACCGAGCGGCACATGGGTGTTTGCTGGGACCGGCAAGCCCCCAGACGGTGAATTGGGGGAAGGTTTGGCTCCTGCATCCAGCTCCGTGCTGGCGGGTCCCTGCTGGGATGGCTGCTCCCGCTGAGCCCCATCCCCCTGCGCAGACCCCTCTGTCCCCCTGCACGGGAGGTGACAGCCAGCGTCAGCCAAAGTCCCTCCTGCAGTTTCTCCTGTCCCAGGGATGGGGTGTCCCAGCAGCCCGCAAACGGCCCTCAGATGTATGCCTTGGGTTTAAAATAATAATAATAATAATAATAATAATAATAATAATAATAATAATAATAGCAGCCAGTGTTCACTCAGTGAATGACCTTGTGCTCCATTTTAAAATCTTCAACACTGAGCTGGAAAGGATGTTATTTAACGTGCCCCGTCCCTTATGAAAAGCACCCGTTAGCTGATAACACCGACAGCCTGGAAGGGGTGTGCCTCTGCCTCAGTTTCCCCACCTGTGAAAAGGGGAGAAGGTGCTTTTCTCGGCGGGTGATGGGAGCCTGGTGTCTTTGTGATGGCCTCAGCTCCCACCTGAGGGATCCCTCGGGGCTCGGCCCGGCTCGTTTGCCACCCCGTTATTAATGCCGGTAATGGCATAGGAAGGATAAATTCCACCACTTGGCTGAACAGGGAAAATATGCAGAGAAGTGGTTGGCTTTTCATAAATCATCGGTGCTCCGTGCTACAACCGAGCCAGGACTTAAAATTCAGGTCAGGAGAGAGGGACTCTCGTAAGCCAGCGAGGGAAGGTAATTTATTCTGTTTATATCTTTTTACTGCAAGACAAGGTGGGGGGGGGAGGAACTCTGCCATGATTTTGCATTTTAAATATTAGTTCAGAGCTGCAGCCTGCCTTGGACTTTATTTATTTTTGTATCTCTGAAAACAAGAGAGGGAAATTGGGGGGGTGAGGGGGGAACTGGGGGAGGAAAGCCCCCTCCTGCCTGCCCTCAGTGCCCCCGCCGGGGCAGGTGGGGCAAAAGATGCTGATGGTGTTGACGGACCCTCCCCTGTGATGTCCCCCCAAAGGTGTTCCCCCCCAGAAGCCCTGCTGCCCCCCGCCTCGGCACTCCCATGGCTCCCCCACGGGGATGCTCTGCCAGCTGGGCTGTGGGCGCCTCTGGCGTGCCCTTGGGGGGGTTTTGGGGGGTCCACACAATACCCCCCCACCCTGCAGGAAGAAATGGTGCACTGGCCTGTCTGTTGTGGGGGAAGGTACTGAGCTGGGAAATGTGTGTCCCCCCCCAGAGAGCCGGGGTGATGGGGGGAGCGTGGTGGGGGGGGTGCTGGGGTACCAGGTGGGTGATGCAGCAGCATCACCCTGTACAGGGCGCACCCATCCCACCCAGGGCACCCAGGGGGGTGCTCCCCCGCACCCCAGGCAGGGCTGAGGGGGGGAGCAGGGCAGCCCTGCCGGCAGCTCGCGTGGTCTTATCTTAAAAAAAAAAAAAAAAAAAAAAAAAAAAAATCAAAAAAAATCCCCACCAACAAAAAACCACCCCAAAACAATAAAATGAAAGGGACCAGGTGACCGAACAGTAGGTAACTAAAAGGTTTTTTATTCACATTGAACAACAAGAGCCATTCACACTAACAGCCTCCGCAAGAGGCAGCGGGGACAGGAAACCCACGACGCTTTCAGAAAACAACTTTTTTCTTTCCTTTTCCATTCTCCTTCCTTCCCCCCCACCCCCACCCCCCCAAACTTCTATCCTCTCACCCTCCCTCCCCAGTGCCACCCCTTCCCCGGCCTTCCAAATAGAAAAATTCAGAGCCTCCGATGACTAAAGTACAATAAATAATCAGTAAACACAAAAACATACTTTATTTGTTTTGTTGTTTTGTTTTTTTTTTTTTTCCTTTATACAAAATAAAGAAACTAGAAGCAAAAACTATAATACATCCTTAAATTGGCGGAGCCTCCGGGAAACGTTGGGGTGGGACTCGGCGTCGAGGCTCGGGTTGGATTTCTGCTGTTGTGGTGGTTGGGTTGGTTTTGTTGTTTATTGGGTTTTTTTGTTGTTTATGGGGGTTTTTTTGTTAGTTTTTTTTCCTGTTTCTGCCTCTTTCTGGTGTCTTTTCCGCCGCGTGGGACCCCAATCTCAGCTGGTTACTGGGGCAGCCCTGGGCCCAGTTCCCCCCCCCCCCCCCCCCAACACTGCCCATCACCAAAAAACGGCTCCGAACCCACCTTCTCCTTGGGGATAAAAGGGGAACAACAAAACCAAGGGTGTGGGGGGTTATTCCTGCTATTCCCCATTCCCCCTGTGATGTGGTAGGGGCTAATTAAAAAGGATGCTAATTAGCAGGGGGGAGCCCTGCCCCAGCCCTCCCCCAGCTGTCGCCGGGGGGGGGGGGGGGGGGGGGTGGTGGAGTGGGACCTGTGTCCAGGCGAGTTCAGCTTTGGTCCGAGAGGCGGTGGTCCCGACGCCGGCGGGGGGGGTTCTTCGGGGCTGGGCACCATTCATTGCCCAATGCCCCCCACCCCAGTGCTGGGGGGTGGTGGGGGGGAAAGGTGCCGGGAGGGGGAGGTAGCGGGGTGGCCCCAAGGTCCCGGGCGGCGGGGAGGGGGGGGGAGGTTCTGCAGTGATGGGGAGGGATGCAGGGATGCGTTTTGGCATCGGAGCAGGGGGTTTTTATCCGGCGATGGTGATGCCCTGGTCCGGGGGGCAGCGGGGATGGGGCGGGGAGGGGGAAAGGGGGACACGCGTGTGCTGGGGGACCGTGGGGGTGTTTTCCCCCCTCCATAGGCGCACGCGTGCCCGCGCCAGGCCTACCACACCGCCGCCTCGCTGAGCTCCGGGTTGGGGTGCGAGAGACCCCCGCTGTAGCCGCTATTGCTGGACATGGAGAAAGGGGGGCTGGGCCCCCCGCTGAAGACCTCCCCGGGGATGGGGTGCAGCGAACCGGTCATCCCCGGCTCGGGGCTGGGGGTGTCGGGATGCGAGATCATATCCGTGTACCTTTGGTTTTCTGAGGAGTGGTGTCCGCTTAAAGGGGGCTCCAAGGGTCCCAGGGGTGTGGAGCCGGGTCCTGAGTTCTGAAGGTAGCTGGAGTCGGCCGGGGACTGGGCTTGGGAGGGCGGCCCGTGGGGGAAAAAGTCATAGTTGCCTCCCGGTCCGTAGTAGTCACCTTGGTAATCTGTGGGAGGAGGGAGAAAAGGATGGAGATGGTTCCCCCAGAACCAAAAATCTTCCAAAAATCCCACCGTTCCCCATACCCAGCCTCATCCTCCCCCTTGGGCACAAGTAGGACGTGGACCAGTGTGGCCACCCGCTCCAAAATTCTCTGCCGCCTCCAAATTTGCGCCGGATGCAAATTTGAGCCCAGAAAGGGAAATAAGCCCATCCTAAGGGCTGCAGCGCTCGTCGCCCCCTCCCTGCCTGGCCTGGAGGGAGGGGGGGGATGTAGGAGGGTACGGAGCCTGGGGCTGGGGTGGGGAGGGTGGCCCAATTTAATACTTAGTTAATGGGGAAAAAAAATTAAATATATATATATGTAAAGGGAATGGGGAAAAGGATGTATAAAGGGAATGCAGAAAAGTGTGTATAAAGGGAATAGGGAAAAGATACACGTAAAGGGAATAGGGAAAAAATCCATGTAAAGGGAAAGGGGAAAAGATATATACAAAGGGAAAGGGAAAAGGGGAAAAAGATATATATATATATATATATAAAAGGGAAAATATATATCAAAGGAATAAGGGAAAATATATACAAAGGGAATGGGGAAAAAAATACATATACATGGCATGGGGGAAAATGTATCTATAATGGGGAGAAAAAAAAAAATATATAAAATGGGAAAAAAATATATATAATGGGGAAATTATATGTATGTTTAGCAGCCTGGAAGGGATCTAGAAACTAAGTGCAGGGCAGCAAGGGGTGCCTGGAAAGCCCCTCGTCAGGGGGGAGGCTTTGAAAACGCAGTTTAGGGGGGGGGAGAGGGGAGGCGCCGGGGCCGCCCCGCTGCGCCCATCCCGTCCCGTCGGGGCGGCGCGGGGGGGTGGGGGAGCCGGGCGGCGCTGACCTTCCATATGCTGCGGGCCCGGGAGGTAATTGGAACAAACGCGGCCTGAAAGGGGGACAAAAGCCCCGCAGCTGGGGCTTTGTCCGCGGGAAGAGGGGCCGCCGCCGCCCCGCCACGGCCCCGGCGGGGGCGAAGTGTGCGGGGCCGGGGGGGGGGGGGGGGTCGGGGGAGCGTGGAGGGGAGGTGTATGTGGAGGAGTCGGGGTGTGCGTGGAGGGGGGTGCGTGTGTATGGAGGGGTGTGTGGGTGGGTGTAGGTGTCTGGGTGTGCGTGGAGGGGGGTGTGGGGGTGTCTGGGGGTGCGTGGAGGGGTACGTGTGTGCGTGGAGGGCCGTCTGGGTGTGCGTAGGTGTCTGGGTGTGCGTGGAGGGAGGTGTGTGTATGGGGAGGTGTCTGGGTGTGCGTGGAGGGGTGTGCAGGGGTGTGTGGGGGTGTCTGGGTGTGGAGGGGTGTGTATATATATGTGGAGGTGTCTGGGTGTGCGTGGAGGGGTGTGCAGGGGTGTGTGTGGGGGTGTCTGGGTGTGGAGGGGTGTGTATGTGTATGTGGAGGTGTCTGGGTGTGCATGGAGGGGTGTCTGGGTGTGGGGGGGTGTGTATGTGTATGGGGAGGTGTCTGGGTGTGCGTGGAGGGGTGTGCGTGGAGGGGTGTGCATGTGCGTGGAGGGGTGTCTGGGTGTGCGTGGAGGGTGTCTGGGTGTGGAGGGGTGTGTATATATATGTGGAGGTGTCTGGGTGTGCATGGAGGGGTGTGCAGGGGTGTGGGGGGGTGTCTGGGTGTGGGGGGGTGTGTATGTGGAGGTGTCTGGGTGTGCATGGAGGGGTGTGCAGGGGTGTGGGGGGGTGTCTGGGTGTGGAGGGGTGTGTATGTGTATGGGGAGGTGTCTGGGTGTGCGTGGGAGGTGTGTGTGTATGGGGAGGTGTCTGGGTGTGTGTGGAGGGGTGTATGGGTGTGCGTGGAGGGGTGTGCAGGGGTGTGTATGTGGAGGTGTCTGGGTGTGCATGGAGGGGTGTGCAGGGGTGTGTGGGGGGGTGTCTGGGTGTGGAGGGGTGTGTGTGTATGGGGAGGTGTCTGGGTGTGCGTGGAGGGGTGTGCGTGTGCATGAAGGGGTGTGCAGGGGTGTGTGTGGGGTGTCTGGGTGTGCATGGAGGGGTCTGGGTGTGGAGGGGGGTGTACGTGGAAGTGTGTGGGTGTGCATGGGGGGGGTGGGTGTGTGGGGAAAGGGGTGTGCACGGAGGGGTGCGTGTGGAGGGGTCTGGATGTGCACGGAGGGGTCTGTGTGTGTATGTGGAGGGGTCTGGGTGTGCGTGGAGGGGAGGGTGTGTGTGCATGGAGGGTTATGTGCGTATGTGGAGGTGTCTGGAGGGGTGTGTGTGGAGGGGTGTGCGTGTGCATGCAGGGGCGTGCGTGGAGGTGCGTGTGCACGTGGCGGGGGGGTGTGTGTGGGGGGGTGTGTGTGTATGGGGAAATGGGTGTGCATGGAGGGGTGTCTGGGTGCGCGTGGAGGAGTGTGTGTGCGCATGGAGGGATCTGTGTGTGCGTGTGGAGGGGTCTGGATGTGCATGGAGGGATCTGTGTGTGTATGTGGAGGGGTCTGGGTGTGCGTGGAGCAGGGTGGGTGCGTGTGGAGGTGTCTGGAGGTGTGTGCGTGGAAGGGCCTGGGTGTATGTGGAGCGGTGTGCGTATGCGTGGAGGTGTATGCCTGTGCATGCAGGGGTGTGCGTGGAGGGGTGTGCGTGTACGTGGAGGTGAGCACACGTGGGGATGCGCATCCCTGCGCCGGTACGTGCGTTGCGCAGCCGTGGGTGTGCGCAGCCATGGGTGTGCATGCACAGACACCTTGCCGTGCATGGGGCGGCCGCGGGCACATCCCCCTCGCCGTCCCCTCAAGGGATGGAAAAACCCGTGGAGAAGCGGGACAGGGAAGGAACAAAGACAAAGGGGCAGAAGGAAGGATGGAGCCAGGTGGGGGGGGGAGTCGGATGGGGCAGGGCCCCCCGCGGACGGTCCCTCACCTCCGTAGTACGTGTAGGGCGTCGAGCCGAGCATCTCGGACTCGTCGAGGCGGCCGCCGAGGGGCCGCATCCTGCGGGGGCTGCGGAAGAAGGCGTGCCGGCGGGCCCCCAGCGCGCTCAGCTGCTTCATCCGCCGCTCCTTGGACCGACGGTTCTGGAACCAGACCTGCGGCCAAGCCGGCGTCACCACCCGCCGGGGGACACCAGGGACCCCCCTGCGTCAGGACAGCCCCCCTTTCCCACAAAGTATGGCCGGGGGTGGCTGGGGAAAGGGATGGGAATCTTGCGCTTGCCTGGGAGGGGATGGGTTTCCCATCTCTGGGTGATTTTTAATGAGACATCCCCCATCCTGCTGCCAATTGCCTCAAAAGGGGCATGAGGGGATGGGGGGACACACACCAAATAATAAGGTTTATTAAAATCCTGGCCCCCTCGCTGCATGCCCCCATGCGCATCCTCATCCCGTCTGTCCCTACAAGGGGGAGGGCAGCCAGAAAATACAGGAGGGAGAATTTTTCCCTTCTACGGGGGAAAAAAGGGAGAGGAAAAAAGGGAAGGAAAAGGGGGGGAGGAAGTCCGGATCGTGGCAGAAGCAGGCGGAAAGCGGGGAGATGAGCACCTGCCGCGGCGAGCAGGGAGGCGGAAGAAAAACCGGCGGGTGAGGATGGAGATAAAAGGGACGGGGAAGACGCGGCCGCCTTGTTACGGGGCATCGCCGCATCCGAACAGCACGGCCTCAGCCCCCGCACGCCTTTCCCCCCGCCTGGTGGAAATAATCCTGGTTTGGATTATTGCCCCATTTCCGTGCACCCTCCCCCCGCCCCCCGCCGTGTCCCCAGGGATGGGGCAGCTCGGGGGAAGGAGCACATCGCACTCCGGGGACTTCTCCTGCTCCCCTCTGCTGGGAGCCGGGATTCTCGCAGCTCCGCTGCTGGCAAAGCCGGAGAGTCCTCCCCTATTAATGCCTCTATTAAAGCCCATTAATCCCTACATTTCCGCAGGGATTTTCTTCACGGGGGCAGTGTGGTAAGAAAGTGCCGGGCTGCCCGCAGAGCGCAATGGCTTCTCCTTGCTTTCACGAGGCCGGAGCATCCATCTCCCCGGCACGCCGGGGGATCCCGCTCGGCCCCGGGGGGAGCCGAGGCAGCGGGGGAGCCCGGATAACCCATGTTTCGGGGCTGCTTTTAATCTCTTCCCATGGGGCCAGTGTATTAAAATGCGGGGTGGGGGACCCCCGCTGGCCCACGGGAGCGTGGGGTGGGTGCAGGGCTGGGGTGACGCTGGCAGGGGATGTGTGGCGTTTGCCTGTCCCCCTTTCCCCAGCTCTGTGTCCCAACGCCTTCCCAGCACCTGGGGGAGACCGTCACGGCCTTGAGCTCTCCGGGCTCCCACCAGCACCCCTTTTCCATCCTGCCTTTCCCTGTCTGTGCTCTCCCAGAGGAAACCGCCCCCTGAAGCTCTGATGTCACAGGAACCTCGGTCTGCGGCGGGAATGACGTCACTGGCCAGCCCGGTGACATCACGCTGTCGGGAGGGCACAGGGGAGTGTGGGGGGGGGACACGCCGAGGCGGCAGGTTGGGGCCACCCTACCTGTATGACTCTCATGTTGAGGCCGGTCTCCTGGGCCAGCTGCTCTCGGATGTGGCGGGTGGGTTTGGGGGTGGCGGCGAAGGCAGCTTTGAGGGTCTCCAGCTGCTTGGCTTTAATGGTGGTGCGGGGCCCCCTCCGCTTGGTGCCCGAGTTCTGCTCCTCGTTCTCGTTGTTGGTGGTCTCCTTGTCCGAGGAGGTCGAGTTGTCCGTCTCCTTGGTGTCGTCCTGCATGGGGTCCTGGAGATCCGGGGACAAACTCCTGTCTGTACATGAGGACACTGTAAAGGAGACCCAGAGAGGAAAGGGGGGGGGGGGGATATGACTTAGGGGAGAGATCAACCCCCCTCTCCTCTGCCCTCCCTGGCCCAGCTGCTTTCCAGAAGAGGGGCTGGGGGGTGCTGGAGAGCAGCAGGGGGTGCAGATGGCCTCTGCTCCCCCCCCCCCGCTACCCCTAAAGCATCGTCCCCCCAACATCACGCAGAGCTCCAGGCAAGCACCACCCGATGCTGCTTGCACACCATGTTGTGCTGGGCCGGGGTGGGGGGGGAGCTGGGGAGGGGGCAAACCCCCAGGCCCACCGCAGCCCCCGGAGTTCCCCCTCTCCCCCGCCTTCCACAACTTTCACACCGGGAAGCGGGATGCGCCGCTGGGAAAAACGCAACCAGTCCCTGTCGGTGTTTGGGGGGTGTCTCCAGTCACTGCCTTGAGCCTGGCTCACGCCCCGCCCCAGCCACCCCCGTCCCCCGGGGACCCTGATGCCAGCACCCACACCCCCCCGCCCAAGGCCAAGCTCTACTCGCCTCGCTCACAGCAGCGGCCCCACTGACTGGCGTGGCAGGATCCGGCCCCGGGTGCTGGACGGAGAGAGAGCCCACGGAAGGGGGTGAGCACAGGCGCCCGGCATGGCTGGGACAGCAGGAGTGGGCCTGATCCTGCTGTCCTGACGCAGAGACAGCTTCCAAGGAAGTCAAATGGGAGCTTTGCCTCTGGGTGAAAGGAGGCGAAGGATCAGGCCCGCGGCGCGGGGGGGACGGGGCACACACGCAGGGGCGTGGGGAGGAGGTGGGGGGCCGGGGTTGGGGGGGGTCCCGGCTCCCCACCGGGGGCAGGAGGGGTGGGAGCGATGCCGCGGGGCTGCACCTCGGCCACCGCTTGTCCCACGCGTGTCCTGCGTGGTGGTGGTGGGGGGTCACAAAAGCTTCCATCCAGTGGCTTTCACCTCCCTCCCCCCGCAGATTACCGGGGGGGGGGTGGGGGTCTGGCTGGCTGCGGGGTGCAGCCCCTCACCCCGCAAAGCGAAATCTTTGGGGGGGGGGGGACCGGTGGGGGGGAGGACAGGGGACGGGCAGCATGGCGGCGGCTGCGGGGCCGCGTCCCCCGGGCGATGCGGTGGGCCGAGCCGCTCGTACCTGAGTTGAGGCTGCTTTCCTTCAGGGTGGGAGAGTTCAAATAATCCTCTTTGCAAACAAATTTGTTTTCGTCTATGATATAGAGTTCCTCGCCCGTGGAGAGCTGCTTGTTGCAGACCATGCAGGTGAAACAGTTCAGGTGAAAGACTTTATTCCGGGCTTTCCGGACGAGGTCGCTGGGGGAGATGCCTTGGGAGCAGCCGGCGCATTTGGTACCAAACCTCCTGGAAAAAGGGAAGAAAAGGGAGAGCTGGAAGCGCTGGGACCGATGGGCTGCGGCGGGGGGAGCCGTTTATAGCGATTCCCCCCTCCTCTCCCCCAAAATCCCACCGTCTTCCAGCATCTCTTTGCTGGGGGAACAAGCGATTCGCACCCTTCGGGGCGAGGGGGAGGAGAGCCTTCATCCCCGCGCAGCCCCGCTCGCAAGGCGCGGGGTGGGCTGCGGGGACAGCTCAGGTATGGGGGGGGGGTCCCCACCCGGGGGGGGCAGACACACATGAGCATCCTCGCCCGGATTTGGCCCCAGAAGGGCCGGAGGGGAGGGGAGGGCGGCGGGGGTTCCCCTCCGCGCTCCGCGGGGGGGGATTTCGTTTCAACCGGTGCCTCCCGGGCAGGGAATGGGGCGAGGGGGGCGGGGGAGGGAGGGGTGGGGGGGGCTCGGATCCATCCGGCGCCGGCCTAAAAATCCGGGGGAGAAAACGGGCAAATTGCGGCCAGAGAGATGGAAAAAAAGGGAGCGGCGGGTGCGGGGGGAACCGCGCACCCAGAACAAAACCGGGCGTCGGAGGAGGGAGCTCCGCTCCCCGAAGCATCCCGGGGTCCCCAGCCCGGCGCCGGCACCGTCCCGCTTTCCCGGGAAGAGGGGGATTTTTCCCGGTTGGAAGCGGTTTGGAAATCTCCGATTTTCCTTCCCTTCGCTGGAGGCAGAGCGGGTTTTTTTGTACCTCAGGAGATGCCTTTTTGAAATTATTTTTTTTCCAGGGAATCCGAACTGGCCGGAAACGGTCTCCCGAAGAAAAACAAAACAAAACAAAACCAAATCCTAAATCAAAAATTTTTTTTAAAAAAAGGAAAAATTAAAAAAAAAAAAAGGTGAGAAGAAAAAGAAAAGGACAAAACCCCAGAGACAAAACAAACAAACCCCCACCCCACAAAAAAATACCCCCCATCCTCGGGAGCGGGGGCTGCCGCTGCCGGGCCCCGGGGGGGCTGCCAGGCCCCGGGGTGCCCACGCAGGGTCCCCCCCTTTTTTCCCCTCCGGCCGTGGCACAACTTCTGCCTCCCCGTGACGTTGATGTAGTGAGGGCATTAGGAGTCATAAGTCATCGACTCCCCCCCCCCACCTTTTCCCATCCCGGCCCCTAATTTCCTCATCGGCACCTTATCGCAGTCATTAGGGGCGTTTAAGGAGCTCGGGGGGCCGCCGGCGCGGGGTGGGGTGGTGGGGGGCGAGGTTTTGGCCACCGTCTTCACCAGGGCCTGTGGTCCCGGGAGAGGGTCGAGGAGCGCCAGGCCGAATCCCCGGGGGAGGGCGGAGGTGGGGGGGACACAAGCGGCTGTCGCCGCGACGCCCACCCGGGCCTGCCGCGACGGGGCGGGCGGCGACACCGGCGGAGCGGGGCCCGGTGCTGGTGGATGCAAGGTCACGGGGAGACCGGCGGGTGTGTGGGGGGGCACAGCCTCGCCACCCCCACCCCCGGGCTGCAACAGCGGCCGTAGAGCAGCCGCCGGCCCCCCACCCCCGGGGCTCCCCCGATTCGGGGGGGCTGCTTCCCCGCCGGAGCGGTGGGGCGGGCTCGGTGCGGATCCCGGGCAGAGAGCGACGGGGGCGGGAAGCGGGGAGCCCCCGCAGAAGCTCCGGGGGAGACCGGAGCGGGAGGCGGGCGCGGTGTGAACCTCCGCACCCTCTCGTCCCCGTTCGTTGGGTGGCTGGGTGTGGGGGGGTGTGTGTGTGCTGGGGGCGGGGGGTTTCTCACCTGAAAAAGTCATTTTTGCAGTAGAGTTTTCCTTCCCTGGAGAAGCATTTCTCGGTCAGGTTGCACTTGCACTCGCAGCACTGGACGCATTTGATGTGCCATGCCCTGTCCAAGACGTTGAGCAGGAACCGGTCCAAAATCGGCCTCTCGCAGCCCGCACAATGCACCATCATAACCTCCGCCGGGGGATGGAGACGCGCAAACGAGAAGTCAGCCCCGCGCCGGCTCAAAAACGCAGGGAAAAAAAATAAAAAATAATAATAACAAAATAAATTTTAAAATTTATTATAAAAAAAAAAAAAGAAAGAAGAAGGAATAACGAAAAATTCAAGGGAAGGGAGCGGAGCGGCTGTCAAGTTCTTCCCCCTTTTCTCTCCGGAGTCTCGGCGGCGGGAGGGGAAAAAAACCCGATGCTCCCCCTCCTCCGGCAAAAAAAAAAAAAAAAAAAAAAAAAAAAAAAAAAAAAATTATTAAAAAAAAAATCCAAACCGCCCCCGAGAAATAACAATAATAATGATAATAATTAAAAAAAACCCCAATCCCCCCTCGGTCCCTCCGGAGCTCCCCGGCAGCCGTCGGAGCGGCGGCCGCGCTGCTGGCGGGCTCTGCGGCAGCGGGCGCGGCGGGAGGGGTGCATGAACCCCCCCCCTGCAGCCGGCAGCCCCGGTGCCTCGCTGTGCTCCGCCGCCGCCGCGCCGCCACTCTCATGCTGTCCCCATCGCCAGCTTTGTCCCCCGCCTTAGTAATTCGCGCATCCTTATTCAGATTTAGTGACGTGGGGGCCCGCGTCGCCTCGGCCGCGGCCAATGGGAGGGCGGTAACCATGGCAACCTCTTAATTTATAGCATATCTAAATTGGCTCCAGCCTTGTGCTTGGCACAGAGGGAAAAAAACAACGCGCCTCTATTGTTGAGGGTGGCTTGTACCTGTGCCGCCAAGTGAGTATGCACCTGGCTGGGGGGTCGGGGGGGTCGGGGGGGGCACGCTGCGAAAAAACCCTGATTTCCCCCCAATTCTCCTTTTATTTGTATTGATTTCTTTCCAAAGGGATGCTCGGGGAGGGTTTTAGGGGGGTCCCGAGTTGGGCCGGGGGTGAGCATCACCTGTTTTTGGGGTTGGTTGATATTTTTTATTTTTTTTGCGCAAGGCGGGGGAGGGGGGAGATGCTTTTTGTCTGGAAGAGCAACAAGCGGGAAAAAGCGGGGGGGGAGGATTTTAGAAGGGGGGTGGGGGGGCGGACGGGGGAGGAGGGCGCGGGGAGGGCCGGCTCCTCCGCGCAGCGTGGCGGGATGAAAAGTTCCGTGCTGCGCGGAGGTATGTGGGCCCCCCCGCCACCCCCCTCCCCGGCCTTTGTCCCACGGGCCTGTCGCTTGCCCGCCCCTTCCCCGTTCCGCAGAACTCGCTGGCAACCCCCGGGGGGGGGATAGGAGGGGGGGGGGCAGCGGGCGCTACCCCCTCGGACACTGTTTTTTTCCTCTTTAATTCCAGGTGCGGCGGAGCTGTAAATCGCCGGCTGCCGTGCGGGAGGGGACGGAGTGCAGGATTGGACCCGGCGCTTGGGGGTTATGGGGCGGGGGGGGCGACACACATTGTGTGGGGGCGTTATTCTGTCTGGGGCCGAGGGGCCGCTGCCCCAGCCCGGAGCCCCCCACCGGAGCGGCGTGGTCGGTGCGGCGCGGCTCCGCCGCTTCCCCGGGGTTCGGGGAGAGGACGGGGGCGGCCCTGGGGTCCGGCCGTGCGGGGAGGAAGAGGAAGGCGGCAGGGCAGGTGAAGACCGGCCCTCCCCTCCCTTTCCCCGCCCGTTTCTCCAGCCAAAATATCTACATTTATAATTTTATTTTAATTTTTCCTTTTTTTTTTTTTTTCTTCGGGGGTAGAATGCTCGACCAAAGCCCGCTCCGGCCCGGCAGTCGCGGAGCATCCCGCCGCCGGCTCTGCACCGGGGCTCGGAAACGCTCCGGTAGCAGCAAAAAAAACCCAACCAAAACCCCAAAACCAACCCCGCCGCGGCAAAGGGGCATCGGAGGGGAAGTGGAGGCGGTTTTGTGTGTGCCCTTGGCTTTGTGGAAAGAGAGAGAATCGAAATAAGAAAATACGGAGAGAGGAGAGCACAGGAGAAGAGAGAGAAAGAAAAGGAAATAAAGCGAGAAAGACAAGAGACGGAAAGAGAGAAAGCGTCTGAGAAAAAAAGAAACAGAAGGGAAAAGAAAAAGAGAGAGAAAAAGGAAAAGAGTGAGGAAAAATAAATTAACGGAGACAATAAAAAAAAAAAAACACAAAACGAAGAAAAGGAGAGACAGAAGGAAAACCGAAAGAAAAACGAATAAAAAATAAGAGAAGGAAAAAGAAGGAAGGAAAGACGGAATAAATGAACGAAGGAAAAAATAAATAAAAATAAAGAAGGCAAGAAAGGAGCCGGGGGGGGAAAAGGAAGGAAAAGAAGGGAAGAGTAAAAATGAGCGAAGGAAAGAAATAATAAGAAAGAAACAACGGCGAGGACGGAAAAGAAAGAAAACGAAAAAGAAAGCCTGAAAGAAAAGCGCCAGAGCGTGCGAGAAAGAGGAGGGAAAAGAAAAGGAAACAAAGAGACAAGGAAAGGAGAAAGGGAAGAGAGAAGGAAAGAAATAAAAAAGGCAATAAATTAAAAAGGGCAGAAACGGGCAAGAAAGGCGAAGGAAGAAAGAGGAAAAGGGACCGCACCGCTGGCCGATCGCGGCCGCGCTCCCGCCGCCGCTCTGCCCAAGTTTGTCGGGGGCTCCGGGGGCTTTTCCCAGGAATTTCGGAGCCGCGGAGCGGTGCGGAGCCGGCCCCCGGGGTGCCGCTGCTCGGTGAAAAGAGGGGGGCGGGAAAATTCGGGGAAGGGTCCGAGGGAATCACGGCAGAGGGGACAAGGCTGGAGGGTCCCGGCGGTGGCCAGTCTCCCGGCCCCGCGGGGGTCTCCCACGCCGCGTAACGAGGAGACCCCCGCCGGGGCGTAAATCCGTAAATAACGATGTATTTCGGGAGGTACGCGTATAGAGATATATACGTGCGCGTATTTTCTACGCGTGTGCGTAGATAGAAATCTGTAATGCACATCGCGACACGCACCCCCCTGTCCGTGTGTCCCCGTGGGGCTGTGCTGGGGGGGGGGCGGGTGGGACGACGGCCAGCCTGTGCCACGGTCCCAGGCAGTAACGGGCCTCCTCTGGATAATCCTATGGATAACGGGGTTCCTATGGATAATCCGCAAGCGGCACCCACGCACTCCTCTCCCACGGCCATGCACACCCCCCACGGCGCCCGGTGCTCCCCCAACCTGCGCCCCCCATACCGGGACCGTTCTCCCGCCGCGATGCCGCCGGGCCCGCTGGGGACAGCGTGGGGGGGGGGGTCCCCGGCTGCCGATACCGGCAGCCGGGGACCCCCCCCCACGCTGTCCCCAGCGGGCCCGGCGGCGGGGAAGAGATGCCGGGGGGTTCCCGCTCTCCCCTGCCGGCCTCAGCTCCCTTTTTCGTTTGAAATTAAAGGAATAAAGAAAGCCAAGGGGAAGGAAAGGGGGGGGGGGGGGGGGGGAGAAAACCCACTTACCCCCTTCCCCCCCCGCCCCCGAGCCCACCCCATCAGCCACATTCCCTTATGGTAACAGATGGTAATTCAAGGCTCCATAATATCCGCCTATATGTAACTAATACACCTATTGTGTTTTAACAGGGTAACGCACGGAGAAGCAGCGTCGCTTATACAAGGTGTTGCTGGAATTTACTATATGTGCGTGTGTATATATATATATAAAAAAAACCACAATAACAACAAAAAAAAATCCCCTTTCAAGAATAAAGTGTATCAACTTACAACACAACAGACGGCAGAGGGATAAGTGAAACAGACAAAAGACAAACAAGATAATAATCTGTTTCCAATCAGTTAAGCCCTGTAGAATTTGTAATACGCGGTTTGCATATTCCCCCTGTGTTTTGTAATTAATTATCTATCTGTTAGGATGCTCCGCCGACGACTTTGTTGATATTTCCAACTATTTTTAGTTGTAGGCTGCGGTCACGCCGGGAAGCAGGAGAGCGGAGGAGCGCGGAGGAGCGCGGCCGGGCTCCGCGGTTCTCCCGGCCGGGCGATGCCGAGCCCGGGCGCGGTGGGAGGCGGCGGTTCCGCACCTCTCCGCGTTCCTCCGCGGGGCTGCTGCCGGCGGGAGCGCGTTTTTGGGGGCAGGCGAGGTTTTTCCTCGCCGCGTCCCCCCCGCGCTTTCCCCTTGGTAAGAGGGGGACGGTGCGGGTTTTAACATTAAACAAACCCAGCAAGCATCTCCTCGCCGGGCCATAGGCGTTTCTGAGTGACTGCGTTACAAATTGTAAATTTAAATAGCTCACAGGATTCATTACCCCCCGCGTCTGATTTCACCCAGCCGTGAAAAATTGTCCTGGTGTACCACTGAGAAAGGGTTTGCTGCAAAGAGCCACAGTCTAATCACCAGCTTTCTCTCTTCAACAAAAGTGTAATTATTTTGTTTTGGGTGTAAATATAACCCACCATACAAAAAAAAAAAAAAAAAAAGGAAAAAAAAAAAAGATAAACCTCCAGCAGCGTCTGAATGCATTACAGGGCCGTTTAAAAAGATCCGTCCTAAATTAATACCAAGGTTAAAAGGGGAAGGCAGCTGGGACATGGAAATTTCCGTATTATACGGGGCGGGGAGGGGGGGGCTGAGGTGCGTGTGAGTGTGTCTGCGAGTGTGCGTGTTCACACCGCCGGCAAACAATGCGCGCAGCCCCCACGGTGCCACCCAGACCCCCCGCTCCTTCTCTTTCCTCCCCAAAAAGGGGGCTCCGAGGAAGGGCCGGCGTCCTGGTGTTTTCCCTCCCGCTCCGGTGCTGGGGAAAGGGAATGCCCCATCCCGACCCGGCTCTTTCCTCCCCACGGGTGTTTCTGTAAACGGCGGGGGGGCGTTGAAGAAGAAAACAAACAAACAAAAATCCCCCAACCCAAATGCAAACGAAGAACTGGGGGATTTTTATTATTTTTTTGTGTGTTTATCCCCTTTTTGTTATTTTTAACGAATTCATTGTTTCCTTCTCTCCGAGCTCCAGCCCGGGGTTTCGGAGGAAGAAACGGCACGTAACGAAAGGCGCTGCCGGCGCCGGCGGCAGGATGAAGCCCCGGGAGAGGCGGAACGGCGGCGGGACCGGGCTCGGTGGAGGCGCTTTAAAGGAAAAAACAAACAAATAAAAAAAACCCCACACAAACACAAAAAAAAAAAAGAGAGAAAAAAAATCCCAAACCAAAATGAAAACACAAAAAAGAAATCAGGCGAGGAGCAGCGGGGCGGGTGCCGATCGGTGGCCGCAAGAGCTCCGGTGGCCCGTCGCTGCGAGCCCGGGAGCGGAGAGCAGCCCTGCCGGGAGCACCGACTCCCCCTCGGCCCCCGGACCGCGGCCCGGAGCCCCGGCGCTCCCCCCTCCCGGTTTTGGGAACAAGCGGCGCCGACCGAGGTGCCGCTTTTCCCATCTTCCCCGCTCCCTTTCCCCGGCCGTGATTTCCCAGCCCCGCTCCCCCCACCCTCCCCACAGAGGTTTTAATCCGTTCCTATTTTTATTTTTATTTTTTCTTTTTGAATTTTTACGCCATCGGTAATTGGCGATGCTTTAATTGCGCGCCCCCCCGCCCAGCCCAGCCCCTCCTAACTCCGGCACCATCCCGAGGCCCCGTTCCCATCGCCCCGACGGTTCCCCGGGGCTGAGCCGCCCCCGGTTCTCCCTGCCCGGGCTGGGGCCCCCGTTTTGCTGGTTGCCGGCCCGGAGCCTCCCGTGGCTGCCCGTCCCCACGTGCCGAATCGCGGGTGGGCAAAGCCTTGGGCTTGCGAGCAGCGTGTGCGGCAAATAAACGAACAGGCGACAGCCAAACCCAGAGCTTCGGAAACTTATTGACTTGGCGAGGTGGGAGAGGGGGGGGCATGCAGCGAAGAACTCCCTCCAAAATTTCCTCGGGTGATCCCCGGCCCGTTACAACCTCCCGTCGATGCGACCGCCCCCCCACCCCCCCCCCCCCGGTGGGGCTGCTCGGGCCGTTCCCACCCGCTCCCCCCCCCGCCTTCCCGCTAATGAGCGTGTGTGTTGACACGGCGAGGCGATGCCCCCATTTGCCTTTGTTTGGGAGGTGTGAAAGAGGGAATCTGCATGAGAAAAGCCGGCGGCGACCGCGGAGCTCCGCATAGCAGCGGCGGGACGGAGCGAGCCGGTGCGTGGGGAGTCCGCCTTGGCGGGGCAAGAGCCCCGGGGGGGCGGGGGGCGGACGGGGGGGACACGGGGATGGGGGGGGCAGGGCTGAAGGTGGGGGTTATGGTGCTGTTTGCAAAGGCAGAGAGGGGAAGGGAGCTCGCCCCGGTGCTCCCGTCGGGGCTCAGGGCTGAGCGGGGCGTTGGCAGGGCTTTAATCCCCCCACCCCGCCCGGGCACCCCCCCGCAGATGGGAACCCCAAAGCTGGACGTGTCCCTTCTGGGCTGTGTGTCCTCCCCCCCACCCCCGGCTCTTTCCCCCTCCCTTGGATTTTCTTGGGAAATAGGGACGGGGGGGCACACAGCCCGCACCTGCGGGCGGGATGAGGGGCCGGGTTACAGCGCTCCCACTTCCTAACGGGCACCGTGGGGCGACTCGCGGCGGGGGGGGCGGAACAAGGGGGTGGGCTGAGAGCGCCCTAAAGCCACGCGTGTCGGGAAGCCAGGGGGGACAGTAAGGGCGGCGGGGGGCAGCTCCGGCGGGGAGGGTGGTCTGCCGGGACTGGGGTCGCGGGAAGCGGAGCAGGGCCGCTGCTCTGACCCTCCCACGTCCCGGGTGGGCGTCGATCCCCGACACGGGACGGGCCCGACACGGGCAAGGCTGAACCCGGGGATGGAGGAACCCTGCCGGGATGCCGGCCCCGACCCGCACCGGGGCCCGTCGGACTCCCCCGAGCCCTGCCCGGCCCTGGCATCGCGGTGTCCCCCCACCCCGTGTCCCCCCCCGTGTCCCCTCCTCCGTGTCCCTCGTGTCCCGCCCGCCGTGTCGCGCCCCGCCGGCGGCGCGGAGCTCTCCAGGGTGCTGAACCTCCCGGCCCGCTCCCCCGCCTCGCCCGGCGGGTACCGGGGCACCGTGCACGGCTGCCCCCCCCCGCCCTTCCCCTCCGCCTTTATTTCGTTCATTCTCGCTCCCTCACTCTTTCCCCTCTCTGTTTACCACCCTTTTTTTTTTCTTTCCCGTTTTTCTCCCTTTTTTCCTTCTGTTTTTCTCCTTTTCTTGTTATTTTTTTTATCTGCTTTTCCCTTTTTCTCTCCCACCCGTTTTTTCTCCTTTTATTTTTCTCTCTAGATCTATTTCTTTTCTTTCTTTTCTTTCTTTTCTTTCATTTCTTTCTTCTTCTTTTCCTTCTTTTCCGCCTTTCTCTTTTTTCCTTCTTTTCTTTCCTTTTCTCTCTTTTCCTTCTTTTCTCTCTTTTCCTTCTTTTCCTCCTTTCATTTCCTTTATTTTTCTTCTCCCCTTGCTCTATTTTTCGTTTCCCCCTCTCATTCCACACACATTCATTACCGATCTCTCCGTCTCTCTGCTTTTTCTCTCTCCCTTCCCGCTTCTCTCCCTCTTCCCACAGAAAGCCGCGTTTGCCAGAAAGACTGGAAATTTTGCAAACACGACGATATAATTAGCAGACACTCATCGGAGTCCACCCCCTTAGTGCTGGGCAAACATTAACTACTTAATTCCGACGGGACACCGCCAGCTCCAGGTACCGTCCCCGCTGCGGGGTAGGGACCGGCGGGATCTCAGAGCGATTTTTTTTTTTATTCTTACAGCGGCTGCGATAAAAACCGAGACCCGAAGTGCCGGTGCCCGCCCGCCCCGAGAGCTGGCAGCGCGGGGGGACCCAGGCGGCCGAGAAAAAGAAGCGGCGACCCCCGAGTGTCACGGAGAGGCGACGCTCGGACACGTCCCACCTCCCGTCTTGCACAAACGGTTCTGCCCTTGCACACACACACACATCGCATCTCCCCGCCAACCTCCTCCCCGGGACTGCCTGTGTGGAGTATGGGACAGGGGGTCTCCTGGCTTTTCTCAGCCCCGACACCCCGGTGAAGGGCCCGGGGTCTGCCCCTGCCCGCCTGCACGGCTCTTTGTCTGCCTCGTCCTCTCCTGCACAGCCCCCCCCGCCTTTCCCTGCATACATCATCCAACCTGCACATTCCCTCCCCTTCCTTCACGTGTGTCCACGTATGTGCACATACTCTGCTCACACACGCGCTTCCCTGCGCACACCCAGACCCTCTTCCCCTACACCTCCATGGCTCAGAAACACACCCCTTCAGCATGTTACATGCACACACCAGCCAGACTTAACACAAAATCAGCCCTCACATGCACACGTTCCCCCCTGCAACACCCATCTCGGTGGTCCTGCCTTCTCTGACGCCCCCAGGCTCCGTGGGAGCTGACAGATCCCTCAGCCCCATCTTTTCATACCAGGAGATGAGGTTTTTCTCTCTGTGTAGGCCAGAGGAGACACCCCTTCCTGGCGTTGCCTTGGGTCCAGGAGCGGAGCTGAGTGTTTGGCCTAGAACTCTCCAATCCCCATTTCGCAACCTGGGTGAGAAGCCAGGGGCAGAAGCGCCTCACACTGGGCAGGGATCTGAAAACACCTCCATCGCCTGAGGGAAGGGGGAGACTGCACATGGGACCTCTCTAACCTCATCAGCTGCCTAACAGCTAACTAATCAGTGCAGTTCTGGTGAGTGTGCTTGGACTGTCACTGTCACCTGGGCACATGGCCACATTGTTTTCTTTCTCCTGCCTTCCCCTCTCCTCCATCTCCACTTCCTTCTGTTGACAAGTCCCCACCAGGGATACACAACCTGCCTCTTAACCATGACAAGGACCAGGAAAGCAGCTGCACCCGCTCTGGTCAAGGGGGTCTCGCATCGGTATCTTGAGCTTCCCAAGGTGCCCAAGAGCCAGGAGAGAAGACCTGGCAGCAGGGTACCATGCGGGGCCATGAGGTGAGGTGGGGGGATTTAAAGGGGAGCAGAGTCCCCATGGGCTTGGGAAGCTGTTGGCTTCTTTTCATTTTTCTTTAAACGCTTCTGATCCATTTTTTTTTTTTTTTTTGGTGCAGGGCAAAAACCAGCAAGGGGGAACATAGGTTTAGCTTTTCCATTGGAAGCGACCGCTCACAGCTGGAGGTGGGGATGGACAAGGGCCGGCCTTGGAAGGGGTCCTTAGCCAGCGTGGGGCAGAGGTGCTCCCAAGGAGATTTCCATCCACCCCTCCTTCGGCAGGTGAGTCCCCAGGCAGGGGGAGGCACCCTGTGCGCAGGGACAGCCTTAACCCTTGCAGTGCCTGGGTGGTGACAAAGCCCCCTTTTCCCCAGCACTGGGGCTGCCTCGTCAGATTAGCTAGGGGAATAACGAGCGTTCGAACAAGCGAGGACTTGCTGGGCGCTGTGCTGCTTTATTGTGTTACTGCAGACAAACGATGTTTTGGGCAACTTCCCATGTGGGCTCATGTAGCTCGACAAGCGAATTTGGGCAGGGAACAGAGATGAGGCTCATGCAGCCTTGATTATTATGGAAAGACGAGGTATCTCCATGTGTATATATAAATGTGAAGGTGCCGCACGTGTACGCACATATATCCACAGCCTCACAAACTCCACAGGGGTGCAAACCCTCCCCTGGCACCCCCACACCCGGCTCACGCAGCCCAGGGTGCTTCTGTCCACTCGCACACCCACGCACGCTCACACGCGCGGGTGCGGGGCAAAGGGGGGCTGGAGGTGTCAGCCTGTTCGTTCCTCCCGTGCCCCCCGCCCCCCACAATCCCAACCCAGGGCAGTAAGTAAAGAGGCCATTTTCTCTTTGCAGAATCTGAACCTGATTCTGCACTTGAAAGCCAGGGGTGGGGACTAAAGCCGGCAGAGGCAGGCTCAGGTCCTTGGCTCGCAAACGCTTTGTGCAACTTCTCTGGACTTCGGCAGGGACTGCGTGTACGGAGCCGAGAGCAGCCCCTGGCCCCGGCTCTTAATTTCTTTGCACTGGTGCATGAGAGGAGATTAACAGAGAGAGCAGAAGGCTGCACCTCTGAACTCTCGGGCACTCGTCACACAGCATCTCCCTTTGTCTTCCCTCGCATCCACATCTCTAACCCTGTGGAAACCAGGCTTTGCCTGGCTGCGAACTGTGGACACCAGTCCTGCAGTGGGCCTCGTACAATTTCTTTCTTTTTTGGTTTTTTTTTTTTTTTTTTTTCTTCCCCCCCGGCCCCCCTCCAGAAACATAAGGGATAAACACAATAATTTCAAAGAAGCGAAAGCTTCCCGCTGGAGAAGCCAACAGGGACCTGCCGCGAAGTCCTGGTACGGTGTGTCACTGACACTGATTCAATCTGACACCTGGGTGTCTCCAAAGCCGTCACATTGTGTGCCGCAAATGTATATTAACATTAGTATGCATTGGCACAATATGGATCCATTATTCCAAATGCTTATGAGAACTAGGTGCTGCATAGGAGCAGCTGCTGCTTTTTAAGCCTCAGAGCATCAATAGATTCATAGATTTTCGGGCCAGAAGGGACCCCGACGATCGTGTAGCCTGACCTCCCACGGAGCGCGAGCCCTAGAGAACTCGCCCGGTAATTTCTGCATCCTGCCCCACGACTTGTGGTTAAGCAGCAGCTTCCCCTGCCCACGGCAGCCGGCTCCTAAGCGATGGAGAAGTTGCCGTCTCCCTCCATAAATTTGTTCCCTTGTTTTATCACTCTCCTCGTTAATCATAAAAGGGCATCTCTGCCTTCTGAGGCTCAGCCTCTGTAGATCCAGCTTCCCACCACTCGCTCCTCTTGGGTCTTCTGCCTTCTCCCACTTCTCCTGGACCGGAAAAACGCTTTTGCCCTTTTTTTGTCAAAGTGATGATTACACAGGAGAAAAGAAAAAAAAAAATTCAGTGTTCTGGAATGTCACCTGAAAAAGGATTGGCACTTCCTATGGCTGGAAATGGTATCTGGCAAATGTGCAGGTTTGGGGTTATTCCCTGGCTGTAACCGTACAACAAACCTTTAGTCTTTGTTTAAAAACAAAATCTGTATAAACGCATTTTGCAGGGAAGGAGTGACGCTGTAGAAGGGCTTTGGTTTGTATCACTTCTCTTGCTCCCAGAAAATGAAAGAAAAAAAAGAGAATTAAAATCCACTAAATCAATGAAATAAAAAGAGCTGAAAGTCCTATATCATGGTCGCAGAAATTCTTCAAATAAACACCTCCTGGGTGAAGGCTGAAGGTGCGTAATTATCATTCAAACCACCTCTGATCCCCAAATCACTGACAAAAACTCACTGATAAATGACCCGGGATCAGATGCAGAGTTTGGCTTCCCACAGGGGCTTGTCCCTTCGGTGTGCTCCCCCCCACCCCCACCGTTTCCCCTTCATTTTGGGGACAGAAACTCCTTTTCCCGTTGCCCTCCCATCCCGACACGGGCAAACCAGTGGCTACGAGCCACCAGCCCCCGCTGGAACACACCGGCTCCCCAGCCTGACTGGGAATTATCCGACGTGAGCGTGCGGCCAACCTCACGCTCAACTTTTTAAAGCAGAAACTAGTTGGAAAGGGGCTGTTTCCCAGCAACGTCACCCTGCGCGTACTGCTGAGCACGTCGGAAAGGAAAGATTAGCAAATGGAATGGTTTGCAAGGCATTATCCAACAGGAAAAAGGCATAATTTGATTATTTTTGTCCCTCATAAGCAGCGCTATGAGCCAAAGTCACCCGATAGCCATGGGAGAAGAGACAACTTCACCGCTGAGGCTTCAGAGATCCAGAGAGTGGAGGGATGTGGAGGACACGGAGCCTGCAGGGATGGGACGATTTTCACGTGGGTGTACGGGACTGGGGGGGGCGGCGCAGGGACAGGGAGAGGGAGCAGGGGTGGGGAGCCGAGTTGTGGCCTGGTGGCTCCAAGCCAAGGGACCTCTCCCGTGCCCTCCTTTGGGGTAACTCCCAGTCCCTCCCCACGCAGGGCTGCTGCAAGATGGAGAGACGCTCTTCTGCATTCCCAGGGGAATGGCTTGGCTCACCCCAGGAGTTTTCTGTCCCCTTTCTGAAATTATGTGATACCTTTGGTAGCATTTCCTACATGACACAGCTAGTAGGAGAACAACATGAAACTAAAACCCCTTTCACAACCTCAGGTGGAGGTGGTAGAAGCGAGATTTAAGACAAACTCCACTTCTTGCTGTGAGTTGTCTGTGGAACTCCTCGCTGCAGCAGCTTAATGGCTTAAGAGGAAACTGGACTGGAGAGAAATTCCTTGAAGGATGTTAAGAACGTTGAACCCACAGCTGGGTCTGGCGGTCCCCAGGAGCAGCCCAGGGAACTGTTATATGTGCTTGCCCCGCTCTGCTGCTCTTCCCCAGACGATGGGTCCTGGTCCCTCTTGGGAACAGCACTCTGAGCGAGGTCCTTTCCTTGGTCGGGTTATGGCCACTCCTCTCTTCTTATAAGATGTTTGTTTTTCTCCAGCTCAGTATTTTCTCAAGATCTGAGAAAGTAAGGAACAATTGCGTTCCTGGAAAGGATGTCTCCAGCACGCCTCCTCCTATCCCACCTTGCATGAATAGCTTCTTTCTTGGCTGCTAAGCTGAATCCTGGTTTGCCTTTTCTGTTCCACTGCTCGGCTAATGTCACGGCAGACATATCCCTCACCTCTCATAATCTCCGACAATGATGAGAGGAAATGAAAAAAGATTATTTAGTATCATTTTTTTCCTTCTACTAGACGTTTCATGTAGGAAACACTTTCAAAGAAGAGGGATGAATCACACAACCACAGAAATTAGAGATGGAAAAGACCTTTTAGGTCAGCCAGTCCATTTCCCTGTGAATGCAGAAAAGCTCCTGAGTACGGTTAGATTTTTCAAGGACTTTGTCCAGTCTAAACCAACTTTAGCAAGAAAACTTCAACTTAAGTCCATTCCAAGACAGCTGTAGCTGGAAGAGGGGTGATTTTCAGCTGAGTGTCATTTGAATGCTCCTAAACTTTCTTCCAAGGGAGGCGTGGACCTCTGTTGGGGTTTCCTGAGGAGGTGTTGCAGAGCTGAGTGTGTGGAGCAGCCTGGTGGTCCTTGATAGCTCAGCTGGCTGGGCAACCAGCCCCTTCTCTCCCCACCGACAGCAAAGCCATGTGTGATTCCACGGGACAGATCCCAGGGGGTGAGACCGTGGGGCTATGGCAGTGTTGCTATGGGGTGGTGGACAGCAGATCTGCTGTGGGTTGGAAGCCAAGGGCCCAAGCTGGATGTCCACGGGGCCACCTTGGGCACTTCTTGACAGCTCCGTTCCTCAGTTTCCCTTTGCCTTTTTGGCTGGCCGGGCTCTCAGCTCCTGCGGGCTCTGTGTGTCGGGCCGGCACAATTCATGCTATGAATGCCAAATAAACCATTCCCACCCCAGGCTCTGAATTCAGTATCCTAGGCCATCTTCCCAGCCGTGGAAAACCTTCCCAGGGGTCAAGCTACAATTAACTAACAATGCAGCTGGAAGAAGAAGGGAAAAAAAAAAAAAAGAAGAAAGAAAAAGATATGCTCAGACATTTCATCTCTAAGTGGAGTCACTTTACACACAGCCTCGGGGCTGCGGCGCTCTCGGCCCAGCTCCCTGTGCTTCTGAACCCCCACGGATGTGAGAGCGATGGGGGGACATCTGTATCCAAATACAGGCAAAAGAGCTACCTGGGTCCTACAGAAAACTCCCCGCTTCCCTCTTCCCAGGGAAGGAAGGGAGGAACAGAAAAAGTAGGGATGGGAAAGGGAGTTAAACTCATAACGTCGTTAGCATTCAAAGAAAACCCTGATCCGGGGATTTGCTGTTTAATACAGACTTTTGGCTGTGTGAACTTTCCCCCAGTGACTCTGCAAATCGCTATACTTTTTTTGGGGTCATTTTCAAAAGACATCATGTCTCTGAGCATGGGATGCAGGCGAGAAGGGCCTTTCTAATTAACCCAGGAGAGAGAGAGCATCCCTCTTGCCTGCTCTGACCCTGCGCTGTTAGGGATGGAGCAGGATTGCCAGAGCTCACCTAGAAACGGTGCTTTAATCCCCCCTCCCCAAAATCCCCGACCCCTGATCCGCACGGAGACAACCATTTTAAAGAGACAGTGTCGCCATGTGCCACCTCCTTCTCATAAGTGGTCACCTGCCAGCTTCAACTGGAGGCGTAATTACCATCCTCGAGGCCTGATCCATCTTATTCCCCTTGAAGTCGATGAGGAAACCTCCCAGACTCTGCTGGAAGCAGTATTAAGATCTTCTCCCCCCTCCCTGCCCCTCGCCCCCCCAGTCTCTTTTCCCAGGATTTATCTCCTTGCGGGGATGGAGGATCCACCCAGCGTTGAGGCTCTGGCCGGGGATGGAAGGGTCTGGAGGGAGGCATTGCCTTGGGGAGCCGGTGAGAGGGAGAGAGAAAGAAGAGCAAACAGAGGTCCATTAATCCGCAGTTAGTCTGCCTTTTTTGTTAGGAAGATGAACTTGATGAGTTAATTAAGCCACAGCCTGTAAAACCAGTTTATTTGCATAGCAAACTCCTGGGCCAGTGTGCTGTGAGCGGGCATAGACGTGCAGACAATTCCGGGGAAATTACAGCCTCATTAATATGCTAATCTGGTTGCAGGCCTGGAACGAGTTTTGGGTTTGCGGTGCTTGGGGGGGGGGGTCGAGGGGGGGGGGTTGCTTAGCAACCCTTTCCTCCAGGTAACCCTTCTCTTGCTTGCCCTTGATATCCCCCAAGGATTGCCAGGGAAGGGGGGGGGGGGGGGGGGGGGCTCTGCTGTCACGCAAGAGTGAGCAAAGTGAAAGGCAAACACGGGGGGCAGGAGGCGGGGGGAGCATTGCTGCCCTCGCACAGCACCCAGGCGCGCACCCCCAGACAGCGGCGGCCAGTTCCACGCACCACCATCCTCCCCCCCCCTCCAAATCGGGGTACGGAGGCGATGGATGCAGATGCGCAGCCGTCGGCAGCGCGCGTTGCGTGCAACATGCACAGGGGTGGGCAGCTGGGGCGAGGAGCGCTGGCAGCCCCTGGGCACCCCATCTCCTGGCCGCCAGTGCTCCCCAGTGCTCCCCAGCTGGGCTTTGGCACGGGCTGCTCCCTGCTGAGGGTCCCAGAGACCCACAGCGGTCACCCTTGGCCCCCGATACCCAGCCCTGGGCACGCAGCTCCCCGCCGAGCACCCCTCTCCATCGAGCAGCGCTTCTCCACTGCCCTTCCCCTGGCCCCTGCCAGGCCCGCGGTTGCCCCTTTACTGCCCCTGTCTCCCTGACTCTCTTCTCAGAGTGGCTCAAGCCCAGCACTCCCCGACTATCCCAGCTTCCTGCGGCACTGGTTGGGATGGGAGCATCAGGCATCTGCCGGGGGGGAATGAAGCATCTCTGCCTCCACCAGCCCCTGCAGCTCCTGGACCACCCTGTCGGGGACAGGAAGGGCGCTCTGTCCCTGCTCCAGGTTTGTTGCACAGTCAAGACCTTCCTCCTTCACCTTAACCTCCAGTGACACGTCGTGACAGCAGAGTCTGCCTCCTTCACCCGTCCCATCACTGGCTACCGGGGGAAGGGACGTGCCCTGGGTGTCCCGATGTCCCACAGCGCTGACGTCCACCGGCCTTGGACCACAGAGAAGAGCAGCAGTACAGCTTCTGCCGTGATATTAGGGATTTCCCAGCAAGGGGTCATGCTTACCAGAAGGTGCAGTCACAGGGAAGCGACTGCACTACTCAAGCCAACAAGACAAAATGCCCACCATCACGGTCTAATAGGTCAAATCTGGGCAAGCCCTGCATCTTCCATCCCAGAGGGTTATACTGGTGTTCACCCCAAGCTCTTTTCTCCCAGCAAGCGCTACTACCTGCCAGGGCTTCGTGATGGGAATTCTCATGGTGTGGTGTCTGCTCTCCTAGCACAGGGTTCAAATTCTTTCTCTCCTGACGTGGTCCTTGTTCAGGGTCTGGATTCCTGTCTTCTTGTGGAAGGGGAGGCTGGGTTAGAAGGTTTTCCACATGCCTTCTAGACTGCTTCCCTGCAAGTCCACACAGCTGTGGGGCGAGCTGTGGCTCTCTTGTGGAGCCTGACTGAAGGCCAAAGCTGGGTGACTTTCTCCCCAAGCTCTGTTCTCCATGTTGTGGTGCTTTTGTAAACCAGAGGTGATGTGCAGACTTCTGCCAGCTCCAGCAAGGTTTTTGACCTGGTTCTCCCAGTAGCCAGGCCCTTGCCATGCTCAGCGTCTGCAGATGTTGTCCTCATGGTGTTGTGCGGGTGCAACCTGACAAACAGATATCAAAAGTCCTTCAAGTAGACCCAGCACCTGCAAAACAAGGCCAGGCCTGGAGCCTCAGGGCTGATGAGGACATCTAGGTCAGATCCAGCCAGCGCCTCTGCCTCTAGACCATTCCCTCAGCGAGAGGAGAGTCAACTGGAGGTTAAAACTCTGGAGATGCATGCTCAGCTCCCGTGCTCCACCTGTGAGCTTCTCAATCCAGATGAATCATGACATAGTTGCAGTGGGAATTAGATGCCCAAACAGCTTTGAGGCTGGGGGCCCTTTGCTCCCCAAACCTGGTTCTTGTTCAGTGGAGACTGAGAGCTTGTGCTGGGCTGGAGGAAGCTCTCCTCTCTCCATAGCTTTGCCCCGTGATGCTTGGAAACACCCACCTCCACTCATTCATCAGCCCAAACGTTCTTATTTGAAGTGTGAACAAGTATGCCGGGCAACAAGTTTTTCCATCAGACATTTCCCTGCCAAAAAGCACCTATGACTTCTCTGGAGGAGGCTGATTCCCTGGATCGCTGCTGGTGACATCGATATGTGGAAGGGAGCTGCTGCCTTCCTACCCGGGGAGTCCTTGTCTCCAGGGCTATCCATCCGTTAACCTTCATGAGCTCAAATATTTATTATTCATATTACCCTGAAATGTGCTAAAAAGATGAAAAAAGGAATTAATGTGCCAGATCTTGCATCCACCTTTTAGCTTATTACAGTGCTAAAGCAGTATTAACATTTACAGTATATGAGCTCTGCTTTGCTTGCGCCTGAGGCCAGGGGGTTTAAGCCAGTGCCGAAGTTAATAGCAAGCGCTGGTTAGAAAAAGCCCATTATGTCATAAAGTTGGAATTTCACTTGGGCAGTGGCCACTGGCTCTTTCCAATCGGGATGCAATGCCATCCTCTCAATCCCTTTCTGCTCGGTCGCCTGCTCCAGCTCGCTCTCCCTCTCACATTCAAACAAAAACAGAATGGGGGGAAATGGTGTTTTTCTTCTCAGTGCTGGTGAATCGAAGAGCATCACGTTTGCCAGAAAATAATTGGTTCAGACTCTGGCCAAGAAGCTTCGTCCCCTCCCGGAACGATGCTAGGAGGTGCCATGCGGTCGGAGGTGTTCCTGGGCCCCGTTCCATCTGTCATGCTGGAGACACCGGCCTCCTGGACTTCTCCTCCTTTACAGCTTGAACGTATTGATTCATCCAACATACACGTGTTCTGCTTAAGGTTGACTTTATGAGCATCTTCTCTCCCCCACTAGGAAGGATCCGCCTGTAAAAGTGTGCGAGGAGTCCTGCGGTGCGGCGACTGTGGTGTGCTGCCAGGCCAGGGGATGCCAGAAGGAAACTCTGCAAGCCATCTACATGCCTGTGGCTTTCTCCTCGCAGCTCTGCTTCGAGGAGGCACTGTGCTCTCCTTGAAACCTGACAGCCCCATCGCTAGGCAGGGTTTGTTGGGGTGCCTGTTGGGGAGCATTGTGTTACACGGCGGTGGTGATCGGGCAGATGTGTCCCTACCTGGTGGATACCTCTCTGCCCTCTCCCCATACACCTTGTAACCCTGGAGAACCCCGGACATCACAACTGGTTCATGCCCTCCACAAAGAGAGGTACCTTGGCCAGTCCTGGGGCTACTGAAACTCCCTCGGCTCTGCCACCACCAGGAGCTGCCGTGGACAAACTGTCCGGGCTTCGATCTATCCAAAAGGGTCAATGCCCACCTGAGATCCACTACCTTTATTCATACCAAATAACACCTCTTAATTTCACTAGGATGCTGGGCAAACACCCGGCACAAGGAGTAAGAACACTTCTGCTTTGGTGCACCCATACCATTGAGACAAGGCTCTCAGCCCTGAAGGCAATGGGTGTCAGCGCCCTGTGGGCACTAATAGGCCTTAACGGCCCTGATCAGCCTCACATGGGGCCTCCACCCACACCCTCTGCCCATGGGTAGGAGGTCTATTTAAGCTCGGGTCTGGCTCTTTGTTCTCTTCTTAAGCTTCGCTGTAGGTGTACCTATGGCCTTGTCTGTGCCTGGCTATTCACCCTCTTGATGTGGACCCGGTCAAGTTGCTGACTTCCTAACTTGGACCTGCCTTGTCACCATGGACCTGTCAGGTGATCACTGGACCTGACTTTGACTTGTGCTTCCAGCTTGACATCAAACCTGCCTCATTACCATGGACTTGCTGCAGACATGGGCTCCTGGCTGAGCCCAGCTGCCATCCCCCGGCTCACCTTGCTTGGAGAGGGTGGGATGGGACTTGCTGTGCCCCGGTAATGGGACGTCCTCAGCTCAGACACCACGGAGCCTTTACCAGGAAGAGCCTGTTGCTGACATTAACGTAAGTTTGGTGCAATTGACTTTGTCTTTGGTGTATTTGGGGCTCAACTGATTTTCTGCTAAGAACAAGGAATCTTAAGATTATTCCTGTCTTTGTAATTCAGTGCTCCTCTTGTGTTCCCATGTACGGAGTAGCTGTTAAAGTGATCCCATTGAGGAAGAGTTTGCATAGATGAGAGGGTTTCACCCTTTAGGAAGCCAAATATTACTTCTAGCTCTCCTCATCCTCGTTGCATGTGACTCAGCAGTCACAAGCTGGGTGTACTGAGTGTCTGGTGGGATGAGTGACAAATTCACAGCACCATGTACTGAAGAACTAGATTTCTGGAGGGTTTGCTATCAGCTTCTTATAGTAGACAGCTGGTTTTGAACGTGAGCAGGTGTGGGAAGGCAGTGGGGTGGTGCTTAGAGAGCCTGGTGGCACTGGGAGAGCCATGTCAGCACAGTGGGGCTCATGCTAGCCTGAGCACCCCCTACATCTCCTCCTAACCTGGTGCCTGTTTGTGTTCTGCGTTCCACCAGAGAGTTCCACCTCTGGTGATGACAAATGCTTTGGAGTAGTCTCTAGTGCTGGTATTTAGTAGAGGACCTTGGTGATCGCTGGAGACCCGAGGTGTGTTGAGGAAGCCCCTGTGCATTGTGCTAGTGCCGTGCTGAACCCGTTCAGTGGGGTCCAGAAATTGCACAGAGTGCTCGGATCTGGGGAGCAATGTTCCTTTTCCAAATGAAGAAATCAGGTCTTGGCTTTTGGGTTTTTTCCCCCCTCTCTCTGTTTTCGAGCAGAGCCACACACACTATCAAAACAGAGCCGAGTCCTATTTGAAATTCAGAGGGCACCATCAGCCCATGTCATTGGCAGGGAATAAATAAATACCTCAGGAGTGATGTGCTGCTGGGCTCGTTCAAGGTCACATCTGTAAACATGTGATGGAGGCAGGAAGCAAATCCAAACTGGATCCAATCTCAACCCTTGCTTTCCTGGAGGACAAAAGTCCCCCCCTTGCTTTAGGGGTACTCAGCAAATGTGGGTCAAAGCCTGGGGAGACGGCAGTGCTGGGTGCTCTCTGCTCATGTCCTTGGTGGGTGACTGAATGGGGCTGTCTGGGGGTGTGTGGAAAGTGCCACCATGTCACCAGGCAGAATTGTTGGGCTTCTGGGGGGTCTGATGATGTAGCATGGCGTAGGAGATCCAGCAAGTGAGATTTTTCTGTAAGGGTGCTGGATCCTGCTCTGGAGGCTGCCTCAGCACCCTTGGTACCCAGCGGGTTTCAACACGACTGGAGAATTTTGGTTTATCTGTGTTTGGGGACAAAACTTCCCTGGGGAAGGAGCTCCATTTCTGGCACAGCAGGTAAACCCCAGGCAGTTCTGTGGATGCGTCCAACCACTTGGCCGTGCACAACCCGCCCCTTCTGGGCACTTTGCCTCCTCCCAGGACAGTCCCCTCCTCCTCTTGGGGTGCTAGTCCCTGCACTCCCTTTCTCCATCCCCTGTGCTTAACGTAGGGGAGAAGGAACCAAAGAGGGAGAAGCCAACAAAAAGCCCACCCTGGCTCTGGCAAGAGCCCCTTCCTCCCGTGCCAAGGCTCAGACCCCAAGTCCAAGGCTGCTCAGCTCTATGTCTCAGCAGCGCTCCTCACCCTTTGACGAATCCTGGCATTTGCAAAGTTATTATACCTCATTATGAATTGGATTTTAATCTACTGTAAATAGTCCTACCATTATAGTGTCATAAGAAGCAATTAGCCCCCCTGCTTGCTTCTATGCATGAGGGGAAAGCTTTAATATCACGGAACTGTGAGGGCTTGATGGGGCTTCAGCCTCCATACATACATGCAGGCAGAGGCTTTGCTCTCCTGGCATTAACCTGTTCGGTGCATGCTGAAGATGTCCCCTCCGTGTCCTTAGGAGGTCTCCAAAGTGATCCTCTCCTGGGTTGATTTCTGCCTCTGGTTGGGAGTGCTCTGCAGCGCAGCTGGAAATCGTCTTCCAGAGGATGGATGTGGCTCAAGCAGATGATAAATCGTGGCTTCCTCGCCTTGCCCTTAACCCAGTCGCAAAGGGGATTATCATCTGCAGGGGTGAGAGGCGTCCGGAGTCCGGTCCCTGCCTTGCCTCGGGGTGATTATTTCCAATCTTGGTGAAGCTTTCCCCCTTTGCCTCGTGGAGGAAATTCATTATCTGGAGCTGGCGTGCTCGCACGGTTATAAACGAATCCTACCTTCTCCACGCCTCTGTCACCTGGAGCTGGGCCGGGGGAGCTGGCGGGGGCCCGGGCACTCAGACGTCAGGGCTGTCCCCACTGGGCAATGTTTCATGATTAATAACAACCCCAGGTTAATGGGGTTTTAATGTTCCTCCAGCAGCGGGGAGAGGGGATGATATCCTCATCTCCAAGCCGGTGTGGTGCAGAGCAGAGGCTTTGAGCTTCGTTTTAGGAGGGATCGAGGTGTCTTTGTGCTTGGTGCTCGTCCTTGTGTCCGTGGACAACCATGGCGTGCGTGGGTTTGAACAACACAGGCGGAGCTGGATGTGCTCTGGGGCTGGAAACTGTGCTTGAGCGTTCATGGCACGGTGCGTGAGAGACACAAGCATTGAATACTGGCCCCAGTGACGTTGTGGGGATCCCAGCACGTGCTGGGGGATTGCACAGGGCAGGAGGTGGGAGCATGGCACAGGTCCTGTATCAGGCTGCTCAGCCCAAGGAGCAGCAAGATCCATCCTTATGCCATTTCCAGCAAAGAGGGGGCTCCCTGCACTGGGGGTTTAGCAAGGAAAAGGCTTTTCTTTCCTCTCCCCGAGGATGGGAAGGGACCCAGCTGGCATGTGGAGGGGCAGCGGGGCTGGGCAAAGGGGCCTCTGGTCCATCCCTCCTTGCCCCTGAGGTCCTGCTCACAGACCGTGCCTGCGAGCAGTCCTGCAGAAACCCGCTTGCGGGGCACGGGCCCAGCAAAATCCCCCCCCATGCACACTCCCCATCCTTCCTCTGCCAGGTGAAAGAAAAGCTGGCTGCCTGTTAATTACGTGAACCTTCTCATGGGCAATTGAGCTGGCCGTGTGTGTGTGAGTGTATTCATGCTGTCTGCAAGTTCTTGCCCGATTCCTGCTCACGGGTGACTGAAACGAAGCCAAATCTTGCAACAAAGCAGGGCACCGCTGGCTGTGTCCAGCTGCATCCAGGCCCTGTCCGCCCAGCATCTCTTTCTCCCAGGGCAGAAACAGTGGCCACCTCCATCCCAAACTCAGTTTCCGAGTCCTGTGATGGCTTGTCCCCATGGCCAAGATGTTACAGAGCCCCAAAGGGGTGGGCATCCCTCTGCCTGTTATGTCTCCTCCCTCCGCTTTCCCAGGGAAGGTCCTTCAGGCTGAGCTTGGGCAGAGGAACGCGGTCTTTCCCTGGAGCATGGGCCAGGTGAGGATGTGGCCCCTTCCCCTTGCTGGAGGTGGAGGAGACGGGTGTTTTGGGAGATGATGGGGTTATAACGTCAAGGGGGCTGGGGAAGTGTGTGCGCTTGGTGTGGGGATCAGTGCTGCTGCTCCAAGTGTCCTGGGTCTACAAGTGGAGCCCAGCAGTGAGCCACCATGCTGGCTGGGGACCCTCCTCTGGCTGCAATGCCATGGCCAGCCTGGGACTGAGTCCCCGTCACTGCCTCTGCCCTGTGTGCACAGAGGAGGTGCTGGTAGCCCAAGGAAGATGCTGGTCCCTGGCTCTGCGTGGTGCACATCTGAGATGCGCCCCAAGGACCCTTCCCTCCCACTGGAGTTTGCTGGGGCTGGGGGTTTTGTCCGTCAAAGCCCTCCTGTATGCTTCCATAGGGTATAGATAAAAGTGCTGGCCACCTCTGTGCATCTGTCCCGACACAATTTTGGCCCATTCCAACCAGCCCCTTCCCAGTCAGTGTCTGGGAACGGATGAGAGTCTGGGCACAGGACATACGAGGGGACATGCCATAGACCTCCACGGCTCTGCAGCTCTTCTCCTTCCTGCCAGATTGACTCCAACCTCTTCAACACTGAGTTTCCAGATCTTAATTTCCAGAGCTCATTGCTATTCATCAGAGCATCAGAATATTTTAATCCTTGGGGAGGGAGGGGGCTGGAGAACAGCGTGTCCCCCCCCTTTCCCCGGCCACCTTCCCTTGCTTATCTGCCGAAACCAGGGCCAACCCGTTCCCGGCCTCAGTGGATGAGACAAATCGGTGAAGAAGCTTAAAGCAAGACCAGCATCTCCCACCTTGTGCTTGGAGGGGGCTGGGGAAGAAGAAGAAGAAGAAGAGGAGGAGGGGGTGAGGGAAGCAGCTTGTAATTACAGAGTAAGAGGCAGCGATAAAATGATAATGGAAGAGTTCTGACCCGGTCGAGCCAGTTCTGCAAAGCTGTGAAATAAATTTAGCAAAAGAGCGAGGGCACGGGGGCTCCCAGGCTAGGTTACAGCTGAAATGCTGGTTTCACAAACAAGACATAAATTGGATTGCAAACATCTAATTAACCTTTTTGCCTATTTTTTTTTTTTGTTGGGAAAGGTGACAGATTCCAGCCAAAGCCAGTGCCGTGGCTTGGGCTCCCCTTGCAGGAGAGGATCTGGAGGAGAGGGGAGGAAAGCGATTCGGTGCTTTCACCTGCTGGCTCTCTCCTTGCTGTCCAGATATCAAGAAGAGGAGAATTTCAAGCTCTTCTGGCCCCTCTGCCTTGCGGTGGAAGCTGTACGTGATGTCCGTGATGCCCTCGCTGTGGGAGAAGGTGCCGGTGGGGTTTCTCCCCATGTTTCTTTGTTTTTCGTCTCACTTGGCAAGTTCTCTTCCAGGGGGATGGGGATCTCCTGTGGCCTCCCCAGCCAGGCTGACCCCATTGGGCTACTGCATTGCCCCGTGCTGGGGCCACAGACTCTTCTGGCTTTGACTCAACCTCTTTGGAGACCAGGGTAAGAGCAGGAAAACAACCCTCTGATCCCTTCCCTGGGCTCCAAGGGTTGCTGTTTATCTTGCTGGAGGGCAACTGTTCCACATGGATTTCAGAAGCGGCGTAGCTCTGTGACCCCCCCCGCCCGCCTCCTTCCCCATCCCCTCACCGCCTCCTGCCTCCCCCTCACCCCAACCTCTTCTCTTTTTCACCCCACCTTCCCCCAGGGGCATCCAGCCAGTGCAAATGGTCCCTTGGCAGCAATGATGAAGATGGATGTCTGATTGATTCTCTCTCCTCTGTGCAGCCCCCTCTCCAACCCCCCCTTTCCCTCTTCCCCCCCCCCCCCCCCCCGCCTCTTTCCATGCCCTTCTGGCAGAAAATTAAAAGGCTATTTGTTAAAGGGTGAAAGCCCTCAGGTGCAGCCCCCGGCTGGACAATTTGTCTCCATGAAAAGGATGCTATTATGAGAGCGGCTGGATCCAGGAGGAGGGGGAGAATTTGCCAGGAAGAGAAGGGAGAGGTGGGGAGGGGGGAAGGAGGCATCTCCCGGGGACAATGAGGTTGGGCTGGGGGGGACGGGAGATTGTTGGGGCTTGCCGGCTGGGCTGCTGTTCAACGGGGAGCGCGGAGGGGAGGGAGAGCCATGTGCTGGAGGGAGGGAAGCCAATCCTCTTGTTATGAGGCCTGCTGCAGAGCAGAAGTGCCGTCCTGCCAAATCCTCTCCGGTGGCTCTGCAAGTCACCCGCTTCAAAGGGAACAGACGCTCGGGCCGGCCGGGTGCCCTGCTGAGCAGTGGTGCCCCGACAGCCCACCTGCCCTCGGGCAGGGGGACAGACCCCCACCGCTGCCTGATGCCCCTGGTTGATGCTGGGCTGCTCTCGGGCAGGCCTGTGTGGCCCCAGGGCTGGCCATCCTCTCCTCTGCTCCAGGGAGGAGGAGGAGGAAGAAGAAGAAATGCACTGGGGTGGCTCTTCGTGTCTATTGAATCCATCAGCCAAGTGTCTGCCTGCACAGACACCCCATGGTACCCTTCCCTGCCTGCCATCCCTCCATCCATCCCTGTCTGTATCTGTTTGCCGTTCCCCCACCCAGCTCTTCATCCTTCTATTTATCATCTCTCTGTCATCGTTTGTCCACCCACTCATCCGCTTGTCTCTCTGATTTTAGGGTTTCATACAAACACCAAACTGTGGGGTCCCTGAGGATCTGCAGTGCTGAACTGGTGGAAGGTCCCCAAAGGAGTTTGTGGAGCCTCCAGCCCTTTCCCTCTCCAAAATACTGCGAAAATTCTTCAAGAATTAGGATCAGTCAATAAAAAGCCACTGCCATGAGGGAACTACTGCAGGAGCCAGCTCTTATCCAGGTTTGAGGTTGGCTCTGAACTGGAAGAGGCTGAACATCACTGAGCTCCCCTGGGAGGGACCGGGCAGGACTGAGACCTTTCTTTCACCACCGATCCCTTGTAGCAGCTAACACCTTGGTGCAGCTCCTCGAGGTGACAGCAGTGGAAATGTGCCTGGGCAGAGGGTCCTGCAGAAGCGGGGGAGATGTGTTGGTTGTGCTGCTGTGCCCAGCAGGATCTGGCCATGCCAAGGGTAAGGCTGGCTGCACGTGTTTTGTTTCCAGGAAGGTTCTCCCCTTTGCTCTTCTATTCTGTTGCCCACGTGAAAGAGGAGAAATGAGGAAGCAAATAGTCACTTCACCTGGCAGCAAGCAGAAAGACCTCATGAAGGGCAAGAAACAGTTGAGTCGGGGATAAAAGTGGCTCTGCTGGAGCAACGTTTCCATGTGGGATGCTGCTTTCCAAGGGCTGGATGGGAAGTTGATGTTTCAGCTGGTGAGACGACGACCCTCCACCACATCGTGAGGTTGGTCTGGAAACAAGCAGCAGGCTTTGGTGGGTTTAGCCCCACTGCACACGAGGTGGCACCCTGAAGGGAAAATCTGGGGAGGGTGAGTGGGTGGGAGAGGTCTGAGCCCTGCGGTTGGCAAGTGCCGTGCTGGGCAGAAGGGGTTGCCCAGAGAAGCTGTGGCTGCCCCATCCCTGGAGGGTTCAAGGCCAGGTTGGATGGGGCTTGGAGCAACCTGGGCTGGTGGGAGGTGTCCCTGCCCAGGGCAGGGGGGGTTGGAACTAGGTGATCTTTATGGTCCCTTCCAACCCAAACCATTCTACGTAAAAATAAGAGTGCAAACAGTTAATAATAAAAGCAGCTTCCCCAGACTATGATTGCCCTTGACAAGGCTCTGGGATCTTTTGCCCAACATCTTCTAGAAACTCTTTTCTTGTAAGGAGGGAGGGAAAAAAAGGCAGCTGGTGACTTGTGAAAGAGTAGATGTGTCCGGGCGCTCAGTTTTCCCTCTCACTCCTTGCTTCCCCAGCTCCCCAAATAAGACTCCAGCCCAGGGTGGGTGAGTGCCTGTAGGAAGGCACTGTGCCCACTTCGGGCATCCCACCTCCGTCTCTCCATGTTGGCAAAGTAGGATTACACTAAGTGACGGCTCATGCTCGGACTTGCTTGACCCTAAGGAGCAGCCAGGGCTTCGAAAGCAGCTCTGAATTATTTGCATTATTCCCATTGGAGCTAGCCCTGACTTAGAAATCCCCATTTTTTTTTTTTAAATGAGAATTCTTTTTCCAGTCTTAATTCAGAACAAAGTCAAAATACGCAGTTCTTCAAGGGGGGAAAGGAATTCTCCTTTCAGGCAGGGACTGAAGTGGGCTGGAGACACCTTGGCCACGAGCAGGAAGATCAGGGATTGCTCTGCTTTGGCGTTTCATTTTGGTTTTGCCTTTAAAGCCCCCTGACTGCATCCATCATCCTGGATATACGTGGGTGGACACGGTAAGGTATGTTGGGTCCTGTGGGACACGCCAGCTTTGCAAGGAAGCTGGTTTCACCTCTTTACAAGCAGCAGGGGCTTTGGTGGGGAGAGTCACCCCATCCAGCCTGAGCTCCAGCTGCTGGGGGGGAGATGATTTGAAGGCATTTTCCAGTCCTGGGCAGGAGGGGAAGGAATAAAGCAGCGGTGCAGCAGAGACGATGAAGTGTGGGCAGCCCTTTCACTGCTCCGGGGTCTCAGACCCCTCTCTGACCTGGGCAGTCCTGAGGCACAAGCACAAACACCTCCCTGAAATGAGATATGGGGTCAGGCAGGGGGCTGATCTGGGGTGTACAGCCCCATAACACCACCAATTTTGCTTAGTTTGAACGTGAATCTAGCCAAAGCCTGCAAAAATGGGTGGAGGGAGGAGAGAAAAGGCTGTTCCCATTCTCCAGACGGAGATGCTGCTTTCCTCCTGTGGGCGTTCATGTTTCAATACCAAAGGCGGTGTGTGTGTGTGTGTGTGTGTGCTCTCCCAGCAACTGGCTCCTAAACCCAGCTAAAATAGATCACAGCATAAGATTTAATGATTCAGCACTTCTGTTGCCGCTGATTTACTGACTGATGCTCAACTTTTTTATCAGCCGAAGAACTGCTTGGCCATCAGGGGCCGCAGGCGGCCGCAAAGGGAATTAAATAATAATATATTTGGGATGTAAAAATGGGTGGATCGAAGGCAGCACTACCACCATCCAGACAGTGAAGGGAAGGTCAGGACAGGAGCTCAAATATGAAGGAGGGAGACCCCCATGTTTTGTCCCCAAGCCCACTCTGGGAGGGGGGGGGTCCCTGGCACTCTGCACCCTTGGGTGGGATGGGGGGTGTCCCAGCCATGCACCCAAACTCCCATCAGCATCTGTGTTTTCCCCATCTAGCTCCAGGTTTTTGCCTCCTAAACTCAGACAGGGTTGACCAGGGTGTGAAAGCTGGACCTCTAATCCAGTCCCAAACCCACACTACCCAGTTAGGCACATTTTTTTTTTTTTGGCCAAAAGTCAAAGAAACAGTCAAAGAAAAGCTCATGATGCTGAAGTAGCATTAGGAATAGGTGAACGGTGTCCCTTCTCCTTACCATGACCCCTCTAACTTCTCCTAGCTCTGGGTTTCTTCTCCTGTCACGTTCCTACCAGCGCTGTCCCCTCAGCTCTGCTGCCCTGGATTCGAAGAGAGATGTTTGCACAGCCCAGAGCATCAAGTTTCTTCCAAAGGGTGGAGGACTTTGGCAAGCTGGAGCTGGGAGGAACCCCCAGGGCAGCCCAACCACCTCGGCGGTCCATGTGGCGGCGACACCAGCCCCACGCAAGGGCAAGGAGGAGGTAAGGACCTGCTCCACGGGCACCGCAGTGGAAATCCCCATCCGTGGGTGATAGGATTGATGGAGAAAAGCAGGCTGAGGGAGAGATGATTCAGATCAGCAGGACGTGCTCCTGGGGATGGGTGGCTTTGCCAAATGGGGGGATGAGGGTGTGGGAGACGGCAGGCAGGGGAAGATCTGCAGAGAGGTTTTGAACTGTCTGAGAACACACCGTGGATGAAATCATGGGTGGGTGCTGGTGTCTGTCCTGGGCATCCTGCAGCCACCCAGTGTGTGCCCTGGCATGGCTGGCGAGGGTCTACGCTGAGCTGGCCCAGAGGAGCGCTGTTTGAACAAGCTCGGGGGTAAAAAACAAGGGGGAGGGGGCAGAGGAAAGAAAAGCGGGGTAAAAAAAAAAAAAATGGCCTGAGTCCAAAGGCAAGAGCTCTCCGGAGACGGCGCAGAGCTGTTCTGCAATGGTGTTTGAAAACCACGAGGAACGTGAAGCGGAAACCAATGAACCACAGTGAGCACGCTGGAAATGAGGCCTAATTGATGGACAAAAACAGGAGCAGATGGGCAACCCTGCCCACCACCCCTTTCCAGGGGTCTAATTTGCCACCGGCGCCAGGAGAATGGCCATCCCTGAATAACCGAGTGTCACTGTTGTGGACGGCGGTGGGGGGGGGGGTCGCCTTGTCCTGGCATGCTGCTGGAGGAGACCCTGGGGGTGCCCGCGCAGAGGGGGAGCTGGCAGCGTCCCACATCCACTGCCCCTGTGGGGTGGTCAGGTATGTCCCCTCTCCCTCCGCCTGGCACCGCCATCCCCTGTGCTGGATGCAGTGGGACACTAACACATGGCAAAGCCTGTTGGGATGGGGATGCTCCAGTGTTTTATTCTCGGGGCCAAATTCAGCGGCTCGACTCTGGGACAGGCACGTGGGGTGTTACCAGGGCTCAGTGAGTTACCGCACCTCCGTGAGTGAGATTTGGTCTTTGAGAGCTTTGAGATTTGGATTTTTTTTTCCTCTGCCATAAAACATGTGAGTCGAAGACTGTTTAAACAAGTCTGTCTTGCTTCACAGTCAGAGCTGGCTGAGACCCTATGTATTATATGATGAGACCCTATGTATTATATGATGAGACCCTATGTATTATAGTTCTATGTGTCTTATAAGACCTTATGTACTACATTAGGACAGGTGGCAAGTAGGTAAAATAGAGTGATCCCAACCCAAGGTCCAGGCGATGCAGCTCTAGCACCTCTTTGGGGATGCTCAGAGTCTGTGTGAGGTACTTTTCCTTTGACTCCTGGAAGATGGTGCAGACTCACCTACCAAAAAAACCTTATGTCCCTCCAGCTCAGCCTTGCTCCACAGAGGAAAAGCGGTGATCTCCCTATGGCAGATCACCAGAAGGCTTGCGGAGACGGGGACCAAGGGATCTCTGAGCCGGCACCAACCCCTGCCTCTTCCTGCTGTGGCCGTGGGGAAGCTTAATGAGTTAATGCTGATTAAGTGCCTTCAGATAATCAGATAAAGGTGTCATAAAAGTGCTTTACAGTGATGATGATGATGTGTTTTATGGTGAGGAGAAACTGATGATCCCAAATAAAAGTCCAAATTAAACCAGGGGGGAAGTACAAAGGTGTCTTCAGATCTGGGGTGAGCTTCACATTAAGGGCAAAAAACCATTCAGGCATTTGTGAAGTTCCCATCTCCTCAAACAGTGCCTCATTTCGACCTCCCCCCTCCTCTCCAAGAGCCTTTCTGCTCGAGACCAAGATTAATTACCTCCCTCACAGCCCTTTGGGCTTCCCCCATCTGATAACGTGTGAATAAGGCTGACAGGACCTGCTAAGGGTCTCACAGCTTTCTCCTCTCCCTGTCTTGCCTCTCAGAGCAACCGAGCTTCAGTGGCATGTCCGCAGGGTCATCGCATCCCCGCACCTCCTCGCCGGTCCCCAGACTCCTGCCTTGGTCAAGGTTTGACTTGTCACTCAACTTTTGGCATCCACGGAGGTGGAAACCGTAGCGATGGTGCTCCTGCCTGCTCTCCATGCTGGGAAAAGAGAGAAATCGGCCCCAGAGCCTGAATCTGCTCGCACCAACCGCACCAGGCAGCGGGTCCGGAGCACACCAGCGAGACCCGAGCTAAACCAGGTAACAGCATTTTCCCCACTTCGAAAGCTGGCTTTGTCCAGGCTGTCAGAAGCACCAAAGTTGAGGGACACATGTCAAGATCGACAGCAATTAAAAGGGGCGCCAGCCTTAATGTGCTCAGCTGAAAGCCCAGGTCCCCAGGTTGTATGCGGGAAATTGGCTGGTAATTTAGCGGCTGGTGCCAACTGTCTGCATCTGTCCAGCCTTGCGATAGCCTTTTCTTTCTTGCTCTTTTCCAACCGCTTCCGCTGGCAAGCGTACAGCCCGGGGAGGAGGCAGAGACGTCTCGGACAACCTGCTCGCTCGACACGCTGGCTTGGGTTTACGGCCATGGCCGGGGTGGCACAGACGGGGCTGTCACCCCTGTACCTCTCCTTCTGCTCCCTCGGGATCAATGGGACCTGGCACGAGCGATTCCCAGATCCTGGCTCATTTTGGGTGGCTTATTGGGGAGATGACTTTAATTTCGCTTTTACTCAAGCGACAAAAGCAGTTTTGTCCCCACACCAATAAGGGTTTTTTCTTTTTCTCTTGAGCCAGCCGAAATGTTTCGTTAAAAATAAAATACCTTGTACTATTTTTTTAACATATCTTTTCCTCCTTCATCAAAGCAAATGAAAGATCCAAATTTGTTTCACTTCAGTTAAAAACATCACGATGAAATGATCCAGCTTTTCCAGTGTGATATCGCTGTTAGAAACACATTTATTTGGGCAAGCTGGTTTGCCAAATTTGTCAGGAATTCGTAGCTTTGAGCTGAATTTCCCAGTCACCCCGAGACAGCATTTTGAAGAACGATGGATTTGTCTAACGACTTTTTTCCAGGCTGGAGTCCACTGGACTTTGAACCCAAAGGATGGGACGACGTCCCAGAGGGATTAGCTTTCATCCTACAAACATGGTGCTACAGAGGAAGCCAAAGGAGAAGCTGAAGACTTCAGTCAGGTTTGCCTTGGAGAAGGTGAAGGTAGGTGATCCACAGAGGGCTCTCCCAACCTCATCTCCCTGTGAGCTGAGGATAAAATCATTTCCCCATGAGATCAGTTGACTCCACATGGCCAAGCCCAGCATGGTCCTCTGTGATGGTCCAGCAGCTCCAAGTTCCCGGCAGGGTAGGGGTCAGGAAACTTGCTCCAACCAGGGGGTTTAGCAGCTCTGGCAGGGCTTGCTCTGCCTCCAGGCTGCACCTGAAGCACCTCAATTTGGTGGAGGTCTCAAAGGGGGACTTCAGGCCTGAGATGGAGAGAAGGGATGCAGAAGATGGAGCAGCTCTTCACCAACAGCCCCCGGTTTTGCCTGGTGCTTGCAAAGCTCTGCTGCCTGCGTCCCATCTCTGCTTTGGTGCTAATGCAAATCCACCTGGAACGAGGCATGAGGCAGGATTTGGGATCCCAGCACTAGCAGCACCTTGTCATGTCGACGGTGCTCCCTTGGGAACATCAACGTGAGAGGCAGGAGATTTGGGCTGGCTCTTTGCTGCCTTTGTTGGTGGAAAGCGAGAAACTTTGCACAGAGAAACAGCGCTGGGAAGTCACCCCCTTTAAAACGCCGTTGAGGTGCTCCAGAGTGCTGGCAGGAGCATGGACAAAAGAGAAGAGATTATTTTCCGCCCCAGCTCTAGCCGCTATGCCCTTCAAACGTCCTTGACCCCTTGGCAGAGGAGGTCAGTCCCTCATCTGCACCGCTCACGACGAGCACCAAGTGACGGCTCCCCATGCATCACCCCAGCAGTCACACTGGAGCTTGCGTGTCATTTCAATTCGTCTTTCTCCGAGCGCTCCCTGTCACTGGCAGCGCTGCAGGAGACGCGGGGGGAGAAGGGGAGGCAGAGTCAGACGGAGTCGTAGAGAGGCAAGCGGAGAAAGAGCGACTGCTCAAGGGAAGGGGGAGAGAGACAGCGTGAGGGAGGTAGAGCCATCCATGCTCTATTTACTGAGGTTTTCTTCTTCCTTTCCCTGGAAAATCCCACCAGCCATGTCCCAGTGGCAGCTGGTGGCCAGGGACGGATGGAGATGCCCATCCCTCGTCCTGAAGCAGGGAGCAGCAGGGCAGCGAGCAAGGAGAGCATCTCAGGAACAGGTTTTGAGGTCCCTCCAAACACCATAAAGCTCAGGATTTCTTTTACTTTGAGGCCGCAGAACAGGAAGAGTGATGGTGCCCTTAAGGGTGCAGCCCACCAGCACTGGCCCTGCTCGGTACGTCCGGGAGCCGCAGCACAGATGGGAAACACAACTTTCCACCTTTTTATGCTGATTTGAATCAGGGTCACAGCTTGATTTCTGCCTCCTGCCATCCAACCACAGCAAATGGGGTGAAAGCGTGGCAGATCCCGGTGAACCCATGGTGGCATCAGACCTACCCTGACCTCTGGGTTGCCCGTTTGTCACCTGGGAAGGAACAGCCATCCCCTGCTTCTCAGATCTTCTTTGGGAACAGACGGGAGGACACGGGGCTGAGCTGTGAGATGCATATCCTGTGGATAGGGACCACTTCTGCAACAAATAGGCTCGCTGGGCGCCAGCTTTGGTCTTCTCCGAGGGAACTTGGCCGCTCTGTCGCCGGGGCCGGGCTACTTTTGTGCCGTGTTTCATCTCCCACCCGCCTGGGCTGCCTATGTGGGCTGGTGGAGGAGGGGAAGCGCTTCTCGGGGTCATGTTTGTTATGTTTCCAGGAAGCCCCTCCAGAAAAACATCCTTGAAACACAGAGGTTTCCCTTCTGCCGGCATACAAATGAACCCCAAACAGAGCCCACTTCAAAGCGTCCAGCTAATGAGCCGGTCTCTCCCGCCTCCCCGCCCCGGTTTCAGGAGGGCCCTAACGATGCTGCGGTATTACAAAGGCTCCAGCTTTGCTTTTTGAGCCTGCTCAGCGGAAAAAAAAAAAAAGGAAAAAAAAAAAAATAGCAGGAGAGGGGGCAGGGAGCGGCGGGAAGCAGGGACGCACATGCCAGCACAGGCGGCCACGGACGGGATGCTCCCTGGTACCCACGCCGGGCAGCGTGGCACGGAGGGGCTGAGCATGAGATGGGGCACCCTTTGGCGCCCTTCACAGTTCCACCCACGCAGGGGGACGGAGGTGGTGGTGGGGGGGGTGTGCAGGGCTGGGGGTCTCGCTCTTTTTTGTTTTCTTTTTTTCCAGGGGCAAGGCCGGGGGTGGCGGGGGTAGGGAAGCAGATTGGACGGAGGGAGCACTGCCAGGACTGTCCCCTTGCGTGGCAGCGGGCTGTCGTTCTCCTGAGCCGGGCTTTTCAACTTTGCTGGGAGCTGCCGTGGTGGAGCCAGGACTTTGGCACCAGCCCTGCCTCCCCATCCCTCCCTCTTCCTCCTCTCCTCCCCTGGGCTTCAAATCTCAGCTCAACCTAACTTCCCCCCCCGCCCCAGATTCCTGGGGATTTTGGCTGTGCTGGGACCAGCATCGCTCCTGGGGCGGCTGCACCCCCCTCCCAGCAGCTCCCAGTCCTTGCAGTGGGTGCCCTGGGCGGGGAGGGGGTTTGGGAAGCTCATACCCCCCCCCCCCCCAACCCCGAGCTGGGGCTGTAAATGCCATCCTGAAGCCCCAGAGCGAATCATCCAGCAAAAGCCGGTCGCAGGTGGGGGGGATCAGCAAAGAGAAAACAAGAACTGCAGCAACTGCTTGCTGTGCAAAGCCAAGACAGAGCCAGAAATTCTCTTCTGATTTGTTCAGAAGTTTTCTTCTCTTTCTGACTGGTGAAAAGTAGCGTTTTTCTGATTTTGCTCACACACGCACGAAAAAAAAAAAAAAGGACGTTTTCCTACTTTCATTTTATCCACAGTATTATTTTTGTCTGGCCGAGAAAGCATTTTCTGGTACAGAAATACAAAACAAAACTAAAAATAACTCCGTCCCGCTCGTGAGCCATAAATATTCACTGTGCTCCGCAATTCCCTCTCTCAGGTGGAAGGTTTTTCCCGTTCAGAGAGGACATTTTCCTTGGGACCAAGCTTCTGCGTGCACCCAGGATTAGAGAAAGGCTTTTCGTTCGATCTCTTGATCTCCGAGGATTCCTACACCCAGGTCAAGCCATGTTTCAGGGGAACGCCCAGCTCCCTGGTGCAAAGGTGAGCTGTTATTTTAGGGCTGCCCTACCCCTAGCTACTCTTATTTTAGAGCAAAACCAAAATCCTATTTATGAGCACCTTCATGGTTTCACATCCTCCACGCTGGAGCCTTTCAGGTACTTCCGTAAGAGAGAATTGCATGGAAAATTTTGGCTCGAGAGTTTTCTCTGGACCTTCTTTCCAAGAGTCTCGCGTCTCAAGAGCCTTCCTTGCAAACCTGCTCGTGCACGCAGCTGCAACAGAAACGGTGGCACGAACTGATTGGTGTAGAGAGCTTCACCGCCAAATTTTCCAGGAGGTCTCAACGTTTCCTTTATCCAAAGGATGCTCCGAAACCCAGGGTGTAAATCTGTGCGTGGTGCTCAGCCTCAGGCAGCCCCCAGAGCCCTTGGAGGGCTCGGTGTGGAGCAGCGGCGCACGCCGAGAGGAGGAAACTCCTTCCTCCGTGCCGCCAGCATCCCCCATCTCCCCAGTATAAATAAATAATCTGCAATCTCAACATATTTCCACCCCTGAGGGCCAGAGCGGTGACGAATATACCCGGCCAGGCTATTGTTCCACCGCTGGATAATAACAAATCTTCGATTTCTGGCTGGCCGTTAATACCTTCGCCGAGGCTCGGCTGTGTTTAGCTGGGCTGCGGACGTCCCTCCGGCAGTCCCCAGCGGCGGGGGCAGCCCCTGCGGGCGCGGGGGCGATGAATGGGAGCCGTCAGCCCCTTAGCGAAGTTGTCAATACCACTGATCAGCTCTGGCATTGATTTCCACCCCTTCCCTCCTTCTCCCTGCCCTCCCACCCGCCTCCGGCACGTTCCCCTCCATATTTTTCTCTCTTGATCAGGGAATAAATAAATCGGAGCAGGCAGCTCTAAGTGCCTGGAGGTGCCCGGGCTCCTGCTGTGCATTGGTTTGGGTGATTCCTGTGGCTCTCGCAGCGTGCCATCAGCTCCGACGCTGGCTAAGGGTTGGCCAAAACCATCACCTCTCCTACCGACGGCGGCCGAGAGCCGAGCACCCCCCAGCCCCACACCCCGCATGTCCCCCGGGCAGGCGCCGCGGTGCAAGGAGGGGTCCTGGCATGGGACCATCAGTGCTGCACCGGGCTGGACTGGGACAGTGAAGGCTTTCCTCTGGCTCCATCCTGGAGCTCAGCCTCCGGTCCCTGGGATGGGGTTTAACTCAAAGTGGAGCCCCAAAGCGCGCCCAGGCTTGGAGGGCTGTTGGAAAGCTACTTTGGTGGCCTTGTAGCTGCTGTCTGCATCGGGTGCTGGAAAACAAGGACCAGGTGTTGGAGGCAAACCCATGTCTCCCGTCATACCCCATCCCTGGGGAGAAAACAAAGGGGAAGGGGGGAGCCATCCCCGCTCCGGGTCGTGGCATCCCTTCTTGCCCGCACCGGATCCAGGATGGATATTCAGCAGCTACGAAGAGGAAAAAACAAACAAACACCCAGACCCCCCTCCTCGTCCCCAACTGCCAACGGAGGCACAAAACCCTGCAGCAAAGGGCCCTCAAGTGAGTAATCTCTCCTTCATATGTGTCCCAGCATCCTTCCGCCATGCGCCGTCCTGGTAGCCACCACTTGAATTAGCACCAAAGGATTATGGGAGCCAGAGTCATTAATCTAGGTGACAAACAGGACTCTGAAGGAATATTTGCACCCCGAAATTGAAAAGATTAGGCCATATTTGTCAAGGATTGGTAGGCTTTATCGCCTCCAGAGCAGATGCTGTTAAATATTCATGAGCTGCATAAGTGGGAGAAGACCTCGCTAGGCCTGATGACTTTCAGAGAGAGGAGGGAAAGGGGGGGGACGAGGGCGGGGGGGACACGGTGGCATCGACACGCAGTAGTGGCACGGGTGAGGAAGGGGGACGCAGGGCTGTTCTGCGGCGCGGGGACGTTGCTGGCACCCAGGGGGAGGTGGTTGGGAAGGGGCAAGGGGTGGCGGGACCTCATCCATCCCTCCAGATGTGGGGCAGTTGGGAGCAGCTCATCCACGCCAGGAGCCCCCGGCCCCCACGCAGGCAGGTTTTGCCTTTCCTCTGCTGACATGGGGAGAGGAGCTGGGCAGGGGGATAAAAGGCAGATGCAAGCTCAGGTAGGGGGGGTCACTATTGTCCCCCAGCCAGCCATGCCACCAGCCTGGAGGTGGGTGATGAAGGCTCTTCCAAAGGACCAGGCTATGAGCGAGCTGGGCTTGGTGCTGCAGGACTTGTGAGCCACCAGGTTGGGACACTGGATGTCCCCGTGCGTGTCCCCCAAGACAGAAACAGGTTGTGAGCTGGAGATGGAGAGATTTGTGGAGGATGGGGAGGAAGGACTTCAACAGCAGCGCGAAGATGGAGGGGTGAGGAGAGGAGCTGGATGGGGAAAGTGGTGGAAGAACGGGGCGAGGGGGGAGGAAAGCATCCTGGGGAAGGGAAACGTGAGAAAAAGCAAGATGGTGAAGAGATGACGGAGGGATGGTCAAAATGAGACAAAAAATAAAGGAGGAAAGAGGGCAAATAGGAAGAAATAGAATAAGTAGAAAAAAAAGTGCACAGGCATGATCTTCTCCTTCACCTCCCAATCCTTAATTTCCCTCAAGTTTAAAAATGACCTTCCTGAGAGCCGGTGACTCCTGTTGCAGATACCAGACCAGCTTACCCCGACGGGGCACAGGGGGCTGGGGTTGGCAGCTGTCCCCTTGGAAGGACGTCGGCTGCAGAACAGGTCAGAATTTCCCACAGCACGTTCCTAAACTCCATCTCGCTGGGATCAAACCCTCCCACATTAACTGGAGTTTCCCGAAATGCAAAATAGCCTCCCAGAGAGAAGAAAAAAAAAAAAAAAAAAAAAAAAGTGGACTTTCAGGCTTTCCTGAAGAAGCTGGAGATACGGGACCTGCCGTCAGGGTCTTTCCCCCGGCTTTTGGCAAGGAGGTAGGGCAGGGACCCCGGAGCCACGCGGGAGGGCTGGGGGCTGAGATCTCTCCAACCTCCCCAAGTTTCTCTCTCTGTATCTTTCACGCACACATGGTTGGGTTGGATCCAATTTGAACCAAAACTCCAAATCTCCAAAAACCAGGGAGAATTTCAGCAAACCAGAAAGCTTGATTTTCAGCCAGCTGTTTCCCCTCGTGTCAGTCAACTGATAAAGGAAAAAGCCAGGGCTGGAATTAGGAAAAGCATCGAGTAAGCTGCAAAACCAGCAGAAAAAGACTCCATTGCCAGGCTGGTGGGGCGACAGACGTTTAATTTAGTGCAGTCCAGGGATTTTTTATTTTTTTTTTAATGTTAGTGGAAAATACTGATTCGTCAAAACCCCGATTCTTTGAAAGAACAGGTCAGTCCCACCAGCGTCTTCGCTCAATTTCAAGAAAGCCCAAACCAATGAAAATGAATCAGACGAAATTTTGTACCCGACCTCTTCTGAAAGGGAAAATTGTTTGCTGGTGGGTGACCATGGATTTAAATTGTTTGCCGCTCAGGGGGCGATGGGCGAGTGTGGACTGGGGGCATCCGAGCCCTCCTGCCCATGGGTGCTGAGCGCCCACCCCCAACCCCTTTGCTGCGCAAAGCACCGTTTCCCAGGAGGCTGAGAACAGGCAGGGAAGAAAAAAAATGAGAGCGCTTGAAGATGCCGCATAATCCACTCCCCCAAATCCTCGTTTCCATCTCAACCTTCAAGAGATCTTCGTCAAGTTCTGGCTTCAATCTGTGAGCAGGAGCGGGGCTGCCCGGCTCTCCTCCCTCCCGCTCTTCCCCACGCTCCCCAGGCCCCCGCCAGCCTTCGCACAATTTAATGTCTTACAGCTCTGTCCCTATTTGACAAACAGGTGATTTTGCTAATGAGGAATAAATGAGATTCACAGGATGAGAGAAAGGGAACAGCAGCTGTCGTGAGTGCAGGATGTGCTGGCTTTATTAAAATAATATATGGCCACATGCTTAGTATTAGGACTCGCAGTTTGAGAACTCCCATCTCATCCCTCCCGCCTCCCCCCCTCCTTAGCTCCCCCGCTCCCGCCTCTCCGTCCTCAGCCCCTTCCCTGGAACATTTTCCAATCAGGGAATTACGGGCTGGAGAGCCTGGTCCATCCCAGGCCATGCATATGAAATACAGCATCCCGCACGGCAGCCCTGCTGCGGCTGGGGTTGGGCTGGGCTGGGCTCTGTGTGTGTGTGCACGTGTGTGTGTGTGCGCGCACATGTGTGTGTGTGTGCACGTGTGTGTGTGCACCTGTGTGTCAGCATGTGCTAAGGGAAAGGGAAAGGCAAGGGGAAGGAAGGGGAAAAGGAGGGGAAAGGGGAAGGAAGGGGAAGGGGAAAAGGAAAAGGAAGGGGAGGGGAGCGAAAGGAGGGAAAGGGAAAGGGAAAGGGAAAGGGAAAGGGAAAGGGAAAGGGAAAGGGAAAGGGAAAGGGAGGGCAAAGGGGAAGGGGAAAGGGAAGGGAGGGAAGGGAAAGGAACTTGTGAGGAAGGGGAAGAAGGAAGGGGAAAGGGAAGGAGAGAGAAAGGAAGGGAAAGAAAGGGAAAGGGATGGGGAAAGGGAGAGGAAGGGGAAAGGGAAGGGAGAGGAAAGGGTAAGAAATGGGAAGGGAAGGGGAAGGGGAAAGGGAAGGGGAGAGGAAGGAAGGGAAAGAAAGGGAAAGGGACAGGGAAAGGGAAAGGGAAAGGGAAAAAGGAAGGGAAAGGGAAAGGGAAAGGGACAGGGAAAGGGAAAGGGAAAGGGAAAGGGAAAAAGAAAGGGAAAGGGAAAGGGACAGGGAAAGGGAAAGGGAAAGGGAAAGGGAAAGGCAAAGGGAAAGGGGAAAGGGAGAGGAAGGGGAAGGGAAGGGAAAAGGAAGAGAAAGGGAAGAGGAAGGGAAGGGAAGAGGAAGGATTTCGGTGCTCCAAAGGGGACTGTGAGGAATGCTGGCAGTTACTCCTGGAAAAGCGGGTGGTGCACAGACCGTGACGGGCAGAAGAAGGTGTAAAGGCTCACTCAGGCATGGGGACGCGGCTGGTGGCCCCATCCGGGTGGGAGGATGACTCTGGATGCAGGTGGAGACCTGTTGGACAGGAGGGAGATGCTCTGGGCTAACTCTAGTGTAGGGCATGGGCCAGGACTGCGGCATTCCCAGGGTGGGTGACCCTGGACAGGGCAGGATCAGGCCCATGTCATGGAGCGGCAAGCGGGGTGGTCAGCGGGCTAGATTATTTTGGAGGAAAGCTGCAAGGGGGGATTAGATTAATGCAAAGATAAAGCAAGCGGCAATACCTAGAAAGGGAATTCATCCAGAAGTTCATGCCCTGAGTCACTGAAAACCAGCAGGAGCAGGCTCAGGATGTGCGTGGGTGTCATGTGTACGTGTGGGCACCCCGTGGGCACCGCTGCCAGCTTGCTGGAGGCTCCAGCAGTGTCCCCCAGCGGCCCCTCACATCGGGGGCTGGACCACGCGCTTTCCTCTACCACGACGTGCATCAAACCCCGGATCTGGACACGCTTCCCAGCAGGTCTTCCCCATCTCCAGCCCTAAAACCACCCAGACCCCAGCTGGGTTTCAGGGGCTCGGGTAGATCCGAACCCCCTTGTGTGTTTGCTCAGGTGCCCTCCTGCTCCTGCCTGCAGCAGCCCCAGGGAGCAGGCAGGGAGCAGGCAGGGAGCAGGCAGGGAGCGCCGGCAGCGGGTAAACAAGTGCTCAGTGAATAATTTACTCAATGAGCGACAGAAGAATTGCCGTTTAACAATTTGCTGGGCAAATATTATTTGACCATTTCTAGAGCTGCTTGAAGAGTACAAATATAACCTCCCTCTACATGGGGAATAATTCATTCGACAAAAGCAGGCTGCAACTCATCAGATAAATTATTGACAGGGGATAATGCAGCCCCGTTTAAGGGTGTCACAGCAGTCACCGAAGTCCTCTTGCCATGGAGGCACAGGTCTACACTTTGGTCCTTGTTATCCCGCTTGGCCCAGGCGGCCACAGGGTCTCCAGAAGGGTCCGGCTGGGATGGTGGCAGCATCGCTGCCATGGCAGCCCGACTGCTCGGAGGGGAGATGGGCCCCATCTCTCCAGGTTGGTGGGTAATCCCTGTGTCCCCATGTCTCTAGAGGATTAAACTCCCATATGAATAATTCTGGGAGCCCAGGGAATGAGAGGAAGCATCTCAGCTTCTGCATGGGGGGACACAAGGGGTGGAGGAGGGGACGGGCTCCGGCAGGGAGGTGGGAAGAATCCCCCCCTCCCCGGCTCAGGTTTTGGAACAAAAAGCTGGAGTTACATGAAAACCGTCCCCTGCTGAGGCCCCGAGGCTGGCGCTCCTGCCTCTATTGAGGCGGGCTCTGGCATGCATGGCTCCAGGTGTTCCCACAGCGCAGCAGATACCGGGCCCAAATCCGCTCCCCCGCGTCCTTGCCCGGGGCACCTGAAACTCAGCAAGGTACCGGGGAGCTCTGCGTGGCATGGAGGGGAGCGGGGAGGGGAATCTCCCTCTCCCACATGCCCGGCTGCTCTGGAGGAGCCCCCTCCAGGCTTGGTGTTGTGTGTCATTTTCAAGAGAAGGAGCCGAGGGCCCTGGGATGCAAAGTGTTGCTCGGGAGGTGCAATTCCTCGGGGGGGGGGTTCCTCTCCTGCAGTGCCCTGGGCCCTGCCTGAGAGCCAGCACCTCTGCTTGGAAAGCCCAAACCTGCTGGTTTCACCCCGCTCCCCCACCAGAAAGGACACCGCAGTCTGGCAGTGCGTCACCCCGAGCAGGAGGGCTGGCAGGGGAAGAAGACCACCAAGGGGGTCCTTGGCACAAATCTGTGCTGTCTCATTCCTCCAGGTTGGACAAGGTGTATCAGAGGGGATGCTCAGCTTCATCCCACCGTTGTCCCCAGCTGCTGTGTGACATGGGAGTCCTGGGACTGGGCAGCCTTGATGTCCAGCAGTTGTGGTGGCAGCAGAGGTCACGCAGTGCTTTGCATCAGCAGATCTCTGCAGCCCTGGGAGTTTCTGCTCTCCCCAACCATCCCATGGTTCTCCAAGTGGTGACCCATGAGTTGTCCCTCCCTTGGGGCTGGCTGTGTTCAGGGCTGTGGGCTGAAGCCACTGAGAAGCTCTGCTTTGCACCGCTCCGTGCCTCAGTTTCCCCAGGGGTTTCCCAGTGCGATGGTACTTCTGGTTAACTGCTCTGCACATCCCAGCTGCAGCAATGGGAACCGAATGGGAAATGATTCAATCACCCGGAAGAGACTTCTCACTCTTCTGTGGGGACCAAGAAGTCAAAATTGTCGGGTACCACAGAAACAATTAATTACAGAAAACAGAACAACAATTGTAAGGGTGATTTTTTTAAAGATAACTCTTTTAAAAATGACTTTAAAAATCAGAACTTGAGGAAACTTGGTGGCAGCGGCTAAAAGTTTGAACTCTCGTGGAAGTGACATTAAAAGTGGGCCTTTTGATTGAAAATCAGCAGCACGGGGAGGTCACCACCCCTCTCCCTGCCGGCGCTGCGCAGACCCCACTCCATTCCATTACCATTCCACTGAGCGATTAAACGTAGTATTATCTTATTTATTTTGGCTTGCCTCCTTGCCAGTCCCCTGCTGTAAATTAAATGATTGCCGAGCTAGATTAGCAGAAAGCATATGTGGAAATTACCTTTTAATTTCTTAATTACATTGCACTCACCTGCAGCTCAACCTGCCAGTGTAAGGAAAGTGTGAAGTTAATTCCCATTGATATATTATCTGCATTCTTATAAATTAGGATCCTATTAAAGAGGAAGCATATCAAGGATTCATTGTTCTTAATCAGACTGTGGGACATGGATGGGATCTGCTTTCAGGCTCCAGACATGCCTTAGAGAAACTGGGCTGGTTGCAGGTCTGTGGGAAACGAATGCCCAAACCTGGGCTGCTCCAAGAGATGTCACCGCAGCGTGAGTGAGTTTTTCTGCATTTTGTATGTCAGCAAGGGTGCAGGAAGAAGAGCCCAAAGCCCAATATTTTCTCGACTCCAGCTTGTTGTTTCTTAGGGATGTTTTAGCAGCAAGCTCTCGTCAATCTGCTTTAGTCACAGGACTTTGGTCAAGGCTAGAAAAGGCTCTGGGGTGGTTAGGTGGCACCTTCCAAACCCTGGTGTAAATGAATCAGAAATTCTGATTTCTCCCAACATTTCCCTTCCTATCAGGCTGCTTATCAAGGTAAGAAGGAAGAAGCCTAACCCTGACCTTTTCGAATGACATCCAAGTCTCTTAGTCCCTCACGCCAACCAATGAAGCTCAGAAGCACCAGCAGGAGCCTGTGGTGCCCAGGTACGCCGGGAGCACCCATCCGTAGGAGTGTGCTGCAAGGTGTTGAGGGTAGAGCTAGCGAAGCTCTTCAAGCCGTGCCTCACCTTTATTCACCCACCATCGGGGGGGTCCGCTTGGATGCTCAGCTTGTACCGGTCCTGAGAACCTCTGAGAGTCACTTTTTGGTGACCTGTGGTTCTGCACTTCCAGTGTCTGCTTTCTGATTCCTGACACAGCGGACTTGCTTTGTTCTCTCTTCTGGAGACTTGACTTCTTTTCTTTCTCCTTCAATCCTGTTCCGTAGTTCCCTACTATGTTCCATAGCAATGTTTTTCATGCTCTGTGTGCAGCCTGTATCAGAGGAGGAAGGGGAGATACCAAACTCGTTTCCTGTGATAAACCCATTCCGACGGTGAAGTAGCTTGGTGCGGGGATCTGGTCATACATTGCTTGTAGAAAGGCAGATGTCGAAACTATTTTGTGTTGACTTTGTGTCCCAACCTAAGCAAAGCCCAGGTGGCAGAATGACCTGGCAAGGTAACTGAGCCAGTTGACAGATCTCAACCTGCTGCTGGAGGATAACATGGCAAATCCCACAGTTTTATTTACAAGATAAGTTCCTCTGAATAGGATCAAACGCAGGAGCAAGCTGAGCAGTTCATTCAAAGGAATGAATGCTGGGGTCAATCCTTTTATTTCATCTTTATCTTACAAGCAGAGTTATTCTGGGATCTGTCCTGAGACCTCTCCTGCTTCATATGTTCATCCTGTGCAATATGTGACCCGGAGGATGAGGTGGGATGCTCCTCACCAAGTTTCTGGATGATGGTAAACCGGGGGGTTCATCCTGCTGTAGGGCAGGGCAGCCTTTCAGAGGGATCTGGATGGGCTAGAGAAATTGTCTGGCAGGAAACGTGGAATTTAAGAAGGACAAATGCAAAACCCTACCCCTGGGGTGGACTAACATGTCAATAAATAAAAAAGTGAAAGAAGATGTGGATAAATAGGCACAAATTCAGCAGAGGGGTGTCAAGATATTCATGGGGCTGGAGGGAGGAGAGGCTGAGGAAACTGGGGGAGTTCAGGCTTTTTGTTGAGGTGCACGACAGGAGAGGAGGTGGGTATAAACTGAGGCAGGGGGGGATCTAGTGGGATATAAGGAAATAAAATTCACTGTGAGAGTAAGTGAGCAGTGGAACAGGGGCCAAAGGAAATAATGGGATCCCCATCCTTGGAGGTTCAAGAACTGGCTGGACACATCCCTGAAAAACCCAGTCTGAATTCAGTGAGGGTCTTGCTTTGAACAGGAGGTTGGGTTGGAGACCTCGTGATGTCCCGACTCACTTGAAATATCTTACAATCCAGTGTTGTCGCTGTGCTGCAAGGGGCTGAAACTGCCTCTTGTGGTCTGCCCAGCATGTCAAACATAGACCTGTATTTCTGCTTTAAACCCTGCCAACCACACCTGAAAATCATCAGGAGGTGGCATAGTTCAGTTGCAAAACCAATAAATTTACTTCAGATCGAAAATGTCCAGTGAAATTCAAAGCTAAGACAGAAGGTGCCTGATTTTTTTCCTCTGCACAGTGCCTTACCTCACTTGACCACACTGCATTAATTTAAAACTCCTCATTCCCCACCCAGAGGTCACATCACCTATTAATCATGCTGAAGAGCCCCTCAATTATCTGAAACCACGATTACCCCAACCCATTCCACGTCCCCCGTGACATTTGGATAACTGAGGTTGTTCTGTATTATTATTATTTTTCAATTGTGGTAATTATTGTACATTAAACCATTAGCATTCATTACTCCTACAGTGTGTAATTAGAACAATGGTGGATGGATTGCTACCGACTCTAATGAAGTTTTTATAATTGTAATTTATGGTCGTCAAATTACCTTTCTTAAAAATGAAGCCTAATATTAGCCTCTTAAGTTATGGGGAGGGGGTGGTAATTATTTCTAATTGATGGTTCTTGTTTGCTCTCCGTACGGAGCAATGCCGATCCAGCCACGCTCCAGGCCTCCACCTAACCAAGAATGGGAGAGGCATCCTTGCAAAGCAACCGTTCGTCGTGCCCTTGCCGGTGACGGCGATACGGGGCGAAACACCACGAGGAAACACCGCAAGATCCCTGCTTGGCTGTAGAAAAGGAGGCGGCAGAAGCCCAGGCCAGCAGGCAGGAGAGCGGGCAGCTGCCCGTCGGGTTTGGGGAGGGCGTTACAGGCGGGGAGCGGAGCGCGGCCCGGGCGCTGACCACGGTGCTGAACGGCCCCTCGGCCGAGGAGCCCGCGGGTGAAGGTGGGCGTTGGGGGGCGGTTCCAGCCGCTAGCTCAGCCTGCCGTCCCGGCTGAAGGGGAGAGGCGTAATCCCGCCCTTGAATTATTATTTTTGTTGTGGTTATGAGTTAAAAATAAGCTGTGCCTTTGCTTCCCAGCGGGGATCTGAGTTTTGCTTTAATTGCCTCTGTTTGAATCAATTTAGGCTCAATTATGCTCCTTCTTAGGTGTAATTGAGATGTTTGTGCCTATCTGTCTGAGGTAGATGCAATCATCCCCCGAAGCACTGCAGAACAGAGAGGCAGAGGGCGGTGACTTGATCACCTTCCTAATGGCTGGCCCTAGGTGAGCTCAGGAGTAGGATTCCCTCAATCAACTCCTCTCCTCCTGACTGGGGCACGAAAAGGCTAAACCTGAGCAGGGAGGCCCCTAGGCAAGTTAGGAAGCTACAGGTGTTGGCACCTTTTTGGATTACAAAGCTCTGCCGTCAGGTCGTGCTAACCTGCCCTGCGACATGCCAGGCCCTGGAGAAGACCAATAGAAGAGCCCTCACCACCAGAAGCCTTGAAACTTTAAGCTCCAAACTATACAAAAATCATGAGGAATTGTTTTTTAAGCAGGTGATATGGACAGTGCTTCCCATAGGGATGGGATGGGATGGGTAACGGTGTCATACCTCCAAGCTGGAACGCTCGTCTCCCATCAGATGTCCTTGAGGTGTAGGTACAGGTCTCCTGCTTGGCTGCAGTAGGAAAGTTTTGTTGTAACACATGAGGAACAAGTGAATTTTGTCTGCCTGAGAAAACTCCATTGACAGTTTTAAAATGATTTTTTTTTTCCTTAGAACTATCAAGAGAAATAAAGGAGAGGGTTGTGGTTTTGATTATTTTTTTTTGTCAGGGGGAGGGGGGGAGGGAAGGAGCTTTGTTTGTTTGCCTGCAAGAGGATATTTCACTGCCATTTTCCTGCATTGCTGGGATCTAAGGCGAGGCTCGTGAGAAAGCAATAGGCTGATTCTGAGACCTCTGCTTTGGTTACTTGGATCCATGGTCACATTTAGAGAACTGGTCAACGGATGGATTTTTCAGAGGTTTGAAAAAATATAAATTCAAACATTTGTCAGTTTTTGACTGACCTGCAGGAAGTTCACATTTTCTCCCTTGAATGTAGCACAAACCCAACACTTACCTCTTGGTCTTTTAATAATGCACTAGGTGTTTCTTGTCCCCAGCTCTAGCAAAAATGGGAATATATGGAGTGGAGGAGGATTGCTGAAAAGTCTCACTGGTGAGTGGTGGTTCTTTTATAAAGGATGGTTGAAGCTTTTCTAACAGGCATAGTTTCCACTTAAAAAAAAAAAAAAGCTTACAAGCTCATGTAGAAGTTTTAAAACCAAGGACTATATTTGCAGGGCTCAGTGCGTAGTTCTTGGCTATGAAACATCACAAGTGCCTTCCTCGTCCAGAGAAGAGTGCTGGTGATGGGAGGTTGGGTTGGCCTTTCCCTCCTTCCTCCCACAAGAATTGTTCTCCCATCTTCTGAAGTACATGAAGAAGCAGCGAGGACTGAATAACCTCCCATGAGCAGCAGCGCTGAGAAGAGTCCAAACACTCAGGTTTCCTCAGGCTGTGAGCCTAAGGACCATTTGGACTGTTCAGCTCCACACGATGTCCAACACAGGGTGGGCCTGGCCCTATCTGGGGGGCTCCACTATATCACCCCCAGATACCTCTTGCAACATCTTTGTAGCATCATGCTGCTGCTGCCCTCTGGCTTCAGTGGGCAAGTCCTACTGGGCCACCAGTAATGAGGACTACCTGGTCCAGCTCTCCACTTGACCAGAATTTCATAAAATCATAGCATGATTTGGGTTGGAAGGGACCTTTAAAGGCCATCTAGTCTGACGCCCCTGCAATGAGCAGGGACATCTTCAACTAGATCAGGTGGCTCAGAGCCCCGTCCAACCTGACCTTGACTCTTTCTAGGGATGGGGCATCTGCCACCTCTCTGAGCAACCCGGGCCAGTGTTTTACCACCCTTATTGTAAAAAATTTTCTTCATTCTCTCTAGTCTATATCTACCCTTTTTTAGTTTAGAGCCATTACCCTTTGTCCTGTCACAACAGGTTTGTCCCTGTCTTTCCTAGAAGCCCCCTTTAGGTACTGAAAGGCAGCAATAAGGTCTCTCTGGAGCCTTCTCCTCTCCAGGCTGAACCCCCCCAACTCTCTCAGCCTGTCCTCACAGCAGAGGGGCTCCAGCCCTCCCAGCATCTCTGTGGCCTCCTCTGGCCCCACTCCAACAGGTCCATGTCTTATTTCTTATGGGGGACTGTGGCCCCTATTCATACCATCAGCAGCCACCAAGGGCTCCTCACCGTGCTGGCTGAAGAGCCTTTCTTCAACCGGTTGGTCTGAAATCATCCAGGTTGGTTGTCCATGGAGCACCCACCCCATCCCCGATATAGGGCATGGCCGAAAGCCCCCCCTCCCCGCGCTACCCAACCCCTGCACAAAGGCTGTTGCCTTTGAGCTGCTGGCACAGGCCTGGGCGCAGCACTGATTAGATCGCTGTCACCAGGGAACAGGAAGGTTAATTGCCATTCTCTTTGTGTGCCGCTCGGAGAGGAGACCAATTTCAGCTCAGTAGCAACAAAGTGTTGCCTGCTTGCTTTGGATGGGGGCAGGGGGAAAGCAAACCAAAGTGGAAGGCAGGGAGGGAGGGGAGCGGGGGGTGTTGGACAAGCGGGTAGGATTGTGCATGGACTTTGAGCATAGCTGTGTCTTGTCTGGTCTAGCAAAAGAGAAGTGCTTAACAAGTATTAAGAGACACAAATAATTCTCCTTTTCTCCTCTCGCCCATTCTTTTCTCTCTTTCTCTTTGCTTGTAAATCCTGCTTATCGCATCTGAATAGCAGAATGGTTTCACACCGGACCTTTAATCTGGCCCAGAGCAGCCCCCAGAGGGGCAAAGTGGCTGAGGATTACCTTTTATTTTATTTGATTTTTTTTTAGCTTTCTTCCACTCCTCCCCTCCCTCGTGGTTTTTTTTTTGTTTTTGTTTTTTTTTTTTTTTCTTTCCCCTTGCTCTGCGTTTGTTCTTGGAAGGAGTGAGGAGCAAAGGCTTAAGGGGGGGAAGGGGGAAAAAAGAAGCGTGTAGGGGGTGTTACAAACTTAAGGGGATCTGGATCTATTCAGAGCGACTTGTCCATAGCCTTGCTGCTTTTGTTCGCCTGCCATTCTTTAGCTGATTTCTTCACTCTAGTAAAAGCGCTTTAATTCCCTTGTAGATACCGAGAATCCCTCCTTCTCCTGCTCTCCCCTCCTTCTCCTCCTGCAGCCCTGCACACCCTCTTTCACTTTCTCAGACTCTTTATCTAGTGTCCTCCTAACCACCAACAAAGCCCAGAAATCGCCAAGTTTTCTTTCAGAAGAATGAAAGAGAGAGAGGAGGAGCAGGAGGAGGCAGAGGAGATGGGGAGCAGTGTGTGTGAGCGCACACACGTGCATCTTTACGTGTGTCGCACCTGCCCCATGCTGGAGGTTTTTTTTTCAGCTCTCCCTGACTTTTCCGACGTGGTTTTTGATCCCAGGAAGCCTTATTCATGGTCGGTTCAGCTCCAGGCATGAGACATATGGCAAAGCCCTTCAAGAGAGAAGGGCTGAGGAGTCAGCCAGTGTTGGAGGATGCAGAAGGAGCTCACACCCAAACCCTGGCCAAGGGCTGACGGAGCTGGTGCTAGCAAGCGTCACCAGGGGACAAGCCAGGAGATCAGCGTGGGCTGGAGACCCCACCACAGACCTGGGGTGGGTGTAACCGGGCCGGTGCAAAGGTCAGCAGAGCAGCAACCCCACCAGCTGCAGGACACTGAGGGAGAGGTCAGTCTTCTCCCGTGTTTAGCGAGATTTGCCCGCAGGGGCAATGTCTCAGAGCATCAGGCTGTGAATCACCCTCTGCAGACACTCAGGGGAGGTGCTGGCAGCTCGGTGGTGGGAATACCTGCCCGTACTCTCCGTTGCCAACCCTCTGGGACAAAACTAGCTCCTTTGCCCATGATTTTGACTCTGGAGCTCAGGCAGCTGTTCAGCTGCATGGCCTTGTGCAGGACCGGGGGGTGGCTGACCAGGAGATGCTCGGCTCCAAGAGATGATGCCAACACCTGACGTGTTGTGAGGACAGTCTCTCTCACTGCATTTCAGGAAGGAAAACGTCGTCACCAAACATCCAGAATTTCCAAAGGCAATGGGGATTTTGGAGGCTGCCCTTGTTCTACCCAAAGGTTCAACTGTGGGGAGTCAAAAACAGCAAAGAGGAATCTGCTGGTGTTCAGTGGTTCACCCCATAGGCATGAAATGACTTTATCTATGTGAGGTCTTTAGGCTTGATCTTCAAGAATGCACAACTGATCGTGGTAACTGGTTATCAGCCCACGTTAACTGATAAGAGAATTTACCATGCTGAGCTCTCCACAGAAAGAGCAATCTCCATTCCTGGCCAAGGCAAGCTGGCGTACAGCTCTGGTGAGGGTTTTGTGGATGCTTCTGCTGCCAGTTGTAGTCCAGGCCCAGCTGGCACTGCTGGAAGCCCAGCAAAGGGGAAGGGATTGGCACCGGCCACCAGTGAGGGTGAGTTGCTGTCTGTCTCACCACGGGGAGAAAGAGGTTCTGCACTGGTTTCCAGGGACAGTGAATATACGGCATGTGCAACCCACTGCCAGGCCCCCAGTTGGTTTCTCTCTGGGTTGTACTTGCGTCTGATGAAAACCAACATTGTAAACTGGCACTAGATCTGCAAACAGCAAGCCAGTCAACAAGAAAAACATTTGGACCAAACCTGGTGTTGGTGAAGCAGTTCTAGTTCTCTGAGCTCCAGCGCAGCCCATGCTGGGATGTCCCTGTTCACTTTTCAGTCACTGGTCCCTCTTTCCAGCTCTGCCTGGGGAGCTGGGACCACAGGATGGAGCCAACATAGGGAGTCAGGAAAGCCTGGAGAAGGCACAGGGAGAGGAAGAACAGCAGATTGACCTGTAAAGATGTTAGTTAGGCTACCATAACACGTGTCTGCTCTGCCCTAGTCCCAGAGGTTATTACGGCGGTACCAGGAGGGGAGATGTGCCTTTATGTCCGATTGTGAGCTGCAGCTGATGAAGCATAGGGAGATATTTCCCAGTGCTGGTTCTGCTGCAGAAGGTGGTAAATTCCATCCTCTCCTCCTGTCCCACCTTTTGACTTCAGTGTAAATCACAGCCTTGGTCTTGCCTGCAATGATAAATACATCGCACTGAATCAAAGCCATCTTCATGGTGAGAAGATCCCCGGTGTTGTTTTAGCCCTTACCGCCACCACGGTATTTTGAGCCAAACAGACTGCATGTAGCAAGCGTGTGAGCTAAAAACACACGTGTGCCTGTTGTCACAGCTCAGCTGAAGAGCTCCTCGGACTGGAGAGATGGCTCCAATATTGAAGGGAGGTCAGGTCATCCCAGCTAATTAGCTCAGCTAGAAAACTCAGATTTCTGTGAGACCCAGGAACTTGCATAGGTAGACCTGGAAGAGATCACCACAGTCGGTGAGGCTGGGATCCTGCTAGCACTGACACAGGAAACCAGAGGCATCTGCAGAACACGGGTTCCACACGTTCATCTCACCACGGGCTACAAAACACACGTTAAACACCACCTGCAAACCAATATCTGCATTCAGAAACCAAAAACCTTAAACGTGGTGCACTACAAGAAAAGAGCAGGGGACAAGACCAGGTACCTAAAATGAGAGTATCTCATGGGGGTCACATCTTTATTGCAGTTGATACCTGGTGGAAGAAAACTAAAGCCAATTCACGGGGAGGGAACTGGGGCTGCAGAGATAAGCCTTGTCAGGGCCCAGAGGGCAGTGATTGCCCCTAATTGCCCTGACCAGCCTCAGCTGGGGCCCCACCCATCTCTGCCTATGGCTCAGGAGCTCTATTTAAGGGCAGCCTTGGGCTGTTGCCCCCTCCCTGGGCTATACTGTAGATGTGTGTGTCTCTGGCTCTGCCTCCTGGATGGACCTTGGACCTGAACTGTAAGTAGCGTGTCTCCTGTCCTTCGTGAGCACCCCTGGGCAGACCCTAGACCTTGTCTTTTTTGGGGCTGTTGTAGGATGCTGTTATGAGCACCCTGCACTGGGGTGACCCTCGGCTCCCCTTTGCTCAGGGAGCAGCTGGCTCTTGCTTCTCCCTGACAAGCCTCTTCCCACGCCATGAGCGGCCGTGAGATGTAGAGATTTCCCCCTCGCCACACACTTTTTGTTTGCTCGGCCTGAGTATTGTTGCTGTTATTGATGCTGAGTGGGACAGCCAGCGCCCTGTTGGGCATTTCACAGGCTGGCCCTGATGGGTTTTGGTGGGAGAGCCCAGGAATATTTTCCGCGTCTACCCGGAGCTGGGACGGTTCCGTGTGCCTGGGCACGTGCTTCTTTGCAGAGCAAATTATGGGATCAGGACCTGCTTTTACAACAGGGTTTGTTCCCACGTTGGCCAGGATTAGCTCCCCCCCTTCCCCTCCCAAGCAGTGGGGAACAGGAGAAGCTGAGGCATTTCCTGCAATGACTAATTAGATCCAGCTCCTAACAACAACATGCACCAGAGAAAAGCAAAGCATTAGTGAGGACAAGGTAATGAGACTGTTCCCCTCCCCAACAATTTCTCCCACTAATCCCAGACAAAGCTCCAAAGCTGGACCAAGCTGCCAGGCGGTGTAAATCAGCACTGCTCCGCTTCCCCCGGTGAAGCTTTCCTGATTTATAGCAGCTGAAGATTTCTCACCACCAATAATTTACATCTTGAGAAAGAACTAATTTTGTGCATGTTCATCTCCGATCCTTCTCCGCTTGGGTGCCGTAGTGGGTATACCAGGACATGGCTTTTTCTTGGAGACACGTTAAAGCTGCCACCACCGCCAGGAAAGGCAGTGCCACCGCTGGCGGAGGTAGGCATGAAGGGTGTTGCTGCTTTTACAGACGGCTGCATTTCTCCCGCAGCCACTGTGGTGGCATTGGAGTAAGCCGCAGGCCAAGCGCACAAGCGGTTTAATAATGAATGATGCAGGCGTTGCTGGCGAGGAGTAATTCAGGCAGCAGTGTGTGTAGCCCAGCTGCTGTCTAAGCACCTGGCCTTCAAAGGGTGAATGAACATTAAGATTGTTCCATAAAAGCCCGTCCAGCAGTTGCAGGCGGGAGAATGTTTTATGAATGGAGGTGGCAACCCGAACCTAGCGTTTTTGCAGCAGTTGGCCAGCAGTGGAAGATGATTTGCGGTGCGGTTCACTGAGGTGTTGGCCAAAGGCTGGAGCAGGCGGGACCCTGGTGGGGAGACCTGAGGAATGTGGGAGGAGGTTTAGGAACATCCAGGAGCAGAGGGATGTGGATCATCAACAGGTAATTGGGAGGAATTTCAGGGTGGGAAGACAACCCGGTATTTCAGCCAGGGTTTCCAGGGGAGATGTATCTGGACTTGCTTAGAAGTCAGAAAGGGATGGGCACCACAACTCCCATCTTCTCTCCTCTTCTTTGAGCCAAAGCCATCCGATGTCACAGGTAGCAGGTCAAAAGGCTGGCAGGGATGTGCCGCAGGTCCCTCTGGAGCACCCAGTGCTGCTGCTCACAGCCCATCAGCGTGTAGGTCTGGTTCCGTGCACGTAAGCAAGGCGATGATCCCCAAACAGGGATGGTCAAAGACCACACTAGGGGTGCAGGCAGTCGAGACCAGATGAAATGGACATCTCGAGAGAAAGTGGTTTTAGCAGCTGCCTATAAGTTGAGTGCTTTTCCGTAGAGCTACCCAAGTCCCTGCAGTGTCTTGTGGTTTTCAATGCCCTCGGTGTCTTCGTCCAGAGTGCAGCCCTTGTTTGGGATGGAAAATATAGCCCAAAGAAGTCATGCTGAGCACGAGTGGATTTTTTAGACAGAATCCACTCCTTCCCGCAAGCTACCACTGTTCTCTTGGCCGCTCTGGGGCGGGTACGTTGGTGAAAGAAAACACATCTCCCACGTTTTCTCCCTCCCATGGGAATTTCCCCCTCCTCCGCTTGGGAGGCATCATCCAGCCTCTTTGGAGCACAAGCTGGGAAAGGCACAGGGAGGAACAGGGGAGGGAGAGGAGGAGCTGGAGGTGTTTGCTAGCAAATAAAGGACTGTGTGCTTAAACCCTCTGCCTCTGCCTATCCCCGCCCGGCAGCGTTTGCTCAGCAAACATCGCTAATTCACCAGCTTTCCAACGTTTGATTCAGTCTGCAAAAGCAAACCTCGTATCCCACGTCCCCAGTGGCCTCCCCTCCCTTCCCCCCCCAAGACGTGCTGCTCAGCACCAGCCCCCTGCTCGTCCCCACATCCCCTGTTCTTCCCTTCCACCCCCGAAATCTGAGAGTTGGTTACAATCAGGCTGAGGTGCGCATGGTGGGCGGGGGATGCAGCAGCATCCCATACAGCAAAGCTCTCCTGCGGAGCTGCCAGCCCTCATAAAGGAGGCTGAGACCCCACCTGGAGTACTGTGTCCAGCTCTGGAGTCCTCAGCACAAGAAGGACATGGACCTGTTGGAGCGGGGCCAGAGGAGGCCACGGAGATGCTGGGAGGGCTGGAGCCCCTCTGCTGGGAGGACAGGCTGAGAGAGCTGGGGGGGTTCAGCCTGGAGAAGAGAAGGCTCCAGGGAGACCTTCCAGCCCCTTCCAGTCCCTGAAAGGGCTCCAGGAAAGCTGGGGAGGGACTCCGGATCAGGAAGTAGAACGTTAGGACAAGGGGGAACCATTTTAAGCTGCAAGAGGGAAGATTTAGATGAGATATTGGGAAGAAATTTTTCACTCTGAGGGTGGTGAGCCCCTGGCCCAGGTTGCCCAGAGAAGCTGTGGCTGCCCCATCCCTGGAGGGGTTCAAGGCCAGGTTGGACGGGGCTTGGAGCAACCTGGGCTGGTGGGAGGTGTCCCTGCCCAGGTCAGGGGTGTGGAAAGAGATGGTCTTTAAGGTCCCTTCCAACCCAAACCATTCTATGATTCTGTAAACATGTGGGAAAACAAGCCTGGACAGTGTTTTCCTGGGATGCCACCCATGCCCCTGGGCATAGTGCTGGGTCTCATTGTGTTTCTCCTGATCACACTTGAACGGTGCAGAGATCTTTTCCTTCTGCTCTGCTTCTGATTTAACTTAGTGCAGGGAAACACTGCTTTGGAGGCAGGATCCAACCCAAGGGTGGCCGGGCTTGCTTGCTTTGGGTCTGCTTTATGTTGTGGCTTTTGTTATAGCTGTTGTGAGAGCTGCAGTCCTTGGCCATGCTCTGCTTGCCTTCGTCCTGGCCAGACCTCATGCCATGGGCATCCAGGCATCCATCACCCACGCTCAATCAGCAAGCACATTGGTGCTGAAGGCCACAGCAGGTCCCTGAAAAGGAGACGGGCTCGGGAAAGCAATCCTCTCCGCTCGCCTATCCGCATGGGAAGCGTCCCCCTGTCACTTCAAACCAGCCCCGGAGCTCAGGCTGTGACATATGCTCCCTTCTCGCCTCCTCTCCCGCCTGCCTTTCATCACAGGTCCTCGCAGGAGGCCCATTAAACACTTAGCTGACCTTGGACCTCTGCCCGCGCCAGCTGCCCGTGAGCGCGGGCAGGAGCGTGCTTCCACCGCGCCATGCCCACTGGAGCCGTCACCGGTGATTTACCGCGCTGTGGTGGCGATGCCGAGTGCGGGGAGCCGGCGCCGCTTGGATGGGGGAGGGAGGGAGAGCCGGGGTGGCACGGCGATGCCACGGGGCAGCGGCAAGCTGCTCTGCGTGTCTGCTGGCCAAGCCGCCCCTCTTCGTGCCCCTCCGGGTTCAACCCTGGGTCTTAATTTTCCAGCTGACTACACTCGTTTCTAGCGGGAGAGAGAGGGGAGATGCAGATTAAAACGGTCACAGCCTCTGGCGCTATGTCTGTGGCTGAAGGACAGATAACAACTGCGGTGGGCTGTTTTTCCCCCTCCTCGTGTTGTCCTGGTGGGACCAACCCTACCGTGGAGGCACTTCTGGTGAAGGGGTGGTGTGTCCCAGCCGCAGGCTTTTGAGTGAGGTGTGTGGGCACAGCTGGGCTGGTTTTGCGTCAGGAATCAGAGCGGTGTCCCTCAGACCATCCCACGCACGCTGCTCTCCCGGACAGCGTCCTTTGGGTATGGCATTAAGCCCTTGACATGTTAGTTCTGAATTTTTATACCCTGAATCTGAGCCACCACCCCACCATACCCTGCTCAACCTTTCAGATTACCTGGCCTTATCTCTGAAAAATAAATTTTCCATGACAATTTATAAAAGATCTTCCATGATCTTTCCAGACCCTGATGACGCCCTCTTGTCCCATCTCTGGGGTCCTCTCCAATGCTGGACCAGCAAGCCCCAGAGCAGGTCCTGTCCCCAAGCTACCTCTAGCGTTTCCCAGGGCTATCCTGGGATGTTCTTTTTATCTCAAGTTTGCCGTGTGAAATGCTGAGGTTTAGGCTCTTCCTTGGGAGGAGAAGCAAACAAGAGCTGCCATTGTCAGAGTCTTTGCAGGCAGCTGGAAGAGAAGAAGCCATATGGGAGAAGGTAGGGGTAGAAAGTCCCAAAAGGGGCTTCAGCTGCACCACCAGCAGAACAAGGGAATGGCAAGCTGCAGAGCTGCGTCCCTCTTTTCTCCCGGTTAAATCTGGGGACAGCCTTAGGGGAAAGGGTATTAAAGCATTCCTATCTGTGCCACTCCGTTCATCACCTCCCCAGAGTCAGAAAGAGAAATCTTCACCACCCATGCTTCTCTCGGGTCGTATTTGATAGTAATTTGAGGTTTTTCTGGGAGCCTGGTAGGGTATACAGTGAGCTACCAAAAGGAGGAGAGGCTGCTGCTCTGTGCCCCAGGGGAAATTAGTGTGTATGTGGGAAAGGATGGAAAATGTAAATCTCTCTGCCAGGTGCAGGGTGGCTGCTCAGGGAACCTCTTCAAGGCACGAGAACATTTTTCCCTACAGACAAGCTGTAGGCACCTGTTAAAATGAGAGCGACCTCCCCACAGTGAACCTCTTTTTGTACCTGTAGCGGGGAGCAAACGCGCATCTGCAGCTTTGGCGTCCCCTGTAATGAGCTTGCACCTTCCGACTCAGCCCAATGGAGTAGAAATGCCCCAGGGAGACTTTTACCCCGAGGGGAGAAGTCCCTGAGGCTCCAGTTTGTGTCGCCCATCAGGCCTCGAATGGGTGTAGGGGGAGGGTGAATTTGCAGCTGTGGTGGCTGCGGGCCGGGATTTCTTTGCATCCAGAAGATAGCCAAGCTGTGTGTGGTGGTTTTTTCTTTTTTTTTTTTTTTTTTTTTGCTTTTCCCCCCAGAAATAACCTTTGATTTTTGAATGCATTTATGAGCCAGGCAGTTCAAAGGCAGCTCGGCTGCAGCAGGCAGGCTTGCACCACTCCTACGGTATCTCTGTTGGACACAGCAGAACTTGGGGACATGAAACCGAGGATCTAAAACTCGATGTGCCTTTGAAAAATCTTCACTTGGAGACTTTGCTTGACATAGTGAGGAACAAAAAAGGATTTGGAGTTGTGCAGGGGCATGGAAGGAGCAAGATATGAGGGAGAAATGTTGCTTCTGATGCTGCCAGTGCTCTCTTGGTGCCTTGACTCTGAAATAAATGCCCCAACAGGTGCTTGGCTGAGGCCTGCTGGCTTATTTCTCTGCTTAGCCACGAAACCCCATCACTCTTGGCTTGGCTTGGCAAAGAATCACCCTTCAAGGCTTTGGGCGTTTGTCCTCATTCCTACTGATGAATTTCTTGTGGAAAGCTCTCCAGAACCAGATCCGTGTCAGCCATAAGGTGGAGTGGTGGGACAGGCAGGTAAAACCTGGTGTGGGACACCTCTGCTGCAATGTCACTACCATTATTGCAGGGACAGAGAGCTCCACCCTTGCTGGTGCTGGAGATGCACCGCTGAAGCCTTCCAGAGCCTGAGCATCTCCTGGGGGAGGCAGGAGGAGGATGGAGCCTGTGTGTGAGCAGAGAGGAGCTGGGCTGGTGCCGTGGTACCCACTGTCGGGACAATCCTGGTGCAGGCTGAGATGGGGTTTTGAGCAACCAGGTCTAGTGGGAGGTGTCCCTGCCCGTGGCAGGGGGCTTGGAACTAGATGATCTTTAAGGTCCCTTCCAACCCGAACCGTTCTATGATTCTATGAGATGACTTTTTTTTTTTTTCCACTGGCTCCCATATGTAGGTGCTGAGTACGTTGTACATTGGTCATCTCCTTGGCCAGGAGAGGTCAGGAGAAGTGGTCTCCTGGCCCCGGCCATGGCTCTGAAGTATACTGCCCTGCAGAAGGAGTCCTCCTTCATCCCCCCGCTTTGTATTATTATTTCCCCCCACCTCTTTAAATTCATCTCCCTCTGCCATCCAGGGCTGTCCCTGCTGGAAAATTACTCTCACAAAAGCTCCCTCAGCAGTAATTACCTAAATGGGGGGAAGGGAGGGGAGATCCATTTAGAATCCACTTCATTGCGGGATTAGCTAATTAATTAACGGTTTCACTGACAACTCGAAGGGGAAGAGTGTGTTAAATAGGAAGGCTTCGGAGCTTGATTTATGTGATCTGACACCCATGGTCTCTCCACCAACTTGCCATCCTGCCTTCCCCTGGCCGTGGGGTCCCGCTCGCCGCCTCTCCGGGGATGCTGTGGGCTGCCAGAAGGCTGGGACACGTGTGCGTGCGTGTGGGGAGACAATACGGAGGTGGATGGGAGTGTGGGGTTATTAGCTGGCAGATGAAGCTGGGCTTGGAGGGGGCTGTGGCCACCAAGCTGGCAGGGGCCACCCATCTGCCTGGCTCCGGCACAAAGAGCCAGGGAGGAGGAGGATGGTCCTGCCCTGCACCCCCCCCCCCCATCCCACCCTCTGCCGCTGGGGGAAAGAGTTTGCCGAAAGTTGGATCTGAGCTGCCTCCACCTCTAAACTCTGCCTGTGGCCATTGCAGCGGGTCTGTGGGTGGTTGGGTGGGGATGGGGTGCAGAGTGTGTGGCCTCTGACTATGAGCAAAGCTGTTGAGAAGTCTGGTGGCCCCAGTCAGTGGTTTTGTCCCCTCCTCTGCCACAGGCTCCCTGCGCAGCCCTGGGCATGTCTCTCAGCCCCCCAGTGCCTCCCATCCCTGCCCATCTCCCAGTGCGCTCCCTTGGCTCAGCACCTGCAGACCTGGAAGGACCTTGAGAAGCACCCTAGGTGCCAAACCTGATTGCACATCCTCAAACCTGCTCCTCACGGAGTTGGCACCAGTGCCAACCCTGCCTCAGCCTTCCTTTGGGGACTGATCCTCATGGTCTAGTGGTTGGGGAAGGCCCCAAACTGCACCAGGGCCGGGGTTGGCCGTGATGGTCAGGCAGAAGTGAGGACCAGCACAGCTCCATCCACACATGGCCATGCCCAGCCCAAGGGGGACAAGAAGCGCGGGGGATACTGGCTGCTCGGGAGAAAGCTGGCAGTGCTGCCTGGCTCAGGATACCCCATGCCATAGCTGGAATGAGTTTGTTGAGTCTCAGATGGGAGTAGCTGCACCGCCCTGGAGTGGGGTCCCAGCAGCAGGAGGACGGTGACCTCAACCCCCGCCCTCACCCATCCTTTGCTTTGACCAGGCTCTGCCCACCTTCCCGTCTGGTTTTTGGGTTTTTTTGTGGAGTTGGGGGTTCCTGGAGCAGATCGGGGTTCTGAGCTTGCTCTGCCCACCACCCAAATTCAGCCCCCGCTGCCTTGTGCCTCTCACCCACGTTGGCATCTTGGGAGATAACCAGCTGTGTATTTGGATGGGGGGAAAAAAATAAAACTTGAGAGTTTCCAGCTGGATTTGTTAATTTGAGCCAAAGGTTAAAATGTGTATTGAAAAAACATGCTTTTTTTTTTAGGTTAATTTGCATTTGTTTGTTTGTTTGCGTTCTGCAAAGGCTGTAATTCCCCTCGGAGGGAACAAAACTGCCAAGTTTCACACCTTCGCTGGGGAGGTGAAAATTTCTCACATTGGTAGCAAACCCAGGGATGGGTTTGGGGAGAGATAGGAGGGGGGAGAGCGGTGGGGCCGGCTTTCCTTCCACTTTCATCTGCTTCTGCCAGGATGAAGGGGAAATATTGATTAACAGTTACACCGGAGCCGCCCGCCCTTCCTGCAAAACTGGAGGGTGCCAGAGGGACGTGGTGGGGGACGAGGGGGGACATCCAGAGTGATGGCCATGGATGGGCACTGGGATCCGGGTGGGCGCATCCCGACCTTTCTGCCCCACTGCGGTGAAGGGCTGGAGGGATGCTCCTGCCCGCACCTGGCCCTGTCCACCCCCTCACCCCCCTCCGCCCTCCAAAACCTCTCACTGTTGACTTTGGCGATTGTTTCAGCCACTTGAACGCCGGAGGCAGGGAGGGGGTTAAATCTAAATAAACGTTAAATGCGAAATAAATAAATAAAGGCAGTTCTGGGGTGGGGTGCGCCCGTGTCTGGCAGGCCTGTGCTTCCCCCCTGTGTGTGTCGTGTGTCTCTCCCCCCCTGCCCCCCCCAAGCACTTTGATTGCTTTTTTTGATGGCTTCTAAATAGAGGCGCCCGATCGCATCTGGGAGGAAAATGAAACAGATTTCATTTTTCACACGCGGCACAATGGCCGCGCTGACAAAAGAGGAAGGCGGCCCATTGTCCCGCTCTGCATCTTCACATCCTACCTCTGTCCCCCAAATTAACCCCTTTCACCTCCGCCTTTGTGGCGACACCACTTCGGAGCCACTGAACAAAGGCGGCAGAAAGCCCTCGCCGTGTACTGGCGGGGGAGGACGGCGGGCGGCGGTAGGGGGGCAGCGGGCTGAGGCACGTTGGTGTCCCTCATCTCGCTCCCCTTGGGCTGGTTGTGGCTGTCGCTGTCTCCTTCCCATCAGTCGCTCGTCAAGCTGGACCTTCTCCATCAGGTCCTACCTGCATCCCTGGCTGTGAGGGGCCAGGAGGGGACGTTTCTTGTCCCCGCACCTCCTCTTCCACCAGGATGTGGGGTTTGCGGGGTGAGACCCAGGGAACAGCTTCACCCAAGGAGCTGGAGGAGCGCGATGCTTTCAGCAGCATCGTGACCTCGGCTCTGCCATGGTTGTACGGCACCCAGCTCCCTGTGAGGGTCCCGCAGTACCCCTCTGCTCCCCGGGGCTGAGACCTGCTAGACCAAGACCCAGAGCTTTGGTGACCCTATTGACCACATCGTTCTTTTGCACATTAAGGCTTCATTGGGCTTTTTTTGTTTCTTCCATAGCTTTTCGTTACCAACTCTGCCACGATTTGGTTTATTGCGCTTAGATCCCAGCAGCGCAAAAACACAAAGCGAAGGGGGGGAAAAAGCAGCAAAGGGCTTTTGAGCAGAGCTCAAGAGCTTTTGGGGTTTGCTCAGGCTGGCTTGGATCCCATCCTCGTGCCTTCGTGGAGAGCACAGGAGGGCTGGCACGGCCAGTGAAGCCAGGACCAAGTTGTTTGCCACCACAGGGCCGCAGCACGGCTCGGACAGCAGCGTTTTAAGTCCCTGGGAAAGTGACTTCAGAGATTTCAGTATTTCTTGGAGCCGGGGGAAATCTCAGGTTTTCTCTCCCCGGCCTGTTGGTTTATCTCCTCCGGGTCTCATTTCGGGGAGGATGCCGTATTTTGTTTCGCCTGATTGTTTTGAGTCCCGCGCTCGCATCTATCTGACAAGCCATTCTGTTTGAAGATGACACTGCTGCGATGAAGCCTGTGATAATTTCCTCCATCCCTGCAATCAATGCCCTCTCGCGCAAAGGCTGCCTTCAGCTGCAGTGGTATTTTTAGATGATAAAAAAAAAAATCACACCCAGAGATTTCTTTTTCCCTTTCCCAGCTCAGTCTTCGCAACAGGCCCCCGGTTGCTGCTGTCAGCTGCTCTTCGTGGGGCCCCAAAAGCTCTTTGCTGCCTCCTTGGGTGTCCCCAGCTGGGGTGTCCACTGGCATTTGAGTAGGATAAGGGGGAAGGATCAGGCCAGGCAGATATTTTGGGGGGCGGATTTTACTCGCGGTGGGATTTCCTTTCCCCGACCGGAAGGTCACCATGTGCATTGCAGAGCCGACAAGGACCTGGCCAACCGATGTCCCTGGTGGTACCCAGGTCCCTCTCCCTCTCTGCAGCTGCTCCCTGCGGTTCCCGACTGCAGCATCCCTTTAAATAGCAGGGGACTGCACTCCCACCCGGGGCCTGCAGAAGGTTAGATAAGAGAATACAAACCACAATGCTTGCCCTTTTTTTTTTTTTTTTATCTTTCCGTTTTTATTATCTTCTTATGGCTTTAGAATTATCTTCACAGACACTACATGAATTTAGTCAGGGCAGGTAAGGTCGCACGCAGACACAGTTGCTCATATTTATGTATATTCTCCGGGCAAAGGAGATAAATGGGAAAACAGGCTCAGAGGGGGATGGGGAGGGGGGGCAGGTGGGGGGGGGAGGACGGGATTCATCGACCCTGGGGTAGGACGAGGAGGGGCAGCACATGGGTATGGACATTGGGGCCATGACTAAGGTGGGGTTGAGCAGGGTACCATGGCGTGTGACGGAGCCAGGAGGAGGAAGAAGAGCACCTGGGCAATCATAGAATCATAGGGTTGGAAGGGACTTCTGGAGATCATCTAGTCCAACCCCCAATGGGTTGGGGTCATTTGATTCAAATGGTAAGGTCATTTCTCGCGCCGTGGTATTAAAGCCTGCGAGGGGAGGGTGGGCAGGATTTCCTGCAAGGCGGCTGGTGGAAAATCACCCTGGAAAGTCTAGGTCAACCCCTATCTTCTACATGTTTGTGACCACAGGAGTCAAGCCAGCAACCTCATGGGTGGACTTATAAAGCAGGTCTCAGGTAGTTCAGGCTGTGATAGCTCCCTTATGACACCAAAAAGCTAGGTGAGATGATTTGTACTCCTGGTCCTCGGCACAGAAGGCCGTTCTGTGACGGGTGATGCGTCTGGGCTCTGGTTTCCAGGTCAGATGACGTGATGGAGAGGATGGAGATGGCAACACCATGGAGAGGTGGAGGTGACCATGCCATGGTGAGGTGGGTACCTGCGACCTCACCCTGGCTGTGGCTGGAAGCTGGGTCATGGCAGAAGGGTGTGAATGGTGGTGAGATCCAGCGCTTGGTCAAGGTTTCATGGAGTGAGAGCTGATGGTGCGAGTGCTGCTCCATCTAAATTGTGGTAGACCCAGGGGAATGGAAGCCTGAGATGGGATTCTACAGGTGATGAGATCTAGCTGGGCACCCTCCCCAGAGATGTGGGGATGGTATACAAGGGGCTGCTGCAGCTTGGGAACCAGCTGGGATGGAGCGAGCAGAAAGCCAACTGGAATTTCCTTCCTTCCGAACTGCACCTTCCACTTCCCAGGAGCATGGGGCAGCACCTTCTCCCTGCCGCCCTACACAGGGCAGGCTGGGGGGCAGTTGCGTTTGCGGGGCCTTGGAGGTCACAGAGCTGCAGCAATGGGTCCCCTTCCCTGGGAAGCCCCATCGCTGCCAGGCGTGCAGGAGAGCGCAACCTCCGTCCCGAGCAATTGCAACCTTGTGTGTGGCAGAAGGGACCTCGCGCGCGTGGACAGGGTGATGGAGAGGAGCTGGGAGGCTGGTTTAACTTTAGCCCCAGCCATGGACATTTGCGGAGCTGCTGAGATGACCAAAACACCCACCTGAGCTCAAAGCAACCTGGTACCCACACAGCTGCTGCTTGCCGGCACCTTTTCAGGAGAAGAAAAGCAGATTGAGAGACCTAAAAGGCTCCTGAAATCAGGGTCAGCTTGTCCAACCCCGGGTGGCACCTACCCATGGGAGACTTTTAATCGCAGGCTGTGGGCTCACCCAGCCCCGGCATCCACGAGCATCCCGAGGGCTGAGCATCCTCTGTCTCCCGCAGGCAAAAATTCCCATGGGCTTCAAGCTGTGACCCCACGAACCGGGAGGCGCTGAGACAACTGTCAAAGAAATGCGGCCACAAAGGCGATTTTCCAAAGTTTTAGTTTTCTTCCCCTTGTAGAGCTGGGAGGGAGGGGAGGAACGGGGCAGGGACGGGGGCAGGGGGCCAGGGCTGGGCATCAAACCGTTAATGGCAGGCGCCTTCCTGGGAAGGTGGGTACCCGAGCGGAGTGTGATGCTATTTCAAGGAAAATATATAATGCACCTAAAGAAATCGTACAGAAATTGCAAACAAAGCATGCACAGGAGGATATAAAATACCGAGTACAAGGGCACCCACTGATTATAACTTGATTTAAACCCACTTAATTCACTAAATAATAAATGCAGATTTACCAGAGATGTCAGGACTAAAAGCATGCCTAACAATGCGTTTATTTAATAACTGTTTGCTCTCAATGTCAGCGCACTGTGTCTAGAAAATCCACGCGGCAAACGAAAGGCTGTGATTTTATATTTTTTTTCTTCCTTTTTCCCAAGGCCTAGTCTATCTAGGGAAAAAAAAAAAAAAACCCAAAGAAAGAGAAGTCAGAAATTGTAATGATCCAGCCAAGATGAAACCTGGCTTCCCCTTGCCCAGGGAAACAGGAAACCCCGGTGGGAAGTGGAACGCAGAACAAAAGATGGTTTGTAATATTGGATCAGATGCATTTTTGCCCAGGAAAACTGAAGGAGTTGGATGTTCCTTGTAGCTGCTGTTGGGACGGTGTGAAGTTAAACGAGTGCTGGGTTGGACGGGTTTGTGCCCTGTGGTGTTTTGAGGAGTAATTTTTACTGGTCTGGGGATCCACCGACTTTTATTGGCTTTGGACTGGCAAGATTTGGACTGCCACCCACCAGGATCTGGGGAGAACTGGGAGGTTGGTGTTGACCTAACAGAGTATTTCGCCAACGCGCCCAAGCTGAAGGAAGGTCTGAGGATCTTTGGGGGGTTCAGCTCCACCCAGGAAAGCCCCACAGTACCAGCAATGTCCTGGGCTCTGGGTTTCTAGCTATTAAACAAGAACGTGGATTATTCCACACCTTGCATGATTTTTGAGCTCAGTGCCGTGAGGTGCTGAGCCCAGGTCCTTGGAGAAATGTGAGGTCAAGATTCCACCACCTGCCAACCTGTAGTTTTGTCTGTAGAAAATAATAAAGGGCCAAGAAGACCTTGTTCAGGAAGACCTGTCTTCTGCAAAGCTTGCTGAGAGGCATTTGCTGGAGCTTCACATCAACGTGTCTTAGTAAAATCAAAGTAAACAATTCCCTCACCGTGACCATCACCAAGAGAAGCTCATTTGAACCATCACTTTCCCTCTAGTTGGAACTGAGCATCTGTGAATATTTTGAAGTCTTTGAACCTGATCAGGAGGTGAACCAAAATGTTCAGCCCTGCTGGTGGCCCCATGTGGGGACGTGCTCAGGAAAGGGGTGATTTCCCCCCAAGACCCGTCTTTTCGCCTTTCCCCCCTTACCTTCTGCTCCATGCCCAGCATGGTGTAGGAAATTGAGGCTCATTGCCTTCCACATCCTCCTTTTTTGCTCTTTATGTATAAACTCAGTCGCTGTCCCCACTGTTGGTGAACAAGGAGCTGCTCCTTGGCCGGGTCTTGTTCCCCCAGGTCTAATGTCGCATCTCTCTGAGGGTTCACACTGGGCAATTCTCAACAGCTCCCCAGGTTCCCCAAGCACTTACTGAGCAAGTTGATGTTGACGAGGGAGTCAGGCTTTGCAAAAATAGCCCTGTGTTGATATTAGGAGGTGGTGCCCACATCTGCGGGCAAAACATGAAGGACGTGATGCTATGGCACCAGGGCTATGATGGCACTGGCAAGCCTGGGTCAGCGGGTGACCCTGCTTTGCTCATCTGAAGGGGGTTCAGCACTGAAGTCGGCTGTGCCAGGGCAGAAGAAGGTATATTAATGAATTTTCCTGTAGCCTTTGAAAAGTCTAAGGCTGGTTTGTTGCATGAGATATTCCATGTGTGGGGCGCGCATCCCCAGGGCCACCTTTGACCCTTGCTTTGGGCAGAACAGCACATGTGAAAGCTTTGTTGTCCGTAGCACCTTTCTGCTGAGCGTGGTGTTGACGTAAAACCTCAGGGCTGGATGCAACTCTGTCGTGCAAATGTTGAAGGAGGGGGGGGACGGTCCCTCGAGGAGCTGAGAATGAGCCGACCTGGCGGGAGGCTTTGCTGGGTGACCCTCCGGCTCCGTCTGGCTCGGTCTCCGGTGATGCTGGAGGGATGCAGCAGGAGGCGATGAGCGGGGACGCCTTGCTTTTAAGTGGTTAAACCCGGGAAAATAAATCTCTAAAGTCAAATCTTAACATGGCAGCGCTCCCTCGGCTGCACGTGGGTTTCTCCAAGCCCAGCCTTTTCCTTCCCATGGAAACGCTGCTCCCACGGGGCCGGCAGCGTTCACAATTCTCCCAGCACGCCTGAGAGCTTTGGCCAAGGGGCACAGAGAGAGGGGTCCAAGACCTTCCTTACCGCTGTCCCCTGGGGGTGTCCACCACCCTGGGGAGCTGCCCCTTCTCCGATGAGGACAGCCCCTGCCCTCCGCGATGGTATCAGCCCCCTCCAGGCGTAGCGGTGGGGTTCGGGGAGGAGAAAGAGAAGCCCACGTTTCTTTGCGCTCTTTCTTAGTGACGCACGTCCCTGAAAAGCCAGTTATCTTCCCCAAATCCTGCGCCTGTCAGGGCAGCCATGCACAAAGAACCCCCAACCCCTTCCAGCGCCGTGTCCAACCCACGGCGGAGGTCTCTGCTGGGCTCCTCTTCCTTATTCCCCCCTCCCCGCCTCCCCCACCACTGTCTCCCAGCCTTATCTTCTGTTGTCTTCTTGTGGAAGAAGAGATAAAAGTAATTCTTATGGATGCTTCTCCAGCGAAGGCTTGCCTCCTTCCCCCCTCGCCTCCCCCAGCATCTCCCTGCTCCGTCCAGATAAAGGGTGAGGACCAAGCACATGTCATTTTCTTTGTGCAAAATCAATATTCAGCAAAGTTTATCTGTCCGACATAGCAGGAAGCGCTAATTTCATCCGCGTCAATTACTTTGATGAACGCTCATACTGTTCAGGGTGCGAGAACAAGATAAAAGAATTACTGAAATAAAAAGCATACACCCGCAAATGCACACAACCCCCCCCCGCGCCCCCCCCCCCCCGCCTGCTGCTCTCCCCCACCCCAAATCGCCCCTCCCAGGGTCGTGCAGCGCGGAGCAGGGCTGGGGGCAGACGTTGAAGCCAAGGAGCGAGGGGTCGGGATGGCAACAGAGATGCCCAGGCACCACGTGCAGCCCGACCCTATAGGAACAAGACCAATTTGGGTGAAAAAAGCCGTGGTTTGTGTTGGGTGAGAAGTCAGAGCCCCCCAGCTCTGGGTACATGGGCATCACCCGGCAGCAGGTACATCCCGTGGGGGGGTTGCGTGTTTGTACCTGGCTTTTTTTGATGTGCAGAGAGGAGGTCATGGGCACATCCAAGGTTTTCCGATGTGCTGCTTTCCCCCGGTGACGGTCTCAAAAGCAGAGAGCAGCAAGGTGTCCCTGTACCTCGTCACGGCTGGCTGGAACCCAGTGCGGTGACAGAAATGCCAGGGCAAGTCGCGGGGCAGGGTGTGGGTGGGATGGATGGAGGGATGGACGGATGGAGAGATGGTTGGAGGGATGGATGGACGGATGGTTGGAGGGAGGGAGGGAGGGAGGGATCGATGGATGGATGGCAGCTCAAATCAAGGCTTGGAGACCCACCTGGAGAGGGTGAAAGCTGTCACTGAGATTGCCCAGGACAAAAACTGGCTCTGATGCTGCTGCACATGAGAAATGACCCCCGGGGAATAAGACGAGCCCCTTCTGCCCAGAGCCACCGGCTCCTCTAGCTGCTGCCTCAGCCTCTGCGCGTGAAATGGTGCGGAACAATTTTATAGTATTGCTACCGCAAGAACTGAATAAGCAGATCTCGGGGCCCAAGTCTTTAATTAACCAGCCAGGCTCGTTTTGCCAGCAGGGCTGAACTCACACCCACGCTGTCACGCTGACAGTGTGGCCCGGACCCTGGTGACATCGTCTCTCCCCCTCCTTTGCAAAACCTGCCTACGGTGACAGCCTGGCCCTGCCACTTCTGTCCCCAGCCCTGCGGCGGCAGGAGGGGTTGGGCCCCCGTACCCGCCAGGCTCGGGGCTCAGCCCTTGGAGGATGAGGTCGTCGTTTTTTCATAGTTTCTAGAAACTCATCCCATTAGCATTGGGCTTTGTTGGACCTCCATGGCAAAGCCCCTTCTCCTTCCATCCCAAACTCACGGGGAACGGCTCCCAGCTGAGCAGAGGGCCATCCCCCCCCACCTCCACGTGCTCAGCGGCCCTGGCGGGAACATGTACAAATGGCCCTTTCAAATATCTCCGATGCCGCCCGTCCCAGGCAATTTGTCAGCCTGGTGCTCCCCTCCCAGCCCTGGGATGCGTGGGGGCACGGAGCAGGATGAAGTTTCCCACCCGGGTCCTGAGAGGGATGCAGGTTTTCCATGGAGATGCCCCAGGTGGTTGTCCCAGAAGACAAAAGCCGGCGCAGTTCTGGGTAAAGCTTGGTTAGAGCTGCCTGATTTTGCCCCATTTTTCTTTTGGGAGGCATCACCCTCTGGGCCAGGAGCAGCCAGCCTAGATTAACAGACCTCACCCCACCGGGCAACGTGATGGCAAAGCCTCCCCCACCTCAACATACCCCACAAGCCTGAAGCAAATAAAAGCCAGGATGGTGGGGGGAATCTGCTCCAGAATCACTGTGCTCTACAAAGCCTTGGTATATAGTCATGGAGGCATAAAGACATCCCAAAAAATCCCAAATGCCCGGGGTTGGATGAGGGTGGGCGCACAAGGGACAGGCTGGACCCAGCTGCAAGGGGACAGGGAGATGCTGGCGGCGGGGGATCCCATGGGATGCAGCCGAGACTCACCCCAAGGCTCGGGGTGGGGGGGGGCGGTACCCAGAGGCACAGGGCTGTGTCCCCACTGCCAGGCCCCAGCTCCCAAGGGAGGTGGCATTCTCCAGGGGATTGCTGATGGCCAGCCCCTGCAGCCAGGTGACCCCTTGGGCGCGTTGCAAGCGGCGGAGGAAAATGTGGCTTAAGCAAAACCGCTGCCTGCACATGTGCAGGGGGCTGGGAACGTGCACTGGAGCGATTTCCACAGCTCAGCTCGGCAGCGGGAATTTGTTAAGTCACGGCAATTTGCCAGCTCGTGGTGGTGTGATCAAGAAGCTGTCCCCATTTCCTAGCCGCCTGCGCGCCTCCCCGCCATGCCAAGGCTCCCAGAGCGTCCCCCTGGCACCTGCAGCACCGGGATTGCCCTTCGCCCACGCCGCGGGGGCATTTCTAGCCCAGCTCCGTGTAGATCGGTTCCTGTCTGAGAAGCACAAGTGTCCCCCCAGCCCGTGTGTCGGTCCTGCAGTGGTCCCCCCCACTTGCACCCCATGCCCGGTTGGCCACAGCTCTGTGGGTCCCAACCCCAGGGGAGGATGCTCCGTGCTGGGGCAAGTGGGGGATGCCCCCAAATGAGGTTTTTGGGGAGCAATCCGAACTGATGGCATCTCAGAAGCAGGGGGACGGTACCTGGGCTGGCAAGGGACGGGGAAGCCCTGGCTCACCTGGCTGGCAGCCGGGCACCCCTCTGCTCGGGGGGGCTGGGGGTGCCTCTCTCTCCACTGGCTACAGGGGGAGCCAAGACATCGAGCTAAACCGAGATGTGCGTTTTATCCACGGATGAAGGTAGGCGATGGCGTCTGGTGACGATGTGCTCCCACGGGGGACCTGCTGACTGGGTTTGGGGGCAGCTGGGGCAAAGCTGCCAAACCCACACGACTTTTTTTTCCCGGGGGGGGTGGGGGGGGGAGGCGTGAAGCTGGAAGTGCAGCATCTCAGCGCCCCGGGGGATGTCTCCATCGTGGCAGAGGTCTCCATCTCTTCACCCTCGCTGGAGCGGGTAACCCGGCCAGGCGCTCGCCCGTCCCCCTCCAGGCCACCTTCCACCCCTGCGTCCTGCAGCGAGGAGTTCCCCACCGCGGCAGGAGGACGTCCCCATCCCCGACTCTTGCGGTGTGGGGATATTCTGCACAGGAGCGGGATTGCTGGTGGCAGTGAAGGGTCCCAAAGCCCCGGGTGGGGTGGCCAGAGGAAATATAACCCAGATGCCAGGCAGGGTCCTGACCTCCTGTTCCCCCTGACCTCCCTCATCATCCTCCGGCCTGACCAGCAGGTCCCCTTCATGTCGGTACTGAGTGTCCGCGTGTTTTGGGCAGCAAAAAGAGACCCAAAAGAGATGAACTGAACTAGGAATGAGTTGCGTAAATGACAAAGTCCTTACAACCGACACAATTACTGTAGGATGCCGTTCTCCCCAAAAATCAAACCCACCAGGGGCAAACACGCAAACCGCAGCCTGAAAAAGTGCCCAGTGAGGAATGATTTAATTTTGGAGATAATTTCAAACCACGTAATTATTTGCTTGTTGGGTTGTGGTTGGGTTGTTTTTTTTTTGTTGTTATTGTCTTTCTTAAATGAAACGTTGTTAACGGCACTTCAAGGGTCTTACCGCGAGCGCCAAATAAAAAAGTCTGTCTAACTAGTAATACTTGGTTAGGGAAGAATAATCCTTCTTTGTTATTATTTGGAAGGAGCAGGCTGGGGCGGTGTGTGTCGAGAGAGAGAGAGAGAGACCAACCCCCGCCCCCCGCCCCCGCTGAATTATGCAACTCGATATTTCACGAGGGATGTCGGGGCACGAGGCTCCGATTTAAGCGCCCGCGGCAAGTCGGGTTTAGCTTTAATCGGGACTGTCCGGGCACTGGGAGCGCGGTGCTGGTGCGTCCCCAAAAAGTCTTCGTCACCCTAATGAGGTGAGGAGGGATGGGGCTGTGCCTTGTCAGGATGAAACCCCGCCGAGGAGGAAGGTGTCGGGGCAGGATTCGTCCCCCTGCTCCCAGCCTGCCCCATCCCCCCCCACCGGCCCCCCCTGCTCCCTCCCTGCTCTCTCCTGGAGAACACAAAGCTGAGACTTGGATTATCTTCATTTCCATATGGAGAGCGATGTAAGCCCGTTCAATGCATGGCCGGTCATTTTGTTCACAACTTTACAGCAAGCGGGAGCAAAACCCGCTGGGGAAATCCATTATTCAGCTCCTCTCACCTTGTGCGCGCACGCAGGGATCGGGCAACGCGGGACCCTGGTGCCAATAAAGCTGCCTCCCCCCGCCCCCAACCCCAGCCCTGGGCTGGCTCTGGCCACCCTGGGTTCTCTTGGTGCTTTTTTTGGGGTCGAACTCCACCCTGGTTAAGCCACTTGGGAGCCAAATGTCAGCGCCGGGGCCGGCGTTTCTCGATGAGGGGTGGCATCGCTGTCACCACATCCCAGGATGCTGCTGCCCTCCGTACCCTTTGGCTGCATCCCAGTCCAGCGCACACCCAGGCCCCTCTCTGTCCCGTGTCCCCCCCCACCAAGTAACATCTTGGCACCTCTGAGCTGCTCCATGCCTGTCCCCACCGGTGTCCCCTGCCATGTCCCCGCCATGTCCCCGCTCCTCCTGACCTGCAGCCCCCTCTGCCGTTCGCCGCTCCCGCCTGGCCCCAGCAGCATCCCGCAGGATGCATCCCGCTGGGAGAACATGCCCCGACCCTGCACCGCACCCTTCCAGCAGCTCTGGGTGCTCCCGGGTGCTGTGTCCCCTCTGTCCCCGCTTTTTCCTGGGGGACGGAGACATGCCATCGAGCCCCGGTGCTCCCTCCCTGCAGCCAGCATCCCTCTCGCAGAGCTGGCGGCGTTGGCACAGCCAGCACAGAGCTGCTCCTTTCTTGGGCCTGCGGCGTGAGGAGGGGAAGCAAAAGAGCCAAAAATCCAAAGAATTCAACCCAAAACACCGCTTCCTTCTCCTTCTTGTCCTCTTTGCGGAAAGGAGGCAGCGGGGACCAGCCAGGGTGGTGGTCAGCCCCTGCCCGGTTGTGGGGATGCTGGGGACACAAATGGGGCTCTGCAGGGGGGCCGTGCCCCCTCTTCCCCCCGGGCAGACCCCAGCCTGGCCTGGGACATTGTCCCCTGTCCCCATCATGACGCCCCAAGGCGTTCGGCCACGGAAGGGGTTGGGGTGCCAGACCCCGAGGCCAGCCCCTAAGGACATCGGGAAGGGCGTTTGCTGGCTGGGTGAGGAGCCTTGACATTTCTCCGCCACAGAATTTTATATCAGGCACTAAGGCCTCATTAACGGCTGCGGGATAATTGCATTTGCTCCAGGGGTCGGGCAGGGACCCCCGCCAGAGCATGCCCAGCCGTGCCGGGCAGCACAGGGCCATCCCCAGGAACACTGCGCTTCCCTCTTGCCGGCCTTGAAACCTCGCTCCCCTCGCTGGATTTTCAGTTGTTGGCTTAGACATCAAGTTTCACCCCAAATTGGAGCCCGAGCACCTTCCAGGCTGAGCCTGGCTTCCGAAGGGGTGAAGCTGGGGGTGGGCACATTCCCCCCCCCGCCCTTCCAGCCCCATTTCCCAGGGAGGCGATGGGCTCCAAGGCAAGATGCCCCCCCAGGGCTGGTGCGTGCTGGGAGCGGGGCAGCGGCGTGGCAACACCATACTATCCACCAGAGAAGACAAACACAGCAGCAGCAGCAGCAGCAGCAGCAGCAGCAGCCTGGTCCCCCCAAAAATGGGGGACACCCTCCCCACCCCCCCCATCATCAGCCTCGGAGGCAGATGGAGGAAGGAGGTGGTGGGAGCTGGAGCCACTGGAAGCTCAGCTGCTCCCGCACGGCCCAGCAGCGGCCATCGCCCGCCCGCGCTGGGGCTTATTTTTGCCTTCTTTCATTTTTTTCTTCTTCTTGTTTGTTTTGGTTTTTTTTTAATTAATTCTTTTTTTTTCTTCTGTTTTTTTTTTTTTTACTTCTTTTTTTCTTCATCTTTTTTTTCTTTTTATTTCTTTGACTTTCTTCTTCTGCTTTCCTTCTTTTTTCTTTCTTTTACCCCTTTTTCTTCTTTTTTCTTTTTTATTCTCTTTTTCTCTCTTCTTTTCCCCTTCTTTTTTCTTTCTTCCCTTTTTATTCTTTTTTCTTCATCTTCTTTCCTTCTTTTTCTTTCCTTCTCTTTTTCTTTTTTTTGCCTTCTTTTTCTTTCATTCTCTTTTTTCTTCTTTTTCCTTCTTTTCCCCCCTTCTTTTTTTGTTCTTTTCTCTTCCTTTTTTTCTTCTTTCCTTTATCTCTGATTTTCTTCTTTTTCCCCTCTTCTTCTTCCTTCTTGTTCCTTCTTTTTTCCCCTGCTTCTTCTTTAATTCTTTTCTTTTTTCTTTCTTTCTTCCTCCCTTTTTCTCTTGTTTCTTTTTCTTCTTTTTTCCTCCTCTCTTCTTCTTCTTCTTCCTCCCTTCCTTTTTCCTTCTCTTTTTTCTTCAGTTTTCCTTCTTCTCTTTCCTTCTCCTTTTTCTTCATTTCCCCCTCTTTTCTCCCCTTCTTTTTTCCTTCTTTCCTTTTGATCTTCCTTTTTCCTCTTTTCCCCTTCTTCCCTTTTCCTCCCTTTTCCTTCTTTTCCCCTTCTTCCCTTTTCCTCCCTTTTCCTTCTTTTCCCCTTCTCCTTTTTCCTTCTTCCATCCCTCCTCCTTTTTCCCTCCTTCTTTTTTTCTTCTTCTTTTCCCCCCTTCTTTTTTCCTTCTTCTTTTTCCCCCTCTTCTTTTTTCCCCCCCTCCTCCTCTTTTTTTTTTTTTTTTTTTATTCCCCCCCTTTTTTCCCTTTCCCACCCCCGTCCCCGCTGCTGTCCCCCGGTGTCAGCGCAGCGCGGGTGACAGGACGGGGTGACAGATCTGCCTCGGCCACACTCTACAATAGCTCTCCGACAGTCTATTAGTCAGCAATTGTCTGCCAGGCAGCCTGGCCCGGCCCGTGTGCCGCAGCTGATAATGGCAAAGAACAAAGATGGCAGCTGCTTTGTAGAGGAACAGATTTGTGGCAAATCGAGATAAAATAAAGAGGAAGGAGAAAAGAGTGCAAGGGGTGGTGGGGGGGTGGGGGGGCGGGGAAAAAAAAAAAAAATCTAAAAAGGGGGAACGGAGGGAAAGAGGAGGGCCAGGGAGGGAGGAGGAAGGATGCCGCGTGGGAGCTGGCGGGCTGCGGGAGCATCGCTGTGCTCTGATCTGGTGGGGGGGGGGGGGTGGGAAGGAAAAACACCACGGGAGAAATAGAAATGCTGGCGTACATGGGGAAAAAAAAAATAATTCATTTTCACGCTGCCGGTGTCAGAGGTGGAGATAAGCACAGGCAGGGAAGCTATCGGGCGGCAGGGCTGGGGGATAACGTCTCCGGCTGTGTATCTCTGCCTGTATCTCGGTGTGTCTGTGTGTCCCCACGCGGAGCGGGGTGATGCCCAGGCAGCGAGGACCACGGCAGGGGTCACGCCAGCATCGCTTCCCATTGTCCCCGGACCTGGCAGGGCAGCGGGGGCAGCACTTGACCCCTTTGGGGATGGAGAGCGGGGACTTAACCTGGTTGGGGGGGGGTGGGGGGTGAGGGGGTGTCACCGTCCCACCACTCCTGGGGGTGCCCAGGGGTGGCTTTGTGTGTGACGATTTACGTGCGGGACTTTGCACGCCCAAATTTGCACGCGAGCATCTGCCAACCCAACTTGGCTGAGACCCCGGAGCTCCTCGCAGCCACGACAATGGCTCGGAGCTTCTCCAGGACCTGGTCGCCGCTGCTGGCCCTCTCCAGTTTGGCCCATGGCTGTGGGACAAAGGGAAGCGCGGTGGCCGGAGGAGGTGAGGGACGGTGGCTTGAGGCTGGCCTGGCTCTGCCGCCAGCAAGAGGTGGCTGACCCCACTGACCACACATCGCGCCCACGATGCTCAAGGAACCGCTGCTTATCATTCTGGGCAAAGGGCGGATCAAAATCAATTATTAAAAAAAAAAAAAAAAAAAAAGAAAAAGGTGGGTGTCGTAATTAAAAGCCGATTTTTGGCTGAAGCTGGATTTTTTTTTAATTTGGATGAATTGCTTTTTGCCTCAAAAACTTAATCGAATTAACATTAAAGTTAACATTATGGTAAACCTATGTTAAAGCCTAAATTTAGCATAATCTATTCACATTTAAATTAAATATATATATATATATATACACAATTTTATATACATATAGAAAAAGATAGCTGCACATATTTGCTGCCAAAGTTTTTAAAGAAAGTTGCGTTAACGACCCACCGAAAGTCAGCCGCTAAGTACTTAAACCCCAAATTTCCGCAGCGGTTCTTGCTAATAGCGTCCTGTGTGCAAAGACAGTTTTTTATTGCATTTCGGTTTTCGCAGGTGGTGCAGCCCAAAGGCTGCTTTGTCCAAATCGGGAAGGTAATAAGAAGGTTAAAGGCGAGAAAACGTGGGTTTGTCTTCCCGCTTTCTGTAGGATAAACCCATGGGAGACGTGAAGCGTTCTGGGGAGCGACGGGTTCAGGTGCCTCGCTGCAGTCAACACCTCCGGTCTTCCAAGAGTCTATTTAAAAGGGAAAACTAATGTTTGGGAAAAGAAATCTTTTTTCTTATGAATTCAGCTTATTTAAGATTTTGTTAACGTATTTTAAAAAAACGTAAAGTCCTATTCTTGTACGTGTTTAATTGAATTCTGGTTCCCATCTAACTAGTGCTCAACTTGATGGAAAAATGAGTAATCCCCCATGTGATCCTTGTTTGGGGTGGAAATCCCGGGGGTCACCCAGGGTGGCCAGAGCCAGTGTCAGTGGGACCCCAAGGGAGCCATGTCCTGCGTGGGGTGAACCTGGTGGGGCGATGTGGTGACGAGCACGGCCAGGCTGACCCATCCCAGTGCCGATGGATGCTGAATTTCCCCATGTCACTGGCTTTCCCAGCATCCCAGCTGGGGGATGAAGGCTCTCCCCATGCCTTAGACACCATCCCTGGAGCATCTCATAGAATCATTTAGGTTGGAAAAGACCCTTGGGATCATCGAGTCCAACCATCATCTCCATGCTACAAAGTTCTCCCTTACACCGTATCCCTTAACACCACATCTAAACGAGTCTTAAACACATCCAGGGATGGTGACTCCACCACCTCCCTGGGCAGCCTATTCCAGTGTCTGACCACTCTTTCTGTGAAGAATTTTTTCCTTATGTCCAGCCTAAACCTACCCTGTTGCAGCTTGAAGCCATTCCCTCTTGTTCTATCACTAATTACCTGTGAGAAGGGACCAGCACCAACCTCTCTACAATCTCGAGCTGCTATTTTGGATGGAGCCTGGTCATTTCCCCATTAGCTGGAGGGAATCGCAGGGTCGCCACTGTTGGGGATGCCAATGCCGGGCATGGACCGGGTGACGCGAGAGTCCTCGGCTAACGGCAGTGTCCTTCTTGCCCACCACCTCCGAGCCCCCGGCTAATGGCAGCATCGCTCTTGCCCGTCTCCCTCCTTCCCTCCCTCCCGCCTCGTCCCCGCTTTGTCCCGGGAGCCTCCCCCAGGGCCCAGCTCCGGGTTAGTTCAAGTCTAGCCTATTTAGATAACCTTCTGGTGGGTCTATAGAGAGCCGAATATCCCTGCTGGAGGATCTCACTACAAATGAGCCAATCCGCCTAATCTCCTTATCGTTGTAGGCCTCAGCCTCGGGGCCTGGTTATCTATATGGATAAAAGAAAAGGGACACTGCACAGCACCTATCCCAGCAGAGACCCCTCCCCTTTAATCCTGCCAGGGTTGTTTCTCCCTTTATCCCCCTATTGCAAATCCCCAGCGAGAAGCCCCCAGCCCCCCCCCCCGCCCCCCCGCCCCACGCCCCGCTCCCCTCCCTTCACGCCTGAGCAGGGAGGCAGAAAGGACGCGAGAGGGCTGAGCAGCGCCGGGATGCTCTTATCACCGACACCTGGAGTGGGAAAGCGGGGCTGGGGGTGGTGGTGGGGGGGCACAAATCCCCCCCGGCCCCGGCCGGGAGGGAGGCTTAGAGGGGCTGGGGGCTGCTCCCGTGCCCCTCCGGAGCTCCCCGCCTGATAAGTACCTTAATCATTCAGGGCCAGGAGTCCCGCGGGGCGCGGGCTAAGCCCTGCGCATTCCTGCCGCACACAATTAGGGCTCTTTCTCCCTCCCGCTTTACATTTTTCCCTCGCTTTCATTCCTGCCCTCCACCCTTTCACCTTTCGCATTAGCCCCCTCTCCCCTGCTCGGCCCCCGGCTCATACCCCCCATCCTCATCCCCATCCCCATCCCCATCCCCATCCCCATCCTCCCCATCCCCATCCCCATCTCCATCCCCATCCTCCCCATCCCCATCTCCATCCTCATCCCCATCCCCATCCCCATCCCCATCCTCCCCATCCCCATCTCCATCCCCATCCTCCCCATCCCCATCTCCATCCTCATCCCCATCCCCATCCCCATCCCCATCCCCATCCCCATCTCCATCCCCACCATCCCCATCCCCAACATTTCTTCCCCAGCCCCCTTTCTCCCCCTTCTCAGATTTCCATCTTTATCCATTGTTTTGCCCCTTTCCACCCTTTCCCCTCTCCTTCCCCCATCCCATCCCCTCCCCTATTCCCATCCCCTCCGCTTTCCCCCTTCTCCCTCTCCATTTGCTCTTTGTCAGCCTGTTCTCCGTCCCTCAGTCTGCCTCTAATTTCTGATTAATATGTTCTTAGCCAAGGAAAAGGGAGAGCAAGAGAGAGAAAGAGAGCGGGAGAGAAAAGAGGGAATCTTCTAAATAAATCATTTAGTCATGTGAGGAGCTAATCTCCAAGTGACGGCCTGTGTTTATCTAGTTTTTAGCAGTGCATGTTAAATAGTGATATGGGACTAATTTTTTTTTCCGCTGGAGCTGCTGTGAAGGGATTTTTAACTTCATTTCCCAGAAAGAAAAATGGTGAAAGCAGAGATAAGGCCCCCGAGCAGCTCTTCCCCTGAACCGTTAGCCAGTGCAATTAAACAAGACGCCGCAGAAAGGGCAGCCGAGCCCAGGTTGCCAATTACTGATGCTCCCCCCGCCCCCAACCCCGATGCGTGCTGGGCTCAGCATCCCTGGGACCCCCCCGGACCGCCTCGCCCCGCTCCAGCATCCCTCCCTTGCAGAGGTCCTGCCGCCCTCTGCCACCTGCCTGGCCTTGGTCTTGTCACCTAACACAGCTCCCCGCTGGCTTCTGCAGGACCTGGCGGCATCTCCCGTAGGGTTGGGCTTGGGTCGAGCAGGGGCGAGAGGCCAGTTCGGTAAAAGGCAACCTCTTGTTTTGCAAATATTTCCCTTGGAAAACGGCCAAACCCAAACATTTTCACTTTTCTGGGGAAAAAATTTTTTTTTTTTTTTTTTTCCCCCTCCACACCGGCCCCTTTGACAAAGCTGACCTGAATTTTGAGCTCTTTCTGCATCCTCCCCCTCAAGAGATGAGCGTACACAGTATTTTTCAACGTATGTAATACTCCCTGAATAATTTTTCGCCTTTTCTCATTACTTTACCTCCTGGCTGGCTGAACGGTGACACCTTCCCAGGATGGGAACACCTCGCTGCCATCACTTCTCATCTCCTGGCTCATTTTCTGGAGAAGGAAAATTGTTCCGGTTCAGTCCCATCTCCCTCCTTCCAGCAAGTGGTCCCTCTCCCAACCTTACCCTGGTGCTTCGCAAACCTTTCCCAGCTTCCTACCCCTTTTCGAGGGAAAAAGATGGGGATGCTGGGGTGACTATTTCCCTCTCCTGTAGATCATAGAATCATGGAATGTGCTGGGTTGGAAGGGACCTCTAACGGCCATGTACTCCAACCCCCTGCAGTGAGTAGGGACATCTTTAACTAGATCAGATACGGGAGGGAGATGGCTCTGAACCTCAGGGGAGGAACTGTGGGGATGGATGGGAAGATAAATGGTGGCAGAAAAGGAGACTGGAAGCCATCTCCATAGGGCAACTTCTTGAAGAAGAACCCTCCTCCTTGCAAAAGCTTCTCCAGATGTTCTCCAGCCCCTGAAACCTGCCTGCTGCCCGGGCAGCTGCAGGAAAATATTAAAAGAAAAATACAAATTTTTTTTAATGCTCCAGGCAGCTCCCATCGCAAGGGGCTTTTCCCCGGAGCTCAGAAAAACCCCCGGGGAACCACCTGGACCTTCTCCCCAGCCCACGTCGGAGCCTCCTGTGTTGGGTGGATAATGAGTGGGCAGGAGAGGCAGCTAATTTCCACCGAGAGCTTGGAGGGGGAGCCCGCAAGCGATTGCAATTAAGCCCTGAGCATTAAAAACACGGTAATAAGGGGCTACGTTGAAGGGAGGCAGAGCGGTAATTTAAATGATAGCCAGCTCAAATATGGAACGTCTAAATGTTCTCTCAGAGAGATTTATATGTGCGCGGGCCTACCTCGCTCATTTATTTCGTTAACTAGCTCCTTCTTGGTATATCTGCCCGCTCTGCCTGCGGGGAGACGGGGCGTACGGAGGGATGCTCGCGCGTGGTGGCCCGGGAGCTTCCGTCGGGGTGGGAAGCATCCCTGCGTGAGCGTCCAGCTGAGCCCTGGGAACTCAGTGCACCCCACGAAGGGCTGGGCAATGCTTTCCATCCGCTTCCCACGGGGGGAAAATGAGGAAGGTGGGGGGGGATGCCAAGCAATTTGCCCCCCCCCCCACCGCAATGGGTCTGTGGCTCGTTGGTGCAACCGGAGCCTGAAACATTGGACTGGTGATGGAGGGTCCCGGCATGGAGAGGGTCTGGGGGCAGCTGCTCTTAGATGTGGCCTCGGCGGTGACACGGGCTGCCCGGCCTTTGTCTGCAGCCAACAGCTTCCCACCCTGGGGGGGGGAACAATTTTTTAAAAAAGCTGGATTTTTCCAAGAGTTGGGAGAATGGAAAAAGGTTCGTGAAGGACGAGGGTGAGGGTGGGAGTGGGACCACTTGCTGGGAAGGAGGGAGGTGGGACCAAACCGGAACAATTTTCCTTCTCTGGAAAATGAGCAGAAGGATGAGGGCTCTTCAAATGATAGCAGCAAGGTGTTGTGACCCTGTGCACAGAGCCGGGAGGTAAAATAATGAGAAAAGGTGAAAATCCTTGGGACGGCAAACCCTCCTCATCCTCCTGCAGGTGGCTAGAGGGAAGGATGGAACCCCCCCCCTCCGCAAAACATTGGAATGGGACTATTTTACAGGGAAAGAAAAATGCCGGTGCCAAAATCCTGCCTCCCCTCGCTGGCTCGTCCACCCTTCGGCAGTGGGGCGGCGTGGGGACCCCTTCCCTGCCCGGCCCCCCGCCGCCCCCCCGGCTGCTCCCCCTCCGGAGCATCCCTCGGGCGGGCGGCTGGGAACAGCTGTCGGAGAGCTGAGATCTAATGGCTGCCTGGAGAGCAGTTAGTGGATAATTAATATTTGCAGCACAGAGCTGTGATTGCTCTACATCTTCCTCTTGACAGCGGCGCAGGGAGGGAACCCGCGCCGGCCGGGCTGGGAGAGATCCCGAGCCCCGGGGCTCGGAGCCCAGCAAGCCCAACAGGGAGCTCGACCCGTCCCGTCCCCCGAAATACTTGGAGATCCTTAGTCGTGCGTGGGAGAGGGATCATAAAAAGCCCCCGGATGCAGAAAAAAGGGTGCCAAGACATGGGCACGTTGGCGAGCCCACCAGGGCTTGGTCCCTCCATCCCATCCCGAGTAACCCTCAGCCCTGCCCTGGAAAACCCCTCCCCGGGGAGCTTGGGGGGGGGTGTGAAAACGCTCCTCCTCTTCACTCCTTTATGTTTTTTCATGGCAGAAAGGGTAAAAAAAAAAAAAAAAAAGAAAAGTGCCTCCGAGCTCCCTTTGCAAAAAAAAAAAAAAAAAAATATCGGCTAGTTCTCTTCCCTGCCCTGTGGGCAGCAGGACGGGGATGCTCCGTGCACCCAAAAGCCTTGGGGCCGGGGGGGGGGGGCGGGGCGGATAGGAGAAATGGAGATTCTCCTGGAGAAATAGGAGCCACTTCCCAGGCTCCTGTTGCATCGCTGAAAAAACCCCTCAGAGCAGCCCCCGGTTTTGATAAAGCCAGAGGCAGGCTGGCGCTGGGCAAGCCCCATCCCCGGGGAGGGGATAGGATGGCTTGTGTCCTGGGGAGGCCACCCCACCACCAGCAAAGCCCCGTCACCCGGCACAGCCGTGGTGGGGAGGCTGATGGTGCTGGGGGCTCTGCTGGGCTCTCCCGCCTGGCACGGAGAAGGGCAGCGAGACACCCAGGTCAACGAAATCAGGAGCGCCGAGGGAGGGGGGGTCCCTGCCCTGAGCAGGGGGATGCGCATGAAGCCATGGGGGAGATGCTCCGGAGCAACGGGATGCATTTGGGAAAGAATTTCTGTCGTCCCGTCCCCCCCGCCCCAGCCCCGGCCATGGTGAGCTGAGCTCTGCCCGCCGAGTTTGACCTTGGGCTGAGCTGACGGCCCAGCCCAGGGCCCTCCCGCTCGCCGGCCGCCTGACAAACCCCCTCCCGTGCTCCGAGGAGCCGGGAGCCACCAACCCATGGTCCGGCCAAGCCACGGCTCCGGGCATCCCCATCCCAGCCACCAACATCCCCCTCGAGGGAGCAGCATCCCGGCCACAGAGCCCTCAAACCTGAAAAAAACCAAGGAAGAAAGGCAAAAGAAGAAAGAAAAGCCTCCGTGCAGCGGGCAGGGACTCTGTTATCCTTCTTTATTAGCCTTGTTTTCCTAGGGTTGGGTTTTTTTTTTTGGCGAGGAGCGAATCCAGCCGCCTCTCTGGCTGCGAGGGGGTTTGCTGCAGCTCGCGGCGTGCAGTTAATTCCCCGAACTGTTTAATTTAACAGGCTCCGAGCACGCAGACAGAACGCTGTCGCTTGGCTCTGGGGCGAGCGGCCTCGGGACCCGGCCAATAAAGGAAAAAGCGCAAACGCTGGACTTGGGAAAGGCTCAAATCCCCCTCAATTCCCGCTCCTTCTGCCGGCAGCGGCTCCCGGGGCTGCAAAATCCCACCGGGGGCGGCGAAGCGAGAGGAAACACGTGGGGATCGAGCCCGAGGGGGGGGTTGTTGGTGAGGAGCATCCCTCTGGGACGGGCCTTTCGCCGGCTGTTTTGAGGGGCCGGGAGGGTAAAGGCAGCGGCTGCAGTGTGCTCCATCCCCATCCCTGTGCCGTGCCTGCATCCCTACTCAAATCATAGGCTCATAGAGTATCTCCAGTTGGGAGGGACCCATAAAGACCATAGAATTCCAGTTCTGAGCATCACCGTTAATGGCTTTACGCGGGCACCTCCGTGCCTCAGTTTCCCCGTTGGCACAGCACCACAGCATCGCTTCCTCACGCTGTGTGGCGGATAAAACTGTTAGTGTTCAGCCGCCGCGGGGACGAACACCACGGAAAAGCCCATCACCCCAGTCTCTCCCTCGGGATACGGGTCGCCTTTTCCAGAGGGACAGCGTCGCTGCCAAGGGACTGCCCAGGGACCGGGCGCAGTGGTAATTAACAGCGGCTAATTGCAGACCCCTGGGCTCTCTGCGGCGGAGGGAAGCAAACCCGCCGAGGCAGAGGAAGAGGAGCCGAAGAGCCCAGAAAGAAGAGCCTTATTCTTCGCTCTGCCCCCGCCTGCCCACACGGCCTCGGCCACGTCCCTTCTCCCAGTCCCTCCCGCTTTCCAGCCCGGACCCCTCGGGACCGGGATGGGCCGGACCGGGGGCTACAGGCACCGCTCCACGTATCACTGCCGCTTTGGGGGTTAATATGGGGAATTATCACTCCCCAAACCCCCACTTTGTAACTGCCCCTTAGGCCCTGTGACTTGATAACAAAATTAAACCATCGGCATTTAACACCCCCCCCCATGCCACCACCTGGGGGAAAAGGGACCGTTTTCAAAATGATTGTTTCCCAGCGAAATCCCCCAAAGTCTAGAAAATTCCTGCCAACCTTTCCTATTGATTTAAAAAAAAAAAAAAAAAAAGGGCAGGAATTTGGCCGCCAAGAGAATGCCCTGGGTTTAGTGTAAGAACCAAAATGCCTCCCCCTTCCTCCCCCCCCACCCCACCTCCAACGTGGAGCCAGGGGCCACGCAGGGGCTGTCCCTGAGGACACATGGGTCTGTCCCCGAGGGCACGTGGCAACTATCCCAGAGGATGCTCCGTGTCTGATTTCTTGGCTGGGTTTGGGGGTGGCGGGGGGGGACACGGCATTGTCGGGGGGGTGGGTCAAGCAGAGGGATGCTGCTCTCCTCTGCTCGCTGGCTTTTGGGGCTGGGGACTGCAGACCTGTCACGAGCTGGGCAGGTCTCAGCATCGCCCAGAAGCGATGTTAGGTAGGAGGAGGAAGTAAAACAGGTGGAGGAAGATGAACTTGGAGGGGATGGAGGGGGGAGCACAGCAGTCCCTCGACCGAGCAGCCTACCCCCCCACTCCTTGCACGAGGATTTGGGGGTTGTGTCTCCTCGTTGGTGGCAGGTGACGCAGGGCACAAAGAGCCGCATCGGGCTCCAAGGTCTGGGAAGAGGCAGGAGGATGTGGGAAGCCTTTCAAAACCCCTTCCCAGCCCTGGGAGAGGGGAAAGGGGGAGAAAACCCTCCGGCTGGGGGATGGGGAGGGGGGTGGGCAGCACCTTGCCTTATGCTGACACCCTGCCGATGTGTTGGCCACCGGGATTCAGCAGGACAACGGGATGCTTCGGGACAATGGGATGCCTCAGGTCAATGTGATGCTCTAGGACAACATCCGACCCGGTCTCGCCTTCATCCCCATCCCCAGCCTTTCCTTTCGGCTCTCCCAGGAGGCAGGATGGGAGCAGGGGGCTCTGGGTGCCCCCCACCCCAGCACCCATCCCTGCACCCAGGGACACCCCCCGCACCCCCCCGCCCCGACCCTGTGCCTTCCCATGGCCCACGCCGGGACCGAACAAGTGGAAAACCAGGCTGCTTGTGCCATCGCTCCCCGGATTAAAAAATCCTATAAATAGCCGGGCGGCTGCGAGCGGCACCACCCCACCCCAACCGCCTGCGAGGGGGCCGTTTCGGCTCCGGCTTGATCCCCCCCGCCCCCTCCTCCTCCGGCCCCCCGCCTCCGGTATTATCCTTCCAATTTCTGCCGCAAACCCCGGAGTGCCTGGGCTTGCACACGCGGGAGTTCACACCTAGAGAACAGAGCCTTATCTCGGCGCTGTGTGCAGGACAAGGCTGTTTTACTCCTCCCTCCATAACCCTCTTAGACTTAATCCCGTCTTTAATGCCGCTTGGAAGGGGGCTTTGAACGGCTGTGCAGCCTAACTGGCTCTGACCTCTCCGGCTGCTCTCCCATGCCCATTTGGAGAACTCCGACTTTCAAAGAGATAACAGAAGCCCGGTAAATCCTCGCTGGGAAGCTAAAGCGATTGTCACACTTAGGGGAAGTTTACTCGGAAAGCAAACTTAGAGCCGCTTCCCGGCCCCGGCAGAGCGGCGGCGGTGGGGGGGGTCCTTGGGGTGGGTGGAGGCGCCGAGGGGCTTTCGGCAACAACGTCCCCTGTTTTAGTTTTGTTAATAAGGACTTCTTGGGGTGAAGCGGTTAAGGGATGCTATCTGGTGGCCTTCATCCCCGTCGGGGGGATGCCGGGTGGGATGCAGGTCGGGTGCTCCCGGCTCTCTGAACCCATGTGGGATGCTCTCCCCCCCCACAAACGCAGCATCTCGCAGCTTCCCCTCACCCCATCCCCAAAATAGCGTGGTTTTGGGCTCCGAAACACCCGGCTGTGGTCCACCCCGCTAATTGCACCCCATCCCCGGCCGCTCTCCGCCGTGCCACGACGCAGGAGCCGCCGTCCCGGTGCCCACGCTGGGGCGAGCCCCCTCCCCGCGCAGCCCCGCGAGGTCCCCAGCAGCCCCGGGAATTGACACCTTTCTGTTCCGCTTTAAATTAATCAAACCCAGAGTCCCTATATTAATACTGTGGTGGGAATTAAAATCATGCAACGCATTAAAGATGTAATTTAAAATTAATAACTCATAATTATTTATCATGGCGTATCAGCGGGGCTATGAATTTTCTCTTCTCACCCGGCGTTCATTTCCTTCCCTTCTCTCCTTCTTGCGCCTCTAATAGCTCCTGGACCATTATGAATATCTGCGAGTGATTTTTTTTTTTTTTTCTTTTTTTTGGAGATGCTGAGCTTAAGATATAATATGCCTAATTTATTTATTTATTTATTTATTTTTATTTATTTGCTCCTGGACCCCTCCCCTAGCGTTTCTCGGGGCGGCCGGGAGGAGAAAGGCTTCGTCGGGCTGAGGAGAAGGTGGATGCTGAGCCTGGGGGTGCTGCTAAACGCCTCGACGAGGGCGCTGGTTTCGCCATGTGCCGATGGCTTCGGAGGAGCTTGGTCGGTCCCCTTCTCCGCACCCAGCCGTGCTTGGCCGTAGTGGCTGCGGAACGCCTGGAAAAGGCCTTGGGAATGGCGAGGGGTTTTCCATCTCCATCCTGCTTGGGACAAGCGTGGGACCGCTGGGACCTTCCCCACCCGTGCTTCGGGGGGGAGCCATCGCCATGAAGCGCAAGATGGACGCCCCCCTGATGGCCGTCCTCCACCGCGCTTTTGTTCCCCCAGCAGCCGAGGGGGGCAACTCGGCCATTTTATAGGGAAAACCCGGAGAAAAGAGCCGTGAAATCGAGGAGGGGGAGGAAGAGAGCCAAGGCCAGCATCCCTCCCGACACGGCGCGGGTCCTGTTCTCCGCCAGCGAGCCCTGCCGACGGGGGAGTCAAATCCCAAATAGCGGCTGGTGAAAGCTCACAGGAGGGGGAAAAAGAGAGGGAAAAAAAAAATAAAAAAGAGGCAAGAGCAGCTCTGTCTCTTTAAAAATAAATAAATAGATAAAGACTAAAAAAAAAAAAATGCAATAAGTATATGCAAATGTGTTGAGCCGAACATCGCTGTCTGTGAAACAGATGAGGGAGAAAGTGCTTGAAGCTAGAGAGGAATGAGGCAGCCAGCGCTGACCCCGGGGTTAATAATTTTTACTTCTCCATCTCATTCCCTCCATAAAAAAAAAAAAAAAAAAAAAAAAATAGCAGAGGGGAGGGAGGGGAGAGGCGGCGCGGGAGGGAAGAGCTGGGAGATGTGCCGGCAAAGGGAGACGGCGGTGCCCGGAGCCGGTCCCACCCCTGGCAGCACCCATGGGTGGGAGATGGAGGGGCTCGGGGGGGGCGGGGGGGTGGGAGCCGAGCGAGTGTTTTGCAGGAGGCATCTCATCAGGAGGCGTGAAAACAAGCGGAGACGAAGGCGCAGCAGCCAGGCTCCAGCTCTCCTCCGAGTGGGAACGAAACCTCCCGTTAAATAACTCCGTATATCGCGACTTCGGCCGCGTCCCACCCCGGGGTAGCTCAGCCTTGCGGAGACGCCGGCAGACGATGGGCGACAGCGGAAGGGGGGAAACGCCGCGGCATCACCCGACGCGACGCTTTAACCAGCCGCCAAAACCTCTGCTGGGAAATGTGTATTTTCCCGCTAATCAACGGTTCTTGATGGAAAAAAACCCATCCGGCGCCAAATTTCCGCCAGCTTCGGCATCCTGCATCCCGTGGCGTCTGCCGGTCTCTCACGTGCTGCAGCCAAAGGTGGCCTCTAAAGTGGACGTGCCAAAAAGGATAAAGCCTCAATGTATTTACATGTGTAAATATTTCTTAGTCAAGTCGTGTCCGTCCCCCCCCTCCCCCCCCCCCCCGCCACGGTATTTCCAAAACAGCAGGTTTTGGTGTTTTCTAAACGAAACCTTACACTTTGCTGGGATACCCGGAATGACGAGGCCGTAGCACGGTGCCCGAGATGGTGCTGCCACGTTTGCACCTTAACCGAACCAACGCTTCTGGTTTCTTTCCAACCCGGGCTGGGTTTTAGCTACAAAACCCCTAAAATTCTTCCCTGGGTGCAGGTGGATTCCCCACGTTATTACTTCTGAGCTCAGCGGGTGCGCAGGGCTGCCCGGTAATCATCACATCGCCAGGCATTTGGAAGCACGCGCTCGTTTTTCTTGCTTTTCCCCTATTGCACGCTACCCTCCTCCCCATATAATGAATTAAAGGTAAGCCCCTTTCATACCCCAAATAACCCCAAAACCTCACCTGCCACTGCAGATGAGGGTGGGAGACCCGGCACCGGAGCAAACCCCACTGCCCTCCACCTGTAGCCCCCCCAAATACGTCTCCCCGCTTTGCATCTCTTCCCTGTGGGTAGGCTGAGCCCTGGGGGGTGCCTGGGGGGGGGGGGGGGTGTCTCGCTGACCCCACGGAGGGGGGGTCTCACTGGCTTTTGCGCATCTTCCTAGAGCTTGGGGATGGTGAAACCCTGACTTTCTCCTTCTCTGCGGTGCTCCCCATGCCCTGCTCCCCATTAATCCCCCTGGGATGGGGTAACGGGAGCGAGGGGAGGTCCCATGGGGTGCGGGTGGCTGGGGCAGCCTTTGCCCACCTCCATCCCCCCCGAGAGCTGGCACTGCCTGGGAGGATTGCAGGCCTCGGTGGCTGTTGAGGAGCTGCAGAGAGGAAACCCAGCTCTGCTCAGCCCTTCCTCCATCCAGCCTCGTGGGCAAACCCCAGGAGCTGCCTTATGCCAAGGGCGCATCTCGGTGGAAGGACGGATCCCAAACCATCCCGATCCGGGCTGCCTGCATGGCCAAACTCAGCAGCAGGGCCAGAGCCTTGGCAGGAAAGGTGATGCTCGGCTCTCACCTGTCCATCCCCTGCCTCTCCAGCCCCCTCTCCAGCCTTGTCACCTCCAGCCCTCCTTGTCTGTCTGCCGAGGGCAGCATCCTCGCTGCAACCTGGCGGCCCCTGTAAGCCTGCATCCCACGCTGCAGCCCTCCCTGCATCCCACCCTGCGGCCCTCCTCGTGCAAACCTGCAGCTCTCCCGTGCAAGCTTGCATCCCACCCTGCATCCGTCCCTGTTTCCCTCCTTGTGCAAGCCTGCGCCTCTCCCTGCATCTCTCCCCCCCTGCATCCCTCCCCTTGCAAAACTACATCCCTCCTTGCATCCCTCCCACGCAAGGCTGCATCCCACCCTGCATCCCTCCTTGCATCCTTCCCCTTGCCAACCAGCATCCCTCCCTCATCCTTCCTTGTGGAAGCCTGCATCCCTCCCTCATCCTTCCCTGTGCAAGCCTGCATCTCTCCCTGCATCCCTCCCCTTGCAAACCAGCATCCCTCTCTGCATCCCTCCCATGCAAGCCTGCATCCCTCCCTGCGTCCCACCTTGCATCCTCCCCCTTGCCAACCAGCATCCCCCCCCGCATCCCTCCCATGCAATCCTGCATCCCTCCCTGCATCCCACCCCATGCAGGCCCGAGCATCCCCTCCCCAGGCACCCCCCTACCCCCCACCAATTCTCATCCTCCCAAATCTCAGCCTGATCCAGACCACCACCACCACGGCCCGCTCTCCCCCCGCCCCCACCGCCCCTGTCCCGCTCGGCTGAGCCTGTGACCCTGCGACCATCGCCGAGGCGTCGCGCCAGCGAGGTTCGGGGGGCCGCGCCGAGGAAGCGCCTCCTCCACCCCCGCGCTCGGGCGCTAAATGGAAGCGGCAGATCGATCCCGAGTGTGCCAAACTGACACGGAGGCTCATTAGGGGTTAGTTTTCATCCTCCTGCTCCCTGGCAGCCTTCACATTATCCCATAAAATTTATTTACTATTTCATGAATACATAAGCAGCAGGCAAACGCCGGCTTTTTATATATTTACACTGTATATATTTCACGGGAGAGTTATGTATGTCTCTGAGGCAGAGTGGAGGGAGCGAGAGGGGAGCAGGAGCAGAAGGAGAAAGCAGCTGTGAGGGAAGGAGGAAAGCGAGCCGTGGCGGGGGGGACGGGGATGGAGCACGCTCAGCCACCGCCGGCGCGGGGTGGGAGAGGCGGCACGAGGCGGGGAGCAGCTCGGAGCATCCTTGGCCCCAGCCCACCCACCCGTCTGGAAGCCCCAGTGCAGCTGGGGAGCCCCAGGGCTTGGGGACGGACGCAGGATTCGGGGCGCGGGAGACGGGGACCGTGGGGGGTTTGGGGAGTGCGAGCTGAGAGGGCGGCGAGGGCTGTGCGCTGCGGTTGTGTCACGCCATGGCACCTCTGGGGACACCCCCCCACACCCCCCCCGGGCCCCAAAACCCTGTTTTACCCCAGCAGTGGAGCGCGACTTGCGCCCGCTGTGCACCAGGGCTGGAGCATCACCCCGCAGCGGCTCCCAAACCCACCCCAAGGCCACGGTGAAGGGCTGATGGTGAGGATCCACCACCCGACAGCCCTGCAGCTGCCACCCCGGGCACTGTCCCCAAAGCCGGGCACTGTCCCCAAAGCCGCTGGCTCCGGGGACGGGCACGGCGTCTGCTCCGTGCCCCGAGCTGCGGCGCGGCAGCGCTGGATTGATGGGCTGGAGTTTACCTCAACAGCTGGTTCCCGTCTACTGCTCTCTCCTCAACACGCTCCACGTTCAGGAATCGTTTAATTTTGAGTGTATTAAAGTCCCGTGGCTGTGACGTCCACCACGGTTTGCGTTTTGGGGCGAGGGGGAGAAGGGAGAAACGGCAGACGGGGGGGACTTAAACTCCTAAAGCTTCGGCTTGGCAACCCTATGCCTTTCTTTAAAAGTCCAGCTGTGATGTTCCTCTTAACCCCACAAATCACAAGAGGATTGATTGCAGCCGCATTCCGTGTTCCCTCGCTTGCTCCCGCCGCTCAGCCTGGCCACAGGAGGAAGGTCCGTCCCCCGCGTGGTTCGGGGCAGGTTGTTTGTCGGGATGCTCAGGTCGCTGCAGAAAAAACAGTTCAGAGAAAGGGAAAAAAAACCTTTTTTTCTTTTTTTTTTTTTTTTTCCCCACCCCTGAAGAATTTAACTTAGGAGGAAGAAACCTGGAGGAGCCCGGCTGCATTAATCGCTATTCCTAAGGCAGCTGTAACGTGCTGTGGATTTAGACGGTGCAGGGAAAGCTCAGGGCCACAGCAGCGCGTGTGCGGGCACCCATCACGCCCCGGGGATGGTTCCGAGCTGCAAACCCCGTCCTGTCTCCCCCGGAGCACACACGGTCACTCTGGCCGTGTTTCAGGGCTGCTCCGTCCTCCCGGGACCAGTATGGATCTTACCCTGGCTCCCAACAAACCCAGGAGCAGGAGACCACAGCTCCGGGCAGGCCCGTGGCTCGGCCACCTCCACCCCAGCAGGACGGGATACGGGGGACTTAGAGCCAAAGCGAGGAAAGCACTGGGAGCACAAGGCGATAGGTGGGATCCGCACAAACCCCATCTCGGGGGCACAAAATTCAGCTCCATTCCCCTTTCTACCCCACGTTGGGGGCGCAAAATTCAGCTCGGTTCCCCTTTCTGCACCAGCAGAAGGACCAGGTCCTCCATCTCCAGGAGTGGTGGCCACCCGTCCCCAGCCTCAGCGATAGCCTCGCGTCCTCCGGTTTTATTTGGCGAAGGCATCAAAGGATCTTCTCCCTCCGCCCCCAAGAGGTACAAGAGCACCACATTTTAAGGCTTTTCTGCATTCACCAAGTTCAGGGGAAGTTTGGCCAACGGGCTCGGAAGGGGACAGAGCAAAGATCCCCGTTTCCGGAGTGAATGGAAGGAGGGCGGGGGGGGGAAGAAAAAAAAAGAAAAAAAAAAGGAAAAAAAAAAAAAGAAAAAAAAAGCCTGATGGTGTTCATTTTAACTGTTCAGCCACTTGTAGCCTGATGCCATTAGAGAAAATAAATAGACAAGAGCCACTCGAATGGTACGTGCAAGGAGGAGACGGGAACGGAGACAGAACAAGCGCTGGAAGACAGAGGGAGGCGCGATGGCTTTGAAGACAAGCGAAGAAGAGCAGGAGCGACGCTGCTGCCCCCTCAGCCGCCTGCCAGCCCCCAGCACCCCCCCCCCCCCCGGCCTCCGCAAAGTTGGCAGCAACCACCGTCAAACCCCCTTTTAAAAGGCTGGGGGCTGGGGGGGGGACACACGAAGCCTCCAGCCAAGCGTGGACGCGTGGCCCTTGTCACCTCCTGGCTGCGGTGGCAGGGAGGGAGGAGAACTGGGGGCCGGATCCTGCTGCTACCAAAGCATCCCTGAGCTCTTCCCGCTCGATGCCGGTGTCCTGTTGTCCCCCCCCTCCCTGCCCCGGCCGGGTGATGGACGAGGGGGGGCTGACACAGCCGGCACCGTCTCTGCAAACGCCGCTCGATACCTCCCGGAGCGCGGCCATTTATCCACCCTGATAGATGCGGCTATCAAGGGGGAGCGGCCCTGGCTCCTGCCACCCCCCCAGACCCCCCCGTCCCCCCGCTTCACCCCGCAGGGGTGTAAATTTGGCAAAACAGCTTCACTAACCTCTGGCGGTTTATTATACCTTCCTGGGGGCTCTGCAACCACAGCGGTGGCTGCCGGCCACGGCACAACCTCAGCCCCCCCACTCCCCCCCCCCCCCCACCCCCCGCACCTGGGGGACAACCATGTGGGAGATGCTAAAGGGTCTTCCTCACCTGGAGGAAGGCTTGGAAGCACAGGGTGGCAGCAAAGCGTGGCCTTGCCATGGATGGGGGCTTTTTTGGAGGTCTCCTGTCCCCTGGGGCAACTGAGCAGCCAGCCAGATGCCCCCCCCTCCAGTGCCACCCCCCAGGTCCCCGTCACCTACGGCAGAGGGGCAGCAGGATCAAGTAGCTGGGCTCCAACCTATTTTTCTGCAGAGCCTGCTGAAGAAATCAGTGTTTGGTCCCACCTCCTTATGCCGCTACCAGGCATGGGGCCACACACCCCACCCCCAGCCCCCCAACCCCCCCAAGTCTCACACCTCCCTGCCTCAGCGGGACCCGACAGCTCTGCCGCGGTGGCAGCGGCAACACGGAGCCATCTCCTGGTTTCCCATGGAGAAATGAAGGTATCTCTTCCCTTGAGCTGTGAGGCAAATACAAAAACATAAATGGTTTTTTTCTGGGGTTTTTGGTGTTTTTTTTTTTGTTTTGGTTTTTTTTTTTTTGCAAGACACCCACTTTCTTCCTCCTCTCCATCCCGTACCACCTCCCGCCCCAGCCCGCTGCATCCCTAGGACAGTCGCCATCGCACTCTGATATCGCATGATGCTCTTCAAGCACCGTCTAGCCCAGACCCGGGCTCCCACGCCAAATATTCACGAGTGGAGGAGACGGGGCAAAAAACTCCCCCCCCTGCCCCTAGCTGGGCCACCCCGGCCAGGGCTGCAGTGGGGGGAGGAAAGGGAGATGTTCAGGGAGAAAAGGGGGAAAATGGAGAGGAATTGCAGGGAGGACACAATGCTGGGGGGTCAGAGAAAGCCCCGCCTGATCCAGGAGGCACCAACCGGCCGAGGCTGCTGCTGGCAAGGGGTGATGGAAGTGGACCGGTCCCATCTGCTCCCCGTGTCACATCGTCCCTCCTCTCACAGGCATGTGCTCCTGACAGGCTGCAGAGCTATTGGTGCCATTTGCCTCTGCCCTGGAGGCTTTTTGGTGATGGGAGATGCCTCCATTAATACAAGGGAAAGCAGCAAATGTCTGGAGATAAAAAAAAAAAAAATAATAAAAAAATCAGGAGGGTTCAGGAGATCGATTCGACAGCCGCTGTCACTTTGCTGCCGGGGGTGCGGAAAGGGTTAACCGCAGGTTTGCTTTGGGAAAGGGGCATCCAGGAGACACTGGGAGCAGAAGAGCTTCAGGAAATCAGTCCTGCACGCCCGGCCGCGCAGCCGGAGAGAGGAGGGATGCTGCGAAGCCCCTCTGCTCGGTCCCCGACCCTCCCGGTGTCCGGCATCGCACCCCTCCCCGCCATCAGTCATCTCTGCGCCGCCGCTCGCCGGAGCCAGGGCTGCGAGGAGCTGAACAAAGGGGGAAGATGGCTGTTCCTCCTGCCGGAGGCGTCACGGGCGAGAAGGAGCGAAGCCCTGGCAGGAGGTCACGGGCTCCGGCGCTTCGCCAGCCCGAGCGGGGACGGTCTGGGGAGACGCCGATGCTGCCAGCCGCCGGCAACGTCGGCTCCCGGCTCTCCTTGATCAAAACCTTCCTGGAAGCACAGCTGGGACCTCGCATCTCCTGCACGGTGGCTTGCGCGCTCCGGGATGGCAGAGCCACTTCCCACCCACGGGACCACGCGTTATAACCAACCAAACCCTCTCCTGCAACACCCCCCGTCAGCTTCCAACGCTGCTTCCTCCGCAGACGCCAGCTCCCCCCGCTGCAAACCAAGCCCGGGGTCGCTTTGCTAACCCTCCGGGCCCTTTCCCCAGCGCTCGTGCTGGATTTGGCCCTGCTGCATCCAAGTGGCCGGCGTTCCCCAAGGCACGAACTTCCAGAGAGCCGGGAAAGCTGCACCTTCTCGCCGCAGCTCCGCCAGTGTAACAGCATCATCCCACTGCCAGCTGTCAGATGTTGCCACAGATCACGTTTTCCTAAGGCCAGATCATCACACCCGCCAGCTCCCCTTCCCAAAGCCGAGAGGTTTGTGTTAAAATCCAAGCCACCGACCTCTCCGGTTCCCCACACGGTTATTGTCCCCTGGGAAAAGCCCTCTCCGCAGCCGGCACCAGCCTTCATGGACACTTCAAGCATTAGCTGAGCTGCAAAAGCAGTTTTTCCCCCTCTGCGCCCACGTTACAGGCGAGGAAAGAGGGGATAAGCCGGTGCCACAGGGCAGAGGGAGGTGACAAGGGCTGCCTCTCCCTGTCCTTGTCCCCAGCCCCGAGCGGCCTTTCCCATGGAGGGATGCACCAGACCTGGGTGGGTGTTTTAAAAATCAAACTGAAGACCTAAATGGAAATAAAAAAAATAAAATATTCCCAGGGGTGCTGGAGTGGCTCCTGTGACACTCCTGCTAGAACATTAATATTTGCCAAAAATCATTTGTCTTTAAGCAAACCCGCAATATATTTAGTTTAATGTCCATTCTGTACCTGTCTTTGCTACCTTGGCCCACTTCAGCTCAGGAACCTGCTCCTCAACCCTCTGCCAGCGATCCGCATCCCGGGAGAACGCAGGGGACCCCAGGGACTCCCATGCTGCAAGAGAACAGGGAAAAAAAAAAAAAAAAAAAAAAAAGTAGTTCTGCGTTTTTGTCAAGGGACTCAAAGCTTGGTGGTGGAACCATCGGAGAAGTCGTTTAATTCACTTCTGACCCAGCTCCATCTAAAAGTCACCGTTTCTGTAAGGTAAGTTCCCAGGGAGAGCTGGTGGCTTGCAAGGCCAGCGTCAGGGCCCGGAAAGGACACCTTCCCCGGAGGATTTCATGAGTTCCCACAGGTAGATTGCTGCATTTTGGGCTACAGTTCACTTGGGGAAAACACAACTGAGAGCTTCATCTAGTCTTCAGCTACCACGCCATCCCTTGGGGACACAGGGTGAAGTCCTTTCCCCATCACCATCCAGGATGCCCTACAGCAGGGCATGTCCTGGGCTCCACCAGCACACGGGAGAGCTGGTGAAGAGACACCCACCTTCCCCTGCTGAGGGGTCTCATGTCCTGTAGAGAGAATGAGAAGGGTCTCTGCGGGGAGCTCCCAGCCAGCACGTCCTCAGGCAGGCTGAGGAATGCGGGAAGCCCTGGGCATGCGGTTTGTGATGTGCCACCACGGCCCGAGATGAGGTCTCCAAGGGAAATGAGGTGGAAGCTAGACTAGAAACCTTGCATTTTGAGTATTTTCACGAAGGAGGCTGTCTGCTGCAGGAGGAGCCGTCTAAAGCAGCCTGGAGACGCTCTCCCAGGGCAGAGCATGGCATGAGGCCACGTGCATGTTGGTCCCTCTCCTGTCCGTCCCCATCTCTCCCGCCCAGCAGGCTTCACAGCCCTCTGTGTAGGATGGAGAGCAGCAGATGTGCATGCAAGGAGACACCGTGGCTTGTGTCCCTTGGCTGGGGGCACAGCCCTGCTCCACTCCAGCAAACTACCCCGTGATTCGATTACACAAGGCAGGAGGAGTTCCAGGAGATGGAGGGTGCGGAAGAGCATCCCGGTGTCATGGAGCATCCCTGGCCCGTGCTGGCCACCGCATCCACTGCGGGATCTTATTCACTACCCAGCCAAGCAGTTTGATTCGGAGAGAGGGCAGAGGAAGGGTGTTCCCAAATGCCATTGAGGGGAACCTCAAGTTTGAAGTGTCAGATTGTTCCTCCGGAAGGATGGATGGGCAACCCTTGTCCACACGCAGAGGACTCTCCGCGCAGCACTCCATGCAGCTGCCCAGGACATGGTGGCAGAGGACTTCAGGGTACAGCGCATTTAAGACTGCCATGCCACCATGCCAGCTGAGCACTAACAGCTCGGGACGCAGGTGAGAGGCAGCAGGGTAAGCATATCAGCGACAAAAGGGACTTCTTCCAAAAGTGGGCAGGTGGCCTGGAGACTGCAGCTGTAGGAGAGCATCCGGGGGGGCTTTGCAATGGGACCCGGCGGTGGTTTGAGTTCTCTGCACCCTTCGCCGAGCTGCAAGGCTGCTGAGAAGGGTCATGTCATCTCCTCTCCTGGGGCCCTCGTGCCTGGTCCTGCTGCTGGTGAGAGAGCGCCCGGCTTGTTTAACTAGCGCTGGGCAGCACGTGGTCCACCACGGCAGGGGAGCGGGGATGCAGGAGGCATTTCTGAGCCTGCAGCGCACCAGGACAGTCCCCATCAGCAGAAAGGCAGGGTCTGAGCATCCCCTCCCCACCATCACGGACCCAAACCCTCGAGCACTTAGACCAGAGGCGGGTTGTCCTGCCTGTCCCGATGCTCCTGCTCTGGATGGAGGAACTGGCCGCAGAGTGAGCCTCAGGACCCCCGTTTTGCACCCAATCCCTCTTAAAACACCCCCGCCTTGAGCATCCCCAGGCGCCACAAGCGTCCTGAGGCTGGCCATCAGCAAAGCCCACTCCAGAGCCCTGCGCATCTCCAACCCGGGCGATGGAAGAGGACGGACAGCCAGCCAGCCGGGAGCCCGCTGCCAGGCAGAGCTACCCCGTCGCAAACCCAATCAATGCAGCGCTAATTTAAAAAGCAACACATTTCTCCAGCCTCCAGTTTCAGCATGCTCAGACCAGCCTGCCAAAGCCCCCGCGAGTGAAGGCCAAGCACCGGGCTCCCGCGCCCCAGAACATTGACTTTTCTGCTGGCCACCTCCACCGTTGGGTTTGGAGACCTACAGGGGCTCCCACCCAGCGCGCACGGGGTGACGCAGAGCTGCGGGACACCTTCCCATGGGGCACGGCGGGCGCGGACCTGCCGCCAACAAGCCCGTTCCTGCGACGGGTTCGCACTTCCAGCCTGTGCCAATTAAAGGGGTCTCACTGCCAGCTCCGCAGCTGGGGCCCAGGGCCGGCCCCGCGCAGCACCTCCTGCCTACGCGCACCCCAGCATCACCCCCTGGCAAAGCCAGACCAGCCCCTCTCCCTGAGCAGGGGCACAAATCCCAAAGGATGGGCTGGAAGATGAAAATCCAGCCCCAACAGCCCCTTGGTGCCAGCTCTCCAGCCCCCCTGCCAGAGCTCTGCTGCCACCTTTGCCGTGAGGGTGGTGAGCCCCTGGCCCAGGTTGCCCAGAGAAGCTGTGGCTGCCCCATCCCTGCAGGGGTTCAAGGCCAGGTTGGACGGGGCTTGGAGCAACCTGGGCTGGTGGGAGGTGTCCCTGCCCAGGGCAGGGGGTTGGAACTAGGTGATCTTTAAGGTCCCTTCCAACCCAAACCATTCTACGATTCTACGATTCGATGATCCACCCCCCCACCCCCCCCGCCCCAGGCTCCCTCCCAGAAGATGCTCTGAAGTGGAGCAAAGCACCTATTAATTAAAATAACGCTCCTCCCCAGCGAGGAACGGCACTGCTCTGCCCCACGGGTACTCAGGGAAGCAACAGGGATCTTGCCCAGGGAATTTCTAGCTTCCAAACCCCATTTCATTTGCGGAGGCAGAGCTATGAGAGGGGGAAGACTCCAGCTGACCTGGTTTCTTATGGTCCTGGTCCAACCCACCCAGTTACGCCGTCTCCGTAGCTGTACACAAGCACAGGACCAGCAGTTTTGCTGCTGGCAAAGCTCCCAGCTTGCCCATGTAGTTTGGGGAACAGCCCAAACACTCCACCGCCCAGATGAAAGCTGTGCTGCTCATTTAAGGAATACCTCACCACCGCTCTGACTATAATATTTACCAATTAAGCCACCAAACCCAACAGCTCATGCCACAGACCTTGCTGGAGGCCCTGCAGATGTTCATAAGTGATTTTACAGTCACAGTGAGGGCCACCAAAACCACCCAGTGGCACCAAAGAGCATCTTCCAGCCACCTTGTGCATCCCTCACCTCGGCTGACACCACCAAGGAACCCGCAGATCCGAGACCTGATTCACTCTGCAGCGCGTCTCTTCCAACCCTGAGGACCTTCAGAGAGGCCACCTGCCACGGAAGACCATCAGAAGATGGAAAGCCTCCCACCAGAACTCAGAGCTTGCACGCAAGACCCGGCACTCCCCTCGGTTCAGTTCTTCACCCAAATCGATGGGCAACTGTGGTTCCATTTAGAGGGCGATCACAACGAAGAACGAAAACTTGGGAGTTCGAATATTCATTACGGAGCCACACGCGTAAAGCAGTCAGGAAAGGTTTGTTGAATACATTCAAATAATTAATACGTATGAGAACATTGCAATTCCCTCCTTGCTGGTCCACAAACAGAAAGAAGCTAAATTCATTAGGTTAATATTTGTTGAGACTTATTAGTTTAGCTCTAATTTCAGGATCAGATGGCATTTTCGGGAAGTTGAAAAGCAAGCTCTAAAGATTCATTGAACCTAAACCACGGCATTAAAGAGCAAGCAATTTCACAGTTTTCTGAGAAGGAAGTCCGTGCCCAGTTGCTGGTTTGCGTTTAACACCGTTCTCCCACCGACTGGGAAATCAGGAGCTTTTCTTCTTTACCCGGTCTCAGGTGTTTTTAATATTAAAGAAAATAAAGGGCTCCTCCAACTGACTCGACGGCAGGATGCTCGGTGGAGGGAGTCAATATTGGATCCCTCTCTGAGGTGAGCTGGGGAAGCACCTGGGCCAGGCTCAGGGTGATGGAGCTCCCGCGCTCGGCTGATGGGGCATTTCGTAGCCTCTCTCAGTCTACAGCACTTGACCTCGCAACTGTCATTCAAGGAGTCCCCACCCCACGCAACCGAGCCACTTCTGTGGGTAGATAACGAGAGCAAGGCAGCACGGGAGCCTTCTCCAGGGAGCCAGCCTTCCCATGGCCAGGGTTGCCTCCTGGTTTTGATGGTGGCCATCTCCGCACACCACTCACGAGACCTCAGAAGGTGGTCCAGATCCTTCTAAGTCATCTTCTAACTGAACTGGATGAGCAAGACTGGGCTGATTTGAGTGGTGTCCTCAGTGGCCGAGAACCGGAGTGACCCACAACCCCTCTGCATGAGGAGATAGCTGCAACGCTAAGACCCTGCACCCGAGTTGGGACTTTCCTGCATTTCATTGCCGCCACCTGGAGACCTCGTTCAATAAACCCAGTAACTGCAGTTTCGGCATGACAGGAACATAAATCACGGTTGCCGACCCAGCCTCAATCTCTGCTCCATGTGTGAAATCTTCCAAGCTCCTGGACCCAGGCTAAATATTTCATCCCGAGGAAGACTTTGTACAGCAAAGAGGAACTTCACTGCACCCATCAAGGAGCTGGAAAGAGCAAGAAATCCCCGGTGTACAGATGTCCAGCACGATTCCTGCCCCAAAGAGCTCCTCTGCACAGGGCTGGATGCTGGAGAGCCTACCTGGGCCATGGTCTGCAGGTGGTGGGGAGAACCTGGACCTGTCCCTGAAGGAGAGATTCCTGGGATGAGCACTCCACTTGGAGGCAATAAGATGCTTCATTCCCTGCTCCTTAAGGAAACTTTTAGGGAGGATCCTGAAGTGTTATTATCTTAATTACAGCGCACATTTGCCACTGCCGAAAAAGCCAAGGGCCAGGTTCTCAGCTGGTGGAAGCCACGGGAGGATCTCGGTGCCTTCGCACCAGCTGGGCAGAACCCCCAGACCCCAGGTGATGCTGTCGCCGCCGAGACGCCGGCTCCCTTCCCAGGGCTGGGGCGCAGCGTCTTCCTCTCCTGGTTGCGTTCGCTTTGGCCTCCAGCTCCCGCTTCGCCCGGCTGGCAAGGTCGGCACCCACCCCCCGGCGGAGGAGAGGGCAGGGGCAATCACACCCCCCACCCCCCCGGGCCACCCCTGGCCCCGGTCCCCGCGCCGCCCCGGGGCCGAGGCGCGCCCAGGCAGCTGCTGGGTGGCTGACCCCCGCGGGTCCCCGCGCTGACAAAAGGCCTATCTTCTCTCCGCCTAAATGATTTAAATTCTAATCAAACATCATTTATAGCACATCTCGGAGCCGTCTCCCGGGAGCTGGTCCCACGTGAGCTGTTGCCAGGGCAACCGGGGGGTCTCATTTCAGAAATGTCAGATTGCATTATTGTCTTCACACTTCTCTGATAACCCGGTGTCTCTCCCTCTCCTGCCACCCCCCCGCTCCACACCAGCCGTCCCGTTCCCCCCCGCCACACACCTCCTCTCCTCACCGCCCCGCTCCCCGGAGGAAATGGCCGGCTCCGTTTCATTCCTCGCACCACCAGCACCACCCTCCCACCGTGGGGTCTCCTTTGGGCTCCGCCGCCTGGGCCGGCGTCGTGTTAATTTTGATGGAGAAGAAGAAGAAGAAGAAGAAGAAGGGGTTGGTTGGTTTGTGCTGACCACGCTGGGGTGGAGGGGAAGATGCTCCCATTGTCCTCCCCCCCACATCATCCTCTGCCTTGACATCGTGGTACCCGGCATGCCAGGGTGCCATGGGGCTGTACAGAGCTTCCAAAAAGAAAAAAAAAAAGGGGGCCAAGGGAGGACACAGAGCTCGGAGCAAGCTCCCGTGCCCGCCCAGGTGAGCCCCACATTCCTGAGGTCTTTGCAAGGGACCCTCCCTCCCAGGGGCATCTCCCAGCACATCTAAAGCAGGTTGTTCTGCAGGATCCTGCCCCGCAGGAGGACACTGCGGCTTCTCCTGGCAGGGCTCCACAGCCTGCCCCATGGCAGGGGTGAGCACTGAGGCCCACCCAGGCCCAGGGACACCTTCTGGAGCGTGGCTGCTCCTCTAATCCATGGTGTTCCCCTTGGAGAGGCTCACCTTGACGGTAGCACTTCAAAGCCATTGCCCTGTGCTGCGAGAGCTGCCCACGGGTCTGTCGGAGGACAACAAGCAGCACACAGAGGAAGAGCACCTTCACATGGAGAAACTTCTGGCCTAAGGTACCTTCCAGCTCCCCCACCTCTCCATTTAGTCTGGCCTGTGAGTTGTGCTCCTGAGCCAGCTCCAGATCCACAGCCACGTGGCCAAGTTCTCCCAACCAGCCCTGCTTCCAGCAAAGCTATGGAGCCCAGGTCTCTTGTTCACTACCGCCTTGTGAAATGACACACAAGAGCCACTTGATAATGATCTACAAACCACCCAACCAAGGCAGACCCACCATGCCCCTTGCACAGGACCAAGGGGGAGCAGTTTGAAGCAGACAGACATCATCAAATCATCAGTTTTCACTAAGGTCACAGCCCCATTGAGGCAAGCGCTTATCCAACACAGCCAGGTAACATAACCACCAGCAGGAAAGGAGAACCATCACCGGAAAAAGAGCACAGGCACCTGTGCATCCAGCATAAGCTAGATCATAGCCACCACCTACACACACAGCCCTCAGCCTCATGGGCATAAAGACCCCATCTGTGCCCAGCTCAGCACCTTCTCCTCATCATGGTCATCACACTGCTTGCTCTTCTTGCTGCTATGATGGCCAAGACATGCTGCTTCTCCTTGGAGGACCAACAACCCAACTCAACCCCAGGAAGAGCATCTCTCCTCGAGAGGAACCTATATAAGCTTCAGGTTCTGCTCGTTCCCACATCTTCTGAAGGCATTGCCAACTCATTGCAGCCAGATGTGCTGCTTTGGCCCTCCTCCAAGCTGTGTCTAGGTCCACCTCCACCCCTGCAGAGGTCCTTGTCCCCAGCTCCCAAAGGCTGCTGCATCAACACCATGGTTGGCTGATGAACCTTCAGTGAGGTCTTGCACAACTCTGAGCTGTCAAAACCCACCCGAGCTGGGTCCAGCACAGCCGTGGCTGTCACACGCCAGCAAGGATTGCCCACTGAGCTGCTGGGAATTTGATCCTGGGGGGAAAACAGCCCTCTCTCCACAACCCTGAGAAGGGTTTGGCCATGAGCCAGCGATGGTGCCATCACTAGGGCAAAACTGAGGTGTCTTTATGATTATTCCGCCACAACTTAGGGGCGCTGGGGGCGGGATAAGCGGTGCCTGGCGGTTGGGTTTCAGGCTGTTTCCTACAGGAGCTGATGTGACGGTGCGTGCAGCGCCTGCCCATCTCTCACGCCATCCCAACAGTCCCAATTCCCCTATTTTTAACCCCATTTCCCTGCATCCTGCTGGAAGGTGACAGCCCGAAGAGCTGGGCCAATGGTCGTGCCGTCCCTGGGTCCCTGGGTACCAGTGCGAGCCCCTGTGCACCATCCCGCATCCATCCTCCATCCATTCATCCATCCATCCATCCATCTGCCGGGCGCCTCGGCTGCCTGATAAACCCCTAATGAACCTCCCAACACTGCCTCTTCCCAAAGAATAAACCAGCCCTGGCCCAGGCGGTTAATATTTAACTGAATAAGGGCCATAAATATGGAAAATGGGACTTTTAATTAAATAAGCAGCTTTTAAAAGGGCCCTTGGGCCGAAGAGGCTTTTGTTTAAATATGATTGATTTGACATGTCCTTTCCCTCCTGCTTTCTCCGGCTCTCTCCCTCTCCTGCTCGGTGCGGGGATGGGAAGCGGGCTGGTGTGTGGTGGTCCTGCTGCGGGACCTGTCGCCCTGCCTGCACCCGGCCAAGCTGCCTGCTCCCCAAAAAGCTGGCTGTGGCATCAAGGCAGAGGTTTGGGAGCAGCCAGGTGGGTACCCAGAGAGGGCCAGCCCTTCGGCTCATCTGATTTTTGAGATCTAAATCGGAGCAGAAGGTTTTTCCCTGGCTGCTGAGACGTCCTTACCCACCCCAGCAGGGGACACCCTGCCTTGTACCCCCCCCCGGGGTGGGATCTGCCCTCTCCCATCCACACAACTAGGTGGGTTTCCCCATGGAGGGCACGGCGGGTACCTTACAGAAGGGATGGAGGGGAAACTGAGGCAGGGAGCAGGGAACGACCTGCCAGGTCGGCAGCACAGCCAGGGGAAGGGACTTCGCCCAAGTGCTCTGGGACTGGATTCATCCCCCCAAATTTCAGTGCGCACACAGAGACTTCGGCTGCAAAGGTGCAGTAAAACTAGGTCTTAATAGCTTTGCTGTTCTTTGACATTTGGGTTTTACTCGCTGTAGCAAGCGGCACTAATTACTTCTTAGTTACCCAGGCGTCGTGGTGCGACCAGAGCAGGGGGTTTATGGAGTGCCACGGGCTGCCGGTGGGCACTGGGATGTTTCCAGGCCTCAGAAGACCCTGGGGAGATGTCAGGGGGCAGGTGGCCCTGCCCGGACCATCACCATCACCCATCGTGTCCCCCATGACTGCCGGGAGCACCTCCAGGGCACCAAACTTGGGTCTTGAAGAAACAAGAGCTGGGCAAAATAACAGGAGGCTTGAAGATCAGAAATTACTGGGAAAAGATGGGAAGACTGGGAAAAGGACCCAGCGGGATCGTCGCTATATCATGGTATAAACCAGAGCTGTGCCCGCACCTGCAAGGGAGGATGCAGCATCTGTCCCCGGCTTGACCAGGGCACAGAGAAGCTGGAAAAGGCACCGGGAACAAAAAGGATGTCCCCAAAACTGAACGGCCTTGGGGTGAGGGAGTATCACAGAGCAGGAGAAGAGACACGCCAGGTTGGTGGCTCGTCCCAGCCTGGGCGAGGGTCGCTCTGGGTCACTCTCAGCTGGTTCCTTCTGTGTATTTTCCACTTGTGGTTCTCCTCCATCCATCCCCCGTCGATCCCTTCGCTCAGTGCAGGCACGGCAGGTTTCAGCCGAGAGAGCCCACAAACAACTCGGGGGAAGCAAAGTACTCCCTGGACCTGTTGCTTCGATGGGATTTCATGAGCGAAGATCCAGAGATGGGGGGCAAAAATGAGAGCACTGACTTGCAAAAGAGCAGGTGAGGCTTCACATCGCTTCTGGGTATCCTCAGGCATGAAAACGCCCATCCACAAGGTGCCCAGAAGGACAGGCTCCTCAGTCTGGAGTCGGACTGTGCTGCTGGTGGGACCTTCTCCCCCAGACACCGCAGTGAAAACCCCTCGGGTTAGTCGGCGAGACCACCAACACATGAGGCAACCGCAGCTCAGCATCCCCAGTGGTGACACAGCCCGTGGATGGTGCCCAGGTCCAAAGTCTACTCAATGCTGGGGTCACCAGAGCAGGCAGGACTAGCGCCCATTGGCGGTGGCACGGGGAGAGCTACTGGCCCTGTGGGTCCCTTACAGACACCCTGGTGTGACTCGGGGTCCTCTGCGACACACGAAACCTGGGGCAAAAGGACGGGCTTCTGGTTTCCCTTTGTTTGGAGACAAACTGAAGTCTTAACTTCACGCATTCAGCTTTCACGCTTCTCCATGGCATCCAGGCTGCGTTGCCCATCTCAGACGTCAACCTCCAGCCAACATCCCTCCTGGAGGACAGCTTTCTCCTGAGCTGCCTTCCACCTACAGTGACGTACCTTAATTCTTCACACACATCGTTAAACATCTTGCGTTTTCCCTTTAAGGCACGCAAGGCACTGCCAAGACTGGTTAGCGATGAGCACAGGGGCTGCACCCCTCCCTGGGTGCCCAGGCAGAACATCTCCTCTCCTCCCTGGCACCCTCAGGCACCCCCGGCTCTGGGTGCCCCCTCCAAGACACTGCAGGGTCCTCATTTTTCTCCCCCTGAAACCCGGGCACATCTCAGCCCTGGTGAGCAGCTTTTGAAGAGGGAAACACCAGTGAATCCTGATGTTTCTTTGATCCGTGGTGCCTAAAATCACCTTCTCCAAGCCCTTCGCCTCCAGGTGCACGTGCCGCCTTCCTGCTGGGAGAACAAGGGACATTTCTGGTTGGAGCCAGGGGACAGATGCCCTTCCTGGGCAGGGGTTTCCTGGCTCTGCCCCTCTCCTCCTAGAGCCAGCCGAGGAGTTCAAGGTTTTCCTTTTAATGCCTGAACGACCTGTGTGAAAAGCAAAGCCCGCACCTTTCCCCGCTAGCTCCCGCTTAGATGAGACGGGAGGAATCTACGGCCCACGTTTGGCTTGGAATGGGGTGTCCTGCATGTCCCTGAGCCACCGAGTCCATCACACACGGTCTCCTGCCAGCATGAAACCCGGCACTTGGTCCTCAGCAGCAGGAGGACATCGCTCCTCCGAGTCCCACTGATCTCCGGGGATGCTGATGCCGAGGGGTCCCAAGAAACCCCACCCCAAAACTGCAGCCGAAACCCCAGGCTGGACCAACCGAAGCGCTCAGCCCCAGGATTTTTATGGATTCAGGCTCAAATTAAGCTCAGGTGAGAAAAACTGAACCGGACACACAACCCGGAGAGATGCATCACCCCGGGAGGTCTGATGCCACAAGCGGATCTGAGCGTGGGGCCGCTCCTGGGAAGACGAGGCAAAAGGCAGAGCTCACCATGGCAGAGCAGAGATGGAGATTTACTTATTTTTTTTTTTAAAGGTATGCGGTTCACAAAAAGAAAAAAAAAAGGAAGAAAAAAAAAAAAAAGGCCCTGTGTTTGCAGCCAACACGTGTAATCTGTTGCAGCCCTTGTCAGACAAAACAGTTTTGCCGTAAGACAGCGATTCCCAGAGGGGAAAGGGGCGAAGTGAAAATACTTTATCAGCTGCGTACATATGTAAAGCGGTACCCTGGTTGAAAAGCAAAGCCTCTTTCCCTTTGAAAGCCGGGAAGGGAGAGACAGGAGGCGATTGCCTGAGAGCGGGGACAGAAATGACACAGGCACAAAGCCGAACGCAGCAAACCCCAGGCCTCCCTCCTAAAATATGCTTATCTCCCTATCGGACCAAAATAACTCCCTAGCTGTGGCGAATATGTGTTAAACAAACAAATCCAAACAAAACCTGAGATGCGGCTCAGTTTGGAAAACTCTTCAAACATCCGCGTGGTTTTTTTTTTTTTTTTAATGGACAGAAATTACCATTTAATTCAGACACTGAGAGCAGGTTCTGCCGGAGTCCCTGGGGCCGGCGGGGGAATTGTCCGTCTCCCCGAGTTTCTGTGCCACCAGGTTGGGCGGTTTCTGAGATGAAGGGGAATCCCATCCCTGCCCGGATTTAAGAGGAGATCCTCGGGCAGGACTATTCCTCCCGCTCCCAATTCTAGGTCTTAAAAAGCTGGGAATACCGAGACCTGGACATACGGCTTGAATCATCCCTCGGGTTCACGGGACGAGTGGACTCCGCTGGCAACAAGTGTGCTGGCTACCAAGTCCCCAGCCGAGGCTTCTCCCTCTCCAGCCATCAGCGAGAGACCTGAGAAGATGGAAAAAAAAATAATTAATGCCACGTAGCAGCTCCCTGCCAGCGAGGGGGTCTCGAGGAGGCTGCTGCCAGGCTCGTGGGGGGGACACACAAAGTACCCGGCTCCATCCCAAGCACGGCCGGTTCCTCCAGCGGGATGAAGAGTCTGGGGAGGGATGCGATGCCGGGGTGATTCCCATAAATACGGACGCAGGCAGGCAGGAGGGAGGTAAGAAACGGGATGGGGGGAGGAAGAGGAGTAAAGGAAGGCGAGGAAGAGGAGAAGAAAGGGAAGGAGAGGCGGCGGCGAGGGGAGAGGGAAGGAGCACGCGCGCGTGCCCATCTGGGCGATGCATCACATTGAAATTGTCCCGCATTAAAAATTCACCAGCCAGTGAATTTTCAAGGGATTTGTAGTAATTAGATGACAAAATGCTGGCAAATCTCAGGCTTGCCAAAGATGTTACTCAGGGGTCAAAGACTCGACACTTTTGGCTGGGTAATTTGTAAGTGTCAATCACACTCAGCCATCAGAGAGAAAGGAGAGATCTAAGGGCTGAATCCTAACGAAGTCCGTCGCCCCCGCCGCCCCCCTCCCGCAGCCGCGCTCACTGCCCGGCGCAGGGGGCTCCTGCAACAGCGGCTGAAACACGGAGTGGGGTGGGTTTGGTTTGTTTTTTTTTTTTTTTTTTAAATTAAAAACAAATAAAAATTAAAAACTTCCCAGTTTTCATTTTTCACCCCCAATTTCAGGTGGGAGGAACACCCGCCCTGGTTTTGCAGGGTGCCTGGGGCGACGTGCCTGTCCGGTTTATCCTGCCGGGGGAGGTGGGTAGGACGGTGAGAGCAGTGTCCCCCCCTGGAGCGAGCCCTCCGCAGCCCTGCATCACTTCTTCCGCGCTTCAAATTGCTCCTGGGACAGTCTGTCCTCCCGTTTCCCAGGGCTTTCTCAGCCCAGGCTGATACACTGGGCTGGGTTCGGCTGCAAAGGAAATTAAACCAGCTCCCGCCTGCGATCTGCCTGTTTCTGCCCCCCCATCAGGTGTGACAGAGCCTTCGGAGCTGCCGGCATCATCCCACCAGTTGTCTCTGCCCGCCCCGGCTCTGTCGAAATAACCTGGGTTAATTTGGACACTGTCGGGATGCTCCCAGCCCTGGGCGGTGACGGGGACAGCCGAGGGGGTGGCCGTGCCAGTGGAGCGGATGGAAGGGGAGGGTCCCGCACACCCACCCCAGAGCCTGGGGGAGAAAAGAAGGTAAAATGTTTTTCTCGGGGCAGGGTGGACCCCGCGAAAGCCGGGTTCGGCCCCACGGGGATGGCTGCCCGCAGATGTGGCGTATGGCCGGGATGGAAATCTCGGGTGGCGCTTCGGATGAAGCTTTATTTCGCATTTTGTGGTGTGATTTCCAGGCCGACGAAGGAGAAAACCTTCGGACCGGCTGGAGGGCGGCACCCGTGCGCTTCCCCAGCCCCACCAGTATCCGCGGGATGGCGGCTGCCAGCACGGGCTATGCTCAAATCCAAAAAGATTTTAGGTCACCAAGCGCAGGAGAGGCAGGAGCATGATTTTCTCTCCATCCCTCGTGGCTTATAAAGCCATCCTCATTACACCTGCTAAATCCCACCTCCGGTTTTGGGGCCGTAAGGGATGGTTTAAGCTGTAGGGAAGGGATGGAGGGACACAGCGGTGGTGGGGGGTGAGGGGGTGGAATCCGGCCACTCTGCGGTGCTGGGCTATCGAGAGCATCCATCACACCCGAGAGAAAAACACCCTGCGCACCCCGAAACCACTTTCCGACGCGCTTAAATAAGTGAAGTCACGGGGGTGGGGGAAGTGGGGGGAACACAACTAACCCAAAAGGTTTTTTCGCTCCGTGCCACCCAGCGCTAAATTTTGCGAGTGTCCTCAATCCAGCGGCGCGGGGAAGGGGGAGGCGAAGAAGGGCAGGAGGAAAATCGCCTTTGGCCAGAGTTGCTGCAGTTGATTTGGAATCCATGGCAATTCCTTGCTGTAGGACGGCGGGACCGTAATAGCTGGTAACTCAGCCAAGCGGCGGCATGGTGCTCTCCAGCCATTGCGCTGCCCTATATAAGGGAGCTGAGGGGACTGTAAAAGTGGCTGCAGGTTTCTCCTCAATTTAAAAAGTCATTTAGCGGCTGCAAAACACCGCCTGGCAACAGCCGGCCCTCGGAGGGGCTTCCTTCCTTCAGCTCCTCATCAGCCGCACGCTCAGCTTCTATTCTGCCTATTTAAATAGCTCCAATCACAGACCGGGATCTGCGGAGGTGCTTTGCCATTTTTTTTTTTTCCTTCTTTATCTTAACTCTATCAAACATCATCTTAAGATGCTGCTGAAGGAGCATTTGTGGGGAAGTGGCAGCTGATCTGCGGCAGGGAAGGACTCTGCGAGGATCCATCGCTTCTGCTCCGTCCGGCGTCGGGCACTCGGGAGCTGTTTCCCATGAGCAGAAGGTGCCCATGGGGCAGCAATCGCTGTCCCAGCAGCTTTGCTAAGCCCCGGGCTGGGGACATCACGTGTGGGGACATGGTGACACCGGCTCCGGACCGTCCCATCCACGTGGGCTGCGGGGCAGGGGCGCTGGCAGGATGCACGGACCTGGAATGCTAACGCCCATCGGCCCAGCACGGTCCCGGGGCTGGAAGAGAGAGCTGAGCCTAATTACATGGTACTAATTACGGGCTGTGGATCCGTGCTCCTGCAGGTCCTGGCCTGGCCGCCACCAGGACACCGTCCCTTCTCCGGGGTCCTCCCCCGTCGCCGCTCTCCGGTTTCCCCGCTCTCGCGCTGGCATCGCTTTCCCTATTTTCACCGATTCAGGTCACACCGTGCGCACAGCCGCTCCAGCCAACGTCTGTCGATATTCTCTCTGTCTCTCCTCCTAGCTCCAGTTTGGGGTGAAAGCCTCCCTTATTAGCCAATTTGGATACCCATTTACTGTGAATTACTGAGCCTGATTATTATTCATGAATGGCTAAGTCTGAAATCTCAAGCCCTGCCATGCGATTTCTCTCCCTCTCCAATGCATATATTTAGGGAAAACAGGAGGCAGCGCGTCTCAGTCACAGGCAGCCGCGCTCCAGGGAAAGGAAAGCTGCCTCCTCGCTCTCCTGTTCGACTTCCTGGCCAGGAAGGTGGTGGTGGAAGCTGGAAGGTGGTGATGGAAGGAGGAAAGTAGTGGTGGAAAGTGGAAGGTAGTGGTGGAAGGTGGTGGTGGAAGAAGGAAGGTGGTGGTGGAAGGAGGAAGGTGTTGGCGGAAGCTGGAAGGTGGTGATGTAAGGAGAAAGGTGGTAGTGGAAGGAGGAAGGTGGCGGTAGGAGCTGGAAGGTGGTGGTGGAAGGTGGTGGTGGAAGGTGGTGGTGGAACGAAGAAAGTGGTGGTGGAAGGAGAAGGGTGGTGGTGGAAGCTGGAAGATGGCGGTAGGAGCTGGAAGGTGGTGGTGGAACGAAGAAAGTGGTGGTGGAAGGAGGAAGGTGGTGGTGCAAGGAGGAGGTGGTGGTGCCAAACACTGGTGACGGTGCGACCCAGGGTAAGGTCCAGACACACCACAATATTAAGGAGAAGCTCATCCCCCCAAATCCCGAGCAAATCTCCAGCCACCATCCCACCCCACAGGTGGCCACAGCCCGCGGCGATGCCAGTTTGCTGCTGTCACCTTCCATGATGGGGTCCAGCGACTGGGAGCCACCTTGGCTGGGGCTGAGCCCGGCTGATCCGCGGCAATTGGTCACCCAGCGGCAACTGGTCTGATCCCTTAGACACGGGCAGAGTATTTGAGTGCTGGCTGCAGGGAAGGTGAAAGAGGTTTCCGTGCCCCGTGGGGACACGATGGGGCAGCCGCAGCAGCGTCCCTTGGCTAATCCTCCGGCAGGGGAGAAGCAAACGGCATTTGCAATTGCAAAGGGCCGGTGGAAGGAGGAAGGGAGAGAATTTAGGAGCTGAAGAAAAGCAAGCCCCGACTGCTGGCTAAAGAGGAGTTTGCAGCACACCTGCACGCCCGGCAGGGAGCTGGGATGCTGCCAGCAGGGATGCGGGAATGGGCACGGCACGCAGCTGCTTCCACCTGTAGGTCTGCACCGTGCTCTGCAAATGGGGGAATGGAGGCAGCGTGGGAGGATTTTGGTGGAGAACATCGCTCCGCCAGCACGCTGCCTCTTCCATCTCAAGGGAGCGGCAACCCAAGCACTGGGTTTTTTCAAGCCCAAACCCTTCCTGCGTGTTTCCTTGCTCAGGAAGACAACTTCAGGCCGGCACAGACGCCGCACTTAGTGCCTCTGCGAGCAGCCAAGCAACGCTGGGAGAGCTGCCAGGGAGAAGGGGATGGCCGAAAGGTGGAAAGAATGGCTTGAGATCCCCCAGCTCCTGCCTGGAGCCGGCAGCTGGGCTGGAAAAGCAGCAAAAGACGACACCAGGGGGATGGGAGCTCTTCCCGCAGGGAAAGACATCCCCGGTGGGGATGTGTGGGGAACGGCATCTCCAGTGGGGATGTCTGGGGAACGGCGTCCACGGTGTTTGCTGCGAAGAGACAGGAAGCGCTTCCCAGAGCCCCGCTCCGTGGGAGGAAGCTCTCCTGGGCACACCTGGGAGGAAGACTTTGCAAAGGCAAGACGGGACTAAACGAGCTGCAATTCGTGATCCAAAGCCGTAGGAAAAGTGATGAAAAGGAAACCACCCCGCGGCTGAGCAGAGGGACGGGGACCCGTTGTAAGCAGCAGCAATTCAAGCCTGGGAAAAAAGAAGAGCGGGATGGGACCTGCCTGCGCCGAATCCCCTGCCTCCTCCCGTGGGACAGCGAGAAAACCAACACAGATCGTCGACAAGGGTTTTCCGAAGGCGATGAGTGACTTTGAGCAATCAAAGAGGTCCAAGAGCAGCGGGAAGCACCGCTTGGGGAAAACACACAGCCCTGGAAGCAGAGGGATCACAGCGCCCTGGGACATTCTCTCCGCGGTGACTTGCCCGCTCTCCCCTTAAGTAGATAACAGCCCACACAGGCCTCTGGCAACAGGCAGCAATAAAGTAAAGCTAGTTTTACATTAAAACCCGTTAACCCTCTAATTCAGTAAAAAGGCTGCATTTGAATAATATCCTAATCCAATTCCAGAGCCAGCCCCGGGGAGGGGGATCCGGCGGGTGCCTGGGGACCAGCCGCAGCCGTCACAGCTCCCGCTCAGCTCGACGGGGTCTCGCCCCGCGCGAAGCCATCGCCACCTGGCAAAAACCCAGCCGTCGGGGCAGCGGGCTTCAACCTGGGGGCCGCAGACCCCACGGGGACCGTGCAGAAGAGGGGACTGAGCGAAACCCAGCAGTTCCAGTTCTCTGCTGGCGTGACCACGCGCCTCGCGCGAGCCCGGAGACTCCCCGAAGCTCGAAATCACCCGCGCAGCCCCGAAAACGGTTGTGATCTCCCGCTCTCGCCCGCAGAGCGATGAGTGACGAGCCGGGCAGAGGCTTTGGAGGGGGCTGCTCGTCCCCTCCGCCACCATCACAGCCTGGATACGACGCACCCACCCCAAAAAGGAGACCCACAGCAGGCGAGCATCCCACCCCAAAAGCACCCCCGATCTCCCCAGGGAGCGCCGGGCAGCCCGGGGGTGACCGACATGCACGGTGACACCGGCCTCGCGGTGCCAAGAGCCAGCAAAACAGGGCGGGGGGGGGGGGGGGGCCAGGGCTCACAGCTCCTCACAGCCCAATTACAACAATTAGGGTGCGATCGCTGGTTATAGATACCGCCTTTCTGAATAATCGTTACGGCGAAAAGAAAACTCTTACCACTCATAAAAGCGGCGTATTGCGAAGGTTTTCGGCTGCAGAAGGATGCGCTGGGGTTAAGGACCGGGGGGAGGATATTTCCCAGCTTTAACGGCGCGGACGGTTAAGAGAGTTTGCATTATTTTATCATTAGGATTGTTTCAGAACTGGGGGCAAAAAAAAAAAAAAAAAAAAGGCTGTGGGGAGCGATGAATTTGCTGCAGACCTACTTAGGCATTCATTTTAATTCAGGGTAATTAGCAGGTATACGCTCGTTTTCAGAAAATTCCCGTTAAACTCACTGATTTCAGGGGTGCGATGTGGGGGATTCTCAATACGTAACAAAGGAGCGGAGCCTCTTGCTTGCGGAGCGGGAATTAACTCAAACTGTTCTCCAGAGCCACGATCAGCACTTTCGTAATTAATGTACGGGCATATATATATATATATATATCTGTATACACACACACAGCACCCACCCCCCCCGCCCGCCCCCCCTGCGCACATCAAACAGATTTCCTCGATACCAAATTGCCTGAAAAATTAACCAATGTCAAACTGCTCAACAAGATAAGTATCATTAAGGGAAAAAGAAAATCTTCATTATGTTTGAAGGTATGGAAAAGAAAAAAAAAACAAAACAAAAAACCCCAACAAAACCCTCATGAATGTTTTCTAGGCTGTTTCCAGACCGGGAAATAACGTGTTTTAAAACATATCAAAGGGTTAAATTAATTTTCATTAAAATTTAAATTTGAGAAGGCTCCCTCTCTTCTTTCCTCCCTCCTCCCCGCCTTTGAACGTTTGACTGGCAACCATTTCATATTTCAATCTCGGCAGAACAAATTGAATTAGATGTTGAAACCAAACTCGGCTCTGTTCTCTAAAGCCTACATGCTCTGCTTGCGCTAATCCTTTTCGTCGCCGCTGCAGACCTCAGAGACACTCAGCAAGAAACCTGCCCCGCCACAAAAGACAATGAAGGGAGAGAGGGGAAAAAAAAAAAACCAAAAAAAACACCACCGGGAAAAAAAAAAACAAAAAAACCAGGAAAAATCCAAAATCCAACCCCAACCTGCAACGCTGCAAAGCTTCGCTGAAATCGTGTGCGGGCTGGGGTGATCCACGTGCATGGAAGGGACCCTGCCCGGCTCCTCCGCCCTCTCTGCCGGCCATCGGCTGCACCCCCGGGATGCTAAAGCCCCGTTTCCCCATGGTGACCCCCTCCTCATCGGCGCGAAGCCACCCCAGCACCACCGATGGGTCCCACTGCCGCTGCCCCCCTGCCTCCCAGCGCCATGCTGGCACAGATGGCCAAGGCAGTGGGGAGCCGCAGAGGGAGCGGGGACGGGAACGCCACTCGTCAACGCTGAGCAAAAAAAGGGAGAAAAAAAGGCTTGTCACCATTTCGGGCGACGCGGTGACACCCCCTTTGACAGCGCCGCTCCGACACCTGTGCCTCAGTTTACCCATTGGTCAATCACACACAAACGCCTGCCTGCTGCAGGGCAAGGTGGATGCTTGGAAGCAGTGGAAGGGCTTTTGAGCTGCAGCATGGTTTGGGGGACCAGCTTGGGGTGTTACAGCTCTGTCACTGAGCTCAGCCTCCTCCGGGGGTCCGCACAAAGAGCCGGGGAGCTGCCGGTGTTGAATCCAGGGCCCCACGGAGAGGACCAGTTTCAGGGAGGAGGTCTGCAGAGGAGCTGGGACAGGATGCATCCGAAAATGCTGGGCTTGCCTGGGCTCTTTGCTGTCTGTCCTGCACCTCCTGTGCTGCTCCACCCCTCCCCAGATTCCCACCTCCATCCCTCCAACAGCTCCATCCCTCCCCACCTCCATCCCCAGCTCCATCTCCCCTCACCTCTATCCCTCCCCACCTCCATCCCTCCTCACCTCTATCCCTCCCCATCTCCATCCCTCCAACAGCTCCATCTGCCCTCAGCTCCAACCCTCCCCACCTCCATCCCTTGCCAGCTCCATCCCTCCCCAGTTCCATCCCTCCCCAGCTCCATCCCTCCTCACCTCTATCCCTCCTCACCTCTATCCCTCTGCACCTCTATCCCTCCCCAGCTCCGTCCCTCCCCAGCTGTAGCCCTCCAACAGCTCCATCTGTCCCCAGCTCCAACCCTCCCCAGCTCCAACCCTCCCCAGCTCCATCCCTCCTCACCTCTATCCCTCCCCAGCTCCGTCCCTCCAACAGCTCCATCCCTCCCCAGCTCCATCCCTCCTCACCTCTATCCCTCCCCAGCTCCGTCCCTCCAGCAACTCCATCCCCCCCCATCTCCATCCCCAGCTCCATCCCTCCTCGCCTCTATCCCTCCCCAGCTCCGTCCCTCCCACCTCCCTCCCTCCCCACCTCCATCCCTCCTCAGCTCTGTCCCTCTCCACCTCCATCCCTCCCCAGCTCCATTCCTTTCCCCCTCCATCCCTCCCCAGCTCCATCCTCGGGCTAGCTGCTGGAGAAGGTGTTAACAGCATGTCCACCTCGAGGCATCCTTAAATCAGAGCCGCTCCAAGGGAACAAATGTTATCTCGAGGCCCCGGCACTTACTGCAGACGCACTGCATGAAGCAGGCAGTTATTTAACCCAACTCGGATTATTCCTGCGGTCATGTAAGCACCTTCCCTTTCATCAGGAGGGCCCCGGCGCTGTGCTAGTGCCCGGCTCTTGCAGCGGCCGGGGAAGGCAGATGTATTAGCAGGGTTATTGGTCCGCTCCAGACCCAGATGCGTTCGCTATTCAGGCAGCCAGCGGTGTCGTGGGTTGAACAAAAGTCCGGTAATAAGTAAGGTTATGAGCATCCCACTGCTAGGTGTATTGCGTACCGCCTTGCAGCAATAGGTAGGTATTGCCGAGAGGAAAACAGCCTCTCCGGCAGTAATGTGCATCGCGCACACAAACACCCGGCAGTGAATGCAGGGTGGCTTCCTGGTGCCGGTACACGGAGCACAGCCCCGGCTTCTCCCCGTGCTGATACACGGAGCACAGCCCCAGCTTGTCCCAGTGCCAATACACGGAGGACAGCCCCGGCTTCTCCCTATGCCAATACATGGAGAACATCCCTGGCTTCTCCTGGTACCGATACACGGAGGACAGCCCCGGCTCCTCCCGGTGCCAATACACAAAGGACAGCCCTGGCTTCTCCCAGTGCCGATGCACGGAGGACAGCCCCAGCTTCTCCCCGGCATGCTCAGCTCAACACCGCTTCGGGACATATAAAGCCCCAGCAGCACCCCAAAAACCAGGGGACACTTGGAAGAGACTTAGGAACTGGCATCATTTCTGTGGCTGTAAAAACGAGAGCCAGAACGTGTCAAAATCCTTCCCCTGGGAGGTGTTGAGCCGTGCTGGAGAAAGCGTGGCAGGGACTTTCTCCCCAGCACGAAGGATTCGTCAACCCAGCGCCCCGAGGCACCTCCCCATGGGCAGTGTGTGGCCGCAACGCGCTTGTCACTCTTGTCCCTGCAGGAGTTTCTCAGCACAGGATGGGGTTTTGTCACTGGGGCGGTGGGCGCTGTGTCCCTCCGCGGATGGAAAAGCGGGGCAGACAGCAGTTCAAAGGGACCTGGGAGCCCCCCTGGTGTTTTTATAACACTTCTCCAGATGCTGTGGCTGGAGAACAGATTTCCTACCGGCAATCCGAGGTTTTCACCGTGACCACAAACACAGGCAAAGGAGATCCACGAGCCTGTCTCACCCCTCTTGAAGCCACGCAGGGTTTGCTGGGCGGTCTCAAAAGGAGGTGGGGGGGCTGGCTGAACTGCACGGTGGTTTGACCGCAGGGAGCTATTTATTCCTGGCTCCCTCCTGCCAACCTCTGCCATCCCATGCTCTCCAGCCTTGAGAGATGCTACTCCCAGACGACACCCGCCAAGGAGAACATGAAATGGCACAAACTAGACCCTGGGGTGCGTGGTGGCCAGGGAGGGAGCGAAGCCGTGGAGACTGGGGGGGGCGGGCAGTTTTCCCTGCCTTTGCCAAACTATCTGTTTTGTGGTGGCAGCTGCAGGTTGGTCTCCAAACAGACGTTTTTTTTTTTTTCTTTTTTTTTTTATTTTGGCAGCCCATCTGTTCTCCCCCAACCAGAGCGAGGGCCGATTCACGACTCGACAGCCATTTCTGCTGCAACAGCAACTCTGCCGGATTCCCTCGTAGGAAAGCAAACCCGCTGGGGAGCGCACGGGAAAGACAAGCAGCGCACGCACTCGCTTCAACGCGGGGCCTAAACTGAGCTCAAATCTGGGCTGTAACCCCCGAAATCACGGCTAAGAGCCTGTGGGGTGACAGGGGGAGGCAGCGGGTGGGACCCCCAGCTCGGGTGCTGAGGCCACCTTCTCCTCCTCCTGGCACTGCCGACCCCGCGTCAGCCTGAGGCATGTTGACCTTCAGGGCCAGCCGTGCCCCGCCAAGGCCCCGGTACCCACCTCGCCGATGCCAGGCAGCTGCTAGATGGCCTCGTCTTTGTTGCTCTCCTCCTCTTCCAGGTGCTCCAGGATTTCATTCAAAACCTCCGATCGTTTTCTCTTCTTTGGGGAGTCTGTCCAGATCCGGGTGGTAGCGAAGGAGATGCGGGAGCAGAAGAAAAGCAGAGATTACAACCCGGGCCCAGGCATGATCTCCTCCAGCTCATCTCCTGCTACCTCCAGCCTGCCTCACCCCCCTCCCGGCTAAAGCCCCCCAACTAGCATTTACTTCTCACCGGCCAGGGCACCATGGCTGGAGGTGGGACTCCTCACCTACCGCCCACGCTTTGGTTCCCAGGCTCTGCTGGAAGCAAACAGCCCCAGTGTACAAATAGGCTCGTTGGTGATGTTGACCCTACCTGTTGACCCCAATTCACCCATCCCCTGTCCAAGAGTGGTCGCAAGACCAACCTAGACACCAGCCTTGGTTGAAGGTGGCCTTTGGCAGGACACAGACCCACCAACACCCTTGCTGAGATGTAAGATGCCCGGCCCTGCAGCCCAGCATGCATCGCCCACCTCGGCCGGCAATGGGTGAAGGCAAGAGATGGGGCAGGGATGTCCCTGCTTTGCTTCTCCTGCCCCACACTGACAGCGCTGTCCTGTGACCCCCGGGGCATCATCCCGCTCCCGAAACTGCCGTGGGGCACTGCACCGCGCACGCATCCCTCCCCGTGGACGCGACAGCCTGCGGGAGGGCGAGAAACCCCCGGGGACTGCCGGCACCCGAGCGAGCACCCCGACCCCGCATCGGCGCCGGGGGGGACAAAGCCATTTGGTCCCCGTGCCAAGGCCGATGTCGGTGCTGGCTCCTCTCCGCCGGGCAAGAAGTGGCCTCTCGGCAGGAGCGGCGGCGCAGCCCCCTCTCCCCCCCGCTCGCTCCCCAGCCAGCGGCTCTCGCTCGCTCGCAGCACATGGAGAACAGCTGTTTAAATCCTGCTTTCAGACATCAAAAGCCTCGCTGGGTTTCTCAAACAAACAAACATACCATAGGACTAAAGAAAAGGTGTAAAATAAATAAATGGAACAAGCTGTGCATTTTCTTTTAGTATTACAGCTGCTGCGGGAGATAAACAACAAGTAAATGTCACAAAACATCAATACAGAAGAAATTAACCTGACAAAAGCTCACATCCCCCCCCCCCCCCCCGCCTCCCCCCAACTCCCAACAATTTTGCATTTCTGGAGTTCCCATCTAATGATTTTATTTTTCAATTAATTCCTTGACAGAGCGCCAGAACCCGCCTCCCTCCGTGATGGAGGCTGTGGGGACGGGCAGGGGGACCGGGGGTGACGGTGGCCCCCACTCCCCTCCCGGCGCCCACCCTGCCAAGCTTGGGGGGAGTCGAGGGGCACCTCGAGGTGACCCCCCCGGGACCCTCCAGCGGTTCGTCCCAGTTCAATCATTCCTCCATCCTGGAGGAAGGTGCCAATTCGGTGGTTCTCCCTCCTGGCTCCCGCTCCCCTGGCCAGCATCGCCCTTGGGGCTCGGAAATGGCATCAAACGTGGTCTCAGCACCCAAATCCATAGCAGGGCAGAATTTGTCCCCCCCCCGCCACCCCTTCCCCACCAGACCCCGACTTGCCCCATGCGGAGAGCTCGCACGGAGGCGACGATGGGGGTTGCGGGATGCTGGGTGCTAAGGGAGCATCCCTCAGCAGCCCGGTGCACCCAGGGGACCCGCCGTGGCGTGGGGCAGGGGGCTGGCAGGGCAAACAGCCCCCACCGTGTGCTCCGGATTCACCGGCTCGGCCACAGCACCGCCAGGGAGCACCGGGAGCATCCCCCCATCCTCCTAACAAGGAGAAAAAGGGAGGAAACCCCCCCCAGGAGGGTGGGGAAGGGAATTGGTTCGACTTCCGTTCTGCCGCTCCAAGCTGGTTAAGGTTTGCCCGCTAACGATCCCATTTGCTTCCTTTAAACAATAGCCAAAGCCGGTGGGGGTGGGCCGAGAGGGGGATTACCACGGGATTAGAACGTGGCAGGGTTGCGGATGCCACGCTAATCCTGCAGGGTTTTACTCTCCGGCTACGGCATGTGTTTGCATTAGTTACAGATGCTCTCTAAAAATAAAAAAAAAAAAAAAAAGAAAAGAAAAAAAAAAGAAAAAAAAAGAAAAAGAAGAATGGAGAAAAAAGGAGAGCCCAAAAGGCTGGGAAGTGAGGGCGAGCGCTGGGGGGGGCTGTAACGCAGCCGAGGGGTAAAAGGAGCAGCTTTGGGGTCTGCGGCCAACGGAGAAGCAACCTGGGAAAGGTGATGGGGACGGGGAAGACCCTTCCCATGCCGCCGGGGAGGGCATGAGGATCGGGTCCAGAGCGGAGAACGCTTTCCCCTGCGCACCCTGTGCTTCCAGCAAACAGCTGGCTGATGGCTGGACTACGCGATCGGAAAGGTCCTCTCCAACCTAAGCAATTCTATGATTCTATGACCTGTAAATAACCAGAGGGGCTCTGCTGCTTTCCACCCACCCACAGCCCTCTGCCGAGACCGGGGCTCTCACCAGAAACGCTCTCACAACCAAAATACAAGCCAGACGCCCCTCCCCACGCATCCCTCTCTCATTCACCCACTCCTCACCATCCGCATCCCCTCTTCCCACCCCATCCTTCCCATAAAAAAACCCACAAAAAAAAACCCCAACCCACAAGTCATTCCTTCCCCTTCCCGCGTCTCGCGCAGAATTCCCCATCTGTCAATTTAATTCTTTGATCGATGGGAAAGAGCAGAAAAAAACCGGCCCGGCACAGCTGGCTTCCCAAGTTAGCCCTGGCAGGATACCGCCCGCCCCGCTGGCGACGGCTGAGTGCAATGTTTGTGAAGCGCAGAGAACACAAGTCAATAGTAATTTAGCTGGATTGGGAGCAAGTGCCTTCCCTGCACGGACTGCAAGCTCCCGGGAGAGAGGGAGCGCGCGCACGCCGAGGGTATCGCCGCCTCGCTCGCCCATCTTCCCCCAGTGAGGCTTGCCGAGATGGAGCCGCGCCGGCAACCGTCGCCCCGTGCCAGGCAAGCGAGGGAAGAAAAGGGGGCTCGAGCTGTTCACAGAGCGCTGGTGAGCTACAGTCAGGCGACGGCGGGGACGCGGGAGACGCGCGAGTCTGTACCAGGGCTCTGGATGCCACCCTGGACCATTCCCTCCTGCACGGGGCGCAGAGCCACCCCTCGGCCCAGGGCTGGCAAATTCAGCTGCAGGGCACTGGGATCCCTTCGTCGCTGTTTTGGCGGAGTCAAAATATTCTCCCTGCTGGTTTCAAAGTTGTCAGTGATCCTTGTTTTCCAAAGGGAGGATCGCCCTTCCCCAAATGAGGGCCAAGGTGCTGCTGGCGGCAGGGTTCCTGCATCCCTTGCCGCCCTGATGTGGCTGGTGCTTGCCATGACCCTGCTCCGCATCATCGTTTATCGGTTTATCTCCATCATCACTGGTTGGACTCCAGGATCTGAAAGGTCTCTTCCAACCTAGACAACTCTACGATTATGGGCTGGATTAGAGGCCCCAAGGCCAACTGTTGGCCAACCTCTCCGTGGCTTCTCCTTACCACGTTACAGTAGATAAGTCTCTTTACCCACAGCAGCATCAAATCCTCCCCTGTAGCTGGCCAAGCTCTGGGGCTCTCCAGCCACCTTGCAGGTCCCACAGATTAATAACGCATGGTAGGGCGCAATTAAAACTCAAATAAAGCAGTTTTCTTTCTAATATAAGAAAGGGGCTGGGCTGTGGCTTCCCTACCGACAGCGTTTCTGAAACCATCTCTGGCAGCTGATGGCCACTTCTGGGATCCTCGCTTCCTCCTGGAACATTACAAAGCCTCCGAACAAGCCATAAAGAATGACCTGCAAACGACACGAAATGGGAAGGAAGCCTATTCCGTTTTATTCCGTCTATTAGACCTATTGAAAAGATGGCTCAGAAGTGGCTTGATTGCCGTGACAAACGCCCGCACGGAGAAAAGATTTAGGAGGTCAGACCTCTCTTTAACCTAACAAATAACAGCAGAGTGAGACCTGGGAGCTGGAAGCCAAATCTCTATAAACGGTGTCTAGAAATAAAGTGCATAATTGTAGCAGAGAGAAGTCGGTGGCAGGACATGTGTCTCGCAGCCCAGGTTTAGACTTTACAAAGTGTTTCTTTGCTAAGACAAAACCGATGGGACTGACATCGCATCATTTCCCAAATGATGGGAGAGTGCTGGGCGAGGGGTTTTGGCCGCTGCTACTCAAGACACCAGGCTGAAAGATCAAGGTGGGTCTATCAAAGCTGGAGATGCGGAAATCTGCTGTGATGGCCGCGAGACGGAGAAGGATGAACTTGTTGCTCAAGTCAAACTCGCCACCAAACCCAGGGGAGTGCAGGTCACCGTGTTGTCCCCGTGGACCTGGGTGATAACAACCCCCTGGGCCTTAGGGCAAGCTCCTCGCCCTCCGTTAGCGCTCTGCAGCCTCTCCTCCACACAGATCCACCACGTGCTGACTGTGGAAACACCTGCACATCACTGCTGTGCCCACAGCAAACCAAAAACTGCATGGAAAAGAGGACAATGGAAGAAGGAAAGGAAGGAGCTTTCCAAAATACTTGAATTCCAATTGCATAAAACTCGGGAGAGATGCGTCTGAAAGCCCCGTGAGATGGGCAGTCTCAGTCCTTTGTCCTGCTTTGACACTTCCACCTCTTCTGGTCCTCAGCACGCTCCCTGGCTGCTTTTATTTCTGTGGAATAACCAGGAAAAGGGCCTGGAGCAGCAGAGGCCACACGTCACCCTGTACCGATGGCACAGCAATGACAACATGGCTTGATACAAACACGCAACGCTGCTACAGCGAGACCAGCCTCTCCAAGCATGGGTGGCTTGTGGTGTTGGAGCTCTCCAGGTCCAAAAAGATCACAGCAAACATTCAGAGAAAGAACAAAAAAATGACTTTCCCATGGGATGGCAATGCTCAACCCCGCGAAGAAATTTAGGGTAGGAAACAGGGAATAAACTGAGTCGGATGGTGGGTTAAGACTCAACCCACCTACCACACTGCTGCCTTTTGAAGGCATCTGCCTCCATGTCCTGCTTCTCAGATGCTGCTGGCTGGGCTTGGCTTGGGGAGCAACGCGAGGACAGCAGCAGCAGTGGCAAAGAGCAGCTGAAGACACCAGGGACCTCGGTCTCGACTCTGTTTCCTGAGTCTTGAAGACTCAAAATTACCTCTTCTCTCCCATCTCCAGATCGGTCCCTTCCTACCTGGAGATAAGGGACCAGAGGGGCCTGACCACTGCAGCCTGCAGAGCTGTGGGAAGACCCTCAGAAGACACCCACGCCGAGGTGGGACAGGAGAACTCGTGGGGACATCCACGAACAGAGCAGGGATGTCTGAGCTGCTCCTGCTCCTCATGGGGAGGGGAGGAAAGTGGAGGGAAATGGGCATTGGTAGGAAAAAGTGGGCTTGGTTTCTGGTCAACAGAATGCAATCTGCATCACCAGTGAAACGAGATGTGTGGTCTCAGCCCGGCTGCTTCGGTGGGCTGACAGGGCGGGGAGGATTCAAGGATACGGGGCAGCAATGCTGGGCGTGCTCTCTATCCTCTTCAGCCTGGCTCCATGCGGGAAAATCAGCCTCCAGCTACGCTGGGCTTAAAACACGAAGGAGCATCTCCACGGGGGCTGAAGGCAGAGTGGCAGCTGCAGTTTGTCCCTCTTTATCGCTACCGCTATCGTTTTCTGCGCGCCCACAGCAAAATGGGACAGGGTCTGGCTCCCTCTCTTCCTCAGGGCCGCCGGGCATCGCAGCCAGAAACCCGGTGGCAAGCCCCCCTCGAAATCAGGAGAGGGCACTTCCCAAAGAAATCGACCACCACCCGTGAAACTCCAGCCGGCCAGGGCGGTGCGGAGAGGCTGAGACCTGGTCCCAGGCAGCAGCCAGCTCCCAGGGCCCGCCAGCCTGCCCCAGACGGGGCTTTGTTATGGAGATCCGCTTCTGGCAGATCCTGCTCTGCCGCAGGATTGCAGGATTAGGAGGACGCGCGTGTGCACCAGACAGGGTTGAAGTCATTGGATGCTGTTTCTCTCCCCCTCGAGATGGGCTGGAGCACAGCGATGACTGCCGCCTTCAATCACATTTTCGGTCCCTAAAGATGGGGAGTGATAACCTTGCTCCTGTTTTTCAGCCAAGCCCCCGGAGCCAGTGCAGCTCCGAGGCTGCATCCCCTTCCTGGGATGTGAAAACGTTCTTCTGCCGCTCGCCCAGAGCCCCCGCCTCGGTGAGGAAGACCCTGGACAAGGGGGCTGGAGCAAGCGCAGACAGAAACTGGGAAGCAAGCTGAGCCTGGGGGAAAACGGGAAGCGACAGAGCTCGCAGGCAGCTGCCAGCATCTGCTGCAAATCTGCAGCTACCGTAAAGCCAAGACTATTTTTTTCCCCCCTAGACTGAACAGAGCAGAAAGGGAGAAAGGAATATAAGACGGGGTGCATGAAACGTCACACCCGCTGCCTTCTCCACCCCGGCAGAGATTCACATTGCCTCCAGCGCTGGGTTCTGGGTGGGCACATCCATCCCCCAGCAGCGCAGCACAGCTCTACGCCCCGGCTGACACACACACCTAGACACCGCTGCGCTCCTTTTGGCCTCCTCTTTGGCACCACGTTGGAGATGAGCCCTCGGATCCCAGCACATCCCATTTTGCTCCACACTTCTCCGGTTGTACCCACCCTCAGCCCTTCTGCCATCAAACTGCAGCTTCCCCAGCCTGTCATAATCAGCGCTGTGCACATTACTTCACAAACACGAGGCCGGGTCCCGCTGGAGTCAGGCCGGCTAAATAAGCGAGGCTTGCTGCTTTTTCCATCACCGGGGATTGCGACGTGCAGCCCCAGAACTGCTTATGCCAACCCCCCCCCACCCCGGCGATGGGCACGTGCGTGGTGGAGAGGGGAGGCTGGGAGGGGGCGCAGGAGGAAGAGCATTGATCTCCAGCTTAGCCCACCAGCCCAGGGGAGCCCTTCCTACATAAATATTTGCCAAGCAATGCATTTGTGCCTGTCGATGGCTGTCAATAGCAGCCCGCAGTGCTGTTATCTGCGGAGCTGTCATTCTCAGGAACCTCATCCGAACAAGCCCTCGCCGCTTCTCGACCGATGGCCAAATTATTTGTCCTTTTTTAATCCGTGTGCTGCATGCGCAGAGCCTGTCCCCAGCTACGGAGCATGCTGGGGTGCAGGGGAACGGAGCCAAAGCATCGCAGGTGGCAATGAGGTGCCCCGGCAGTGCCGGCACACGGAGCGTTAACTGGCTGATGTGCAGACAGAGAGCTGTCAGACAAAGCCATGGCCTGGATGCCTCCTGCTTCCCCCTTGCACCCTCAGCATCCTCCAGCATCTACCCGCCAGCCCTGGCAGCGGCGGGGAATGGGCTGGTGTGGACCAGCAGCGTGTGCCAGATGGGACGGTGCCAGCCGGGGCTGGATGCGACGGGCCGGGAGGATGCCGCTACGTTACCGTGGAAATGATCTGCCGTTTTCCGTCTCAGGGCCTCCACCGTCTCCTCCGTGTCTGCCCACTCCAAGACCAGCCTCCGGCCGTACAAGTGCGTGCTGTGGCACAGGGCGTTGAATGCTTTCTGCAGAATTAAGAGGAAAAAAAAAAAATTAAGGGAGAAAATAAAACCAGGCTCAGACAAAGAGGTCCCTCCCTCTGCCCTGAATCTAAGAGGTCACCAGAGAACATGCTACTTGGTGCATTTTGCTCTGATGGGGCAGGATTCATCTCCATCAGTGACTTTGACTTGATCATTTATCTTCTACATCCTTGCAGCAGAGCAAATACCCATCGCCGTTCCCGCAGGCTGCTGCTGCTCGCGAGGGAGCAGGCGGAGATCAAGGTTGGCTGCGGCCCGGCATCACCCTGGGACCACACCTGAGCCGGGAAGGCGGCAGGGTGGAAAAGCTGTCGAGATGTGGGGCAGCACAAGGTGGGTCGACTGCAAACCAGGGTGCTCACGGGCAGCGTGGCAGCTGTAGAGCCACCTCGCGACTCTCCATCCACCCTGTTCTCCTCCGGCATCCAGTAAAGCCCAGCTCAAATGCGCAGAGAGCTTGCTTTCTGCTCAGGGACAAGGAATTTGAAGCAGCACAAGCTCGTCGGGGGAAGCTGCCGCCTTCTCGCCAACCGTTTGGTGGCCGTTGGTGGCAGCAAAGGTGGCAGAGCCAGAAGGCAATGCAGAAGTCCCCTTCTCCTTTTGCCTGTGGTGGTTTGCTGTGTTATAGAAACCCAGAGGTTCCCTTATTGTTACATTCTGCTTCATAACATCTGCACAGCTATAATCCCTTGCTGATGTTGAACACAAGCGTGCCGGCCAGCACAGCAGCTCAGACGGCTTTCTTTATCTGTAGGCAACCAGCAGAGGCATTCAGGACACAGCTCCTCGACCCAGGGAAGGTTGACTTTGTCCTCATTTCCCACAGACTTTCAAGGAAATTCAGGACTGAGCAAGATTGGGCCCAAAATGCAAATAAACAAACACGCCGGTCAAATATTTTCATCCCCAGAGGCACCCAAAGTGCTCCAAAGCAATGCGACACACGGCTGGGCACAGGGGTGGAGAAAAGGAGCCCAAAACGCTCTTTTAAAAACCCCTGCTAAGGCTGGGATTAAGTAGGGCTATAAGCTGTCAAACTCACAGCCCTGGAACAAACACGGCAGCCACAGGACCACAGAAACACATCCCGCCGTCCAAGAGGGATGTGTCCTCCCGCCCGCAGGCCACCAAAGCAGCACCGAAGTTGTCCTGGAGAAGCCCAGACCTCTCCCCTGAGCCGTTTGCCAAACTGCCGTTTTGATCCACCACGGTTGTCCCCAGACGTCACGTCTCTGGGCGGAGTGGCTCTTCCCGCAAGGGGCTTTGGTTGCCCATGACCGCTCCTCAGCAGCCAGGACTGTGCCTGAGCCGCTGGGCTATGCAACTCAAAAAACCCCCCCATTTCCAGTGACCAGCACTCAGTACCCTGCGTCTTCCCCTCCTTCCGACTCCCTTTCACCCACAGAATTCTAATCCGACATAAAAAAAGAGAAAGGAGGAGCCCCAGCTCCACCTCCTCCCTGGCATCACTGAGATTCCCCACCTCCGCCAGCTCCCCGGGGCCGATCCCGGCACGCCATCCTGTCTCCTTTTTGGGGGGCACCTTCCCCTCCGAAGGGCTGCAAGCCTGGCTGGTGCTTTTGCAGCTACAGCTGTTTTTATTTTGCCGCTGTTGTTGTTTTAAAGGCCTATTTTCCCTTGGAATGGTATCCAATTAGCAGAGCAATGTGTTGGCTTAAATAAACACTCAGGGGGAGGTGGCAGTAGGGAGTTGTGATGGCTGTTTACGTTGGCACAAAGAGCCATTTCCAAAGCCTGGCAAACAACTGCAGCTCTAATCGCCGGGCCTCATTTGTTAATTTATACTTTTTAATTTCTCACTTCCCCGCGGCACAAGGAAGAGGAAGGTTGGAAGACGGGATACGGCCCCGGCAACCTCGCAGCAGGTCACGGAGGGAGGCAGACCATGCCGAAAGCATCCACCATCATGGAAAAGCGCGGTGCTTGGTGGGCTCTCGTCCTCAAAAGCAGCTTGCTCTGCCACATCCTCCTCCCTGAAGAATTAATTCCATGCCCAGTCCGGGATGAGGTATCCTCTAGATTTGTGGGGAGCACCGGGAAAGGTCACGGAGCAAGAGGGAAGGCAGATGCTGCCATCAAGTTGCATCGCATGGAAGAAACCCGCTGGGAGAGGCACATCTGCCAGCAGCCTGGTGACGTTGGCCTTTCCCAGCTGAACACACTCCCAAAATGAGCTGGTTTTGCACCCGGGATGAAGCCAAGTTGGAAATGCCAGGCCGAGATCGCAGGGATCCCTCCATTCCGGGCAGGAAAGGGAGACCTCTGCTCCCCACGGTCCCATCTCCCTGATGGGCTCCCGGAGTTGGGGCTGCAGAACAGAAGCCAGGCATTTCAGGGGAAAACCAAGTGAATGTCACTTCCTTTGGAAAAAAAAAAAGCTAAAAAATAAAACTTAGCTCTTCGGTGCTCCGAGAGGAATTAAGACTTTTTCAGGGGGGGGAAAAAAAAAAAAGAGAAAAACCACCGATGACTTAAAAGACAGAGGGATGAAGGGGAGTAATGCCATCCCCATCCATCCGCGTTGCTGGAGATCTTCCAGCAAGAGGGGGAAAAGTCGCCACTGCTGCTATTCTGGATGAAAAGACAGGCAGGAGAAAAAAATATATTTTAATTGCATGAGAACTATGAAATGAGGACAAGAGGGCTGGCTTTCAAAGAAAGCGGGGCTGGAGGCAGGGGCTGTTCTCGGGGTGCAGCTCTCCCTCCCCCGAGTGTTTTCCTCCCCAGGACACCTCCTCTGAAGACCGAACGGCCAGAGGTTTGTTTAGTTGTATCCGAACTAGGGATAAAGAGAGGCGTCGTGTCCGTTCATCCGAGAGAGAGACTCACCGGAAAAGACCTCTAATTACGACGGCTTCGCATCATCCTAGACCTTTAAGAAAAGGAGCGCCTCCACCACACAAGGCTCAGTATCCGTAAATGCTGAAAAAGGATTTAATTAAATCTGCTGCATTTGGCAACACACCCACCGCCAGGTAACAGCGAAAGATGAAGAGCGCTGGCAAACCTCCTCGCAGGTCTCTGCTGCTTTCCAAATGCTTTAGGGGTTGGACAAAACCCCTATGGCCTTCTCGCCCTAGAAAATAGGATGCCGGTATGCTTAAAAATGTCATTTCTGAGCCCTCATGAGTAGGATTCCGCAGAGTTCGGTTCCAGCTTAACGCCATGGCTCAGCGCAGCAGGATTTCGTCGCTAGCTCCGAGAACAGCTTGGGCAGCGGATGGGGAGGCGAACGGAGCAGGGAAAAGCAGAGAGTGGAAGGGGAGAGGCTGAAAGGGCAGCTTAAAAATGTTTGTGGGATTCAAAAAGGCAATTTAAAAATTAAAGGGTGGCCCATAAACTCACACGAAGGCCAGGCTGCCGGGAGAAGACGGACACTGCTTCAGGGCGAAGCCTGCTGCGCCGGGGCGTTGGAAAGGCAGAGATCAAGAGACCGGACCATTGCGTCCATCACCCCTCAGCGCTACGGCTCCATCCCTAAACGCCATATTAATTCAGAGGACAGTGCTGCTCTGCCTATAGATTCCCCCTTGCCCCATTAAATACTCAAGCCGAAGAGCCTCCGGGCTGGAGTCATTAGAGGGACGAAGGGTCAACAACATTAGGAGACTGATAAATTTCCCTTCCTCGCAAGAACCGGTCCCAACTGAGGATGCTCTCTGTGATGCCAGCTGCACACAAGGATTTTTTTCCTTCTGTGCGCATGCATTTTTAAAGGGCTGACTGTCTTTCCCGAATGGGCAATTTCTATTTGGAGACCAGATGCATTTTTATATCGACAGGGGAGAGAAGTGGAAACTCGGCTTCCAGTTAATAGTTCCAAAATAAAAACAATCCCGCAACAATTCTGCATGAGGAAACATGTCAAATGGTTAACGCTTCCTTAACTGGTGTTAAATCGTTATTGCCAGCGGATCAAAGTTGCCCTTCTTTTCCATGGACCCCCAGTTTGACCAGTGGGTATGCAAAACCCTCTTCGTGAATATTACTTTGTCCCTCCCGTTGCCGTCTTTGACATGGGTTCCTCCCCGTTTCCTGCTTTCGCACGTGTGAGCGCTGTGATTTGTTCAACGCAAGCGACACAGAGGAGAGAGGGCTGCTAATTCCATCTGATGGCGGTGTAACGCTCCCAGTCGAGGTCCATCCATCACCTTGGGAGCCGTCAAACAACCCAAGAGACAGCCCCGGCTGCGGATGTCACCGTGGGAAAGGCAGGCGTGAGACTGGGGCTCGGAAGGACGAGCATCTCCGGCTCCGAACGAGAAGATGCTACCACCAGCAGCGTCCCCTGCCCTGCCTGGATGTCACCTCCCCTGACGAATGTGGCTCTGGCGCAGCACCTTTCATCAGGGCTGGCTCTCCTCCAGCGGGCACCAGCACATCAGGGGTGACCAAGGGGATGAAACCGGGGCCAGTGGGACAGGTCTGCCGGGCACAGCACCGAGGAGACCGGAGGGGGAGCCCCAGGGCTCTGTCCCGGCTTTGGAAAATCTCCATCCGCGCTCCCGCAGCAGCCGTGACTGCTCCGAGAAAAAGACAAACACGGGAGGTCACAGGCTTTAAATGCCCAACAAAGCCACCCTAACTATTCTATTACAAAACCATCATGTTTTATAAGGCGCTTATAAGCGATTTCCAGATTACCACTCTGAGCGAAAACATCATTGATAGCCACAGCTCTTCAGCTCAGAGGTCTCCAGGCCCACTCCCCTCCTCTCTCATTTCACTTAGCAATAAACTCTAAGCCAATTATGTCCGTGTTTACAATATTCAGGATCCTATTCATCAATACACAGCACATCCTTTTCCAGACGGCCAATGGAGTGTACTTGATGTGCCACTTGTGAGACAATTAAATCCCTCAAAGAGATGAGGGCGGGGGGTGGGGGGGGAGCGGAAAACGAGGAGGAAAAAGAGCTGCTTTGCTGGAAAAGAAGAAAGCCCCCCCGCTCCCGAGTGATCTTCTGCAGAGCATCTCACTCCCCGCGAGTTTTGGGAGCGATGCCGGAGCGAGCGCCCTGCCGGCTCTCTGCCCTCCGGCTGGCTGCCCGTGCTCACCACCGAGAGATGGGTTTCCTACCGGTGACATCTCTCTTTGTCCAGCGCAGCTGGAATCAGCCACTGGCTCCCCACGGGGCCGAAGAGGGACTGGATGCAGACCTCTGCCTTTCTTTTGTTCCAAACCCAAGCAGAAAAGCGGGTGCTGCCTCATTCACCCCCAAAACGGCGGCTGAGCAGCAGTAAAGAACCAGCCAGGTCCCTGTAGGCACCTTTCCATCAAACGCCTAAATTTTCCTTAGGAAAAGACTAATTCAAAAACCAGGAACGAAGAAGCCTGAGCGACTCTGGAGTGAAGCAGAGGTTAAAGGAAAGCTGCGGGGAGCCGGGGTTCGCGCAGAGAGGGGAACCGCGCTCCTGGGGGGGGGGTTCAGCATCCCCCGCCCCCGGGGAGGGCGAATGCCGAGCGGAAGGAAGTTTGAATTAGGATCAATACGGACTAACAAAGAAACTCTGCGTACTGTGTTATACGGGAGGTCAGGCTGGAAGGGATGATCTAATAGTCCCTCGTGACCCCGGATCAATGAATCCTGTCTAAAAACATAAACACCAGCTACGCTTGCTCCACTCCCCACCCCTCTCCTCCATCTCTGCTCCCAGTCTGGAAAATTTGGAGTTTCAGGGAGACGGTGGAGCCATGTGGACACTTCCCTTCAAAAACAGCATCCCTCGGCTTCCGCCCGCAACTGTTTCTCTTCCAGATATTGTGCAAATCGCCAGGATCCAGCAGCGGGGACGGAACCCGCGCTGCCCCGGTGCTGGGAGAGCCCACGCAGCACCTTACAGCGGGGCTGAGGACCCTCTTCTGCCCACAGCATGAGACCCCCCATGCCTGGTCCTGCCTGCTCCCGAACCTCTGGCAAAAGGTAAGAGCAGAATACTACCAGGCAGGCTACAACCCCCTTGTTTCTCCTGCAAGGATGGAACTTAAACATATAGGAAAGCTTTAAAAAAAATAAACAGACTAGGGCATTTTGAACAGCAATCTATCCCAGCTTAAAACAGTTTACAAATCAGTGAACACCCACGATATCCAAAACTCCCCTTAAAACCAAGGCAGCAGCGGAGGTGGGACACGTACTCAGGTTTCCTAACGTGTTACGTTGGGTCAAAACCATCTCCTTCAGCTTCTCGCCTTGCTTCTGACAAACCCCCGTCCTGCTTCACAAGGATTTTTAGCCGTTGTATGATTTGCACCAAACCTCTGCCCATTACGGCTCACGTAACCTCCAGCTGTTGCCCACACGGGGGTTTTTAGCCCCAGCGTAGCTTTGCTGGTGAGTGGTAAGAGCCTGCCCCAAATCTGGGCTAAGCCTCAGTGGGACAGAGCCTCGTGGCTCCCTCCCTCCCCTTCTGCTCCCAGACCAGGATGGGAAGGTGCCAGCGGGGAGGGGACGGATGCTACAGCTCACCTTGGCATCCTGCTTGGTGAGGAAATCCACAAAACCAAAGCCCCGATGGGATCCTGTCCCTGCCATTTTCTTGGGCAGCCGGACGGTCTTCAGCTCTCCAAAGGTGCTGTGAATTAGAGAGGGAAAAGCAAAGAGACTGTGAGATCGAGGGAAGAACCATCATTTGATCACAAACCACGGCGCTAACGGTTCCAGACCCACGTTGCTTGCCAGCGCTGAGGACTGGGGTGAGTGGGGCTCTGCTTCCCCGTAGGCCCCGTGTCCAAAGCACCTCGTAACAGCCAAAAACTCAGCTTGGATTTTAAGGGTCATCCTTTCCAGTTGCAAATCTTAACAAAGCACAAATCGTCTTTAATGTTAACTGCTACGCTTCTCCTCCCTTTAGGAGATCCGCAGTGCCGTGCCCTGTTCAGGGAGGGCAAAGAGCACCTCCAGGTTACCAGGGCTGCTCCTGAGCACCATCAAAACAGATTTATTTGCCCTTCCGAAGAGAGGCACAGGATACGGGCACAAGCCAGAGCACGGCCCTGCAGGGACATATTGTCTTTCCAGAATAGCTCCTCCATCCCCAGAGCCTGTTGTAGGCACTGCATTCGCAAAGGTGTCACCCCTCTGCTCCGTGGGTGCTGGGGATCGTTTTTAAGACTGGATTTCCTCGCTTTAACACTGCACTTGGGTACCTGCATTTCCCATTCTGCAGCCAGCCACCCAACCTCTTCCAGAAGCTAGAATAAACTGATTTTATTTAAGCTTCCCGCACGTATAAGGGGAAACAGGTGAATTCAGCAGACCCAAGTCCTCTACAACAACTCCCAGATCCAGCAGCGTTTCAGATGAAGTTTCTGAGTGCTAATGGGATGGAAAGTCAGGAACGGGGAAACAAAAAGGGGGTTCACATTTAACTGGAGGGTGTGGGATAGGGCTGGCAGCATCCGTGTTTGGACACAGACCAGCAGAAACCTTGTCACAGCCCGCCTGTAACCGGAGATGGGACTTGTCACTTGAGGAGCAAAGCACACAGCCACCCCACCAGCTTGGACCTGCTCCAAAAAGCCTGAAAACAGACCCAAAGGCGGCGCTCGCCCGACACCCCTCTACAGTGCCGTCCCCTGGAGAGATGCCAGGACAAAGCCGATGCTTTCTCTTCATCCCAGCTCCTGCTTCCCCGTCTCCTCCCCTCCCCTCCCGCCCGTTTATCAACCACATATGCACAAGCTGCAGGCGATAAATATTTAATGTGGACCGGGGTCTGAATAGATGTGTTATTTTATTTGAAAATCTACACACACGCGCGCGCATACACAAAAGGAGCCTGGGATGCGGCAGTGCCAAAGAGCACCTGGGAATAAACACAGTAAAGGCCATAAACGCTCTCGTGAAATGATATAAGCTAAATCCTGGGAGTTAACCTGGTGCACTGGCAGCATGACCAGGCATTCATCTACCCAATTTCCTTAGGCAACGTGGTGTGTAAATGTACCATTATGAAGCCTCAAAATGAATCCGCACGTCTCCTCCTCGGCGCTTTCCCCTCCCTCGCTCCCTCCTGCCCCCTTCGAGCTGGCGCCAGGCAAACAAACAAACAAACCCGAGGGGAGGCGAGGGAGCAGCCTCGGCCGGCGGGGATGCTGGGCTCGAACGGTGGGGATCATAGAATCATAGAACGGTTCGGGTTGGAAGGGACCTTAAAGACCACCCAGTCCCACCCCCCTGCCCTGGGCAGGGACACCTCAACCTGGGCCAGGGGGTCACCACCCTCACAGCAAAGAATTTCTTCCTAATATCCAATCTAAACCTACCCTCCTTCAGTTTGAAACCATTCCCCCTCATCCTATCATTACAATCCCTGATCAACAGTCCCTCCCCATCCTTCCTGTAGGCCCCCTTCAGGTACTAGAAGGCTGCTATAAGGTCTCCCCGGAGCCTTCTCTTCTCCAGGCTGAACAACTCCAACCCTCTCAGCCTGTCCTCACAGCAGAGAGGCTCCAGACCCATTCCAACAGCTCCGTGTCCTTCTTGTGCTGAGGACTCCAGAGCTGGAGGCAGTGCTCCAGGTGGGGTCTCACCAGAGCAGAGTAGAGGGGCAGAATCCCCTCCCTTGACCTGCTGGCCACGCTTCTTTTGATGCAGCCCAGGATGCCGTTGGCTTTCTGGGCTGCAAGTGTGCATTGCTGGCTCATGTTGAGCTTCTCATCCACCAGCACCCCCAAGTCCTTCTCCTCAGGGACGCTTGGCCCCAGGAGCAGCATTGCATGGTTTCCAGTAGCAGGAGGGTCCTCCTACAAGGGGGAGCGGGTGATGGGAGCCCCAGGAGCTCTGTGGATGGCTCCTCTCGCTTGCAGCATCCCTGTAGGATCTCGAATGGCCCAGCTGGGTTAAAGGAGAGGTAATGAGAGAGCTCCTCATCCAAGGAGATAAGCATCTAGCTAGGAAAGGCAGGCGGTGGGTGGTATGGGCAAGGGAAGGCTTGCTCCAACCTATTGCTCTGTGGAAAACATCATGGGCATTGCCTGGGGGGAGCAGAATATTTGCTAAAGGAATATGAGCAGAATATTTGCTAAAAGGGAGGAGTCTCAGACAACACCCGCCCTGTGCTCTAAAACGCCAAGCGTCTCCCTTTGACACCGAGACTGGACTCGCAGGATGGGCAAGGAGGTGCCCAGCAGGAGCAAGACTGCTCTGGACCATGGCGTCAGGCTACCGGGGGCGAAGCTGTGGTGACCCACATCAGCCTGGGCAGAGACAGAAGAAGCCGGCTCTTCCCTCCTCCCACCTCACAGCAGCCTGAGCCACCCACGCTGGGACCCGATCCGGAGCGGGGCTGGCCACAGACATCTCCTTGGGGACAGGGTTGGGGCAGGCAGGACAGTGGGACCCACCAAGGGCTCCCAGAGAGACAGGTCCATGGATGGAAGCTGCATCCCAGCTCCCAGTGGGGAGCAGGCAAAGCGGGGGGGGCCGGGAAAGCCGAGGGGCTGGCAGAGACAGGGCTGACCCCACCGGGGCTGCGGAGTAAAACACTCTCCCCCCCACTGCGGCGCTAATTAGAAACCACAACACAGCAATTACCATCCCAGGAGCTGCGAATGAAGTGGAGAGCTCGGGCCTTTAATGTTCTCCTCCCCTGCGCCAGGCAGAGACTCACACCTCTCTTTTCCAATTATTTCCTCTGGATTTTGGGGGATGAGAAGCAGAGGCAGAGGGAACCCAATTACCTCCCGCGGTGCCAGGCTCCCGGTACCCTGGGAAGCCAGGTGCTGCCGTGTTTGCTCCCGTGCCGGCTGCATCGATGCCTTCCAGCTTACGGATCGCACCACGGGGATGGTGGAAGGGAAAGGGATGCAGCGCATCACCCGGACAAAATCTGAGCAAGACGACACGGGAGGGAAGAAAGCAGCTTTTATCCGGGCTACTAAACTGCATCTCGTCTGTACGATCCCACCGAGCTGCTTTAAAACACGTGCTTCCCTAGGGCCGGGGATGGCTGCGGAGGCTGGGCGGGCTCGCAGCAGCTCAGACCCAATGTCGTCACCTCCTTCCCCTGCCCGCACACAACGCGGATGGGCGCAAACACTGTGAAAACGCAGCACGCACCCCGGGGGTGGGGGTTCGTCTTGGGGCTGATTTCTCACCTCTCTCCACAGCAAACTTGGATGGAGCTCCGAAAGCGCTGGCAACAAATCCCACTGCTGGCCCGTGCCAGGCTCCTCGCCCTGGGCACGACCGCTTACAGGGAATTCCCTGGAGTCAGCGTTAGTGAGAAACTTGGGCGGTTCCTGGATTCATACCGGCATCCACATCTTCTCCAAGTGCTCCCCAGCCTTTACACCAGCGCTCAGTCGCAGCACGAGCGCTGAAGGACGTGGCAGTTTGGGGAGCAAAGCCCTTTCCTTCTTGAGACACCATCATTCTTCTTTGCATTCAACCCGGCTTAACTTTGCAGAAGACTGTAACCTCCTTTTTGGGGAGTCCTGACCCCACCAGACCCACGTGTTGGGTCCGGGGCTGGATTTATGAACCCCACGGTTTTTGGTGGCACCGCAGCGGGCTGAGACTTCATCTGTACCGAGTATGGCCAAGGTGTGCGGCAAAACCAAATGTCTTGTATACAAGACCTCCCCATGGCGCTGCTCACAATTAAAACAGGTGGTTTTGGCAGGGGCAAAAGCGAAGAGCTAGAACTTTGCCATGGAGGCGGCAGGTTTGCAAAACCCCCAGTGACCTCCATGCACACAGCTGTTCCATCACCTCCTGGTTTCCTTCTCCACATATTCATGAAAAAAGGTGTCCAAACGGCAGTCCTGTGAAATCCCGAGTGGGTCAGGGCCCGGCGGGGAGTGCAGTGGGCCTGCAGAGCTGTGGGGTGGGTCTGGAGGACACGGCTCTCCTGGCTTCCCTCTGCCCGTGCCGCAGGCAGCTTGCCAGCCTGGCTGGCAAAATCCATCCTCACGCCTCTGCTCGCTCTCCCAGGCTTGGCACGTCTTCACGCCGTTGGCTGGAAGGGATGACAGCCCCGAAAAAATGCTGCAACTAAGATATTTCCTAAATGAGAACCGTTTTTTCATGCCGATCCATATTTACAAAGGCAGAGGGGAAACCAGTAAAAGCCCGTACTGGCCCTGGTTGAGCAATGATCCACACAGATGGCAGAAAACAGACATCCATAACCTTTTCCTCCACAAGGAACCTTTTCCTCCACACCGGCCCCAAGCTCAGCAGAAACACATGGCGTTCCCAGAGATGCCAAAAGGGACATCCCCTCCCTCCCGCCCATGAGGGATCCAACATTTTTACATGGCTTTGCCGGGTATCAGCCGCTCTCCCGATGCTTTGGCAGCTCTTCCATTGGCGCTCCAGCCATCCCCGTGCTTCCTTGGCTGAACAGAGGGAAGAGAAGCAGATTTCTCCTCCACGCTCTAAGACGTACGCTCCAAGCCGGCTGGAGGTCAGAGGAACATCACTCCTTGGGATTGTAATTATATCCTTCTGGCACAGGCCAGCTGGGAGGCAAGTCCTATTGCCTGCTAATTATAGGACATTATATTGCTATTAAAGAGAGCACACTCCAGCTTGGTAGACACCACGCTGCTCACTTGGCTTTGCCTGTCTACTAGAAGGTGCTTGCGCATCCTTCATCAAGACGGCCGAGCAGCGGAGGACAGAGGAGGACGGGGGGATACAGGTGGTCTCCAGAAAACTCTCTTCCCTCCTCCGCCAGCACGACATGCGAGTTCCCACCCTGCGGCTCCTTCCCCTTCCATCACCGCTCTCCTGCTGAAGGCACAGCCCCAAATCCTCTGAGCTTCCACCCCAGTATCGCCAGGCACACGAGTACCAGCACCATCTTCTGCCGCTGACTCTACCACCTCTTTTCACAGCTCCTCTTTTCCCACCGGGTTTTGTTTGAATTTCTGCCCCGTGCTTCCAAGTCTCTCCCCGACCTCATTGGCCCCTGATGTCTAAGTCTCACCCCACCGCTGTCCCAGGCAGCCGTGATGGCCATTCGCACACGCTCCTTCATGGGACAGGCACCATGAACAGATGGGGTTGAAGAGTACCCCACCTAGGAAATGTCCCCTCCATCTCAAACTGGAGCAAACTGCAAGCTCCTCAGGACGGGCCAAGACCTCTCCAACCCTGACCATTATTTTCAAGATCGAAATGCAAAGATGTGCTCATTGCGCTTGATCTTGGTGTGGTCTCACCCACGAGCTGATCAAGGACTCTTGGGCTGCTGAGTTCTGAAGGGCAAAGCACAACCAACGCCGCAAAGCCATGCACGTGGTTGGAAAGGCCAACTGCTGTCCATTGCCAGAAAAGCGGATCTTGGAAAACAAACAAACAAAAAAATCGCCCTTAGGTTTCTCCGGACGCGTACAGATGTCCCACTGCATGGGGCAGCCCTAAACCCCTCTCTCTCTGGTTTATCTCCCTTCAAGAAAAACAAACCGGCAATAACCACGTTGGAAATTTCCATACTGGAAAACCTCTAGCAAGCCTGCCAACCTTCTCGTGGGTTGCCATCTACTGCCACCACCTCCTCCTCCTCTCTCCTCTCCTCTCGCTGCTTCCTCATCCCCAAGCCCTGACGCTGCCCAACTCCCGCCTCGTGACAGCGGGCAGCCCTAGGACAGAGCTCAAGCAGATTAACCAGGCAGTGGAACCGCTCCTCAGAAACCGCTCTGGGCAGGGGACGACAAGTCCAGAAGAGACAGAAGTCCTTCCCTTCCCTTGCTGCCCATCCTCTCCCCCAGCAGCCACGCTTCAGCCCAGCAGAATTCACTCAATCGCTTTGCAATGGTCGCCTTCATTTTACTTTATTTTTTTTTCCCCTCCCTCGCCCCCAAATAGGACCTTCCCTCCCCCAACAAATTACCTCCCTGCCAGACTCTGCTTCTGTGCTGATTTGCTGATTATGGGGGTAAGGGGGGGAGGTGGGGGAAGGAAATAATAATAATGGTCCTTTTTCTTTCTTCCTCCTTTAGGAACGCGGGACCCTGGCAAATGGTTTTGCCCCTGGGCTGAGCCGTGGCCAGTTCCACCCCCTGCATGAGAGAGTTAATGAAATACGCAGCGGAAGGTCCCTCCCGCCTCCCGCTCCAGGACTTCAGCTGACTCCAGTACGGCTAATCCCATTACAAGAAAATAACGTGGATAATTCAAGCTAATGAAATCGTTACAAGAATGTGGACAGCCAGGGGTGGACATTCAGAGCCAATTTAACACTCCTCGGTGTTGTTATCCCCAGCACAGGAAATATCTGAAAGGAGGAAGGGAAAGGAGAGAGGGAGGAAAAAAGCCCTCCTCTCTTGTTAGCTTAAATCCTGTTAGAGAGTTCAGAAATTAATCTGCCACCTATCTCCCCTATTACCATTATCATCATCATCATCGTCAATAACGTCTCCTCGGTAACCTCTGAAAATTAGCAAATGAACGCGCGGGAGGGCAAGGCGGGAGCGAAGCCTCCTGACACGCTGAACCAAGAGCAAACCGCCGCTGCCTCCATCTCCGGCGGAGCCGCGGGGGACAGGAGATGATGGGTGGAAGGACTCTGCAGCAGATCAGGTGCCTCAGTGCACCCCCAGCCCATAAGGATGTGGAAAAGTGGGTCCTCGCCTGCCCTGGCCCTGCCGATCCTTCATTCCCACAGCAGCTCCTCACCTGCGCCGGACAGTCCTGCTGGATAATCAAATCACCTTCAAAAGCCAGCGGTACGCAGCAGGAGGACAGCCACGTCTGCGCCTTGGTCTTTGCTACACGGATCAAGTTTTTCCAGCTTCCTCTCCTCTTTGCCCGGGAGCATCAGCTTTGTTCGGAGGCCACTGGATCTGCTGCGGCAGTGAAACCAGGTTTGGCTGAACGCAATTCCTCTTCTTCAGCGCCAGCCTCGTGCTGCCAGGAGAAGTGCTGCTGCCTTCTCCGAGCTCAGCTGCTTCCAAGCCATGGACCCCTTTCTTGAGGCCAATTTTCTGCGGGAGACTTGGCCAGGCTGCAGAGAACCTCCTACAGCAGGGCTAAAGCCAGGCTCCCCTCCTGGCCACCCGCACTGGTGGAAGCTGAGCACCGACGGCGCGCGTCTGAGGTCAGCCGCAGCATTTCACCACAAATCTCTCTTTTTGGCACTGAGCATTTCCAGGCAGGAGCTGCCGGTGGTGCAGCACTTGCGGACGCGATCAGGTACCTCTTCCACACCATGCAGACCAAGCACAGCCGTGTCTGCTTGCCGTCGGAGTTGCGGGAAGCCTCACCACGACCAGATTTCAAAGCTATTCTAGCCGGTATCCTCAGCTCACGTCAGTGTTCAAACCCCTCCTAGATTTTCAGCTGGATACGGGGTCATTCCCACTTGTCCCTCCCTGCACTGCTGGGCTGCCCAGGGAAGCTGCGGCTGCTCCATCCCTGGAGGGGTTCAAGGCCAGGTTGGATGGGGCTTGGAGCAACCCGGGCTGGTGGGACGTGTCCCTGCCCAGGGCAGGGGGGTGGCACTGGGTGGGCTTTAAGGTCCCTTCCAACCCAAACCATTCTATGATGGCAGGCCAGCACTTCCCAGGGTGCTGCGATCTCATCCCAGACAGTATAAAGCTTTGTACTCCCCGCCAAACACCTGTAACTCATTCCCTGGAAGCTTTAACGAACTGCTTTAATGAACTGCTTGACAGGGCAGCGAAACAACACAGTGAAGGAAAGGGGAGAGACTCCCAAATCTCAACGAAACTCCAAGTCTCCCCGGAAGACAGGGGTCTCTCTGAAACAAGGCTTCTGAAACAGGAGCGACATTTAACGCAGCCCTACTTAACACGCCCACGAAATTTGGGAACGTTTTCAAACCAAGAGGTTCTCTGGGATCAGTGATGACCAGCAGGTCCCGATGCGGCAGGAGCACGCTGCAAGAGATGCTACAACCCCTGAGCTACTGGGAAGGAGCTCAGCACCCAGCAGCGACGCTGGGGACGAAGCGGGGACCCCAGGCTTCCTTCCAGCCTCCACTCCCCCATACTTTAGGAAGAAGTTCTTTATAATGAGGGTGGTGAGACACTGGCCCGGAGAGGTAGAGTAGGCCCCATCCCTGGAGACATTCAAGGCAGGCTTGATGAGGCTCTGAGCAACCTGATCTAGTGGAAGATGTCCCTGCTCACTGCAGGGGGGTTGGACTAGATGGCCTTTAAAGGTCCCTTCCAACCCAACACATTCTATGATTCTATACCGTGCGTTGTCGCACCTCTCCCGTTTTTCCAGCCACGCTGCTGTCTACCAACCTCACAGAGACACCCAACACTTTGATCAATCCACAAAGGCAGCAGAGGGACTCGGGATATTTAAAAAAAGGCAGTGCAAGGTGAACATTAGCATCTCTGGTACGAGAGAGAAAGCAAAAGCCCTGCAGCCAAAGCAGCAGAAAAGCTGAAGTCCTGCAAAAGGGTGACCTGACCTTGTACGCCAGGGAACTCACCTTGGGTGGTGACGGGAGATCGGGGTCAGAGAAAGGGGCACACCAAGCACTTTGCTCTGTGGACCACAGCGATGGGACACAGGGTGCCCAGCCAGGGTGGCCACCCCCACCCTGTCCCGAACGGAGACTCTCTGATGTGTCGTAGAGAGGAATTTTCCACCTTTCTGCCACCACAGCACAAATAACACCTTTCCCCTTTTCTCAGGCTTTATTTCCACTAGGCCTGTAGGAAATCGATACCAGCCAGAATCACACCTTGCATCCCCCCTGGCTTTGGCTGGAAGCGACCAATGCTTTCTGAAAGCAGCCCTGCTTTTTGGGGGGAGCGGGACCAGCCCCCCAGGATGCGCCCGGCCCGAACAGCACCGTTGGATGTCTCCGGGATGCTGTCTCATGAACGTGGCTAATTACAGCCAGACGGTGCTTTCGGCACACCTGCCGCAGCAACTGTTTATCTTGCCGACGACTTAGAGAGCATCATTTGCAAAGTTTGCTAGGAAGGAAAGCCAATTAGCATGTCGCCGGCGAGGCACAGACATCCTCTTGCTTTATCTCCACCGTGGCTGGCTCAGCAGAGGACCCTTCGGTGCTAATTCTCCTCCCGCATCTCTCCGGCTCCTCCAGTTGGAAACACACATCCTTGATTTCTCCCAGAAAAGACCCAAAAGCGAAGCGGGGCGGTGGGTTGCAAAGGGAGGGGGCGGTGGTGGTGAGCCAGCTTGAGCTGCCTGTACCAGGAGGTGTTGGGAGGCAGCGGGGCAGAGCCGGGCGTGAAGGAGGAGACCCCAAGGTCCAGGGACGAGTGGGACCATTGCGATATGCGTGGCAGAGGGTCTTGCCACTGAAGTGCGTGTTTTCTCTATTTTTTTAAAAATCTGGGGAGGAGGCAGGCACCCACCGTGCCCATGGCAGAATAAAGCGATGCTTTGCCACAAATACACCCCCCAAAAAAATCATCCTGGTAGACGCAGCGGGCAGGGTGATGCGGTCTGGGAGCGGAGGGGAGCCTGCAAGGCTCCCGCATCCCAGTCCCTACGCCACCATCCCACATTCTCCTCTCCAGCCACCACACTGGCCTCGTGGCTGAGGGACCCCCCATCGCACCCCCTGTACCAGGCAGTCCTCAGCGAGCTCTCCTCCTTCATCCCCATCATTCCACTGCTTCAAGGTTCCTCTGCCCCAGCTACAGGCTTCGCTGGGACTCTCCTCTCTGCAATTCTTCGCATCTCCCACCCCTCCTCGTCGGCTCAGCGCCCGTCTCTCACCGGGGCCCACCAGCTGACTCATTTATCCATCCCATCCATCACGTTCCACTGCGGTGTCTCCCTGAGGTGCTCCCCAGAATAACGGCGGCGCCGGTCCCAGCCCCAGCGCGCAGAGGAAGCCCACAAGATCCACCTAGAAACCACTCCTGGGGGAAGCTGCTCCGGCTTTTGGATTGTTCTCGCTCCCCCTGTCTTCTGCACGGGGAAAATGAAACAAAGTTTAGCCCTTTTTGGATTGATGGAATTGTGGCCCAGATCTCGAAAAGCTATTCAGATGCTCAACATCATATATATACTGCCGGTGCCAGAGACTGTATGGACAGAGATGCGCTGCTTCCACGGAACTGTGAATTAACCCACAAGACTCCCCCTAATATTAAATCCCGTTTTTTTTTTTATGGATAGCTCACTCGGCAGCAGCCTCCCTTGGAAGTGAAGCAGGATCAGAGAACGTGAGAGCTTTGGCCCCAGCCCAACACGCAGCCCCGGGACCTTCCCCCTTCTCAAGATGCAAGACCCCCAAGGCCGTGGCTGTTCCCCGTCGCTTAAACGGCTCGTTTAAAAAATGTAGCGAAACATTTTACCCCTTCTCGATTTATTTTCCTTAACTGTTGCTTATGAGGGACCTTATCAAAAGCTTTCTGAAATTCCAAGTAAATTAGTCATTAGGCAGGTTTTCAGAACAGTAATTAGGCCACTCCATGCCCCTGATGTATTATTTACCTGAGAAGATATACATAATTAGGGCTCTTCTTTATAACTGGTATTACACGCACTAAATTCTACTCCAGTCTATCGTGTAATTACGCAATTAGGCTGCATGCTAAACAGAAACCAATTCTGAAAACCAAGCAAAAAGAAAAGGGGGGGGGGGGAACGAACCTCAACAGTAATTATTATTTTTTAAATCCTCCACCACCAGCCCAGCGGCAGGTCTTAAAATTTTAATATCCCAACCACTTAAGTCATTTTTAAACAGGTGCCGCAACCAGGTTTGGTGTCTTAATTTTTTGCCGCATTTTAATCCCGCTTTGCGAGGTTTAACGTCGTGCGAGAGATTCAGTTCCTGAAAGAGATTTGCTTTAAAGGCTCGCGTTAAAGGGGGCCTTTCCCTTCCACAGTGGGCGCAGATTTGCCATGCCGGTGGACGCGGCGTCATGTTGTCTCGCAGCCCCCCCTTGGCCCCCTGCTCCTCCCAAACCATGATTATTTTTCAACAGCTTCCCGGCTGGCAGCCGGCGCTGGCAGAGGCACAACAGGTACAGTTGCTATGGTAGGACCGTCACAGTCATTTAGCCCTTCAGAGCTGGCTCCCACGTCCAAATTTAATGGGGCAATGTGGCAAAAAAGAAAGGTGGGGAGCAGCAGGGGAGGATGAGCATCAGCCCTCGGACATCTGCAGCAGGAGATGCAAATGTGGAGAAACCACCCAACAGCCTCCCGGCATGACTTTCGGACAGAGGGACAGACCTGGCCATCTCCTCATTTATGGAATCACAGAATGGTTCAGGTTGGAAGGGACCTTAAAGATCACCCAGTCCCACCCCCCTGCCCTGGGCAGGGACACCTCCCACCAGCCCCGGTTGCTCCAAGCCCCGTCCAACCTGGCCTTGAACCCCTCCAGGGATGGGGCAGCCACAGCTTCTCTGGGAAACCTGGGCCAGGGGCTCACCGCCCTCACAGCAAAGAATTTCTGCCTCAGAGCTCATCTAAATCTCTCCTCTTCCAGTTTGAAACCATTCCCCCTCATCCCATGGCTCCCCTCCCTGATCCAGAGTCCCTCCCCAGCTTTCCTGGAGCCCCTTTAGGGACTGAAAGGGGCTGGAAGGTCTCCCGGGAGCCTTCTCTTCTCCAGGCGGAACCCCCCCAGCTCTCTCAGCCTGTCCTCACAGCAGAGGGGCTCCAGCCCTCTGATCACCTTCGTGTCCCTCCACTGGACCCATTCCAACAGGTCCATGTCCTTCTTGTGCTGAGGACTCCCATCTTCCTCCTAGTCCAACTGCAAAGTGAGATCTTGTCTCTTCAAAGTGAGATCTCAGCTCTTCCGCAGCGTCCCTTCCTACCCCGTGCCTGTCCCCGGGGCGCCGCATAAGCAGGCCCACATCTGTCCACATCTGCCCTGCCTTTGGTTCCTGGTCCCCACTGGTGGAGGAGCGTGTGCCATGGGTCTAACACAGGGTGGGGGAGGTTGGTTTTTTTTATCTACCTATTGTTATACATCTATTTTAGAGCTGGTGAGATCAAATTAAAACGCCCAGGACTCACTAAGCACGCTGACACCTCCCAGACAAGATACCTATATATTTTCCACATTTATTTTCATGCTTGCAAGATAACCATGATTCACTATTTGCGTAAAGCACGAACAGATTTCCTTCCGAAACTTTACATCTCAATGCTCAAAATTTCCAAGCGCATTCCCAAGGCCCAGGGGAAGGTGCAGAGCTGGCATAAGCCATGGGGAACGACATAAGCTTAGGAAGCCCAACACAAGCGTTGCTGGGCTTGTGTTGAATGCTGAAAGAGATATAGGGGTTCAAAGGCACCTGCGGGTCCCAAGGAGCATGAGCTGGTGACTCAGAGAGCTTAAAAATAAGCGCTGTTGGAGATGTGTGACTTAAGAGGTCATGCAAAACCAGCAGAGAGGTCAAAAATCCCACTCTATTTAGGTTTTGCTGCTTCTTCTCTCCCCTTTTGCCATCTTACAGAGACATGAGCTCCGCTCCCAGCCCTAGTCACCGCAGGGCTCTTCCCTCCAGCCCCTGACGAGACTCCAGCTGGGCTCTGCCCACTCGCCAGTTCTGTGGTTTCACCCAACCAGTGGCTTTCTTCTTGATGTTGCTGTAAAAAGACATTCAAGTAGCGTGGAGAAAGGGCCAGCTCTACCAGGACAACTGAAAGAGGACTTCCCTTGAGCCTTCCCATCACACCAAGGACCACGCCAGGACCAAACTACAGCTTGATACCCCCACTCCTGCGGTGGCTTGTCACCGAGATGTACAAACCACTACAGTCGTGACCTTTCTATCCCAAACCCCGTGGAACTTCAACCCTTGCATGGACTTCAACAAGAGCCTCCAACGCTCGCAAAGCCCTTGGCAGAGCTTGCGCTCGTAAGCCACCGTTCTCCCCGCAGGCAGCACCTTGCAGGACCAGGGCTTAGGAGCCACCAAGTCACCCCAGTAATCACCAACGGGTCAGGATTTCAAAAGGAACCCGCAGCTGCGACAGCACCGAGATTTGGGGATTTATCTCTCCCAGGCTCTTTCGAAAATCCCGAGCAGAGTGCAGCTCCGGTCAAAAATAAGTTATGCTAAAATAGAGCTCGCAGGAGGGCCCGGTACAAACCTCCGCTCCTCTAGGGTTCTTATGAGTCAGCTTGTTTCGAAGACAAGAGGAAATCTGTACAACTAGCAAAGCAGTAAACAGAGGAGGGAGAGATTTAGCCACCCCAAAGGGGTACCTAGGGCATCCTTTGGAGAAAGCAGCCTTGCTCTTAAGATACCGGCTGCAACAACAGTCAAAACCACCCCAACATATCTCAAATTCAACTCTAGAATCTCCTGCACTGAGCTGGAGGAGAATAAATATAGAAGCATTGAGATATTTATAGGCAGACAGCTATTTTAACACAGCTCTGCTTTAAAGAGAATATCCTTATTTAAGCCTTGTCCCTGTAAAGCTGCAGGATGACTTCGAAAAATAACCAGATTAATTATTTTCATCAGAAGAACAGAGAAACACGGAGGGAAGATCAAATGCATGCAAATGCATGAAGAATGGGGGAGCTCGAGTGAAGTGCTTCTGTTCTGGTGACTAAAATATCCGCGGGATGGTGAGATCTCCTGAACGCAGGCTGGTTTCCGAAGAGCCCAGCCCCACCGCATCTGAAGTCTGCCAGGGATCAGAACAAGAAAAACCATTAAAAACAGGCACAGACCAGCTCGCTGGCAAGAAAGGGTAGGAGCCACCATGCCATGGTGCTCCCCTGACCAGCACCGTCCTCTCCAGAGACACGACCAACAGCAAAACATTAGATTTCCTCATCGTACTGTGAAAGTAACGTGGGCAGAGGAGCACTTCCAGGTATTTACTCCGATAACAGTCTGATTCGCTGTTACCCAAGCTACGACGGTTGCTCTCTTCTTGCTCCCAGCGTACCCTGTCCCTGTCCCTCTTTCCCAACCTCCAACAACTACAACACACGCTGAAGCTTGGAGGCTCCTTTACGCAGTGGGACGCGTCTTTACAGGTCACTTGGAAAACTCTCGGAAGACAGGACAGGGAGCGACTGCATGGTGCGAGCATTATCCGAGCCATTGGGGGATTCAGAGATGATGTTTCTACGCTGTTTTTCGGAATAGCGTAGAAACTCATCGCTCTCCACCCACCAGCCTCAGAAAGCGCTTGCAATGACTGGATGAAGAGGAGATTTGTGATTGCAACCAGCAAAAAGCATCAGACCCCAGCATGGAAGTTGACAACTCCGGCTGACCCACCCACGGGACTTTCCAGGCAAAGAGACCTGGAGTGGAAGTATCTCCTGTTGGATTTATTTTTTTTTTTTTTCTTTGTTTCCTTATGTCTTAGCATGGAAAAGCACTATATGTGCAGCACTGCAAGAAGAACGCGATTGAGTTGAACAAGCAGGAGCGTGTCCCTGCGTAGGGAAGCTGAAGTCCATGCTCACCATCACTGCCCTGGGGCCGGGCACACGCATCCCACCCCTGTGACGGAGGCAGATCCTCCAAAGGACGGACCTTTGCAAAACAGCGTGAGCCACCACTGGGCACCTACCACCTTCTCAATGGAGGGAGATGTCCCGGAGGTGGGGACACGCCTCCCTGCCTTGTCCTCACCCAGCATCTCGCCGTATCAGGATGCAAACACCAGCAGCCGTGAACATGCCAATGCAACCTCGCTAATTTAATAAATGGACTTTGACGAGGCAAAGCGTCTGCTTCAGCGCTCCCCATCTGCCTGCCTCGGCCCTGCCCACCCCCTTCCCAATTTAAAGCCTCTTCAAGAAATTAAACCACCCTACGAAAACACACCACTCTAGGAAAACACACAGCCTGAGCGTTTTATAGCTCCGCTCTCTGGTGGGAGACAGAAAAAAAAGGGCAGAGCTGGGCAGGACAGGTCAAAGGCAGCACCAAACACTGAGTGGGACATCCGTGTGGTGGGACGCAAGCTCTCCCCACCCTCCCCCTTCTGCTGTCCCCCCCCCACAACCTTCAGGAAGGCTCATCGCAATGCCCTGGGTGTTCACAATTGGTTGCAGGCAAGAGCAGCCGCTTGTACCTTGCTAACAGATACCATAAACGCAGCGTGGCAGCCACAGGCTGGCCAGGAAGGTGAAGGCGAGGTAAAAATGAGGGGCTACAGAAGAGGAGGAGAAACCACGTTCTTCATCTGCCAGCAATGCCCGCACCAGCTGACCTAAACGAGCTGTAATGCACACACAGATGCCGGGAGGAAAAAAACCCCAAAACCCACAAAAAAAGGCAATGATACACCTAAAAATAACCTGACTGGGGTCCAAAAGGGCCGGAGTTTGCCCTCCCCAGAGGCGCCATCGCCAACAGCTTTTGGCCACTGGCTGCCTAGGCAGGGACACCCAGCTGGCAGGGAGCCGGAGGCAGAGCAGGGACCTCAGTTCTCCATGCTGCGAGGCTTCCAGGCCAGGGGCTTTCAGGAAAAGATCCTAATTTTTAGAGGTAAAACAGATCGGTACAGCTCTCCGAGCTGGTACACAAGCTGCCGTGCCCATATTGGAGTTGACGGATTAAATGAGATGGGAGCTAACAACTCCCCAAGAGGAGATGCTTTGCTTTGAATAGAGGCACGTGCCAAGTCATGAGCTTTTCTCCGATTCCTGCACTGGTATCAAGCAACAGGGCTCGGGAAACCACCTCTCACCCTCGCCTGTCTGCCTCTGAATCACCGAAACATCCCCCGTACCTCCCAGAAGAAACATCTCTGCTTCAAGTGGAAGATCCCCGACACAGGAGAGAGTAAAAGCTGAATTTAAGAAGCATCACCATGGGCTGGTCACCTACAACGTGCCGGATGACAGCCAGCTTGAGCCCTGCCAGAACTCGCCGTTCCTAAGGTCAACGCAAAGGTGGGGGAAACGCACCGCACCACGGAGAGATGGCAATGTCCCCAGGGGATGTGGCTATGTTGGAGGAGCCTGTTTTCGGTTCACAGATCAGAGAAAGGCCTTTTGGAGGAAGAGAGGACCTTAGAAAGGAACGAGAGCCAGAAAAGCACGAGCAGAATTGATTAAAGAAATGGAGTAATGCCTGGATTCATAGATTCTCTAATGTTTCGTAAGCATCGGTAACACCCAGCACCTGGCTGTGGGTACCAGAGGCTGGTGCTGCTTCTGGCACAGGATTTGCCGCTCTCATCCTCCACTCCCAAGTGTCCCGGGCTCTGTGGGTATAAGAGCCATGGGTCTCTTGGGGCTCACAGGACTTCTCTTCCTGCACAGGTAACTCCCCTCCCAAGGTTCATTATAAAGCCTTTCAGTCTCAAATAGGACGGGCCGTCAGCTCTCCGCTGCGGGGAGAGAGCTGTGCCTCCTAACGTGCCGTTTCCCTCTTGGCTCTGCAAACAGGGAGCCCCGAGCTGGTTTTTTGCTGCTGCATTTTGCCAAGTGCCGCAAGAAACGCGGGCACAGGGTACACCATGAGAGAAAAGGGGAGGAGACGATGCTGCTGGCCCTAACCCGCAAAAAAAAAAAAAAAATTATAAGAGCACACATGGACAAAAGCCAAGACACCTTCTAGGGATAAGAATAACAAAAATCGCTGGGGACGGCGCAGAATCCCTGCTGCCAGAGAACCTTACGGGGAGATGGAGCTGCCAGTCAGGATGGGCTCGGGAGCCCTGAGAGTCCCAGCCCTACTTTGTGTGACGGCGAGAAGTCCCTGCAGAGGTGACAGCTCTGGCAGACGCAGTGAGCAAACAGCAGAAAATGTTGCAGAAAAGGGGGAGAAATGAGAAAGCGGGGAATGGCAGCCGGGGAAGCGATCCTTGCAAGGGAGAGCCAGGCTGCGCTGGCATGTATTAAAAAAAGCAAGGAAGGTAATTGGTTAGAAACCAACTTTTAAGCAGCGTCCTCGCTGCCCACGGGTAGGACAGGGCAGGTTAGCAGCTCCCCTTCCCTTTCTCCTTCCCTCCCCGACACTTCCCCGCTGCAGCAGACCTAATTTCATGGGGTTTTTGCACAAGCAGCGGGGTGGAAAATGATCATCGGGAGGCAGGGCACGGCGAAGCAGCCCCACGTTCCCCAGACGCCCCTTGCAAGGTGAGCAGCCCCAGCCCGGTCCCGCAGCGAGGAAAAAGGCCACCCGGGAGTTTTCCCCCATCGCAGCCGTGGTGCGGAGGGAGGGGGGGGGGGGGGGACGACCCACGCTCCCCCCCATCCCCGTCACCCTCCTGGATGCTGACGAGAGAGACAGCGCAGTCCTGCGTGACAGCGTGAAATTAATATGATTTGGGGGGAAGCTGGCAGTGAGTAATGAGCATCTGAAATACCTGTCTCCACCCCCTCGCCCCCCCCCCCCCCCAACTCTTTTAACCCTTTGGCTGCCAGCACAGCAGCGGGATCAAAGGGTGGGAAGAGTAAGACCTGGGTTAAAGAGAACTGAAAAGGGGTCATGCAGAAGTGACTTTGCAGGGCCAAGTTGGGGCACAAATCCCAAGGGGGCTGCTTGCCATGGGGCCCAGCCCATCAAGGTGCCGAGATCAGGGCTCCTGGGCTCAGAAAAGTCATCGTTGCTGCCTCGCCAACAGAGGTTCCACAAGGAGATGTCAACAACAAAATAAGGGGTGTTGAAGGGGGACTAAGCCCGGCCTCAAAACATCCTTGGGAGGTCCCAGAAGGCCATCCACGAGGCGGGGAGGGGACAGCTTGATGCGCCCAGACCACCAATGGGCAGCCCCTCCGCTAACAAGCGGGTCTGTGAGAAGCAGAAGAAAGGAGGTGGCTTTCCCAGTGTTAGGTTCCCTGGTATCTAGTAAAGTGAGAACTTGGTCAGAAAAAATGTTTCATCTTCAAGGGCAGCTTATGTGAACTCCTGGCGGCTTAAATAAGGGTCAATCCCACAACACCACCTTCACGGCGGCCTCAGGAGCTTCCTCCTACGCTTAATTGCACCAAGTTCTCAAATTTAAGGCCTCCTCCCCTCTGCCAGATGCCTGGAAGTGGTCAGGGTAGTGCTGGGGGAAGAGGAACAGGAGGTGAGAAGACAGATGGTCAGCCCAATCCGCCTTAGCTTGGTTTCTTCAGGAAAAGCCACGCGCGGGCAGAAGCACAGACGGAAACGCTCCCGGTGCCACCAGCTGCAGGAGCCAACGCGGTTCAAATGCCTTCGGCAGGGGGTCTGTCCCGGGGGAGGCAAGAGGCTGGGCAACGAAAAGTCCTTAATTGTAACCGTATCCTAAGGCTTAAAATCCACCAGATTGGAAGAGGCAGAAATGCTGTAGCAGGCTTGAGGTTAAAAAGAAATAATAATGCAAACAGAGATGCAAATAAAGGACACAATGTCATCCTGAGGAGAAAACTGTGATTCATTAGAGGCTTGTTCAGGACATTCTCGTGGAGTGAGACTGAAAAATACCCACACATATACGCTGGAGAAAGAGAGGAAGGTGGGGGGGCGTGCGTGTCAATGTCACCCTGCAAGAACTCTAGTTAAGAAATGCAACCGAGAGAAGAATTGTAAGATCAAGAAAATAATCATCGTGATTGCTCCTTGACTTAAAGGCTAAGACGCAAGCTCAGAAGTTAGCCCAGTGTCATTTCAACACTGCAGATTCTGCAACGCCCCAGCTGCCACCCCCTCAAGTAGCCTCAGCGGCCAAGGGACAATTTTTGAAAACGAACAAGAACTGGCTACAACAGGCAAAAAAATAACACGTTTTTTCCTTCCTTATATATAGACACACACAATTTCTTCTTAACAATTCAGACAAAAGGAGACCTTATAATACCAATAGCACTGAGCGGGTTATTTACAGGAGACAGCAGCTCCTATGGGCTTTGGTTTTTGCTTCCTATCCAGGAGAGAAAGCCCACACGTACGCACACGTGTGCCAGCTCCACCTGGCACATAAAAACGGCAAAAAACCCCAAAACAAAACCCCAGAGTTCCATTTGAGTAAGACATTTCAACAGCAGCCCCTTCCCCACCGCTCTCTGCCTCCCCGAGCCCCTCCGCGCTGACGAAGGGCCGAGTCTGTGCGTAAAACTAATTAAGTTCCATCAGGAGGTTGGGGCTGGCGAGAGACGCTTCGGCAGGAGTCAGAGGGAAGCAGCCTAAAAACTCCTTTCATTTGCATCGGACAACCGGGCTGCGCAAAAGCAGGCAGCCGAAAAAGCCTCGGCAGAGGTTTCAGGCAAGCAGAAGAGGGGACCTGTGGGTATGGAGTACATGGAGTGCAAAAAAGGGGGGAAAAAAAATAAATAATAATCAAGTATTGCAATGAATATGCAAGACCGGGAAAAAGATGTGCTGGAAAATAAAAAAATCTTCCTTCTGCTCTTAGGAAGATCCACCTTTTAAAGCAACCCTGTCAAGATAACACAGAGTTAAACATTTCCTTATCTATGTTAAACACCTTTATGATTCAAACTGAAAAAGCAGCGTTGAAAACCTATTTCGCTCTCCCCCGCCCCATGGCTCATTTTGGATAGTCAAATTAAAGTGGCCAGTTACATTGCTGGTCTCTGAACATCAGCCCAGCGTTGCTGTGTTTGGGTTTCCAGCACATAAAGAAAAGGCTTGAAGAAGGACCAAAAAAAAATAAAAAAAAAAAAAAGTTTAATTTACAGTTTTTGAGATAGTGAAAGAAATAAACCAGCCCAGCAGATCTCTGTGTCCTCATCCAGAGCATTCAACTCACGAAGCTGGTGCACAAACCTGCAAACTGCTGCCCAGAAAAGCACCTGCACCCCGTGTTTCCTTGTGCACCCGCAATTTGGACACAGGAGCACCCAAGGATGGATAAATGCCCTGCGCTGAGCCGGGCTGTATGCATGCACCTGGGGTAGGATGTGATGGAGAACAAGCTCATGCAGGGTCCAAAGGCGGACGACACAGGGTGGACCAGCAGTCCAGCCTAAGGGGAAGAGATGTAAATCTTCCAACAACACCCCACAAGAGGGGAAAATAGGGGGAAAACAGAGACGGGGGGTGGGAAGAGAGCTAGGTTGTATGATGGGAGCGCGAGGGACCACAAGCAGCTCAACCCAACGGCACTGTGGAGTCAGGACCCGAGGCAAACACCAGCCCCGAGTCCGCTGTAAGGGTGCAGGGAGGAGAGACTGCCACGGATGCTGGAGGGCAGGGGGAATATAAGAGTAAAGACACTCCATCTTCTCCTTGCAAACCAAAAATCCACTAATGGGGATTAGCCAGGACGTCCTCAGCCAGGACGGAGGGAGCAAGCAACCAACCAGCTTCCCAACCGCGCCAAAGAAGACACGTCCGTGCACCAGGAAGCTTCAATCCAGAGCAGCATCCTGCAGCCCCCCTGTGCCAGACACGCTCCTCCTCAGACGCTCAGCAGCCCAACGCACAGACCTCGCATCCTAATTAGGAAGCTGAAATCCCAGCATTAACGCTAAGCGCCACATCATCTGCTGGCATCATCGGAAACCGCTTGCGTTTCCATCTCCTGAGGATGCGGCCTTGAACCGTCTCACGGATGCTCCTTCCCAGGCATGGGTTTGGCCCATGGTTTTGGCCCATGGTTTTGGGAAGCCACCTTTAAAACAAGAACAGTCTCTACCCCTAGAGATAGACTAAGACAGGGCAAAAGCGCTGTTAGCATGGGAATCCACCTATGCTAAAAGATAAAGAAATCAAGTTCTAAAGATATCAGAGCACGTACACACACCAACACGTGTGCTCGGCTGCAAACCACCACACCATCAAGTGCCTTTAAATTCAGGGCACTCAATGGCCAGGAGTGGGGATGGCTTTGGAGATCTCCAAGAACAACAGGTCACTCTTTTAAACCACCCATTTGTTTCCCTGAGAACACGGCATGGCAATCCCGCCCAACACCAAACCCAACCCAGAGGCATCATTACTGCTGTCAGCGCTCAGATGTGTAATGAGACACGTTCCAGTTCCTGCTCCTCAAACTGCTTTTGACAGGTTTCCACCTGAACGTGCGCCTCTCAGCCAGATACACGTTCCACGGTCCTTCCATGTGCTGGCACCAACATCCCAATTCCCAGAGGAAGCCAGAAAGCTGGGATCCAACACCACCCCGATGGATGGGTGCAGGGAGCCCACCGATGCCAGCTGCTTCTCTGGTGTCTTTCTGCTTGCACAGACTCATTTTTGTGCTCCCCCTTCGAGCACAGGCTTGCAAGGACGGTGCCCTGGGACAAGCAAAGGTGAGAGCATTTGTTTTAATACACTTATTCTCCTGATCCTTCTCAGGAGCTGTGTCCGTTCTCCGAGGGACCTACACCCCAATCCACAAAGGTCATTAAGCGAGTGATCAATCCTGGCTGGAGTAACACGAGCAAAGAATTGAGCAAGGTATCCAGACCGGATCCCACAGGACCAAGCTCTCTCCTCTCCAGGAGATAGCTCCAGTACAGGACTTTGTTCATCTGACTCCACACTAAGCAACGAAGGAGGTGGCTGGGCCAGAGGGATCAGACTGCAGAAGACCAAGAGGCTCTTCCCTCGGCAGAAGTAGCCTCCTGGAGAGAAGAAACAGCATCTTGCTCTGGGGGACATCTTTGTATTCACCGATAAGGGAGCAGAAACCACTCACTTTAAACGAGTTAACTACACACAGGTAGGACAAGAGACATTTAGGTGGTGGGCTTTGCTCAGCACCCAAACAGCTTCCCCCCTCTTTTCCCTGTCCTTCAGACTGGATCTAGCTGCAGGCTGACACTTGGACCGTCTCGATAAAATGACTCAGAAATGCAGCTTAATCCGTTCATGGAGATAACCCAGATGAACGGGGAATGAACCCAAGAGCGGTTTCTACCACAAGAAAGGGCCGATGATCTGCTCCACTTCCTTCCACCGGGACCGTAGCCTGGCCTGCCCAACACCTGCCCTGTCCCCCCTGCCCCTCAAATAATAGTCTCAATATTTTATCTATGTCGATTTAATTTTGTTTTGACTGTAAAGGGCCAAGAGCATAACAAATAGGAGTTTTTACAGTCCTACGAATCGCCGTCACGTTTGCAATGCGCATGCCCTTACTCAGACTCCACAGGGTGCTGGGGGGGATTTTCCAGCTGTTGAACAGTGGAGAAAGATCATGGAATGGTAGGGTTGGAAGGGCCCTCTGGAGATCATCCCATCCAACCCCCTGCCAGAGCAGGGTCACCCAGAGCAGGTGGCACAGGAAGTGTTCAGGCAGGTTTTGGATGTCTCCAGAGATGGAGACTCCACCACCTCTCGGGGCAGCCTGTGCCAGGGCTCTGCCACCCTCACAGCAAAGAAGTTCCTCCTTGTGTTGAGATGGAACTTCCCATGGTCAAGTTTGTGCCCATTACCTCTTGTCCTGTCCCCGGGCACCACTGAAGAGAGCCTGGCCCCATCCTCCTGACACCCACCTTCTTCGTATTTATAAGCGTTGATAAGGTCCCCCCTCAGTCTTCTGTTTTCCAGACTGAAGAGACCCAAAGCCCTCAGCCTTTCTTCGTAAGAGAGATGTTCCAGTCCCCTCAGCATCTTGGTAGCCCTTTGCTGTACCCTCTCCAGCAGTTCCCTGGCCTGCATTTTGGCTTTTCAGAGGAGGACACAGCACATGCTGGGGGACATCACTCCCAGCAGACAGCGAGGAGCTAAGCCAGCGATCTGGCCAGGAGGAGATGTCTCACCTGGGACAGATCTGCTGATGTGGTCAGATGCAGAACGAAGAGACAGACCAGTGCACCCACGGTCACTGGGAATCACCAAACTTGCCCACCATCTCCAGACCCCCAGCACGGGCTCAGCACCTCCTGGGGCTTCTCCCCAACATCCCCCCCCCGCCCTCCCCGCCAGCTTCATCCCTGCCCTACCCCCAGCAGCCCCTTACAACACGAGGAGGTGCTCACTGCGACTTCTGCAGCTCCCCCCACGCCCACGGGCCATCGAACTGCAGGGGGACAGTATGGAGAGAAAAAAATTTAAGCAGCTCCGAGGAAGCAGCAATGGATTCCAAAACATTTCTAGCACAACGTCTAGGGTTTTAAAAGCAAAAGCAGCACCTGCAGAATAATCTGACCGTAGGCTGTTCAGCAAGCCATGCTTGAAGGTCCATCCTAGGGCTGCTTGCACTGAATATTCTAATTAATATCGCCCAGCGCTTGCTTAACCAACTCACATGTTTATGAAGGGACTGATTTTTATTTTTTTTTTTCCCCTCCTTTGCCTTTCGGTAGCAAAGATTTCCATGGCTTCCACAGGGCGACGTTACTCCGGGAAGGAGAAATTGTCTCCAGTCATGTAGGCTCCATTACTGGGAGAAAGGTGTGAACAGCAAGTATGTCTGGCAGACGGATTCATTATACCACCGTGTCCTTTATAATGGGAAATGAAAAGCCCATTCTGATAACTACACTTTATTATAATAGGTCAGAAGAAGTGAAAGGCATCATCTTATAAAATTAACTTCATAAAGACTGCCTTTAAAAAAAAAAAAAAAGAAAGATATCTCTGCCAGTTTATCCACCGCATCTTTCTCCAGAGATTTTTTTCTTCTTCTAGAAGAGACACAACTCCAAAAGTCTTGTCCCGGTGGCTGTCTTCACTTTTACCCTCTATCAGGGGGAATAGACCTGTTTTCTCCTGATCAGTCCCAGGCAGTTGTTTTGCCAGATGCAATAAATGCCGTGTCTTGGTCAAGACGGAGAAAACAGTCAGCAAAGTAGTTAAAATTAAGAGAGACACCCATCCCCGAAGGTCTTCCTAAGCAGCAACGTTACTTGCTTTATAGGAAAGTCAGAATATGGAGATAAATGCACCCGATAACCTGTCCTGTGCTCTGGCACACCTTTCAATTGCTTTTTAGTTTTTTCAAACTAAAGTCCAGTGTCCCAGCTGATAACAATTTTCTGATTTTACAGCTTTACGCCACGCGTTGGAAATCGGTTCCTACAGGTGAAAAGCAAAGGATGGCCAGACGGACATTAAAACACCTTCCACGCTCACACAGCGCTGCCACCTGATCTCGCTCCCAGTTTTGAGGGTTAGGGGCTGGAAGTGACGGACGTTGCGATTTTAGGGGAATTTATAGACACAGACCCAGTGGTAAGTTCTCAGCTGTATTTTGCAAAGGAAAGAGGAAGCAATGCCAGCCCCAAAACACGCTACTTGAGATTTAACTCTAATAACTGCGAATAAGCATCAGGTGTGTCCAAGCCTAAGCAGACTTTCTACAGCATCTACCCCTCAGGTTGCATTTGATCGGGTAGAAATCTTTAAGTCGTCTTTTTCTAAATCTAAGCGTACCCCCTTTAGGGAAAATAAAACGTACACCTCCTTGAAATGTTATATGCCAACTGCAAAACCAGCCTTATTTTTAATATTCGTGCAAGTTGGCGCAGAGGAGAGAAGTTGGAAGGAGGATGGAAGGGGATGCTGCGAAACAAAATAGTTAATTGGAGCTTCCAACGAAGGCTGCATGGATCTAATGGGATAGATTTTTAAAGGAGCCTAATTTTCAGAAATTGCCAGAGCTCCAATCTGTGAAAATGTGGCCTTTCACAGTTCTCCAATTCAGCTTGCCACATCTAGAGTTCCCTTTGAAAAAAAAATAAAATATATAAAATAATAAAATCTTGCCATAAAAGCCCCCCAATTTGGTAGCAAAAATTAGCAGCCTTCTTGGGATATCAATGCCTTTGTCTCTCCTCCCCTAACTATGGCTCTTTGGAAAGAACCAAGGACCATTTGTCTTTTGTCATTTTTCCAGGTAGTAAAGATAAGAGTAGCATCTAAATCTTCACACCTAGCCCAAAACCAGCCCCTATAATTGAAAAGCGTTTCTCTCTCTGAAGGAAATAACACCTACTGGGTCTCAAAAAAAATAATAAAAAAAAATATATAAAAAAAAATCCCCTGCCGGTGCGAGAGAGGCTAACACCTCCAGCAGGAGATGGCAAGACACGTTCTGAACCAGCGGCGCACACCCATTGGGTCCGGCGTGGAAGGTGGGCAGCACCTAAAGCTCATGGACCTCGCAACAAGACATTTATTTTCCGGGCAGGGGACTTCAGCTGTTAACCAGAGCGTTCGTGACTCCCGTACGGAGGAAATGAAGCACCACCTTCCTCCAGCCCAAGAATTAGAACTCCCCAAACTCCAAAATTAAACGAAACACATTCGCTTTGAATCTCCTGCAAACTATGAGCTTGGAGGGGGGAAATAAATAAATAGTAATTAAAAAAAAATAAATTTACGCCTACTCTCAGACCTTTCCCAAGGGACTTGCTGGCCTCTTTCCTCCCCGGGATCCACCTCGGGCAGGAGGAAAGTCCTGGGGACCGCGGCTCCCCAAACCTGCGGGTGCTCGCGCTGTGGAGGACACGTGTGACGGGAAGCACACGCGTGTCCCCAGCCACTTCCAAAGCACAGAGAGGTCCAGCCCAGAGGATGGCGCAGAGTCTTCCCCTGTGGTTCGCACCCATCGCCCCAAGCAGCTGGGGAAGCGTTTCAGCGACGGATCCATAAACAATGATATGAAAAAGCATAAAAGCAGCCAGGGTTAGATTTCCTGAACAGCCAGCGCCGAGCAGCACAGGTGCAACACAAAATTCACGACTCAAAACACCCAACTCCCTTGTTTTGCTCTTCCAGCACCATTAACACCTACCGCGGGTCCGTTTGAAAAGGAAGACGCGGCTCCTTGACAAAGCTCAAAACATGGAAAAGAAACAATAATATATCTGTATTTCCAAATATATATATAGAGATATATTTTGAAACACCAAATATATATATATAAAAATACCAAATACACATATATATTTTGAAATACCAAATAAATATATATATATTTTGAAATACCTAATATATAGATAGATATATATATATTTGGAAATATGGCCATATATTTGGAAATGTATACTTGCATAATATATGTATTTTTCTGGGGTAACATATACACACAGTAATACATACATATATATATATATTAAAAAGTGTGTGTATATGTATATTTATTAATTTTTCTCCTGCCCAGGCAATTGAGAAAGGGGGGAAAAAAAAAAAAAGCCGGCACAGAAGGCAGCAGGTTGGGAGCCATCAGCTGGAAAGTGGCTTTTGAGCGTGTGAAACAATAGAGGAGCTGCCGGCCCTGCAAAGCCTCCCACCTCCGCACACCCGGGGCTGCTGCCCTGCGCGGCGATGCCCGCTGGTCCCCAGGCTGGCTGTCCCTTGCTGTCCCCAGGCTGGCGGTGGTCCCCGGCGCGGTGGTCCCCAGCCAGCTTTTCCTGGGCAGGCTAAGAGTGCCCCCTGCAGCCGTCCGCGCCGCCTCCGCCGCCAAGCGATTGTTCGCATTTTCAAATAAATTAAGTACCAAAATACAAATAAGACAGGCTCCTAAATGCAGAAAGAGCTAAAAGCTCCAGAGCAAAGGCTTCTGATTTAAAACCACCACCACCCCCCACCCCCCAAAAAAAAAAAATAAAGCAATCTAGGAGGATGAAGTGTTTAGCAGCGCTCCGTCGTGCTTGGTTTTAGCCACTCTGAAGGGAAGGAGGGATGGCAGGGGTGGAGGGAGGATTGTGGGTCGTCCCCCCCCCCAAGCCATTGGCTTTTGTTTTGAGGATAAAACACACATCTCCCAATATCCTAGGTAAACGAAACGGATGTTCACGCATTGCTCCGCGAGGGCTGTCGGCAGCGCAGGCGGCTGGAAGCTGCGTGTTCCTTGCAATATTAATCAGAGGGCTCCTCCACCCCTCCTCTCGCGGCACTGAGGTGCAAGACGAGACAGGAGGAAAAAAGAAAAACAGACCAAAAAAAGCCCCCCCCCCCCCCCAGTCTCTGCTGGGCTTGTCTATCCTTGTGATACACATAACCCTCCCTTCAACTTAACCCGGGGCCCTAAAAGGCGAACAGATCCCCCTGGTTTTGTTTGCGCCAGCTTTACAAAGATCACATCTGTAACCACACGGAGCTGGGTTTCAAACGAGCGGTGCCTCACGTGCTAAGAAAACTCAGCACAGCCACTTGGAAGTCCACATTTTTTGCCATGTTTCAGTAGGGCCTCCCAGGGCAGTGTTGAAGCGAAAGCCTCCAACCTGCCCAGCACAAGCAAGAAAAACCTCTTCTACAGGGATCTCTACGTCGTGCCTACCATCACCCCTCCAGCAACGTGCGTCCAAGAGCCAAGTCATGGTCTGCATCCAAGTTAAATCTACGGAGCCCACCCCAAAACACTGCTGCAACATCCAGTTTTCCTCCCCACCTTACACCTTGCGAGGAAACAGCCTACCAGCCACGTGGGAGCCACTGTCCTCGCCTGTGGGCAAGCCAGGAGAACATCACCCCCTGATAAAGCAGGTAGAATTCATGGTACGTAGGGAAATGCATCGTTTCCCCCGCAACCAACAAATCACTGCCCCGCGGCTCCTCGCAAGGCAGTTTTTGCTGCGTGGTCCAGGAAGGTTTCAAAGGGTTAAGCGATTCCTCAACTCAGCCCCTTTGGGAAGAAACAGGACAGCCCTGACCAGACGGAAGCGCCCGCCTTCTGCTTAGAAGAAAAGCCACCTCCTAACACAGCGCTGCACCGTGCCCTGCAGAGCTGAGCTATCACCCTAGTTTTGCAGGCAGGGGAGACTGATGGGCAGAGCCGGACACCGATTCCCCCAAATTCCTTCTGCAAGCCAGCAACGGAGCAGGGACCATGGCCTGGGTCAATGAGGTTCTCACTGGACCATGGCCTGGCTCAACGCTCTTCTCATCCCAGGAGAAGAAGAAATGCTGGATGCTCTATTTTACAAAGTTTCACCTCTTTTCCAGGATGCATTACAAAGCTTAACGAGACACGAAGAAGAAGCAGCGTGCATAGAAGAACGCATACTGGGATCCCAAAATCCCTCTTCCACGTTCATCCCTCTCCCAGGCAGGTCTCCGGGCTGACGAGGTATTTCTTGCCGGAGAGGGCGTTACAGAGAGCACAGTCCCACATCCTTACAGACACAGGGCTGCCAACCACAGATGGTGCGAGGCACAGGCAGTGAAACACTCATGGAAGGGAATGCAAGATCAAAGTGCTCCCTTCATGACGGGAAGGAGTCACACCATCCCGTGGGGAAGACAGATGGAGTAGGGAGTCGGCCCCAGTTAAAACCTTTCCCAGCTGCTGTCTGCAGCGGCTGCGGGTGCTCCTCCCCGGCCAGGCGTGCCGAGCATCAGGAAAGCTGCTGCACGCCTCTCGGGCAAGAGGAAAAACGAAATACATCCAATGCTATGTCATTCACACGACAGGCGGGGAAGGTGTGGAAGCTGCGGGAGTGCCTGCTGCGCGGTGATGGGCCACCGGGTCTGAGAGTGGCTCCAGCCAAAACGCTGGCTTATGTCATGGCCGTCTCACCAGCAGGATTTCTATACTGGTGTAACCTGCCAAGCCATTTGTATTTACATTCCCTAAAAGGCTTGTTTACTTCCACAAAGAAAACAAAAATGCATGTACAATCCGATAAGCAAGATTCTGTATGAAAAAAAAAAATCACACCGGCTCCAGCCCGGAGCACTCCGCAGACCCGACGGAACGCGCCTTCCTACCTGAAGAGTTCCCTGATTTCCCTGACGGTGGCCTGGAATGGGATGTTTCGGACCAGGATCTTGGAAGTCTTCTGCTTCTTGATGGTTTGTTTCTTTCGGGACGACTTCACCACGGGCCTATGAAGTCAAGAGAAAGGGCAGGTAAGGACCACCGCGCGGCGAGACACCCATCGCGTCCTGGCTCCTTCAAAATTAGGAATGCAGAAAAATTAGCCAGCCAGCTCACACCCACAGCCTCGCTGGCAGCTTCCTGGTGACAGTGGCACGTCACACACTACACCGAGAAGGAATGAATTTAAGTGATTTAAATCCTACATCTGAAAAAAAATCAAAGTTTCCAGCTTGTTGACTGCAAGCGACTGTTGCTGGTCAGGCAGACCGGCAGGCGGACTCTTGAGGCCAGGCCGGAGGCCTGGGCTCACGTTCGCCACTAACTTTTGTTTTGACATCAAGTCTTGTCCATCCAATTCTCAGGAGGATGTACTATTTAATATATTTTTTTTTTTTAAAAAGAAAAAAAGCTTAATGTAAGCTGATTTTGATTTTTTTTTCTTACTGGCTTAGAAAACAGCAAATCAAGGTTTTTAAGAGATTGTTAATTTTTTTTTATTTTTTTTTTTTTTAACTTCAGAATTGTATTGCATTTGAACAAGGCGAGAATTTACCTAATACAAAACACAGCAGCTCACTTCATAAAGCCAAACATTCCGCATCATAGGCTGGATACCTACCGAAGGGGTTTTAAAAATTAAAAATGGATGAAAATGGTTTATCGAAGAACTGAAACACAAAGTGCAGACGAGGAGCTGTCAGACTGTTTCTGGTCCTCAGGGAACAGATTTTCAAGCAAATTTTGATATTTCAGAGAAACCTCCTCCAGTCGGGTTTCCAAAGTGTCTGAAGGACAGTTTTTAGCTGCCAACATTCACCTTCAAACAATCTGGATTAATTTTCAACTTCGGACTTAAAAGATTCTGTACTGGATAAAAACTAGGAAGGAAACCCTAAAAAGCAGGACTCTAACTCCAAGTCAATTCATCCACAAGCAACCACCTCCTCTGCACCCGGCAGCCCAAACAAAAGAAGTTAAATCCAATTTCTTTTTTTTTTTCCCAAGCAAGAAAAAACAACCCCACCCAGTATTTGTCTTTATTTGATCGGAATTGGCAGCAGAACATTATTCTTAAGCTGCTCTTCTCCCTGATGAACCAGGCTGAAATAATTCATTACACAGAGAAGATTTGTCTTCCAGAACTCTTTAAACCTACTGGAACTCGGGCTATCTGTTCATTTCGCAACATTGACCAAACTGCCACCAAAACAGGTTTTCAAAGAGTCTTTTCCTTGAGTGCGGAAGAAAACTCAAGTGCCTGCTTCTCACTTTGGGCTCATTTTTGGGGTCCCACTACTGCAGGCTGCTTACGGATTTTCCCTGGAAATATGTCATTTGATGAGTGATCATTTCTTTTTTCCAAGTAAGAAATGACTAAAGCGACTCCGAGTAAAGCACAACGAAGGCTGATGTGTCCAGCAGTCAGAGTGCTGCCGATCACATCCCCCACGATGCAGAGACGCTAGGTAAGAAATTAAGAACCCACCAGCTTCAGCGTAACCTTGTTAGAAGCGAGACGCGAGCTTTACCTGATAGCTCGCTCCGAGATTTTCACCTCCAGCTGATGGCCGTCTACAGAGCAGCCCTAGAAGTTAAAATAAGGAAAAAAAAAAAAAATCCAAGTCACAACAGCTTCCAAGCTTCCAGAATATAAACACGGCATCTCAGATCTTGCTCTTTCCCATATATTCCTCCCCTTTCTCCCTGCCAAAGTTTTTCCTCTGTTGAACACCGCTCATGCGAGGCAAGGCTTCTCATAGACGGGAGGTTGGAGACAGCCTGACTGACTGAAGCAGCAGCCAACATCCCCGCTCTAGCTGTCCATCAGCCTCAGCTCTGCCACTAAATTGGCAAAGACAAGTCACTTCACTGCTCTGAGCTATGGTTTCCCTTACCTCCAGACTGCAAACCCTTCACAGTCGTCTTATTTATTCTGGAATGAGCCGAGGATGTTGCTTAGAGAGATGGTTTAGTGATGGTTTTTGTCAGAGTTGGGTTGGTGGTTGGACTAGATGATCTGAAAGGTCCCTTCCAGCCCAGGCAATTCTATGATTCTATGTCTTGTTGGCCATCAGCAGCCAAAACAGCAAGAAAGTCTTCTGTCTCTTGCTTCCTGCGCCTCAAAGAACATCCCTTCAGCTCAGCACTGAAAACAAGCAGCCTCTTGTCTAATCATCCCTGACAGGACACACGACATGCAAAGGCACTACACCAGGAACCTGGAGCCCCGCTGCCCCTTCCCTCCACAAAAATACCCGTTTTCCTGCTTTCTCTCTTCCCCAGGATTCTGCCTTCCAAAAGGATGGAGAGATGTATCTATCCCAAGTCTTCCCCAAGGCTGTGGAATATGAAATACCCACCTGCTGAAGGTGGTCCACAGCACCCAGGTAGCATGGATCAAACACTCAGATGCCAAGGCAGCAGAAAAAATGATTTATTCCTTCAGAGTGCAGCCAAACCCCACGGCCTGTGACACAGAGAAGGCAGGAGGAGGCCAGAAGACCCTGAAGCAATGGCAGAGCCACAGAGGGTAAAGCTGAACTCTGCAGCACTAAATACCAAGCAATATTTGTTGCCAGTGGGGGCCTGGGTCTCTGTCACCTCTGCAAAGGGCACCTTGCACAATAAACTCATCAAATTTCATTCACTGCATATTTTCTGCCACGTCCGTATTGAATCAGCACTAGGAAACGCTCTTTTGCATGAGGTCTCGTCCCTTTACAAACCCTCTTTCCTCCTTTTCCTTCACTCTTCCTCTTCCCTGGCCCATTTTAGAGGCTTCTCCATCTGCACAGGGTAACTCACAGCACTGACATCCTCGGCTACACTTCAAACCTCCATCCAAGTCTTTGCCCACCATATCGGGAAAGAAATCCGGACAGAGGATGCCTAAGCTCACCTGGAGCCGGCGCAGGGCCTTCTGGGCGCTCTCCGGCTTCTTGTACTCCACAAATCCAAAGCCCATGGAAAGCAAAGCGCCTGTCAGAAGAGAAAGGGGACTCATTAAGCTAGCAGGAAACAGTGACAAGATTAAGCAGGAGATTTAAAAACGAATCAGAAGCGAGCGTTGATTGCCAAAATTGGGGGGACAGAAACTAAAACCCCAGCAAAAAGGGCCAGCCTGTCTGTGCCCTGACTCCGATGCTCCTCATGAGCACCAAGATGCTGGGAGGGCTGGAGCCCCTCTGCTGTGGGGACAGGCTGAGAGAGCTGGGGGTGTTCAGCCTGGAGAAGAGAAGGCTCCAGGGAGACCTTAGAGCCCCTTCCAGTCCCTAAAGGGGCTCCAGGAAAGCTGGGGAGGGACTCTGGAGCAGGGAGGGGAGCCATAGGATGAGGGGGAATGGTTTTAAACTGGGAGAGGGGAGATTGAGATGAGATGTGAGGAAGCAATTCTTTGCTGTGAGGGTGGTGAGCCCCTGGCCCAGGTTGCCCAGAGAAGCTGTGGCTGCCCCATCCCTGGAGGGGTTCAAGGCCAGGCTGGACGGGGCTTGGAGCAACCTGGGCTGGTGGGAGGTGTCCCTGCCCAGGATGGACAATCTTTAAGGTCCCTTCCAACCCAAGCCATTCCATGGTTCTGTGATTACTGACTTTGTTTTGAGCAAGATGCTGCTCTAGAACAGCTTGTTTTGGTGCTGACGTTGAAGAGGAGATAACCCACGCCATGCATGCAAAACAGATTTTTTTTGCTTTGCCTAATTTCAGTGCAAACTCCTTAAATAAAGCACTAAGTCCTACAAAACAGCCACCGGGTAAGCGATCTCATTATGGATACACAAACATTTGTTTATACCCAGGACTTTTTCCTCATGACTGGAATGAGACCTTCATTTGGAAAATTTGCCAGCTACCCAGAAACGGGTGGGACTTTTGCTGCAGGATAGCAACGTGCCAGTTGCAGTTTGGTCTCCAAGAGACATTTCTAACCTGCAGCCCTTTCAGAAATTCATTTTGGCCAACAGCCGACAACCAGTCAGTTACTGACCGCTGCTGGGAGCCGAGCATTTGAGATCTGTTTCAGTTTGTATTTCCCAGCATCGCAAAGCGGCAGCCCTGCGTTTCATTTCCGAGACCTTTGAGGTCTGCAAGGCACAAAAGGAGCCAACGCTCCTATAAAACTGGGCAGGCAGCTGCCGATTCCACGCGAAAGGAGGAGACATCTACAGAGGTTTGCAACACCTACGGTCACACCGTGCTTCTGAGGAACACACTGACCAGGACAAGAGCTGGGCGAGGAAAGGAAAAATCCACCAGCAAAAACATAACACCCGGTTTCCAACTTCCAGGCCTCGATGTTGCTGTCTGGTCATGAGCACGCCTACAGCCAGACAGGCGAGCAGTACTGAAGAGTTCGCTTTATTTCTTTTTCCTTTCAGTGGATCTGAGTTTTCCTTTCAGTGGATCCGGATGCAAGAGGAGCCTTCTTAAGGCAAAATCCCATAAAGCTGTGCAACTCCCTAGCCTAAAATCCGGAAAGACGACACAGCCCATCCAGCCAGCGCTTGCCTTAAGCAAATTCTTCCCTGTCCAAGTGCCCAGAAGGCGAGCGCAGTCAGCGCAACAGGCGTCACCGCTCGTCACCGCAGCCTGCCGGGCTGGAAGCTGGCAGGCAGAAGGCACGTGAAGCTCGCTCAGCACAGCACTCCGCCAGGCATCCTTGAAGATCCCAGCCGTTACTGCGGATAAAGCATGCTGTGCGCAGGTTTAATCATCACGGGGCACTGATTCCTTTCAGCTTGCATCCCGCTCTCTTCTTCTGCGATCCTGAAGGAGTTGGCTTCTCTATCTAAAGATCTAAGAGAAGGCCACGTCTCCACAAACCCCACAATTGAGCTTAACCTCCTAAACCGAACCCCGGGGTATTTTTGGTTGCTGCTTTCAGCCATTTCAACAGGCACACTTTGAGAAATATTAACGATTTTGCCAAAGAGAACACAAACGCTCAGACAGATAAATGCTAAAACGATGCCACACCTGAGCCCTCGGCAACCAGCCGAGGGAAGGAATTGAACAGCAACATCTAGAGTACCTGCTTTGTCTTTCTTCTTGGATATTGTGCAGCTCTTCACAGCTCCCACTTTGGAGAACGTCTGCAAGGAATTCAGACACGTGATTCAGTTCCCTTTGTCACCGGCTTGCAACTCAACTCGAGTGACAATGTGGCCCTCTTCCAGAGCCAGGAGCACACGCTCGCAGGCCCACCTCCCCCCAGCGCATACCTGACAAGCAGTCAGAGCAGCTGTGTCTTTTCCTGTAAGATTATTTCTCTCCAAATATACACACACAGACAGATTTTTAAAGATATCAATACACGCATTCCCAGAAACCCTCCACCACTCCTCAGAAACAGTGCAGAGATCCGGGATGGCTCTGGAGGAACACTATGGATCACAAGATGCCCTCGGCCACCTTAGGGATGGGGGACTCCTGTGATGCCCCTAGAACACAGCTCCTTCCAAAGACATACAGAAAGGGCTGGAGGGTAGCAGAGGCTGCAAGCCATCTATTCGACTTCCTTGTAAAACTGCAGCCAGAAGGCAGAAAAAGAAGGAGGGGACAAGTCCCAGTCCTCCTCCCAACATTTACATTTGTCTCCAGACCTAACTGGACCAGGGTCCCTACGTAGTACCACTGTCCCAAGGTAGTCCCAGGATGGACTGACATTGCACCGGCATTTTTGGGCCACGAAACGTGGCATTTCACATGGCTACAAAAACTGGCAGAGACGAGAACTCCCAGATGCTTTTCCCTGTTTTGCTGCTACCACCTCACATGGCTTTAGAAATGCCAGGATCTCTCCCAAGGGCTTTGCTGAGGTAAAGCAGCACAGACAGCTCAATGCTGACACAACCTCAGATGAAAAGCACATCTCGGTGAAACCATCATTTATTTATTTATTTATTGCCTCAACACACAAAGCACCATCACAGCTGCACAAGTGCTTGTCCCAAGGAGAAGGATTACAGAAAGCATGGGAAATGAGGAGTCTTAAAAGATTTCCTACCGCCTCCACCTGCCCCAAGGTGGAATTAAACCCCACCAAAACGGTTTCAGATACATTTGTCTTAATTGATGCCTAAAACCCCAAAGCAGAGGTTCCCAGTCCCAGTACAATCCAGTGCTCCCTCATCTCCCATTAGGTCATATTGGCTGCAATTTAACTCTTTTAAACACTTTACCCTTAGCAAAACAGAGGTGGAGAACAGCTTGTCCCCTGCCTTCTGCAGCAGAGTAGAGCCCCTTCTTCTAGCCCATGCCGGGAGTGAGGGCTTTACTCCACCAGGCATCTCAGTCTGGCCCTCAACCACATGCTCAACCCCCTCCCACTCCATCCAAGCAGACCATGCTAAGCAAAACCCCATCCCCTCTCCTCGCTCACAGCTCACCTCCTTCAGTGTGTCTTCCGTGGTGGCAAAGTTCAGGTTTTTGATGAACAAGGTACACCCAGGAATGCTTTCTTCTTCCTCCTCCTCCTCTTCTTCTTCTTCCTCCTCTTCTTCCTGTGTTGCTGTTTCCTCTGAGCTCTTTATACCTTCACCTGAAACAAAAAGAATAAACCAAACTTCGTAAGGTGTAACAAAGCCAAATTTGGGGGGAGCTTGTCCACTATCCCAGTAGTAGCTTAGTAGTAACTAAGCTAATAGTTACTACTCCAGCAGGAAAAGGCTACTTCTCCACTGGCTCTTTATGGATGGACGTGGACTGAAGCAAACTCAACAGGCAGTATATGAATGTGTCCCCATGAAAAATAAAATATTGCCTATTCTTTGAGCGTAGAAACTCCCCAAACCTGCTTCCTTACACCAGACCCAACCAGGCACCTACTGAACTAGGCAAGGGGCCCCAAATTTGCTTGAGCATCCTTCCGCACTGCTGCTCTGAAACCTCATCTCATTCCAATATGTATCCGCAGGACATGAAATAACTCACCCATCAGCACGTGAAGGAACATGGCCTGTTCTGCTCGAACATATACTGAAGGGCAACGAAGAACTGCACCCAACGCCGAGGCTGCCGTCTTAAAGGGCTTCACTATGGCATTAACACTTCCAGTGTTTATACTCTGCTCACACGCTCAGGGGTGAGGTCCAGCTTACAGAAAACAGCTGCTGCTCTCCTGACAGCTACTCCCAAGACCACGCTGGACCAAAAATCTCTTCCCAGAGCTCATGTTAGCCCAGTCCAAACTGGACCTGTGTGCTGTGAGCAGCACTGCACTGCCCAAGCCTCATCCAGGAGGTGAGGAGGGCAAGGACGGGAATAAGCACAACGCTTGTATGATACGATCAACTAACGTACTGCAGAACAGGTGACCTTACGTGCAGACACCTTTGTGAGGCTGGTTCCATCCCCAAAGGGTCAGGAATATCAGCACCGCTGCTTTCCACATAAACAAGAGGCGGAAAAACCAAAGATACCTCTGTCCCAAAGTCAAAGTTCTTACCAGGTACCAGCCTAGCTTTACCTTCCTTTTCTGGAGCCTCAAGGGTTTTTTTCTGAGGGGCCGGGCTGAAGAAGACACCCATTGGAGCCCATTCCAGATACAACGGCACAGAATGAAACTGTAAAGAGAACACAGGGGAGAAATGAAGAGCGGAGGGGGAAGGCCGGAAGAAAAAGCTCTGCTCTCAGCTTTATTTTCCTCTCACTTTGTAACGGAAAACAGCAGCAGCGGAAAAGCTGAGCAACTTCTTCAGCTGGCTAAACTCTCTTTCACCAAAGGAGAGTCTGCTGCCAGCCTCTCACAGGACAAGTGTCTACTGTGTACCACGCTCCTGTATCGCCAAAGGTAAAAGAAACCCTCTCCAGGTCACCGAGGCTTCTCTAGATGTGTCACAGCCCCCTCCTCCAGCCATCTTCTGCAGGTTGAGGGCCCTACTCAGCCACTGCTGCACAAGGATGCAGCAGGCATCTCCCTAAATCCAAGGGACAGAGTAACAGCAGTGGCTCTGGGATAACTCACTTCCCTCAGAAGTCCTCTGCCCTCCGTGTTTGTAGAAAAGCACTCCTTTCTGCAGCTTCACAACGAGCCAAGATCAAGATCCGCACTCTCCAGGCAGCTGCCTACCCCCTTGCCATGCTCACCTTGGAGTAGGCCAGCTTGGTGAACGCTTGCTTGGCCTCAGTTGGCTCCAGGAACTCCACAATGGCTGTGATACCTCCTTCCGGCAGCAGCACCCGGCCCAGGCTGCCGTGTTTGCCGAAGACATCCTCCAGCTCCACTACACTCGTGCTGGCCGGGAGGTTCTTTACCAGGATCACCGTTTTACTCCGCTCACCAGCAGCCTGCCGCGTTCGGTGGGGGAAGAAGGGAGAGACGGGATTTAAAAAAAGCAAACCCCAATATCTTAATAACTGCAGATCCAACACGCCGTGCTCTCTCACTCCACAGCGCCCCTTTCCAGGCTCCAAGAGGGCCAACAGCCATTTAGAAAACACTTCCTGTAAAATCTACACCCCAGTACAGCCTCCCTGTTGCGCAAACAGGAGCTCCAGCTTCACCCTGGTACGGACACAGGACTCCTCCTCTGCCTACGACACGCTGACTGTCATACTATAAGCCATCATACTTAGGTATTTCAACCACCCCGAGGGCAGCTGCATTTTCAAACGGACAGAACATTTCTTAACCCATGTAAGGGTTCAATCCTACAAGATGCTGAGGATTTAGTTACTACTTTCAACGAGAGCTGAGGACACTAGGCCTAGGCCATCATCTAGAAAGGGTAGGTCCACACCGCGCCCTCCAGCTGGGCATCTCACCTGACTGAAGGAATCCAGGCTGACTCCGTTTTCAATGAGGAACCGGCGAATCTCCTGGACCAGCTCAGTTTCTCCCAGAGCGACCCTCACTGCCACACTGTCTTTACTCTCCTGCAGGAGAGAATGTCAGTCACCTGTTGCTCATGCGCCTCTCAGAAGCAGATGCAAAGGAAATTTAGCAGAAAGCTTGAAGGTCAAATGCTCCAGCTCCTCTGAAGCCGCCAAGAGCTTTGCTGTTGGAGTCAGAATGCTTCACAAGGCAAAATAACATTTCCAGGAAGGATCTGAACTTCAGGGTGTAAATTCCCATCAACTTCTGGTTATGTAGAAATGCAAAATTCAGCCACAGAAAAGCAGAGTGGGAAGGAGGGCTGGGAGTGTCGCTTTGCCTTCCAGTGGCAAAGGGATTGTTAGGCTCAGATCCCACAGAGAAGTTAAAACGATCTCCCAGCCTGCACAGTGCTCGTTCATGCACAGAGGAAGGCCCTGGGCACGAGGAAGCAGATAGGAAAGTGATCTCCCATCCCAGCCGATCAATAACCCAACTCACATGATCCAGCACTTGGCTTTTGGAAGCGTTGTACTTCTGAGCAATGGCATCAGCCACGGCGTTTGTCCCCACAAACAACGTGTTCCAGTTGTGAGAGCTGGAAAGAGAAAGAAGAGTCAGGTTCAGAGTCGTGTGGTCCCTTCTTCCACTGGTGTCTCTCTAGTCAGTGGTCCTGGGGAAAAACAGCTTTGAAAGCCACCATGAGCATCTGGGGTGAAAAGCCAGAGGGAAAGAAGGGTGGAACACCCTTAGAGAAGGGACAGGATGAGGGAGACATGGCTGGAGAGAGAACACAAAGGCCGCAATGCTGGCAGCTTAGCTCTCCTTCCCTAGAGGTCACTGGTCACAGTAGGAAGTTCAGATGTTGGCTCAGAGGAACATGGGGGTTTTTTTCAGCTGGTTTCCTAAAAGCACAAAGCCCACACAAGCAAGGTTGCGTTTCTTTCCCTTCCAGTCACAAAATACCAGCCACTTCTTTCGAACTAATTTGTCACATAGAAAGATAAAGTTCCTACAAGTTTCAGAAATGCAGATGGCCAAGTGGAGGAGAAAGACACAGCTGATCCGAAGCCACTACCCTAAAGAATTACAGCATCAGAACAACTTTGAGTAGACACCAGAGAAACAAACTTGTACACAAAGCCATTCAAAACCACGTTTGTCTCAATTTCTGCTGCTCACTGAGCTACTAGAGCTACTAGGACAGAGGAATCAAGCAGGTAAGAGACAAAGGAAACAGAGCTGCACAGCAAGTGATTTATTGACTCTGGTAATCTATACGGCCCCTGCAAAGACCCCATATGCATTCCCACCCCTTGGGAATTTGGCAGGTTCTGTTGCCTTGCTCCACTACAAGACACCTCTGTACCTGGCACTGTTGGCTTTGTCCTTGGCCTCTTTCTGCTTTTTGTAGGAGGAAGACTCTTCCGCATCCACAGCTTCGATTTTTTCCTTTTTGATCGTGGATGGTAAAAGATGCATCATTCTACCCTAGAAGAAAGGAAGAAGAGGTTCAGCAGCTCTGAAGTAACCCACAGAAGTTCATGAACTAAGCAGAGTGGAGGAAATTTTCCGGCACCTTTCCTAGTCAAGCAGCCTAGGTGGAAGGAGGGAATCTTCCTTCCCAAAGGAGACATTATTGCAAGTCAGAGTAGCCACACAATGCGAGAGACTAAGACTCGGATCTCCTTCTCCACCTCCAGTGCAGACTTTGGTACCTGTGATGCTGTTCAAACCAGGCTGCTCTATCGAAAACAAGTATGCTCTCTTACAGCAAAGCAGAAGAGACTCAACCTTTTCATCAAAGCACAGAAGCAGATTTTTGGCTACGTTACGAACAAATATTCCCACCGGCAGCGGTCCAACAGCACAGGAAAGCCATCAGTCACCATACCTGGAACACTTGCCCATCCATTTCTGCGTAGGCTTTCACCGCGTGCTCAGGAATCATGTAGGTGATGAAAGCAAAGCCTTTGGATTTCTTGGTCAGTCTGTCTATAGGGAAATGGATCTCTGAGAGGGGTCCTGCAAAAGGCAAGGCCTTTCCGTGAGAGATGTCGTCGCACTGCTATCACACGCCCTGAACTGGCGCCTCCCGGCCGAAGACAGGGAGGAGAGGAGCCAGGGAGCAGCTCTGAACACTGCAGCGGGTGTGCAGCAAGCCACCAGCCTGGGCGAGGAGCTGCTGGCTGCAGAATGACAAGATAGGCCCTGCAAAAGCACCCCAACTCCGGTTGTGCCCTGTGTGGCAGCTCACAGGGCTTTGACACGTAACACAAACCAGGCAAGTTCCAAGCCACTGCATTTACCTTCAGTAAGGAATAAAGATTTCCCCAACCTAACCCTCTCTACCCCTCAGGACACTCTAATGCCAAGGCAACCTTAAATTTGTTTAACTTTGAGCTAGCAAAGGGAAGCTTCAGGCTTCCACCTGACATGCCAAACACGAACATGAATTTGGGGTGTATCTCAGCAGCACGGCCAGCAGGTCGAGGGAGGTGATTCTGCCCCTCTACTCTGCTCTGGGGGGACCCCACCTGGAGTACTGCATCCAGCTTTGGAGTCCTCAGCACAAGGACACGGACTCGTTGGAACGGGTCCAGAGGAAGCCACAAAAACGACCAGAGGGCTGGAGCCCCTCTGTTGTGAGGACAGGCTGAGAGAGTTGGGGGGGTTCAGCCTGGAGAAGAGAAGGCTCCCGGGAGACCTTAGAGCCCCTTCCAGTCCCTGAAGGGGTTCCAGGAAAGCTGGGGAGGGACTTTTTACCATGGCATGATGCGACAGGATGAGGGGTAATGGCTTCAAACTAGAAGAGGGGAGATTTAGATTAGATCTCAGGAAGAAATTCTTTGCGGTGAGGGTGGTGAGCCCCCGGCCCAGGTTGCCCAGAGAAGCTGTGGCTGCCCCATCCCTGGAGGGGTTCAAGGTTGGACGGGGCTTGGAGCAACCTGGGCTGGTGGGAGGTGCCCCTGCCCAGGGCAGGGGGCTGGGACTGGATGGTCTTTAAGGTCTTCCAACCCGAACCATTCTATGACTCGCCTCTTACCTACAGTATCTAGAAATCTGTGTGATCAGTATTTCATGCAGCAGGTGCTTTTGGTTATCTCCTCCTTCTCCCCATCCCACTAGGACTCAGAGCCTGCACTGACTGGCAAGAGCTTTTACTGTTGCACCAGAGATGCAATGAGAGGGGTGAGGGCACACAGCAGCACATGATTCCAGCAAAGCAGCACGACCCCAGCATCAGTTTCAAAGCCAAACAGCCACACACCACCACACCAGGCGATAAAGATGATGGGAGTGGGTCCATATTCAAGGACACAGAGCTTTGTCCATTCACAGCCAGCAAGAAAACCTCTGTGTGAGCAAAGCAAAGACGTAGCCCTGCAAATCCCAGTCCCACAGCAAATACTTACCGTACTTAGAAAAGATTTTCTCCAAGTCCTCCTCAGTGCTAGTAAAGGGAAGATTCCTGACAAAGAGTCGCCCTGATTCAGACAAGTCCTCTTCTTCCTCATCATCCCTTTTCCTTCTTTGCCATGGCTGGTTATCAGGTTTTGCTGTAACAGTTTCTTTTGGGGTATTCCTGCATCGGAATATCTCAACACATCGTCCACCTAATCCACAAACACACAGAGAGGCACATTAGATGCTTCCCAAGGCCATGGGCAATCAATATCAATGTGCAGAGAGCCTGGGCTTACAGCAGCGACACAAGCAATTACAATTCCACAAGCTTTGAGCAGATCTCTGCCCGATTTAAAAAAAAAAAACAAAAAAACCAAAAAAAACACGACAGCGTGGGGGCTGCAAGAAATCAGTCTTCATAAAAACCAGGATAACATTTGCTAGACAGCTCCACAGTCTGCCTTCCTTACAGACAGCTCCAGCTTTTCTGCCTGCGCCAACCTAGTCCAAGGCTTCCAAGTAGATACTCCCATTCTGCATGCAATTTTTGCAAATATTATTCTAGTAGTTCAGCTAAGGACTAGGTCAGGAACAGGTTTCAAACGCAGGCTTACAGAATCATTTGTACAAATCCCCTACGCTACCCCAACCAGATTTAAACCAAGAGCAAGATACACTTGAAGCGCATGACAGAAAAAAAACGAGGGCCAAAGAGCAACACACACAGCTCAGTCACTTGCCAGTTCTACGCTGCTCCTGACACAGCACATGGTTTATCCCGGCATCAGCCGAGTGGAGGAAACCACCCCCACCATCTGCCTGGGAAAAACTAAAACAACAGGAGGTACTTCTGCAGCAAACACTTCAGCAGCTGAGCACCCTGCCATTGACATCAGCCAGAACAAGGAGCAACAAACAGCCCTTACCTATGTATTCTTTTTTTCGCTTCAAGGCCCTTTGCACTTCTGCTTCACTCTTCAAGTCAACAAAGATGCAACCTTGGAGGAAGGAAAGGTTCAACTGAGCATCATGTGGGGAACACACAACCACTAATTGGCTAATTAAGGGTGAATTGGGCTTTCTTTAATATAGATTCCTATAGATAAAGCATTCGACTCCCATTAAAGTTTCAATCCAGCCTGAAAATGGCCAAGTCAGTCTGTAAGGCTGCCTTTTAAAAGCTTATTCTCTACACGCAAACCAAAGACGCCCAACTGAACAGCTGAAGTAGGCTTTCACAGGTGTCTCCAAGAGCAAACAAAGGGTGTATCCGCTGTTAGGCTGCAAAAGGAAAACAGCATATAGCAGAGTTCCCCACCAGCTCTGAGGATCTGCTCCACGCTCCTTCTGCCGGGTACCTCCGGTAGCCACAGCCTGGCAGGAGACCCACCCTGGCTAAAGACCGCTCTGCAGCCGACAGGCACAGGTCAGCAGAGTCCCTGGGTGCTACTGCAGCCATCCTAGAGGAAGAGGCCTTTCCTTGGCATGGTTTGGTATGTTTAGGAAAGTTTCAGAGGCAGATCAAAGAAAAGGCTCCTGCTGCTACGCCTAAGGGAGCGTAGCCAACATTCCTCTGCCCACGGCATCCTATGGACAGCAACTAGGGCAGGAGAGCTGCAAAGTCACAGAAAGGTCTGTAAGAATCAGTACGCGAGCCAACGATTTGGAATTGCAGACAGAAAGAGCAGGGGTGTGATTGAGAGGTCCTCTAACTCACAGATCCAACCCCCACCTTCCACATATAGACATTACCTGTATTTTTCCCCCGGGCGTTTTTTCCTATCCGGATAGCCACTGGCTTCAGAGGCAAGAAGAAGTCACGAATCTTTTGCTGCAGGAAGAATTATAAGTTCTTTAAATAAGTTCCCAGGCATGGAAAGCAGCACATTTCAGGCTTCTAGTTTTTATATACACTACAAGAACACTACGTGCAACATACAACATCTCTGCATAAAACCACTTGAAAAGTTTCTCCAACCACCCATACAACCCTCAAAACAGCTCCGTAAGTGACGACAGAAGCTTCTGCAAAGATCACACTGAGTTACACACTGAGAACACCCTTGAGCCTCCATTCCCAGCTCGGTGACAACACTTGCCTCAGTGATGTTCAAGGGTGCACCACGAAGTTTCACCGTGTGTGGTGTGCTGGCTTCTGCTGAGCTGCCTTGGTTCTGGACACAAGGATGGGGAGAAAAAAAGAGGAAAAAAAAAAAAGAAATGAAGCTGAGTGAAAACCAACAGAAATCAGAGTACAACAAGCTGGTCTTGTCCAACAAACAGGAGGCTGAAGAGTGGGAGAGAATATCAAGAGATTTGTCACAGCTGCATCAGCCTGGGCAGGAGGTGCTGGGTGAGGGGTGCAAGGTTTGGCTGGGATAGTCAAACCCAGTCACTAAAAATCGAGTTCTGCAGCACAGTGTTTCCTGCAGACACAGGAAAAAACCTCTGGAAAGGGCACTAACAGCACTTGTTTGCAAGCCCCATCTTCCAGGGATTCAATAGGCACTGGATCCAGCAAACGTTTTGAATGGCTCCTGCCCAGCGAGCCAAGAAAGCTGGTACCTACGGGGTCCCCCAGACTTCAAGCTTTCAGCTCATCCCTGGAGCAACTGACAGACACACACTGCCCCATAAAGCTCCTGCTTTAGCTAAGACAAACGTCTAATTCAGCTATACCTCTAGCGTGGATCCTTTTTTCTTCTTCTCCGCTGGCGTCTCTTGCTGTGTTTGTTGGGCTTTTGGCTTCCCCTTTTTATCTGTGTTGGTGCCAGCAGTTTCTGCAATGCCTGAATCCTCCTCGCTCTCACTTTCCTCTTCCACCTCCTCACTATCTGTTTCTTCCTCTGAACTGGATGAGGAGGAAGAATCCTTCACCACTTTAGATTTCAGGTAATCCATATCCGAGAGGTCTTTGCTGGTAGCTGCCTTCTTCTCTCCTTTCTTTGCTGTCAGAGAGGAGAGATCAGAGAATTTTTACACACAGATGCTGCTGCTCTCTCCCCAGCCGGGTAAAAGCTGAGGGCAGACAGAATCCCAAGAACCGCCTTCCCCTCCTCTACCTTTTTCACGGGGAAGAAAGGCTCGAGAATAGCAGAGCAATTTTATCTCTGCAATTCCAGACTGACATTTCTGGATGACTATTTTTCAAAGCAACAGCTCATGTATAAAACAAATCAGAAAGCAGCCTGAGGAACACTGTGGCAGTGTGTTTTGTCTCATTTTTAAGCAATTACTTCAGACAGACCCCAGAGAAGGTTTTCAACTGTTCAATTTAGTTTTGCAAGGTAAAGGACAGAGGAAGATGCTTCTCCAAAACACTCCCCCCCACCAAAGATCAACTGATCATTTTAATTACCCAAAGAGAGGTGAGAGGCAGCAGGGAAATGCTATTTACTCCAAAAGAACAGCATAAGGGAATACCATACAAAGAGGGAGAAAGGCTCCAAAACCACATTCATCACCGGTGCAGGGACGTGGGGTTTTAAGAAGTCACACACCAGACTGCAGCCCAGATTTCTCAGTCTTCTAGCTTAACCTGCTACTCTACTAGATACAGTTTTCCTTTCAGGATCCAAGATACTTAACTCCATCCCTTCCCACCTGACAGAGCCCAAGGATACACCGTTTCCAGAAATATGCAGAGGCAGAGCAGACAAGTTCACGGACATCAGCTACAGGTTACTAATTAAACAGAAACCACACTACGCTCTGGAAATCCTGGCGATAAAAGTAGCTGCAGGCTAGGAGAGCATTTAAGGGAAAAAATACAGCTGTTTGCCCTGTTACTCTTCCCTAGACACTGACTTAAGGACCCAGGGAAAAGCATAAATGCCATCCCCTTAACATCAGAAACTGCATTTCCCACATTTCCCCAGATTTGGGAAAACAACCACATATCCACAGCACAAAGAATGAGTCTCGTGCTTGAGAAACCACCTTCCTGATCATACTGTCTTCATTTGGAGGTAGGGCTCCAAGTCAGCACACCTGCTCTCACACTCACCATGACAAAGACAAGCAAAGGGTGAGAGTTCCTTTCGGTACCTTTAGTTTCCTCCTCATCTCCAGAAGGTTCATTCCCATCCTCCTCCTCACTCAACTCCTCAGACCCATCTGAATCAAAGTTGAGATAATCAGCTGCTGGCTTTGATTTTCCCTTCTTGGGCTCCTCTGCCAAAGTGTCATTAGCCCAAGTGGCCACCTGAGACCGTTTCTGGTGAACCACCAAGAACTCCTGGAATGTCTTATCTTCTTCCAGCTGTTGAAAAAGAAACCAAGCACACAAGCTGTGAAGACAGACACAGGAGAGCTAGTAGTAAGTTTTAATCCAAAGCTATCATCTCATTTCCAACAACATAAAAAAAATCCCCAAGGTCCTAAATCCACTTTACACTCACAAGGTGACCACTTAAAGTGACTGAAGTCTTCTCAAGATCTCTCAGTCCTACTCTTTCTTTTTTGTAATTGATGTTTAGAAAGCACTTTAAAGAAGAAAACAAAACATTAAAGAGAAAAAAAATGTACAAGTACATGTACAAGTTAAAGTAAGAACAAGTTAAACAAGACGTGCATACGGTTAAAAACCAGAACTGTTGAAACAGGGCTGTCCTGCATGCAGTGCATGGTCACATAGGGGTAGCTGACCATTAGAAAACTGGTCCCCAATGTTGTGGTTGTTAAAATCATGGTTTGTTACAGTAAAATCGGACTGTCACAGAGCTGCTTAAATCACCTTGCCTGAATTAACAGCACCGGAAGCAGTACAGAAAAATTATTCAGCTCTTGCTCTTAATACAAGCTAGCATGAATGCAGGGATTGCAAATCAACCTCAACTCACCTCCTTTAAGTTTTCCGCTGGGTCTTTCTTCTTTTTATCCTAGGAAAAGAAATCATTTTTAGAAAGGCTTATTAGAAGCACAACCAAGATCATTTCTCAGGTAACCTAATGGTACCGGAACACAGATCCTAAGGCAGAAAATAACAGAACCAAGACTCCAACATCCACTGTCCCAGCTACCCTTCTCTCTGCCGAGTCCCTGACACACACCAGAGCCTCAAGGACACAAGTAAGACTCACTTTCTTTGTGCCTGCAGGAGCTGCACTTGTCACAGGTTTCTCGGGCTGTTTTTCTGAGGCAGGGGCCTTCTGAGAGTGCTTACTCCACGCTTTGGGTTTTGAAGGGTCACCGAAAGACTTGCATAACTCAACCTGAAAAGAATCAGACCTTTAATGAAACGTATGTTCAACAGTCCAGGTCTGTGACTGCTGGATAAGCATCACTCAGGAACCCTGATGGGATGGAGGAGGTGTGCGCAGGAGAAGAACAGGCAGCTTCATACACAGACGTTCATTTTAAAAACACAGAGCTACGTATCCACTCAACATGAGGAACAGTTTGTTGTGCTCACTTAAGCACAGTCAAATAAGTTGTTCTGGACAGAGAATGATTCAAGATAAACAGGACAAAAGCCTTGAAATGAAACAATGAGCTCAAGTTCAAAAATTCAGATGATGACACCTTAAAATCTGACGCTGCTCTTCCAGCCAGCACTGAAATCACTGCTAGTGCATGAACGCAGCCCGTCTGAATCAAGCACCTGCTTGAGACTCCAGCAGTAAGGCCTGGCACCAAGCTTTGATGTTGTGCTGCAGCGGACTTAACCTTTAGGCTTTCTTGGCCCCTGGCTGTTCACCTCTAAGACCAACAAAATCTCCACCGACAAACTTTCTTAAGAATCAAAAAAATATCAACTCACTGTGACTCTGGAGGTGTCTATGAAACTTCTGTTGAAATGGTTCAGTGCCGCTTGAGCTTCATCTTCAGACTTGTAGCCAATGAAACCAAATTTCCGGAACTTGCCCTCCTTGGTGAACTTCAAGCAACAATCGGTCAGCGTACCAAAGGCGGCAAACAATTTCCGAAAGCGATCTTCCTTCATCTGGGAAACACGGAAGAACAACAGGAAGGCAAATCAGCAATGCGGTGAGAGATGCCTTGCGTCCAAAGTAAAACATTTGCTACTAGAGGGCTTCCAAAGTGCTGTAGGAACCACACCATACTGCACCAATGCTAATAAAAAAATCCCACACATCAGCTACCAAACCCTTCATCTTCATCCTATTGCCATCATCAGGGAGTGGAGCGATAGGAGAGATAGAATGGTTTTAAAATGAAGGAGGGCAGATTTAGATTAGATGTTCGGAAGAAGTTTTTCACTCTGAGGGTGGAGAGCCCCTGGCCCAGGTTGCCCAGAGAAGCTGTGGCTGCCCCATCCCTGGAGGGGTTCAAGGCCAGGCTAGACGGAGCTTGAAGCAACCTGGCTGGTGGGAGGTGTCCCTGCCCAAGGCAGGGGGGTGGAACTGGTTGATCTTTTAAGGTCCCTCCCAACCTCAACCACTCCATGACTCTATGATCTTCTCCATAAATCCACTACACATACAGATCTCCATCTGCAACACCCCCACAGCTAAGGGTGCACCCAGCTCTGGGGGAGCCCAAGCCCCCACAGCACTGGCCTGCCAAACCAAGCCCCCAGTTCGACCACAGGCACCCTCATGGGGGACCCAGATGGCAGAAGAGCAGCACGGTGCGTACCTGTGCCCAATTCCTGAAGAATGAGGGAGGGCAGTGACCACAACAAGCTCGGCTCCCCCACCCGGAGGGGCTGCCAGCTCCCTGGGGCCACCTCCCCAGCCCACTCTGCCTCCCCCCTGCCAGGGCACCTCCCTGCCTGCTCCTGGGGCACTCCCTGCCCAGCGTCCCCCACCATCCGACCCTCAGGGGTGTCTGCCCGCTCTCCTGCAAGGACAACACCCCCCCCCTCCAGCACACGTGCCCCTTAGAGCCCCTTCCCCCCGGACACCTCCCTGCTCCCCCACCAAGTCACCTTCCCCCCCACCCCGAACCGAGGACCTTCTCTCCCAGGGAATCTCCCCGCTCAACCCCGACCTCACCACACCGGGAGCCCCCTCCCACCCCACCCTATCCCCTCACGGGGCCTCTCCCTGCCCAGGAGGCCACGTCCCCGTGGGGCGTCCCCTCAGACCCATCTCCAGGTCCGCACGGTCCCCTCCACCCCGCGGACGTCCCAGACCGCGCGGCGGCCTCACCCCGTTGGGTAGGTTCTTCACGATGAGTCGCGACATGGCGGCGACAGACAGCGGGAAGCGGCAGAAACCAGCCGATGCAACGCAAGGCCCCGCCGCGCTCAACGCCGCACACGCCTCCCCGCGGGCGCCGCCATCTTCCCTCCCGAGTCACCTGAGCGCGGGGCCGCAGCGCGCATGCGCCGGAGGCGGGGCCCGCACCCTGGCAACGGGCCCCTAGCAACGGCCTTAGCAACGGGCCCCTAGCAACGGGAGGACCCCGGGGGGACGACGGGGAGCATCACTGGAGCATCAAGCGGGCGGGGGCCGGCAGTGCAGGAGGGGGGGGGCCGGCAGTGCAGGGGGGGGGCCGGCAGTGCAGGGGGGGGGCCGGCAGTGCAGGGGGGGGCAGGGTGGTGACTAGCGGACCCGGCCGCACGGTGGGAGAGCCGGCAGCGCCTCCTCGGAGGCGTCACCCAGCTTCCCCCCCCCGCCCGGACGCTGTTGGAACCCCCGCGGTGATGCTGCGTGTCCCCTTCATCAGAGGGGACCCCGCTGCCCGCCCCCGGGTTCCTCCGGGATGGGTGCCTGCAGCCCTCCCGGCCCGGCCGTGCTGCTCCGCGGGGCCGGAGGAGGGAGCTCGGCGCCCGCTGCAGCCCCTAGCCGGGCACGGCGGCGCCCACCGGAGCAAAACTCCCGCGGGGGCTGCCGAGGAGTGGGGTTTAACGCGGAGGGAAGCCTCAGTGTGCCCTCCCCCCCGCTCCTCCCCGGCCCCCGCCCTGCTCTTCCACCTAAAACTTACGCAGCAGGAGCAAAGAAGGAAGGGAAACAGGAGTGAGGAAAAGCAGCTTCTCTCTAAGGAACTCCAGAACCTGTGGATGTTGTGGCCACAGAAGCTCCCAAGGGCAAAAGAGGTGAAAAATCATGGAAGAAAAATCCCTTGAGGGTTATTAAACACGGAGGGTGCTCTCCTGCCCTGAACACCCGTTGCTGGAGGGCTAATGTGTTTTGGGGAAGCAGAACTGTTCTCCCTGGAGGGGTTCAAGGCCAGGTTGGACGGGGCTCGGAACAACCTGGGCTGGTGGGAGGTGTCCCTGCCCAGGGCAGGGGGGTTGGAACTAGATGACCTTTAAGGTCCCTTCCAACCCAAACTATTCTATGATCTCCTCTTGCTCATAGCCCTTCAGTCCAGCTCTGCCTGTCTTACATGAGGGGCGGTGGTCTGGGCCCGAAATCTGGCTTTACACCCTTATTCCCAGAGAAAGATGCTTGGGGCAGTGCTCAGCTTCACCACAACCCTCACTAGTTTTTCCACCCCCAGTTGGGCTCCACACCTGATTTACCCCAGGGATGGAGGCTGCCTCTGCCCAGCCCAAGCCACCCTGGCACAGAGCTCTTCCACCCCACAAACAGCGTGGGCAGGGGCACCATCTCCTAACAACCCTTTGAGACTGGTCCAGGCGGCTGTGCGCATCCCGACAGCTCAAGGCAGCAGGGAGCACGTGGAACAAGGTGTTTGGAGGAGGCAGCCTTCAACCCAGCCACACCACTGCCGCATCCCAGTGTCTTGGTGGCCTGGGATGCAGGCTTGGTAACTGGAAAGCCCAGCCCGAGCCTACAATCTTCCCCCAAGCGAGCAGCAAGGGAAACTCTTGCATTTTCCACGGAAGGAGAGCCAGGGAAACAGCTGGGCTCAGCGCACGGGAAACAGGAGAGGGTGGGATGCTGCTGGGACTCCGCTCAAAGGGAAAACACAGAGCACAAACCCCTCTCACCCTCACACAGCCCTGACTGGGGGTACCCAGGAGGAGATGCTCCTGCTCCCATTCACCTGGCACATCAAAAGGGTCTCTGTGAGGTGCCACTGTACCAGGGACCCAGCTCCCACCTCCCCTTGCCCTCTGCTCCTGCCTCGTCCTTGGCCGGGCTGTCAGGCCTGTCACTTGGGATGAAGGCTGGCACTGACAGGGCCACACTCACACCATCACTAACACATCCAGACTTTGCCCTTGTCACTCCCGTCCTCTCCAAGACACTTGCCCCCCTCTCTCCCTCCCCATCTCCTCCTCACCTGCTGCTGGCAGCCGGCAGCGGTGCCCGGCTCCTGCCCACGCTGTCCTTGCCTGTCCCTGCCTCCTAACAGGGCGCTACTGGGACAGCAGGGATAGAGATGTACCTTGGCCATAGCCAGCCGTCGTGCTCTCAGGAAGTCCTCATCTCCAGCCACAACCCCACCTGGGCCTACAGTTTCCCTCTTACTAGCCTCTCCTGCAATTGGGGTTGATTTTCCCCAGGTGAGAGCTTGATCCCAGCACTCGGCTGCTGAGGCCGCGTCCTCTGAGGGTGCCTGGGACCAGAAAGAGCCAGTTCTCCACTGCAGCTTAACTGAGAGGCTCTCGGTTAAGCAGAGAGGTGCTTAACCGAGCCAGGCTCTGCGCCAGGTAGCCACGCTGACTCTTGATACCAGCAAAGAAGCCTCGGTGTCCACAGGGGGATGTGGTTTTGCAAAGTCCGTGGAGATGCTCAGCTTTGCTAATCTCCCTTCTTTGAAAACAACATATTTTAGCCCTGCACAGACGCAATACAGAAGCACAAACTTTACTAATACCGACTTTAGAAACTTCATGGTTTCTGCTCCCCAGGGTAGGTCAAGATTTTAAGTTTGCAAACATGAGAGTTGGAACAACTTTTTTTCTGGCAAACCTGGAGATCTGGGAGGCATCAGAGCGATACAAGAGTTGCTCCTTCAGCGGGTAGTTCTGCTGTGCCGTGGAAGGTCCTTCCCCAAGGCAGGCTCATTTCTGAGCAGAGATCACAGCCCCGGGCAGACAAGAGGGAAACTGAGGCCCCATCTTGAGGAGGCTCAAAGGAGGTTTTGGAAAGCAGCTCCCAGTGCTTGAACATCTGTCCTGAAGATCATCCTCAACCCTTCTGCTGTTGGCACAAGGCACGAGTAGGGAACGGAGCGGGTATTGTACAGCCAGCTTGGATGGCACACTGGGCGCAGGTCAAACAGCCCACGCTCCACAGCAGAGGCTGGGGAAGAGACTGAATAAATTGGTTTTTACTTTTTTTTTCCCACGGAAACTATTGTCTTTGATGGTGCTGGTGTGTGATCCTCCTGTCCCCGTGCCACCGACTGTCCTCGCAGCAGTGCCAGACCTTCTCCCTGTGAGGGGTCCCCAAGCAGCAGATGGGATGGACATGGGCAGCCACGCTGGGAGCTGGGTGGGGAAATGAAAGAAAGAGCCACTCTGCCCAGGTTTTCTTTCTTACACTGCTTTATAGCAGCGAGGTGCAGGGGGGGAACTGGGAGGTGACGTGCCTGGCAAAGGTGACACGACATCAGCCCATCAGGTTTGCCCTCCTGTCCCCCCACTTAGCTCCCTATTGGGGTGTCTGATGGGCCGGTGGCAGGGTCTGGGTGATGACCTTCCCTTCACCTTCACTCCTCCAAATCCCCCCCTCCATGCTCAGCAGAGGAGCGGGGGGGGACCCAACGCTCTTCCAACCCCACCGCCGAGAGGAGGGGGAAGACGTGGTCCCTCCACGAGCTCCATCCACTCGACCTGTCACTACGCGTTAGGTGGCCGGCTCGTCGGCCGGCCGGACAGGGGCTTGCACAGCGCCAAAGAGCAGGGGTCACCTTGCTGTAAAACGGGATTATGGGCTGCCTGCAGCCAGGCGGCTGAACTTTGGAAAGCAGGGTTAGGGCAAGGGACCGCAGCGTCGGGGGCATCTCTCAGTGGGGAGAGGCAGGTGTGGGTGGAGGGGCAAAGGGTCCCCGACATTGTGCTCCGGGAGGTGAACTGGGGGTAAAGTGCTGTTGAGAAGGAGAGAAAGAAAGAAGCTGCCACAGATCCCATCTATCCCCAGGTATGACAAGAGAGAGGTCAGATGCAAAGTCTACTGCCATCTTTGGAGAGATGCTTCTCCTCTTGGTCTATAGCCTCGGCGACGTCCAAAGGGGCACCAGAGGTTTCTCCCCAATTTCCCCAGGTGCCGCAGCACAGCCTGTCACTCCTGCCATCCCAGGCAGGCAGAGCTGTGACCCTGAGCTGGGACGGCTGCTGTGGTGACAAGCCAGCCTGCCCTGGGCTGGGGGCAGGCGCTGCCAGCCCTGCCCGAGAAGGACGAGCACAGCCCCAAGGAGCCCTTCATGCCTGTCTGATCGGGAGCGCCTTGGCCACCGCTGGACGCTGGTGAAGGTGAACAGGGAAGGTAAGATCCATCTGAGACAGGGTCACCCTTGCTGGGACAGCATCCCCTGTGCAGCCTTGTCAGGCAGCCGTCCTAGTGCCAGATGGATGATGCTGGGCAGGTTTGGGGGGGGGGTTAGGGGTTGAGCACATGCCTCCATGGCAGCGAGCGCTAGAGATGCTTAGTTTCCTTGACACTCAGACCTTGAGTCCCTCTCTTTTCTTTTAGATGTGGATCATGAGCAAAATGCAGCCTCAGGGAATTACCGCAGCGGGCTGGAACCTGGCTGAGGACCTTCTTCAGCTGATCAAATTAACCTACAGATACCAGCGAGGACAGGGGTGAATGTGACCCAGCAACACTTACTACCTGGTTTCGATGCGCTGGCACCCCCCCAAAGCACTCTCCTTACGTGGGTAACATTATATTAACGGCACCATTGGAAATGCTGCCTGAATCTCCTTGGTTTTGCTGCTGGAGACATTAGCTTTTGTGAGCAGAGACGACTGGACCTTCTTTTTACGAACAAATTTTCCTGCCCAGACGCGGAGAAAGGAAATAAAAGGCCGCCTTTAGTGCTACAGCTGGTGCCTGATACACCTGCCCCCTGCGTGCTGCACAACAAGATGGGGCCAAGGGAGGAGCAGGAGGACAAACTGCCCTTCTGAAGGGCTTCACGCCTGGACTCTGCCCAGCCTGGTCCGCCGGACCCTCTGCTCAAGGGAGGGGATGCTTTTGTCCTTGCCTGGGGGATGCGATTGCTGCAGTGTCACTGTGGGCAGCAGAATTTGGCTTTCAACCAGACAAACCCACACCTGAACCTGCCTGCCTCAGCTAGGGAAAGAGTCTGCAAGCGTGTCCCCTGGTCCTGCTCTCTGTCCTCTTCGGATCTGCAGTTTTGGGGTGGAGATCGTGTCTTTTCAATGCCTTGAAGCTAAACTGGAATGCTGAGTAACCAGCAGATGGGTGTGAGGATGAGGAAGGGCAGGAGAGCTTTCCCCCATCAGGTCTCCGAGCACAAACGAGCCACTGACACCAGCTAGGCTTGCCATGGAGAAGGATTCAGAAAGGACTTGGAAACCCAGGTAGGCCAAGTCCATGGCATTACAGGAGCTGGGCAGCAGCAGTAAATCACGTGCATGAACAATAAATCATCTGCCAAAACACAATTAACGGGACCGCATTTGCCCTGGAGAGGAGCCACCGGCAGAGCAGGTCTCAGACCTCCTTCCTCTCCCTTTGAGGCAGCTGATGTTGGTGGCTGGAGATGGTCCATGAGGTCAAACCCCTCATGGCTTTTCTCTGCCCATGGGCTGGTGAGGAACATCACCACTACCCACACGCCTCCAGCAGCATCTCTCCCTAGCAGAGGCATCCCAGGGACCTCCAGAGGGGACTGCGTGGACCTTGCCATTGAGCACACAGAGAGGTTCATCCAGTCTCCATCTTGATGCCACCTAAAGCCATGGGAGATGTTGCCTATGCTCTGCCGCAGCTGCATCTGGCCCAGGCAAGTGCTGTCACTCACCAATGACACCGTTTCCTCCAGATGACAGATAAGGTCCAACTCTTTTCCAGGGTGCCCGGAGCCAGCCTCCAGCATCTCTCTTTAGACCCACAACAGACTCCCCACCGGTCCTCCTGATGGCTGTGGATGGGACCCTCCGCAAGGAGACCGGGGAGAGGGATTTTGCCGGCTGCTGCCCCTTGCCCGGTCTCTCCTCCATCCATCACCCCTTCCACCTCCTTCAGTTTCCTTTGTATTTCTGTATTTTGGGGGGTGTGTGTTTGTGTAAATGGACTCAGGGGAGGGTCCAGGCAACAGCTGCCTTTGATCAGCGCAACATGTGGGAGATGGAGCACTTCAGGAATGCCGACTCCTGATCAAAGGTGGGAACACAGTGACAGCCAGGACTTGGCAAAAACCCATCCCCGCTAATCCCTGCCGGGGAGCTGGGGGGCCGGATCAGCGACCCGCGCAGGAGAGCCAGCCCTCGGCCCATCGAAGGGAGCGATCCGTGCCCTGAGGCAGGGTGAGGGGCAGGAGGGTGGCTCCTGCCTGCTTCAGGGGGTTCTGTCCCAAGCAAAGTGTTATCCTCCCCGCAACAGGGCAAGAAATGGGATTTCCACCTCTTCTTTTGCCCTCCGTGGCTTCCTCCCTGCTCCCGCACGCTGAGCAACCCTGCCTGCCCCTGCCGACATCTCCGCCAGCCCGGCACGCACCCAACCCTGCGGCTCCTGCGCCCCCCGGGAGGGGATGCCGAAGGGAAAGTGGGTCAGTGACGCCCTAACACTTTTATCGCCTCCATAAGGATGAGGCAAGGGTTGAAAGGTCGCTTGCTGTAGAAACAGCTGGGAGGAAAAGGGAAGATAAATTAGCCCCCTCCCGACACACACCCGGGGTTTGGGAACAGCAAGGACACAGCTCACGGCCTCCCCTCCGTCCCAGGCACGCGGGTGACAGCGTGGGGGACAACCTGATCTGGGAGCGTGGCGCCAACGCCGAGCCTGTCCCACATCACCTTCCCCCACGGATGCCCTGATCTCCCGGTGGGCTTTCTCCCGATAGCCCCGGCGGGGAGCCGGGAATCCCCTCCGCACGGAGCAGGTGGACCCAGGCAAGGCTTTGGGTGAGCTCAGCCGTCCCCGAGCCACATCCGTCCCTGCTCCACCGCGATGCTCAGCTCTTCCGCTGGGAACCGGGTCGATGTTTTCACCCAGGCAGAGGCTCTTCCCAACCTCAGCAAACACCCTCACCCCCTGCCAGCAGAAATAACCCCACCCCACGTGCCTGATGCTTCCTGCACCCCTTTGCCCTCACCCTCCGCACACCTTCCTCCACCCCGTCGCTATTTGGGTATTGCTTGGTTTGGCCGAGGCTCCTCCGGCACGTTAAAAAGGGAAGCTTTTAAAAAGTGCCGATAAGGGTTACTCCCGCAGGGTCACCCCATCTCCCCAGGCAGGGTCACGGGTCGCTTCCTCGCCGCGCGTTGCCTGATAATGAGTCAATCAAGGCTGGGGTTATGGAGACAGGGTTTATCAGCAAACCCTGGGAAAATAAAGATGTGAAAATGTCTGCTCACACACCAGGCTGGGAGAGCCAGCATGGACAAGCCTTTTTTGTGTGGATGGAGGGCTTTAGGATTAAGAGCTGATGGGGCTGGCACGGAGGAAGGGAGGGAGGATTTGGGAGGCAAAGAGCAGCAGAAATGGACCGGCAGCTCAAGGGTTATGCGCCCAGCTTACTCCCAGAGCAGTGATGCTCTGCGCCGTGATGCTGCCAGCCATCCCCACAGCAAGCCACGGGCACATGGAGGAGCTGCCGTGGCAAGCAGGGACATCTGAGATGTCCCACTCCGGACCAGAGGATGGGTGGCAGCCAAGGAGAGGGCAGCCCAGCCCCAGTTCTGCACCGATGGGACAAGCTGGTGCTGTGCCCCATGCAATACCCTGTGCCAGACCTGTTTTATTCCCCCTGCTGGCGCCAGCACGGCGTGGGGCTGGGGGGTGCTGGGTGTCCCCGGGGAGCGAGTGAAGCTGAAGACCCCTGGGAAAGGTTTGCAAGAAAAATGAGATCCTCAGTAAAGGGAAACAAGACAGGAGCGACAGCCTGATCAGCACTGCCACGTCCCCACGGATATAGTCACATCACACAAGTCCCAGCCCAAAGGATTTACCCGTTGAAATACCACACAGGCCAAAAAGTGCATTTTTCCCCCGACCTGGTAACAAACCGAAGATTCACAGGCTCCACCTACAGCCATGCCTGCACGGAGTCCTGCATCCCAGCACTCGGAAGCTGAGCATGAAAACGGAAGAGCAGAAAGGGAAACTGAGGCATGGGGAGGGGAACGCCTGGTGGTGCAGCCAGGGATGCAGCCGCAGCCTCCCCTCACCATGCCCGGCCTATTTTATCTCCAGCACTAGGAGCGACCCAAGGACCATGCCAAGACGCTCGCTTTTGTGTGGGTTGTGGAGGTGGCCGGAGGCTCCCTGAGCTGCAGAAACAGCCCTCGGTGGTGCAGGGATGCAGCTGCCCCGTCCCATCCCGAACAGGCAAACCGGAGCTGGCGCCTGGGCATGGATGGAGGGAAGATTTGGGAGAGCAGAGAGGCAGCAGCAAGGGACAGGGGGCTGTAGGACGGGAGGGGGAAGCATCGGGCATCGCTCGAGCTGCCCCGAGGCAGCGCAGGGTGACAGGCCACCGCTGACACCCGTGGAGAGCCGCACACGGCAAACACATCACCAGGCAGCACGGGAAGGGCACGATGTGACAAGGGACGGCTGTGGCACGAGGCCGTGGGGCAGCCCGGACCAAGGACTCGCTGCCTACCCAGGCTGAACTCCCTCCTCGGCCTCTCCTCCACCATGTGCATCTTGCAAACACTTCTCCCTATGGGAGAGGCTTAGCAAGGCGAATATTGAATGCACCTGCCTCCCTTGGCCGGGAATCAAAGGCCCCGGCATCGGGATCCCGCCGCTCGCACAGCACAATTATCCCTGACCAAATGCCGCGTGTGAGAATGTAGGGCACCCTCTCTCCTCCCCGAGCCTCCATCGGAGCACAGTGCAATTAAAATAAGCAATGCCAGATGGTTTATTAGCGGCTACAGAGCTGGGAGCCGACGCTTGTTTTCTCGTTCCAGCGCAAAGGCATCAGAAGCGGGTCGATCATGGAAGTGGTTCCCCCCCCCCACCCCCTGCAACAGGCCAGGAGAGGTTGGATTTGGGAACGCGGCACCCTGGTACCGCAGTAATGAGTGCGGCGAGCGGAGAGATGGGATTCGATTCGCAGGATTCGAGGAGGCAGATAAGGGAGACATGGAAGTCGGCCCCTCGGTTAATACTCATTTGTTCGTAGCCTTAAAGGCCAAAGGAGGTGACGCGCCGCAGGCTGCCCTGGACACATCGCTCCTCCTCCTCACCGAGCGGAGCATCAGAGCTTGATGCAAAGCCCACTAGTGACGTCAGCTCTGCCACACCGCAGGCTCGGTTCCTCCTCCCACCCAATCCGAAGAACATGTCCCATCCCTAAGGATTCACCCTCTCTCCAGCAGGCGAGATAACACCCAGCCCCTGGGATCTCAACAGACTTGCGGCAAAGTCAAACATCCTCACCAAACCCAAAGTGCATCCAAGCTTTTTTTTTTCCCTAAGCAAATCCCGTAGTTTCAGCCGTGGGCGGGCTCTGCCCAGCCAGCCTGGTCAGGCACCGCGTTGCATCGCGCTTCGGTTTGGTGGGAGCAAACAGGTCCTCAGCAGCAGGTGCCCCAGCGGAGGAGGAGCCTTCGTTAGCGCAACGCAGCCTGAAAACATGCAAATCTGAAGCATTAAATAAAGAGAATCATGGGAACCCTATGAGAAGATTTTCACACTGAATACAAAAAACATTTAGGGGGCATTGAATGCTTGAGGCCATTAGTTTCGCTCCCCACACCGGCTCCTCTCCTGCAGCTTCAGACCTGTTTGGCTTTGCAGAGATGCAAAACCTCACATTTTTGCCAGGGATTGATTTCACTCCCGCGTATCTCCTTGGAACAGCCCCAACTGCTCCCTTCAAGTGCATCTCAACCATCCCTTACAAATAGAAACCCTTGGACGCTGAGAAAGCCAGAAAAACCCAGCTTTCGTGTCACCTGCAGGCTGCTGATGAAGCAGCCCAGTTCCCTAGAGGGGTTCACCCGGTTCCCAGATCCAGCAGCAGATGGGAATTCTCTGCATTCGGGACAGAATTCTGTGCGTCTGTGATAGCCTGTTGCTATCACATCCCTGGGGAAAGTGCCCCCGGCACCGGGAGGTGACCTTGGACTTGACCGGGATGCTGTGGTCCCACACAGGGTCACCCCGAGCAGCCCCACCAAGGCAGAGCGCGCAGCAAGGCACAGCCCTGCCCGCAGAGGACTCGCCATCTTCAGCTCATCTCCTGTCACCACACAGCTGAGGCCATAACTCTTCTCAGGAGAGCGTGCTGCATCTCCTGGGTACGGCAATGTGCAGGAGCAGCCACCCAAGGTTTCCATCACCTTTATCAAGCACACCTGCAGGGACATTTTGGTTGGAAGGAGCAGTTTCATCCAGCCCGGGAGGTGTTAATATCCTCCGGGTAGGGCAAAACACCACATCACACTCCCTCCTTTCCCTGCAGCTTGGTCTTCAGCATCATCACCACCACCGTGCCAAGAGCACCCAGCCGAGCAGCTGCAGCCCCAGGGCTGCCCTCCGCAGCGCTTCATCCTCCTCGGTGTTCACAGCCCCGTAAGCCACGGCGTGAACCGCTCACTGGACACCTCCGGCACTTTATATACCCCGCTGGGCTTCCCCGCTGCCGGGAGGGGGAATTTTAGTGCCCTTTTAAGCCGGGTGAAGTGTTGCAGCAGAGCAAGCTGGTGAGGGGACAGGAACAAGCTGTTCCCATGCAGGAGGGCACTGCAGTCCTCTTCCTCCGGCACGCGGGCTCAGCAGGCTCCCTGCAAAGCCCTGCTCCATCCTTGGATGCTGATGAGGTACCAAGCTTCCCACTGAGCACAGCAGCCGGGCAGGGTGCGGAGGAGAGCGCAGGCTCCCCAACCCCCACACCACCCTGGGGAGAACAGGGGTATCCATTCAGTGGGGGTTTGGTGCGAGCGGTTTGATCCAAGCTGGAAAGGATGCTCCACCGGTGAATCAGCACATGGGTCCCAGTGCGCAGGGAGAGGCAGCAGCCTCCTGCGCTCCCTGACTTTTCGTAGAATCACAGAATGGTTTGGGTTGGAAGGGACCTTAAAGACCACCCAGTGCCACCCCCCTGCCCTGGGCAGGGACACCTCCCACCAGCCCAGGTTGCTCCAAGCCCCGGCCAACCTGGCCTTGAACCCCTGCAGGGATGGGGCAGCCACAGCTTCTCTGGGCAACCTGGGCCAGGGGCTCACCCCCCTCACAGCCAAGAATTGCTTCCTCACATCTCATCTCAATCTCCCCTCTCCCAGTTTAAAACCATTCCCCCTCATCCCATGGCTCCCCTCCCTGATCCAGAGTCCCTCCCCAGCTTTCCTGGAGCCCCTTTAGGGACTGGAAGGGGCTCCAAGGTCTCCCCGGAGCCTTCTCTTCTCCAGGCTGAACCCCCCCAGCTCTCTCAGCCTGTCCTCCCAGCAGAGGGGCTCCAGCCCTCCCAGCATCTCCGTGGCCTCCTCCGGCCCCACTCCAACAGGTCCACGTCCTTCTTTTGGGGTCCTCCAAAGCAAATCCCACCCTGGCTCCAGGAAAGCACAGTGCATTCGGTGCCCGTATGTTTTTTTTTTTTCCACCTTCCCAAGCAATTTCTGTAACTTCAGCAGTGGGTGTGCTCTGCCCAAGCAGTGCGATCAGGCACCACCTTGCCTCTCACTTAGCGTGGGTTTGGCAGCAGCAAATAAGACTTCTTCAACTGCAGGTGCCCCAGTGGAGGAGGAGCCTTCGTTAGTGCAACACAGCCTGGCCTGAAAACATGCAGAGATGCTAAATCTCACCTTTATTTTTTTTTTTCCCCCTCCTCTTCAGGGTGATGCTGCAACTGCAACTTCGCCTGCGGCAAAGGCATCCCGGGCAGTTTGTTTTTCTGCTGGCAAGGCTGGATGTTAGAAGCTGCCAGGCAAAGGGCTCTCCAAGCACGGAACTACAAAGAGGGCTGACACCTCTAATGAATTACAGTAATACCAGCTCGGGGTGAACTCTAAAGTGCCTGTTTACACAATCACTGACCTCCCTTCACCCACTCTCTGGTGCGATAGTTCCCCCCCCCTCCCCGGCCTTGATGGATCCCAGCTGAATGGTGGCAGACCCCAGTGTTTATCATCTCCCAGCTTCGGGAAGGGAAGAAATAACAATATTTCCTGGCATGCCGGCCACCACCGCCGATAAAATGCCCGCCCAACGCTTGCTTTGGGAAATACCCTCTGCATCTTCTTCCTTTGTAAATCCCTTTTTACTGGTAAGGGGCCCATGTGCCGGAGGTGGCTTTTGCAGGTGCTGGGACCCACAGGCAGCCCCCTCGCATGGGGCAGGGATGGGTGCCGAGTCCAGGGATGGGTGCCGGGTCAGAGAGCAAGGATAACCCCTGCGCTCCCCTTGCCCTGGGCAGTGATGGCCTGCTCTTGGCCAGGGGACAGCCTTTGGGGTGTCATACTGGGGTTTTTTTCCCCGCTTTGGTACAGGATTTCCCTGTGTCCTGGTCCTCTGGGGCTGTGCCAGCTCCTGGGTCTCACGGCTCGCGGATTGCTGGCACAGGAGCTCCCTCTGACCAGCTCGGCACCAAGCTGGAGGGGAAGTCTTCTTCAAGAAGCTCAGAGCTTGGTATAAGGGTGGGACACGGGTGTTCAGATCAAGCTGGGGGGCGGGGGGGAAAAGCCATCAGAACAGCAAGATCCTCCTTCCACCACCTGCCATGCTTCCAGCCAGAGCTTCTTCACGACCAGCAAAGTTGTGGGCCCAGCACCTCACTCTCTCTGAACCACATCCTGAGGAGCTGGAGGTTGGTCCCCAGCGAGGGGATGTCAGATGGCCCCATGCCTCCGCCTGGGTTCACGCGCAGACCCCAATCCTTTCTCCCTCTCTGCTGATCTCCCCCCTCCACTGTGGGCAGAGCCTGCTGAAACATCACAAACATCTCCACCCTCTGGCGATCCCGTCCTGTCCCATCTTCATCTCCAAGACAGTCAGCCCTGTGGCCTGGGCATGGACTGGCACACGCATGGGTAAGGGACCAGTGGAGTCCCTCGGTCCCCCCTCCTGCCCCCCTGCCACCGCTGCCAGTGTCCTGGGGTTGGGAAGCAGCTGCAGCATCACCCTGCCAAAGCCGGAGACCCAGGCAGTGAGAGGTCCCACCAGCAGAGACATGGCCAACACCGTGATGCCACCGCTGCCCTCTCTGCCCACGCCATGGCCCACGCTGTCCCGGCTCTGACTGCACAGAGGAGAAAAATTTGGCTAGAAGATGGGCTGGGGGAGGCTCGACTACGAACAGCCGGTGGGGAGGAAAGGCAGCAAGATGCTCTGTGCCACCGTCACCCGGCTGCTCTCACACCATGCCCCAGCTTGTTTTAGCCCTGGCAGCGGGGGACAGTCTTTAATACAGCCGAGCTTTCCTTCCTTGGGTACTCAGAGGATGAAAACTTCAGTGCTGGCCCCTGGGGAAGGTACTTCTCTGCTTCCCTGCTCACCCTCCGACCTCTTCATTTTGTTCCAGAGTTATTTTTGGAAGTAAAAGCTTTTTTTCTTCACCCTTCCCCTGGCCCCCATCTTTCTGCCAGCCAAAGTGGCATTTTAAGCTTCCTGCCCACCCGAGCAGAAAAATGGTGGCTGAGGCAGGGTAGAGTTAAACCTTTCCATCCACTGAGGAAGCAGGAGGCCTTCTCGACTCATTAACCCTCCATCAACTCAGCCGCCCAAAGAGGGGCTCTCAAAAGTCACCATGGGACGTACCCACCTCCCACATGGGTCCACGGGGGGAGAGAAGAACCACGACCCCTAAAATAGGGGGTTCACCCCCCATGTCTCCTTCCCTACGGTGCTACAAAATCCACCTGATTCATTTCAGTGTTGAAATACCTGCAGCCCCCCCCCTCCCCGCCAATCACATACAAAAATCCCAGCTGTACCTCGAGTCTTGCTTCCACTTGGAGCTACGTGAACCAAGAAGGTCCTACCCCAAAAAGCCACAGGGACTCCAACCAGGGACCTTGCACCACCAAAAATGCACACGCAGAGCAGGACCTGGACCTCGCTTCACGCTGCTAACAGTCAGGGAAGGAATGTCTGAGCCAAAAAGCAGGTGTCCGGTGATATACAGGTACCAAAACCCCCAGGCTCACGTTATTCCTTGCTTGCTGCTGGAGCTGCTCTGCCGCGTTGGGTGCCCGGAGACACGGACACTCTAGGGACATTGCTGGCTGCAAAGGTGGAGGCTGCTCCCACAGCAGCCCCCTGTCACTCGTGGGGACCAGGATGGCGGCAAGAGGGTGCTGGGAGCCAGGGGACAAACCGCGCTCAAGGGGAATAAGAAAACCCCCGGGCTGCTCAGCAGTACCGTGGTCCCAACCATCACCCCTGCCTGGGGATTAACCTTTCCCTCCACGGAATAAGCAGCAAGAGCAAAGCCCTGAGGAGCCAGACACTTTTAAACCCTCCCCATCTCCCAAGAAAGTAGGGTGCGAGTCCCTCCTCCACATGCCAGAGCACAAGGACAGGCACACCCCAAACTGGCCGTGGTTTGGGGTGCGATGAGTTTTCAGAGCTCTGTCCCAACGTTACCTCTCAACATCTGAGATTCCCAAAAGACACAAAGTCCATAAAAACAAGCAACAAGGGGACAGTCCAAACACCCAGCTGGCTCAGCATCCTCCTGCTCGCACTAGCCAGCACTGGACACTCAGGCAAGGAAGCAAGGATGCATGGAGTTACTCCTGCCTCGGCTGACGCCCTAGGGCCATCCCAAGTTACCTTCAAACCATGGTGTTTAACGTCCCCTGACAGACAGCCCTCTTCTTTCTGAAGTTTTCCAGCCCCTTTGGAACCCACTGATATTTCTGGCTTCCACGGCATCCCGCAGCAGCGAGTTCGCATTTGGTTACAGACCCTCCACCGGGCAGGACAAGGTCTTGCTTCAGAGCGTCAGGCTGGACTAAACCGAGCACCGCGCGTCCCCATCGAGGCACAAACACGGGAAAGCCTGGCCACGTCTGGGCTTATCAGCCGGGCTGGAATTTTCACTCGCTGGTACAGATGCTGATTGACAAAAAGTAGGGGGGTGGGAAATGGGATTTTAGCCTTCTGCAGGGGACCGGGGCTGCCTCGCCGTCAGCTCCATCCTCTCGCCCTGGCCGAGCCCGAGCTGTGCGGGAGCTTCGGGAAGGAGCCCGCAGCGAAGCCCCAGGGCAAGGCTGCAGCCCGGGGGACCGGAGGAGCTCTTCTCTCCCCCCTCCACCCCCCCACGCCCCCGTCGGGCTCCGGAATGGCCGGGCAGCCCCTGCTGTTGCTGCCCCCAGCGCTGCAGAGCCCCGGCGAGGAGCCGTCGCCACAAGATGTCACCCGCACCCTTCGCCCGAAGCCCCCCGAAAGCCCCCGCCGGGCCGGGGGCAGCCTGACCCGAGGGGTTTCCCCCCCCACTCGCCCCCGACACCCCCTTGGGGTGCTCCGGCCGTGCCGCCTCGTCCCCTGCGACATCAACGGGGACCAAACCGCATCCCGGGCTCAGCATCTTCCCGTTTCCATGGCAACCCCCCGGCTGCAGCATCCCCCCAGCGGCCGGCGCTGGACCAGGGGATGCCCAGCACAGTACCGCAGGGCCAGCCCTCGCCGTCCCAGTCCTGAACCCCTTCGTGGACTGGAGTCCTTTACCCTTAAATTTTCCATCCACCCAGAAACCTGCAACCCAGACTTTTTAGACCAAAAGTGAGTAGAATAAATTGCTTTCAAAGTCATCATTACAATCTTTCCGGCTCCAAAGTGCGATAGTAGGTATCCGCGCAAGACAACGTTCAGCTGAATTAGTACAGAGGGATTTCAAGTAGGGTTATCCTGATTCAGAACAAAACTACCCTGGTTTTGCGAGTAATCTGGAAATTTCTTTAGAGCATGGACTCATCAAGATGCTTTGCTCCAAAATAATTCGTTCAGTTTGAACAAAAACCTCAAGATTTAAAAAAAAAAAAAAATTGAAAGGGAAGATTGTTCCAAACCAGACAAATGACAGTGCTATTCTGCAAATACAAAGAGGTGAGCAGTTTTGACTTGAGGGGAAATTCAGTTTTCTAAAGCAACGTGACAGAGCACCTGGAACTCCCACAACATTCCCGCATTGTCAGCTCTGTCTTTTTTTCCAGCTAAAAGTACTGTTGAAAAGCGCAACCGGTGCCAACTTCAGTGTCAGATCAGCCGGGAAGGCTCCAGCGTTTTCTGTCGTGACCCCTTTACCTCCCCCAGCCCCCGGTGGGGAGTAGAAGACCTGCCAACAGGTAAAAGCCTCAAGCTCAAAGTGAGATACAAAAAGCATCCCGGGAAGGAGAGGCAGATGCAGGTCTTCCCTCGCTGCCTGCAGCCTCCCTGGCTGGCACGAAGCTGCTCAGACCACGACAAGTGGCAGCCACTGAGGCCCGAGGGCAGGCGTTGCAGAGAAAAGACACCAGTGGGGTTAAGCAAAGCTGGATTTAATGCCAAAATTATTGCTTTGGTGCTTTTTTCCCCCCCCCTCTCCAGTTTAAGTCCACCACGAGCTTCACCACAGCGGGGTGATCGCCGAGCCCCGCACGCAGCACGCCCCAGCATTGCCACCCCACTGCCTGCAAGGGGAAGGGCTGGAGGGGAGGGAGCTTGTTTTGGTGCTCTGCATGGCTTTTTCTTGAGAAAACACCAGCAGATTGAGAAAGGCAATAAGGCAGCAAGTGCTTGTGCCCTTCGCACACAGCCAGGGGCTGCGCCCATCAACAGCTTCTCCTGGATGCTGGGAAAAGCGAGCGCTTCATCCCTTCTCCCCTTCGTCCGCAGCAAAACCAGACGGGCAGGGGAAAGGAAACAGGGCAGGGATGCCGGATGGTTGTTTTCCACCCCATAACCACTGAGACCAGCTTCAAGTGTGGAGCCCAACTCCTCCTCAGGTCCCCTGCTTTCAGAGCGTCACATTTTCACCCAGAGCTGTTCATCCACCCCCAGCAGCCCCCAGCCCAGCAACGGCACGGGCAGCTGGAGCACCCGCTCACCCTTTCTCCCAGTGCAGGAAAAGGACCTCACGGTGCTGATCGGGTGGCAGGTTTTAGACAGGAGAGAGATAATTTCCGCCCCCCCCCCCCCTTTAAACCTGTAATCCAGTTGGAGAACACCCTGCCACAAGCCATGGATACTGAGAACTCGGAAAGATTTGAGAATTTCAAAGAAGGGCTGGCTGCCCTCTCCAGCTTGGGACATCCATCACCGATGTCCCCAAGCCATGTGCCACCAGGGTCTGCAGAGACTGGCCATGGAGGGGTCTCACGCTGCTGGCTGTGGTCCCTGCCCAAACAGCGAGCACAGCCCCTTTTCTGTGACCCCCTCCTCCTCCCCGAATCCCTCCAGGACACACCGTCCCTCCGTGCCCCATGGAGCTGCAGCTTTCCCACAGCAGCTGCTGCTCTTCCAGCATCACAGGCTTTGCCTTGTGGCCAAAGTCCGCCCAGGCAGAACCGGGAGCCCAAGTGGAGACTGTCCCAGGACCGAGAGGGACACCCAAGATGGGTTTTCAGAGGAGCTTGAGCCTGGGAACAGGACCCACCCAACCCCTGGCAAGGCTGCACTCAGGACCATCACCACCCACGGCATCAGGGGCTCACGGGCAGCGAGGAGGAGAGGTGGCTGACATGCTCATTAGTGCTAATTACAAATGATACATCGAACACCCTCCCTGTCTCTCTCCCCTCCTGCTCAGGAGCTGCTGACTGGCACCAGACACACTGACAGCAGCGGGCTTTGGGGTTCCTCAGCCTCCTTGGTCCAAACAAGACCATGGAGACTTTTGGCTTGGATATTTTAGACCGCATTTTCAGAACTGAATTTTTCACCCAAACTATATGGCATCATTGTGCTCACCGCCACCCTCACCCATGCTGGTCCAGTGAGCATCCAGAGACCTCCCGGGTGCCAGCAGAGACCCTGACCATTGCTGCCTGAGCTCCTGTGCCACCACGCTCTCACCGCATGCGAACGGCCCAGGGGAATGCAAGTCCTGCACTTAATAACGAAAGGCAACAGGTCCTTCCTTCCTCTTGCAGCCCAAAAGAGAGACAATTTATCATCAAAAATTCACACTGGCTCTCTTTGAGGTGGTTTCCAGGCAATGCTCCTGTCCCAGTACGGCAGCAGGAGAAATTGCAACACAGCTACCCGGAGCGCCCAAAGCCACCGCAGCCACACCGTGCCCAGCGAGAGATGGGAACACGAAGCTACAGCGAGCAACCCACGGTCCCCTGGCAGGTTGGGGACCTTCTCCCAGCACACAGGCACTTCTCCTGGGCTGCGGACCAGCGTAATACCCACAAGATCACACCAACACTTGGAGAGAGAAGCCTTCTCAACAGGGATCCCCGAAGCCTCCAAGCACCACCAGCAATAAAACTACATGGACCGGCAGCATTTTGGCCAACTGATCCTGTCAGCAACGACCAAACGCTCTGGAAAAATCCCAACCTGGGTCTTTTCATACTTGACCTTCTCCGCAGCAATGCATTAGCCTCTCCGTACAGGCTCTTTGCTGCTCCAGCCATAAGCGGGATGCTGCTGAGTTCATTACAGAAGCAGAGGGGTCGGCTCGGAAAGGTCCCCGGAGGCTCCGTCCCCCACCGCTCTTTAGCTCCGGTTGCGTTGTTTAATGGACTGGTTTACAAAAAAAAAAAAAAAAAAGAAAAAAGCACGGCTGTTGTAAGCCCCCACAGTGTCTTATAAAAGTCAGCCCCAACAGCGAGCCCCAAGCTTGGCCGTGTGGCTTCGCCGCTCTGCTTCGCAAACAGGTTATTGCTTGTAAAAGCCCCTCGCTGGAAGGAGCGGCGCCCTACGAGGGCGAGTCAATGATGCCTTTTGATACGTTAAATAAAAAGGCTCCCAACGCTTGATTTCTTTCCCAAGGAATATTTGATATTTGTTGCTCTGGGGTGTCCAGAAAGGAAGAAAATTACTGGCCTATTAACAACTGCCCCTTGGCCTGTTTTTCCGGATTTAAAACAATGTACTCAAAATTGGCAGTCAAGTCAGCCTAAAAACATTTGTTTTGCCTCAGATTATTTGCAACACCCTGTAAACTTGGTGGCTTTTCGCTCCCTCGCTAAGGGGATTTCTCCTATGCGTTTTTCCATGTGTCTCCAACATATGGAGCAATAAAAAAAAAAAAAAAAAAAAAAATCTAGCTTGTGGCTGGTGTCACGAAATATTTTGGGGCTGGGGGGGCCTTGGGGAGGAGGTGTGGGACTCAGATCAGCATGACCTGGCGGAGACCTGGGCCCGAAGGAAGCTCATGTTTTTACGAGCCAGGAAATTACAGGCTCAGCTTGGGCCGTGCCAGTTGTCCGTACGTGTCCAAGTTTCACAGCACAACTTGGGTCTCGGTGGAGTCCTGGAGGGAGACGTATACGGAGACAGACGGCAGCTGCGTGGGACAGTCACCCCCATCAAGAGGCGGGCACCAAGGGATGGCTCAGAGGGATGGCCAGGAAGAGACAAGTTGGTGGTTGAAGAAAACATCCAAGAGCCAGTCAAGGGAGAAAAAGGAGAATTCACCTGATTTGCTTTCTGCCCGCCCCCCCCCGCCCCCAACCCCAGAATTGCCAAAAAGATGAGAAATTGGGAACAAGTTGCTGAGACTCCCCATTTCCTAGGAGCATGAATGAGCCTGGAATGCTTCCCTGTGTCATTTAGCAGCAGAGGCAACCATCCTCCTGCGAGGTACCAGCTCTCCATCAAGCCGGTCTACCCAGGCCCTCCTTGTCCAACGGGATTTACGTTAGGAGTAGGGAGAGAGGGCTGGATAAGGAGATGGCGTGCAGGGGAAGCGGCGGGGTAGAAGCACACAGAGAGGTGGGACCAAATGATGGAGAATGGCAGAGTTAAGGAAGAGAAGCAAACCAACACACACCAACCTATAGAGCAGAGAGTGGCCAAGGAGCTACTTGAAGAGCACTTAGAGCTTTTTCCTCAATACTTCACCAGGAGATGCTCGAGTTTCCCAAATACATTTTTTTCTGCCTCTGCCTGAAGTTTCTACCAGGCTTGAAGATTTCTGGATGCCTCACTGGCTGTCCTGGAGTCTCAAATGCCCACCCGCGTACTGCCATGAACTCGTAGCGTCGCCAGCAGCAGTGATCCGAACACACTGCTGCGTGCAAGATGCGTTAGAGTGAAGCACGTTGGGCACGGGCAGCAAAGCTGGTATTTCCCAGAGCACAGCATTCAACACACACTCACCGCACTGCCCGCGTGCCCACGCTGCTATCTAGGAAATCCTGCTGAGCAGGAAACTTCGGGAAACACTCGAAACACAGCTCTGGGAAACTTTGGGAGACGCTTGAAAGCTTCGCTGAACCCCAATGGAGACCCTGAGGAGCACACCTGGTGCCCAGCCTTCCCTGGCATTCCCTCTGCTCCTACCCACAGATTATTCCCGTTGAATTCCGGGGCTGAGAGTTAAGTTTTCCAGCCCACTACCATTCCAGCAGTGGGCAGGCGTCTGGAAGGGAAAGGAAGCTGCCACCATGTCTCAAGTGCTCCACCACCTCCTCACGTAGGTGCTGCAAATAGTCCATGGACAGTAAGAACAAGACACCACTGCCTACACGTATGTCACTTGGGTACCACCGGGCATCTGCCAGGGAAATCCTCAACAGGGCACCCCAATCTAAGGAAAAAGGTGCATTTAGTCTCCTACTTAAAATAAAGGGCAGAAGATCACTCATGCAACCCAAGTTCTGGTGTTTCTCCTCTTCCCTGATCTGTCACTTCAATAAGGTTTCAGCGCAGGTTTTAAGGGTGACTCGTCCAGCCAGATAATGCTCCAGCAGCAGCCCAAGGGCTCTTGCCCAGGCTTAGCGGAGCAGGGACTTCATTCCCTTCTACCTCCTCTGCTCCGCTGCGTGGTCGTCAGGAGCCTCAGCCCTCCCTCCTCTCGCCCAGGCTGTCCCAGCTCTTCAGCGCAGTGCCCAGTGCAACCCCATCCAGCCAGACAAGTCCCTTTGGGCACCAGCGGTCTCTCCAGGGCAAAAAAAGCACATCTAGGGGACAGCTTTTGAGCCAAGCAGGGTCACAGGCAAAGTATCCAGGAGCCCCAGCCAGAAGTTTTCAGCCAAAACCTTCCTGCGTAGTGAGGAGACAACTGCTTTCTCTGTCTCCCTTCGCTCCTTGCTCCAGGCAGACATTAGAGGGTGACAAAACCCCACCATCCTTTTGGGAAAATCCCCATCGACCTGCCTTCAGCTGCCCTCTTTGGTGACGCTCCGAGCACCGTGCTGCTGGTGGGGGGGGCCGGGCACATGTCCCAGGGGGAGCAGCCAAGGTCCCAGTAGACATCAGCCCCCGGCTGCAGGCTCAGAGAGGACGCCACCTACAAATATCTCAACAAAGCAAAGGGGCCCACGGCTCTCGCCTCTCTCGGGGTGGGCGAGCAGCAAGCGGGGCCGGAGCGAGGGCGAGCAGAAGGCTGGAGTTTGTAAAGTGGCGTCCAGCTGTCATCGCTGGCATTTGTCAAATGAAGTGACCACTCTCGGGACAGGTACTATTTCAAAAGTGGACATCACTTTAAAAAAGTGCTAATGTACGAGGCTGTCAGGTCCCGGCCTCAGGAGCAAGATCGGTTCTCTGATGTTTAGGGGAAAGATAAGGCGACGGCGCAATCGCCGGCCGCGGCCGCTCCCCGGGAGGGACGGCAGCCTGGGCTATTTCTGCGAGTCACTCAGCAGAGCACGCACAGACCTGGGCTTCCAGAAATGTTTGATCAACAGCCTCCTCCTCCTCCTATTGCTGCTTACAAACGAGTCGCCCTGTGCTGGGAGCTCCAGCCCGCTCAGCTCAACGCTGCTGGTCCCCAGCGTCTCCCAAAGCCTTCCCCTTCCATCCGCACCCCACGTGCCGGGCTGTGCAGCGCATCACGGAGCCCGGGCGGGCAAGGTTGGGGGCAACAAACCCTCAGTTGAAAGCAGAGAGATGAAGCGCACAGCAAAAACTTTACAGAGTTGAAACTTCATGTATTTCAAGTCACTCTCCAAGAATTCTGCAACGGAGGTCTTACTTTTATAGAGCGGGCAGTAGCTTCTACTTTACTGCACCTAACTCCAAGTGCTCTGCTCACCAAAGGCTGCTTTATCTGAAGCATTTGAGAACTTTCCCCAAAACCAATATCCCTCTTGAGGCCAGGAGGGAAGGTACAAGCCTTTACCCCAGTGTCCATCACCCCCTGTCCCCGGCCAGGCCACAAGGCACCCAGTGACCAGAGCCGGACCCGCACCAGGTTCATTTGAGCCCTCACCTCTCCTTATTTAACACCACTCCAGCAGAGGAGTTGCTTCACCTCTCACTTCTACAGTAAGGTCACCTGAAAGCTGTCGAGCTGTTGCACTTTGGGAAAAAGAGGAAAGAAAAAAAAACAACAAACAAAACCAAACCCCAGAACTCAGCGCATCCGTTTTTCCTTCCTTTCACTTCTAGAGACAGCCAAGCGCCAAGCCAGATGCTCTCAGGAGTTTCAGAGATTATCCACCAGGTTTACTCCCTTAGCTCCAAAACTGCCCCAGCCAGAATGGGAGCTCTTCCCTTCAAAAAGCATAGAACGGCCTCTGTCTGATGACGGGACTCAGCACAACCATCATCTCTAGAGGTTGGGGGGAGATTTAATCCTGCCCCTCGATGCCCCAGGGCTCCACGCCCCGGGTGCGTCCTACACCATTGTGTCTGCACAGCAGGACACCCCCTCCAAACACCGCTCCCTGAGCGCCAGCGGCACCCAGAGCAGAACAGTTACGCCCCCCAAAATAGCATAAACAAGCAAATAACACCTTCTCACCCTACACACCCACCTCCCCGCGTGAAAACACTCCACCTACCTTGCAGAAAACACACCTCGCCACCACCCAAACACCACCAACATCGGTACAACCGTTGTGGTGCTGGGGCTTCTATGGCATTTGCCACCCCAAGGAGGGGAAGTCCTGCCCTTTCTCTAATTACCAGCAGGTTGTTCAGCTAATTAGCTTGCTTTCCTTCACTCCTGGGGCTTTACCAGCTGTGCTGCCAAGGACATCCCCTTCCTTGCTAAAATCAGGGTGGAGGTCGTCTTACTTGTGTCTCTGCTGCGTGAAGCTCTACAGCTGGTCCGCGGTGCGTGGTTGGAAGCAAAATGGTACTTTAAAAATATTTCCTTAACTGATGTGGTATTTATCATATATATTATAGTATATTACACTTTAATACCACAGACAAATGAAAAGCCAAAGGACCAAAGTGATGCTGCAGAAACACAGAGGGCACCTTACTTCTTCTGCAGCCTTTTGATTGTTGATTGTTTTTTGCAAGTGATCATTTTAGGGAAATTTAGCGGGGGGAAAAAAAATCCATTCCAAGTCAGAACACTTTTTTAAATTCCTATCCATGGATAAGGAAAGATATCTATTTATTTATAGTAGAAACACAGCCGTTTATTCCTTATTAATATCCGGAGATGACGATGGGAGGACAGAGCTCGGTGTTGAGTTGTAGAGAAAAGTGAATTAATAAAGCGTCCCCGATAGCAAGCCCAGAAAAACTGCCCGAGCCCTTCATCGGGGTGCCGAGCGGCGCAGCCGGCGCTGCGAGCTCACCGTGCGCCGGCCGTGGAAGGGTCTGCGTTTCTGCAAGGAAAAGTGAAAGACGACTCAAAAGCTGAAGCCCTGCAAATTCCAGCGAGAAACGAGGCATGCATATTTAAGTGAGGGTGATTAACCGCTGGCACAGCCCACTGTGGGAAGTGATGGATTTGCCATCTCTGGATGTCTTCAAACCGCAGCTGGATGCTCCCCGGGAGCCCCATGCTGAAACCCAGCCCAGGGGCTGGATGTGACCTTCCCTGGCACCGCGATTGCTACCGTTCACCTTACAGCCCCCAAAACACCACTGCCGGGATGCGTATGAGCTCCTGATTATTCAATACACGAATGCATAATCATCGGGGGCAGGTTTCTCAACGAGAACCACCAGTGACACAGGCTGGGTGGGCATCGTAGCAGGTTAGGAAAAGAAACACAGATTTAGGGACCCAATTTCTCCTCCCAGCTCTGCCTCCGACCCGCTCTGCGACTTTCTCAGAGTTATTTCACCCCTCTGTGCTTTTGGCTGCCAGTTCTTCCTCCTTGCTGTGAGTATTTAGGGCAGGAACGCCTTGCGCGATGGGTTGTATCGTGCTCAGTGTGATGGGTCGGTTTGATTTTAGGGCTCCGAGACGTTGTTTATACAAGTATTTTCAAGGTATACGTGCGTTTTGGTGGGGATAAGAAGCCTGGAGGTATTTCATTGCCAGTAGGCTTCATGAATGCATTGACTGTCGACAAAAACCCTTAAAAGTCTTTCACGCAAAAACTTATTTTCACGGGGAACAAAAGTAGGAAATTACATTAAAAAAAGGTTTAAAGGATAGAGGACTTTGAAGAAGGAAGTGGATCCGTGAACAGACTATAGGAGAAAGCAGACCTCTGTATCAACGTATGAACAGTTTCAAGTGTTTGTTATCAAGGGTCGAGCATGAATTTTTAAGCTAACATCCTCTGGGAGAGGGACGAGTTCATTCAGGGCCAAGCAGCCCAAAGGGGGAGGTTGCCATTACTGAGACATCTCCAGAGGGTGGAAAATCAGGAATGATCAACCACAACGGCACTGCAGGCAGAAAAGAAACAGAAAGGGGGGGAAAAACCATCTCACCAAGGAGCTGGGCTGCATCTGCGGGCTTGAATCAAACAGAAACGTCACGTATTTCACAGTGATTTTAATGGAAATTGTTAAAATTAGATGTCATATGGAAGGAAAAGTTTTAACCAGCTGAACTGGGAGCGAGGAGATGTCAAAGCAGAAATGCAAGACCCTTTTTTTCTTTTTTAACAATCCCATGGGCGGGCTACTGGATGAGTTTTGGCTTCAAGCCACGGGAAACGGTTGATGCATCGACCCAGGGGTCTGTCAGCCCAGGCAGGTTCTTACACAGCGTCTCCCCGGCCGCTTTTTCCAGCTTGGGCTTCCAAAGTTTGTAGACTTTACTGGAGTAGTTGGCAGGGAGAAGGCGGTGGTCTACAAAAGGCCCACGGTACGGTTTGCGATGCGTTTTCACAGTGTTTTCAAACACAGAGAGGCCAAAAAGCAGTTTGTTTGTTTGTTTTTAAAAGACATCTTCATCTGGGCACTGAAACAGAAGCGCCCCAGGTCGGGCGCTTGTGCTGACCTGTGTCATGACTCGGGCCCTTTCCAGGACCAGAATTTCAGAGCTGAGCTGAGCATCAGCTCGTTTTGGTGTCACTGCTCTCTCCTCTCCTCGGAAGGGTCAGCCCGGTGTCTCTGCCAGCCCTGAGGAGGAGGAGGAAACCCACCACCTCTCATCGCATCTCCCTGTTCAACCCCCCTGGGGGTGCCGTCCCCCCTCCCGTGCCACCGTCCCTCCTCGGACCACTTCCACTCCGCTCTGTTTCCAAACCCACATCTTTATTATTTTAATTTTTTTTTTTTTTTTTTTTTTGGCAATGCTGCAGGGAAATATCAGAGGCACCCATGTGGCCTCCCCTGGCTCAGAAAGGAGGTACCGGCTGTGGAAGAAACACCCCATTATTTAGCGGCTGTCAAGGATAAGTTAAATAACCCCGGGATGGGGAAGGCTGGGCTTTGTGTGCGTATGAGCGGGAGAGGCAGAAAGCATCTTCCCCGAGGCAGACGAGGAAAGCAGAACCCGCGAACCGAATCCACCGCGCCAGGCTGCCCGGCGGGACGCCGGGTTTCGAAGAATGAAAAGAAGCCGGGGATGTCCTGGCAGACGCCGGGGCAGGGCTACGGGCAGACGAGCTCTGCCCATTCATCAGGGCCCGTCAGGCTCCCCGAGCCGGCCGCGGGATAAATCAAACCGCAAGAAGGAGAAAGGGGGGGGGAAAAAGTGTCCGAGGGGGAGGTGGGGGAAGGCTGCGAGCCAGGGGGAGAAGAGGGAACGAAAAGGCAGCGCGAGGGAGAGGAAAAACTAGATCAAAGGCAGAAATTCATCAGAGATAACGGAATTATTTATTTTTCCTGCTGCTAGTGGGGATTTTTTTTTTTTTTTTTTTTTTTTTTTTTTTGGTTCCCCCTTTGAGGCCCCCCAGGCCTTCTGGGCTCCTACGTCTCCAGCCAGTCTGTTATTCTCAGGCGTCCCATCACCCCACCCCAGCCACAAAAGCAACATGTTCACTTCATCACACGGCTCTGCTCTGCACGGCCAGACCTTTTGATCTCCCTCTCTCCAGTGTTTATGTGTGACAGTGCAAGAAATGTATTTACAGTACACGGGGCTCTGTTAGACACTGCCTGCCTTCATTTGAACATTAATATTGGGAGCAGGGGAGGGCGGGGGGAGAGCAGCTCTCCTTTAATTCACCCATCATTTATTAAAATGTTTATTTGGAAATCCGCAGGCCCATTTATCTGGTTATTACTCAGAGCAGGATCAAATAATAACTCAGGTTCTCTTGTGTCACACAAGACAACCCAAATATACGCTGGCTGAGGTCTCTCAATGGCCCGCGTATCCATCCTCACGCCTGGCGCTCAGCCTGCTGTAGGGCCCTGGGTGGGCTCCCTGGACCTGTAACGCAGCTTTTCATCTCTTGGTTCACGGGCTCAGATCCAGCCTGAGCCAGTTGCTACTGCTGGTCGGTGCCCCCAAAAGCCCCCCGATAGCAGTGGGTGCCTGGTGGGGCAAGGACTCCTCTGCTTAGAGCTTTTCCCCGCCACCAAGTGACTCACACTCTGCTTCTAAAACTGTCTCCTTCCATCTTCGTCGCCTCCCCCAGGAGCGGGTGGGTGGCTGCAGGAGGACCAAACCATGGAGGCCCACGTCAGCACAGCTGGTTCACTATTGCGTGTTGAGAGCGGCTGGAGAACGTGGAGTCACCTCGAAGCTTCTGTTCTCAGAGCCTGAGACCAGGAGAACAACCTTAATTCTGGGATGAATCTTGTATTTCTGGAGAGGAAGATAGTCAATGGCCACCGAGCACCGGTGGCCTCCTTCCTGTCTGCCCCACCACCTCCTTCCAGCATTCCCTTCCCTTTCTCATACTTTTTACAACCACGTGATGAATGATGAGGTTTTGAAAAGCGCTAATTTCCAGCTCCCAACTGCTCTAGACCGACCTGTAAGGCCACATTTGGGTGGTTTAAGTGCCCCTGGCACATGTCTCCCGCTGGCCAGCTGTTGGTCTTCAGAGGCTAAGAAAACATTGAGGCCACTTTCAAGGGGAACTTGGTGCTGAAGAAGTTTTGACCAAAGGGTATTTGACGATGACACAGCAGCAGTCACTTGCCAAAGGGAAGAGGAATGTGGCCCATTTCACATGGCAATGGTGGGCTGAAGACAACATAGTTGGTCAGGTAGCACTTCCCAGGCAGGTCCAGAAGAGAGGCTGGAGGTGCCAATATACAAAACACTTTGGAGAACATCAATGCTTGAGGAAAGGAATAATTACAGAAACTGGCTGGTGCAAGGAAAAGTAAGTTCAATAGATGGGATCAGACACACGCAGGCTCTGTGCTTCGTGCCCCTAGCTCCATGCGCTTCACACCAACACTGCTGCATTACTCTTGGCTACAAAGGATGAACAACCACCAAACACCAGTTTTCTGCAGTGCTTGACATCGTGAAGTGCCTTCCATCAGCAGCTGCTTGCAAATTTTGTTTTAAAACTGTGCTGTGTTCCAGAAGATGCTGTAGCAGCCATCATCTCAAACCCAGCTTGCTTGGGATCGCCAAGTAAGTGCCAAGATTAGCATTGGGAATGAGGAATGTGGAAAAAAGGAGTGACAACATACTTGGCCAGCGCATTGGGCGACAACATGAGCATCTCCCAGGCTCCGCTACAGCACAAGCAAGTGTTGTAAAGATGCAAAGGTACTAGCCTGCGCTCCAAGAGCCTCCGCGATTGACCTGCCTCCTGACAACACAGCTCCACCGTGGCCCCACTGCCACACGCAGCCTCTCTGGGGTCCCCAGTGGTGTTATAAGGTGGTATTTAACCAGGAGATCCCAGCGCAGAGTGCTCCCAATGGGAACCTCAGAGCACCCTGGGTGCTCAGACAGCCACGGGACCCTCACCGCACGCTCACCAGCAACATCACCCCGTCCCCCATCTCCAAAGCCAACGGGGCAAAGCCTGCAGGGATTTGGGCTCGCCCCATCCTGGAGTGAGAAGTCTTAAAATAAGCAGGGCTGGAAGCTGGCACCGTCACACACGGCGCGGTGAGTCCTGCCCTACCTCCGAGTGGGGACTGCCCTTAGGAAACGTCCCATCCGCCGGTAGCATCCTGCCGCTGACCCAGAGACGGCACCGGCGCTCATCGGGCGGTTACAAACGTTCATTTTTAATGCCTGCTTTCTCTACATGTGGATTTAAGGTGCATACGATAAGGTGTCATAAAAATATCTGACAAGAGAGGAAACACTGAGCTGCTGCACGCGTATTCTTCTGACACTATTTGCAGAGTTGTCTCGGTGAAAGCCTGGGGTTCTGTAACAGAAGCCACCGGCGGCAGGAGCACAGCGCCCTGTCACCTCCCGGGGGGGGACACGGTGCCTCATAACCCTGGGCTGGGGCATCAGGCCCAGAAAATACCGACCAGTTCCCAGCTGCAGGTATGTCGGGCTGCAATCACACCGATAAAAACGGCATTTGGAAAAAAAAAGATTTTTTTTTTGAAACGATATAAATAGGGGGGAATTTTGCTTAAAAAAAAAAAAAAGGCATATTCACATTTTCAGGGAATTTCTGGTTTTCAGTTCAGCAGAATTTTTCATTCTGAAAGGGGATTTGTTTTTGCTATTTATACAGATGTGCACGGAGAGAAAAAGCAGTTTCAGTTTCAAGCATCTGCTACAAAAGCATATAGACGTTATACGTAAATGCAGTGGTTTGACTCTACATAAAATGATCCAAGTGCCTTCCCCCTTCCCTGCCTTACGCCTGGTGAAAAGAAGTTCACGTTTTGGCCTCCCCACTTCATTTACGGTCATTTAATTTCTTCCAACCTACTCTTTTCCACGGAGCAACCATTCATTTTGGAGTCCTCACTACTGAAATCCTGCAACGCTTTTAATCCTTCTGGCACGCGCAAAACTCCCCGATAGCCCCGATACAGAGACCTCACAAAATAAAACTTAATAATTATTAACTGCTTGGAAAAGGTTTCTTTGGGGTTTGGTTTTTTTGTTGTTTTTTTTTTTTTTTTTTTTTTTTAATTTTACCTTCCCTTTCGGTCCTAACTCTGCAAGAACGGGTGAGTCACGGCTTTGAAATCTGCGCTGGATGCCAGCTGAAAACAGAGGCTTTACACGATCAAATTGACAGATGATTCAAAGGCGGCCCTGCTACGCACAGACCCATCCATATTCCGAGTTAAAAGAAATATTGCGTTTTTAAGGGTAAAGAAACATATTTAAGAGATAAAGGAAAAGAAAAGTTTGCTGGTCATCAATTATAATAATAAAACAGAGGTGGTGGGGGGGGAGAAATTCACTTTAAAGACACGTTAAAGCCCCCTAATCTTCAAAGAGATAAAGGAGGGCGGCTGCCCTTGAGCGAACCACTCCGGCAGGAGGCAGCCGCGGTCCCGGCGCTCGAGGGAGCTCGGGGAGGCAAATCCGGCCACAAAGCGTGCTCGGGATAAACTTGAACTGAGTGGAGTCCAGTTCAGCGGCTAATAGGAAAGGAAGAAAAAGGGGATGGAAGGATACGGCGGATCCAGTGGCGGGTGGTGGCTGCAGGGCTGTTGGGAGAGCCCTGGGCTTTGGGGTGGCACCAGGGGACACAAAGGGAAACCTCATTGTGTTCTTCTCCCTCCAAGCCCTGGCTCCTCCTGCCAAGCGTATGCACAGTTTGAGTTCAAAACAGCTTAGAAGACAAAAAGTCATGACTGCCAATGACCAGTTGCGGTTGGATCTGCAGGAACTTCCACAGCTCTCTGAAGTCAATGGTCTCCAGCTGAGTTCAGATTAAACCCTCGGGGCATTTCATTGCCTGGGGGTGACAGTCAAGGGGTGGATGAAAGATGAACTGAGGTGGTACTTGCCTTATGCTTCTGAGCGCAAAAGGGGCGTGCAAAGACCATAAAGACCAGAGTCATGTCATAGGTGGGAAGAGAATTACCACATCCTTAGATCCTGTGATCACTGTTAAAGTCCAAGCCTGGACTCTTTGCACAGGGTTACTTATAGAAGATGCAGCATGATGGAGAGCGGTAGGCAGATTTCCTCCCTTTACAAATTTTGTAGCTTGGATTCAGACAGAGGATGCTTCAAATTCCATGCTCTAAGCAGCCCTCCACAAAGCTTTCAGCTTGCCTGTCCAAGCAGCACGTACAAATGAGGAGGCCCCGTCTACAAATTGCATTTCATAGTCCACCTGGTGGAAGAGACTTTTGTGCAACTTTCGTTTCCCATGACAAAGCCAAGCACTTTCTTTTTAGACAATTTGAAAAAGCAAAATTCAAAAATCCAGGAAAATCAACAAGATGAACAGTGACAAGGCCAGGTGGGCTGGGTTCCTCTGCTGGAAAGGTGACGTGCGTTACCGCCCTTGGAAAGAAGTCAACCACCTGGTGAAGCAAAAACGAGACCACGAGCACTGCCAAGTTTCGTGCACTAGTAAAACTATGGAAGCACAGAGATTTGGGTTCATCTGCTTAGCGTTTGCTGGCTGGGGCAAAAGGGTCATGACAGAAGGATCCTAGAGCTTGGTGAACGGAGTGTCCCACTCTGAGCCAAACAGCAAGAGTCATCAAAGGGAAAAGAGGACCACCAAGAAATGAAAACCTGGATTCAGCAAAGGGAGGTCATGCTATTTGGAGAGCGCTGCTGAGTCATGGGGTGGAGGGAGCTCAGCACATCAAGGTACTCACTCCTCCCAGTAACCTCAGAGGGGCTGCCTGGACACAGAGTGATCAAGAAAATGGGAATTTGCTGCAGCATGCCTGAATCAGGGATAATGCATTGTAGGCTGCATTATTAGGTTATTAATACTAATACAGAAATGCTCCCCATCCATCCACCAAGCTAGATTGTGTCCCATTAACCGCTCGTCAGGTTTTCCAGAGTATCTTTCCTCAGTCAGAGGAAAATAGGACCAGCTCCACCACGAGCCATCCAGGCCGAGGTTAAAGCTTGGAGAAAACCACACTGAAGTTCACTCTGGTTCCTGCAGCTCTGGCAGGTTCAGACCACGAAGCCCATTTTATACAGATGAGCTCAAGTAAGGATGTGAGAGCAAAGCTGGAAAAAACCCCACTAAGGACAGGTGATGGGTGACCCACCACAAGGTGTGGAGGAACCCCAACTCATCCAAGCGAGGTATAAATAAGCTAGTCAGAGCGCGGAAATAGCTGGACACTTGCAGGTTTGGCCAATTCACTTTGCTCCTTAAGCATGTCGTGTGGAGACCAACGCCAAGGAGCAGAAGACTGCAGGTGTCCAAGCTTTGGAGAACCCCTCCATGCAGCGAGGTCCCATCCTGCCCCATGTCCCAAAAGATGCCCACGCCTCTTATCTAAGCCCTAGTGTTCACTCAGCTTGCGATGTGCCCGTCCCTCACCCTCTTGGGCCCTTGAGGTTTTAAAAAGTTGTTTCCAACCTCAGAGCCCACTGGTGTAGAGAGTTTATCATGAAGCTCAACACCAGAATTTTTCTTCAGCTTGGAAGCCAAAACTAACATAAACAGCCGGCTCCTCATTCATTATTCTAATTCCGCCATAAAACATGCCAAAGCCGGTTCTGACTGAGGTTTTAGCTGATTTACTGCCTTTTCAACAGGCAGTGTCTAATGAATTGGGTAAGCTCGCCGTTCAGATTTATACCAGAAGAGCAGCTGTAAGGAGCTCGCCATCAGTGCGGCCTCTCCTGGCTGGCGTCGCTGTGCCGAGAGCAGCGGAAATGCTGCTCGCCTGCCGAAAAGGGACATTTTCAAGAATTTCCTATTTCCCACCACAAGGAAGGGGCCACCTCCAAAATTTTTCTGAGAAAAAGAGAAAGGTGAAGGAAGAGCGGAGGAGATTCGGACCATCCCCTGGCTTGGGCTGAAGAGTTTGCTTCTAGATGCAAACTCATCCAAGCTCATCCAAGCTTGGCCCACTGGCAGCTCATCCAAGACACCGTGTGCAGGACAGGAGGCTCTGGCACAAATCACACCCCGCTGAGAAGGACACACCATCAAGCAGTACATGGTGGGTCCTGGCACCACATCAGGGGTCTTGCAATGGTGGATGGGCAAGGAGGTCCAACACCTCTGGTGTCACTGGCAGCCTTGCCTTGTGCTTCTGACTTCTGCAGAGAGCTGAAGCCAACGCTCCCAGCCTGGATGTACTTGCATAAAGCCATTGTTTTTCCCGGATCCCCTTTTTTTCTGCCTTACTAATGGAGGCGACCATTCCCAGCTTCAGCTTTGGCAGGCGCCACATGTAGCTATTGAGAAGTTTCATCCGACCAAGAAACTCCAACGCGTCTTTTATCAAAAATATTCCCAGCCAGGTCTGCTGCCAGTTGCTCCACAATCCCCTTGCAAGACCTGCTCCAGCGGGTAGGATGGCAATGCCCCCTGTTAGTACGTATCACAGCCTGGTTTGCCCCCAGGTCCCCCCACCAGAACCCCTCTGAGAAATGGTGCTGGCTTTGAATGATCCCAGCTAGGTTAATCACATTCAAATATAAAACGGGTGCCATTTCTAAAATTTTTCTATATCAGGTTAAAAAAAATCCACAACTGTTTCCAGGAGAGGCTGGTGCGTGGAAAGAGGAGGAGTTCAGCTAAAACATTAACCCTTTGATATCCCACAGCAGGTATTTTGGAGTTCCTTGAGGAATCCTTTTTTCACTTGAGATGCTTCTGTTTTAACCACAGCCAAGCTCACACATAAAGACTCCTGAGCAGCATTTTCCAAGTAACATAGCATTAATGAATCCAGCAGCTTTGCAAGGGTACCAATCAGTTATTCTGCTCCCTAGGCTGCAAGAGGGAAGGATGAAACAAGCCAAAAAAAACCACTCCGAGGTACAAACATCATTTTCTCCCTAGGCAGGGTAGAGCAAATGAGAGCAGCCATTATCTTCACCAGGGAGGGCTTCCAAGTTAGCAGTAAGATGCATTGCTGCACCCAAAATGGCTCACGTGGTGTGAGGTCTTCCACTCAGGCTCTGGGCCATGCTTGCCAACGCCAGGGCTTCACTAATGCCAGGAGTGAAATCTCCAGAGATGGACACACAGACACCCACCTGTGTATCCCTCCTCTGGGAGCCCTGGGAGAGGGGGGAATGCTATTCCTCATCATTAGGCTGATGCACGCTCATGATCTTGGGTTGCAGGGAGCTCTTGGTCTGATGCCTTGCTCCGTAGCTCACTCCTGTCTCTGCAGGGATGCGCTGAAGGCCTGCCAGTTGGGCATCTTCAAAACCCCCTGGGGCAAGATGCAAAGGGGAAGGAGCCAGACCAGGACAAGGGAGGGCCGTGGCTTCCCATCTCCTGAGCCTGAAGGACTTTCTTTGATCCTCTCTCCTTGCCCAGCAGCAACGGCTGGGGGATGTCTTGGGAGCACAGGCCAAGAGCAGACAGACTGTCAATGAATCCAGTAGGTCCCAGACCCAGCAGAGCATGGTTCAAAGCACGGTGCAGTGATTTCTCATTGCTCTATCAGCCACAAGCAGCCCTGACACCAGCCAGATGCTTTTCCTTCCTCGAGCCAAGACAGCTGAGTGAGCCATGGTGCTGGGGAGCTCAGGAGTTGGATAAGCCCCTGCTGAAGCCGCTGGTGATGAAGCTATTCAAGCAATGCTTCTAGCAGGACAACAAGGTGACTCTCATTCAGAGCATCCCTGGAAGGCTTTTAAGCCATGCTGTGCACCACAGCCTGTCTTCCTCACCTGCAAAGCACCTGAGGCCTCGGCACCACGCTGTGCTGGAGACCGTCTGCCATGGCTTGTTCCTGCTTTGTTTTCTCCTGAAGGCACCAGAAGAAACAGTGCTGCAGACGTGTGCAGGGGACGCAACCTGGATTTCACATCAGAGTTGAGAGGCAAGAGATTTTCGGTCCTTCAGCTTGCTTTGGCCCAAGGGAAAACACATTTCCCCTCACTCTATGGGCTGGACCCTTTAACAGCACAGACACTTTCACATTTCTTATTCCTCCTGCAAGACCGGTCTGATTTATGGTTGGCTACATAACACTAAGACCAGGAATTTGGGTCCTTCTTTGCTCACCAGAGTACTGGAAGATGTAGTTTTCTCCAAGTGTCTCCAGGCTGCTTGGCAGGAGATGCAAAGAGGAGGAGGAAAGCAAAGCATTACCTAGATGCCAAGGTTCTTCTGGCTTGCCAAAAATGAGACGTAAAACCAGTTCAAGCCTTGGAGTGAGGAGCTGCTGCGGATTCAGCTGTGTAAGTCAAAGACGTGACCACCCTCTGTCCCCTTCTTGCAGGGACCACACGTCTGCATGGTGGTTCTCAAGGGCTCTCCAGTTGCCCAAGGCTCTTGCACACCAACAAGAGCAGGAGGAAAGCCTGTGAAACCCCTTCCTTCATCCTCCAGTCCAGTGCCAAGCACTGCTGCTTTCCTGCAGCCAGAGAGGGTCACTGCTCACTTGGCTGTCACGCACCCCCAAAATCACATCCAGCTCCTCCCCTATCCTCAAACAGCTTTAGGGTACCTTGCCTTACTGATCTGCCCACCTATCCATCCTTTCCCTAATAAAATTATCTGGGGACAATTCCCTGCGTGTCTCTGGCAGCAATGGGGCATGTTAGACAAATATTTGCATTTTTTGATAGCTTAGGTGGGAGCGCACATCTCTCCGCCAGGAAGGGGCCGTTCTCCTGCGTCGCTTGCACCATGCAAAAACCAGTTGCTTGCCCTCGGCCCCTCCAGGACAGGGACGCGCCCTGGGTTTTCTCGGCCTTCTTTCCTTATCTGAGATGCAAGTTGCCAGCAGCTCAGCATCGCGATCCCCCAGGAGCTCGGGGAGGGCTGCGAGCCCTGTCTGCTCACGTCACCCCGGCTCCGCCGGCACACCGCGTCTGCGTTATACCAGCCACAGCAGCTCGGCCAGGGGAATCAGCTTCTTCAGCCAGCAGCGCGGATCAAAACCCCTCCATCCCCGGACTTTTGCTGTAGATACAGGGAGGGGGGGAAAAAGGTATCGCAGTGCATTCATTAACCAGGTGACATTCAAATCCAGCAGCCTCCCCCACCTTCCCCTAGGCACAACCGCTGCGATTTAAATTACATGGAGGGGTAGGATTTAGTGGGCTGCTGGGAGTGGACTTGGCGCACAGATTCCCATATCTGGAAGAGGTCTGTCCTTTGTGTATTGTGTTATGAGACAAAGGCGGAAGAAAACACCTGGAACATTGAGGCCGAGGTGGGGGGAAGAGACTTTGCCACGGCTGCTTAGGAGATTTGGGCCAGATTTGTAAAGGTCCTTGGAGATAAGCCACCTCTGCCAGCGGGACCCCCGCACCATGACTTGGAGCAGTAACCTGATGCCCAGAGACCTGGGTCGGGGCTTGCTCCGGATGGTCAGAAACCCCGGATCAACCTCCCCTGAACACATGGGGAGCAGCTCTGCCTTACGTTTGCCGCAGGGCTGCCGCGTCCCGGAGGCACCAACCTGCTCCATATGTCAAGCAGAGCCAACCTCTGCCTGCGATGTGTTGGATTTGCTGCGTACACGCAGACAGGACCACCTCCTTCCCCATGTGTTGACAGCACTGTGCTCAAGCACCTAAAGATATATAAAAATGTGCCTGGTGGGACGGAGCGCGGGGCCGAGCCGAGCGTCTGACTCCCGCTGAACTCGCAGCCCTGCACCTTGCAGACCTGCTTCCTCCACATCTCAGCCAGTACTTCATCCTCCAAAAACCATGGCACCCTCTTTGGCCAGGATAGGAAACTCTAGCAGTGAGCTCTAACGAGCCTTCAGCTCCGCTCTACCCGCGGGACGCTACGCAAATACCTTTTGCAGGCAAGAAGATGGATGTAACAGCCGAGGGAGGAGAGGAAACGCAGATAAACCTAGCCCTTCATGGGAAATCCCCCGTGGCAGGCGTGAAGAGAGGGTGAGAGGTTCCTCGGACACCGATAACGATCTCCCCACCCTCCCGACCCTGCTGTGTTGCACATGCGAAAGCAGAAAGTTGGAGGGCGGGTTGGATTTACGATGCAAAGACACCGAGCGCCAGGGCAGGGTGTCCCCCCCGTGTCCTTCCCCCACATGTTGCCCCCCCCTGCAGCATCACTGCCGGGTACCCCGGGACCGATGGCAATCGGGGGGCTCTGAACAACGAGCTACGGAGCATGCGCTTCGCCGCGCGAGACATAGCACCTCCCTTCCTACCGGGAGGGAAGGGAAAACCCCATAAATAAATGGCGATAGCAAAGATATTACAGGTCCTCCCAGAAAGTGCCTGGAAGCCGCCTCGGAGGCGAGGCGAGGGGTGGGGGGGAGGAAGGGAGGCTGACTGACAGCCTGATTTAAGACCTGCCTGAAAAGCAAACAAAAGCAATTGAAAACTGCATCATCTAGGAAAACTTAGTAGGTTGTATTTTCACAAGTGAGGACTGATGGTAAGACCAGCTTAATCCCCCAGCGGACTTTCCACACCTCCGCACGCCGGCTGACGGGGCCAGCTGTTTTGTCTTGCAGCTGATTGCTGAAATAACATTGCCGGGCTGGCGCGATTGAAACAGGATGGGCTGGGAGGGAACGGCCGGCGGCGGAGGCAGCCGGCGTTAAAAGAAATGTGCTTGGTTTCCAAGTCCCCGGCCCCCCCCCGGCCCTTTCTCCGACCAGCCCTCGGTCCCCCGTAAGGGCCAAGGGCACCTCTTGGCCTTCGCAGTGATGAGCAACGATGCTCCAAGCGTTCAAGCCTGGGCACGGTCTCCGCTCACAACCAACCGGAAGAAAACCCCAGGAGAAGCTTTCCCGGGTGTTTTCAGCTGATTTGGGGTGAAGAGGAAACGCAGTTGAGAGGCAGAAACATAACTCATGGCCTTATCCGTCCTTGGCGGGGGGGACCAAGCTGGGGACCCAGCGAGCTGAATGTGAGCTGCAACACGACGCTTTGGCCACCAGAGCATCTGACTGACGGCGGAGACGGCGCTTTACACAAACAAGTTTTAAAAGGTTACACCATGTGCGTGCAAACAAAAAAAAAAAAAACCCAACCCAAGCCCTTCTGAAGCTTCCCAATTTCTATTTGCTTTCGGTTTGAACAAAACCACAGAGTTCCCTTGTGCTAATTGCAGAATCCCCAAAAATTCCAGAAAAGGAGAGCGAAAGACACCCCCTTGCCCAAAGCAGGTGACATTCAGTGCCCTCGATTCCCTCTTATCCCCTTCCCAATGTCATTCCTGAAATTATGAACCAGAATGACATTTTCTTTCCCAACATCAAACTTACTAACAGAGAGAAAAAACCGCATGTTTTAACCAGTTCAACACATCTCCTGTCCGGATCAGACGTGCAAGCAGCAAATGTATGAGCCCCCGTTACTGAATCCTAAAACGTTTTGTCTGCACGTGGTTTAAAAATCTATGCTTGATGGTTAAGGAACAAAAGGCAGGGTAAACATACTCTTACATCCGTTCCTTTCAAAGTCAGCTATTTTAACCTACAAGCTGCAAGACTATTATATATATGTATGAGTATAGACAGATAATTAAATGAATATGGGAGGTGGTTCACCTGGGATATTTGAACATTTCGGGCTGACAGCCTAACAAGTTCCTGCAAGGTAATAAGCCCGAGTCTGGCATCTGGGAGCTCAGGGGATGTCCCTGCGATTAAAAGCAGCTGAGGCATCTCTTGGTAGCTGAGCCTTAATGATGAGGCTGTGAAGTTAACTCCGGCAGCGTAAGCCAGTGGGTCAGAGAAATCATTTAAAGAATACTTTACATTTGCAACAGGTAAGGAACACGCGTGCAGCCGGTGATGTCCGCACGGCTGACGGGTGGTAACCCCACCAGGAGACAGGGCTGATCCCCACCAGGCAACAGCCCACGACGCTCCGGAGGATGGAGCAGGTCCGTCTGCCCGGGAACGCTGTTGGCAGGAGCACCCAGCGCTCTTCCAGATCGGAGGATTCGGATAAGGCGCACCATCTCTGCACCCCAGGTACTGCCACGACAAACCCCCTGCCCCAAACATCTGGAATCCAGACCAGAGCGAATTTACTCCTTTCCTTCTCTGAGAGAGAAGATGAATGAACCTGCCCAGCCGACCTGAGATTGTTCAAAGGGACAGATGATATATCAAGGTCTCTCCCTGCCTCTCCACGCTGTGTGTAGGACCTGGACTCGAGGCAATCCGTCCTCTGCTCGGTCCCCGGCAAGCGGCAGCGCAAGGAGAGCATCCCCTGCTTCCTGCTCTCCGGGGAAAAACCCCCTTCAGTCTCCACTGGAGCAGGAGGAGGCTGCTGCTCCTTCCGTGACACAAATTAGCGGCACAAAAAGCAGATTTGCAGAAGCCACAATATTTTGCAGAAACGCTGGTGAAGTTTTCGCCTGGAGAAATTTATTTGTTTCCTTCAAATAACAGCAAAATGCTTTAGTTCAGGCAGCCTTTCTCTTTGCCCCTGCTGTTTCATTTCCCTTCCTTATGACTTCTTAGGCTGAATTACCCTTTTCACTGACAATTAGGTTGGCAAAGCAGCTATTCAGGAGCTTATATTTTAACTTACGAAAATGTGTCATTAAAACCCAGCCCACCGAATATTCCGATGTTCTCAAAGCAGGAAGTTTTTTCGAAATTCAATTGCGTGGTAACGTTTGACCTCTTAAATTCCTCTCCATTTTTGCAAAGAGCCCAGATCTCAGGACGAAGCAGCTCAGCCCTCCTTAGCTAAACCAACGCCGTCCCTTCCTCACGCGCTCAGGTCTCTGTGCGACCAGCAGCAGAAAGGGTTGGGCAGTTTTGAGCTTCTGAAGGTTAAAGCCAGGAGTGAGGCAAGCAAGGCCATAAACCACCGACAAGGACGAGTTACAAAGGGGACGCTAACCACCATGAAATCCAAGTCTTGGTCTCAAAGCTGGGTCGCCCTTCTTCAACCTGAACTTCTAGTTCCAAAACCCAGGTCTGCTCCCAAATACGCTCAGTCCTGCTGAATCCATCAAGCCCGACCCATCAAATGCCTTGCTTTTCCCATCCTGACAAGTTAAAAAAAGGGATGGAAATATTTATTCCACCTCTATAGGCTGGGTTTTATTTCTATCTTTAAGGGCATGTCTCTGGAACTCCATCTCCAACTCCTCCTTAATCCAAATTAAATAAATTAACCCAGGACTATTTCCACAAGTTAAAATTTCTCAAGGACTTTGCAACTCTGGTAAAACAAGGCAAGTGTAAGGAACAAGTCAGGAAAGCGTGAGGCGGAGCGCAGAGCTTCAAATACCTGTTTACTGCAGTTACGAATTCATCCGGGATGCAAGCGGATGCTCTCGAGGTGGGACGAACTCAGGGCTTTGGGTTTCTGTAAACATCTGTACTCCCTGCGAAAAAACAGAGGTGGGCTATTTCAGACGGACACATCATGCTAACTGTAAAAATCTTCATTCGTCTGCTTAGGAGCAAAATCCGTTTGGATATTTTAGGGATGAGGGAGAGCTCCAGTTCCACCCCAACGCACACCCCGTGGGTTTGGGTGGTTCTCGCTGCACTGGACGGGGCACTGCGAGTGGTTTGGGTGGATGCTGTGAATGCAGGAGGGAGACCACAACGTCAGCTGGGGGGGGCAGAAACGCTTGTAAACATGAGGCGAGGAGCATGGGGAGGTGTTTAGAGCATCGCTGCTAAAATGCAGACGCATCGCCTTTGCTTGGGAAGGGATGGGACGGGAGCTGAGGTCCTGGAGTCCCTGGCAGAGCCGTGGCTGCAAAGGGCTTCAGGTGGGAGCTGAGGAAAGCCCTGGAGAAGCCATCCACTGCCCCAGGGCTGGGCTGATGGGCCACAAGGACGCTTTGACAAGTCAAGGGGAAACCTGCATCTCCCCAGTCACTGGCGCATCTCACCCGAACCTCTCTGCTCCGTCTCTTCTTGCCAAAGACCTCGTGCTGCCCACTCATTCCAGCACGTCCCCGGGACCAGCAGCTCACCCCGAGCAGAGCTGGATTGAACCCTCTTCTCAGCCCCTCCTCGTCTCTGAGCAAGCTCAAAATCCAAACGCAGAGCAAACGTTTTGCGACTAGAGCTTCCAAACCCTCCTCTCCCTCGCTCCGGGTCTCGCCGGCTGGGCCCGGCTCCAAGCCTGATGCATCTCCTCCAAGCCGTGAGCATCTCAAACGCGCGACCCCAGCAACCTCCCCAGTTCCAGCCTCTCTCCACCCAATTTCCCAGCGGATGGCGGTGGGGGGGGGTGGAACAGCGAAGCATCACAAAGCCCCAGAGCGATGGGCTTCGCTGCACTTTAGCTGTGAATGGAGAGAACAGAAAAGCAACTGCCTCGAGAAGCAATTGCTTCCACAACCCTCACCTTAGACATCTGCCTGAAAAATGGAAAACGAGGAGGAAAAAAAGGATTTTAAAAAAAAAAAAAAAAAAAAAAGCCAGCCCAAAGGCCTCACATCTCATTGATTTCCTGATGGAGACGGCTGTTTTATCGCTTGCTATTTATTGAGCGTACCTGCGCGGGAGAGCAGCCGTGTTTCTGCTCCCCAGCGGTTGCTCCCCGGCTCCCCCCTCCCAGCCCTCGGCGAGGACGATGGCCCCATCCCGCTTCCAGTCGTGATGTTGGCAGCCCCCAGCCCTGATGGAGAGAGATGAGAGCGTTCATGCCGTTAATTCTGCTTTTCCCTGGCTGTTCACACGTGGTCCTGCCCCGCTCCAGAGCTGAACGCCAAAATAGGCTGATTTCTACTTAAGAGGGTCGGCTTTCCCTAAGCTACGTCACATATCCATTGAAAACTGACGATTTCTCATTCAGAAACCTAAAATTGCACTCATTTGCAGCTTTCCAATCAAAGAAAAAAAAAAGAAGCAGAAATTTTCCTCTGTGGTGGAGATGGGGAGAAAGGGATGTTTTTCCCCCGGCAGCTGGAGCTGCGACACATCTGTTCCTGTTTTCCCCGACACGGGGAATGCCCTGGTGGAGCTGTTATTTGCTGTCCCTTGGCTCCCAGTGCCACCAAGGGGACAGCAATAACCAGCAGGTCCCCAGCCACCGGCAAGAGCGCTTCTGACACAGCTCTTTAAGGGAATACCCACACGGCCACCGCCTGCTCTCTCTCCAATTTACTTCCATCAAACATCCTGCCTCCCCAAAACTCATGCTAGTAAACCCTTAAAATGAATTTTCAGCTGGGTTGTTCCCCGGGGAGCGCACCACCGCATAAGACAGGGTGGGATTTGGGCTGAATTCATCCCATATCAGCTACTGAAGCCATTTAGACATGGCCAAGGCGCGCCAGACTCCAGCCCCGCAGCAGAGGGGCACAAAAAAACGTCCTCTGTATGACGTGTGCATGGGGAATTATTTTCCACTCCCCATCCTTTCCCTAGAGCAGCTATAAGCTGTTTCAGCACCCCCCCCAAAAAAAAAAAAAACCAAAAAAACCCACCCAGCAAAATTAATTACAATCACTGCTATCAGCTTGTTCAATCTGTTTTGCCACCCTGCGGTCTGTGTTACGTGGGTCGGTGTCTGCTCCCCACCATCCCTCTCCACCTCCAGAGCACCAGCAATTTCCCTGGCATTCCAGTAAATGGATTTACTGGCCGTGTCCCAGTGCGCAGCCTGGCGCAGCAGAAGGAGCCGACGCTCCGGCGTCCCACCACGAGCAGCGATCGATGCCGTCTGCTTTAAGGGTTCAGCGAGAAACCTTTTGTTTGGGCTCGCGGGCCATCTCCCCCTCCAAGCAGGCATTTCTCCGAGCGGCGCGGGGAAGAGCCGACTGCAGCACTTCAAAAGAAAAGTTCACGCATGGGTAAAGGTCCTTTAAAATGGGATTAAAAATTCACATTTTTGCCCCATATTTTTTTGACGTTTCTAATCAAACCTATCCTGAGACAGATATAAGAACGGGTTTAGCTCCCTATTTTTTCACTGATAAGACCGTCAGTCACGGGAAGCCTTTGGTGGGTGTTTCTAATGAGCATTTTTTTAAATTCCTAAAAAACCTCAAACCTTTGTCTGGAACATTTAGCTAAAGTCAAAAGGTCCCATTGAAAACTTCAAGTTCCAAGCTTTTCACTAAAAAAAAAAAAAAAGAAATAATAACAAATTGTCTCCATAACATTTCAATTGCTGCATTTTCACCAGTTTTGCCTGAAGTCTGGCTATGCCAATATTTCTCCCCTCCACCAAAGTCGTAAGCCAAAACCTGGCCAGGTTTAGCACCCCAAAAACTCCACAGCTGGCTACGATGCCCAGAAGCTCCACGGGGTCCTCTTTGCCTTCTTGCCCCATCCTCCCGAGGGAAGCGAAGCCCAGCGTTACGCTGCCCTTTAAATCCATTATTTCCAGCGTGGGGCAGGGTCGCCGGAGGGGGTGTCCCGAGGGATTTTGTGCTCAGCAGCAGGTAGGTGGCCTTTGATCCCACATACCGCTCAGGACAGAAGGGCCGATGGATAAGACTCTGCGGAGACGGGCACCGCAGCCATCCCTCCCTTCCTAATTCCCTTCTGAAGTGCTGGAGCCACTGTCACCTCTCATTAAAAGAAGCGAACGCCCATGTTTTAATTTCTAACCCGAACGAACTGGATAATAACATTAATCCCGGCAGGGGGTGGCAAGAGAAGGCACTTCCTCGCCTCAAATGTTTGGACAAAAAATTTGCTCTCATTAGGACAGAAGTCCAGGAGATGTCGTCTTTGTAGGGCTGGCGGGACGGCGCACGACGGGGCTTTGTTGCGTCTCCTCCGAGAGCACCCAGGCTGTAATTGGGGCCAGGCAATGGTCAGGGGAGTGGAGAGAGAGACAAAAAGGGAAAAGAAAGCTTCAGATCTCCCGATGCTGCCCAAACATCTCCTCTGTAAATCCATGTTCTGCTGCAAAAGTTGCTACTGGGCAGCTGGCTCTCCACGCTCCCCAAAATTGGGAGCAACACGGTGAGCATCAGGCCATGGATCTCCTTAGTGGTAAAGGCAGGGCCAAATCCTGCCTAGTGCTCAGGCTGAGGGATGATACCCACTGCTCTGGGAGAAGTCTTTGAGGTCACACCAGGAAAGCCCAGTACTGAGGGTAAAGAGAGTAATTCAGTTAAAAAGATCTAAGCTGGAAGGGGAGACCCATGGGAGAGACCCAGAGCTGTCCGTGGGTCCTTTTTACCAAAAAGCGGGGAGAAAAGGGGGAGAAAAAGAGGGGAGAAAAGCACCTAAGCTGAACACACTATGTTCCTATTTCTCCTTGGACGCATTTTCATTTTTCCCCATCATTTTCAGGAGAACTTTTCCTTAAATTATTTATGTTTGCCTCTGAGTTTCTCTCTGTTATACAGGTGACAAAGATGCTGCAAAGCCAGCCAAGAGCACAGCTCTGCTGCTGGGGGATTCCCAGTCTCAAGGGACACTAAGAGGTGAGAAAAAGCTCCCTTTTCCACAGCAGCAGATATATTTCCGTAGCTGGCTACATTCCCCAGGGAAAGGAGCTTGACCTGCAAGTTACCTGCTACCGAGTTCAAGGATCACAACATCTCTCCAAAGTCACACCAAGGTCCAGACCAGGAGCACCCGCAGCTGAAAGAAGGGATGTGATGGGACACACGGGAGGGTCAACCCTCCAAAATCAGGGTTGCTACAGCCCACGGTCTCCAGGTATCGCACAGGATGCAGACAGCTGATAACAAGGCATAGCATTGACCAGACATTGCCATTACCTGGAGCTGATACCATGAACAGAACATCTTTTACACCGTCACCACTAACCGTAGGATGCTCTGCTAAATCCAGCAACCCAAACCTTCCTCCTGGCTCTGCTATACTTGGAAAAGGAGCACGAAGAAGCAAGAGCTGATGTGAAAAGAGCAAAGAACCAGCGAAGAACTGTCCAAATCAAGCAGAAAGTGACGGAAGCGCCAACAAACACGGAAAAATAACCACTGCGCACCTTTCCTCCACCGGGAAGCACATTGTCAGCTAAAGAGATGCAAGTTTGGTTCAGCCTCGGGCAAGTGGGGGAAATTAAAAGAAAGTGTTCAATTAATTCTTCATTTATGGCCAAGTACGCAGTATATTGCTTCCCTTGTTCCCTTAATCACCCACTGTCAGTATGTTTAGAAACAGGTTGGAAATTAGTGTTCTTCCTCTGAGTGGCTGTCAGAAAAGATAAGGGCTTTCTTTGGAGGGTGACTTTTTCATTACTGTGTTATCACTACGGCTATACAAAACCACAAAGCTGCCCTAGATACACACATTTCTAGAGGCTGTGGAGTCAGATGCAACTAAGTACAGCCTTGGGCTAATGAAGATTTGGGAACGGAGAGGTTCCCACCCATTGCTGCAATGACAGCACAGCTCAGAACCGCGAAGCTAGCAGTGGGACTGGTGCTTAGTGCATTGGAAAAGGACAAAACAAAGCGGGAATGGAGGAATTCACCTGACCTTATGGAGATCTCCACACGTTAGCTCCTCCAAGGAGAGAAAGAGGCACTTCCAGAAGGTGAGAGACCTTATCCTGCTCTGGGTTTTTAAACCCATGCCCTTGAAGAGCTTGGCTCACCAAACTCCACTAAGGTTTCAGGTCAAAGGACCTTGTGGACCAAGGCCAATGCTGCTGTGATTGACTGCAAATAGTGGAGAGACTGGGAGAGGTGACTGCAGTCAGACACTTTGGTGAAGACTATATTCATTACCAAGTTCAAGCTAGAGCTGGCTCATTCGAGGCACACCTTTCTTTAGCACGAGGCTTTTGCATAGAACTAACACATAAATATTTCGCTTATTAAAGCTTGTTTTCCAAGTAAAGAAATAGAGCGGTGCCATTTCGTGAGGCTATTTATTTGTTTTCAATAGGAATTTGGAAAAGCAAAAAAGAAATCAATCACATCCCAAGTGTTCCCTTTCAGCTTGAACCGGTTTTTAAGGCTTCTACATACAAAAAGAGAGGTTATTCGTTCACTCTTTAGTCTTCTACAGAGATTCTCCCCCAGGTGAAACCAGGCACTTTAAAAATAAAAAACACATGCTTTAACTCTCAGAAATCTGGTTAACAACCAGCCCCCTCCAGATCTCTTGAGGGTAACTTGATGGGACAAACCTTGACTGTGATGGGACAAATGACAATTGTCATGTTATTTTTCAGAAAGCTTCTTTTACCATCAAGATCAAGCAGAGCCTCAGGAAACAGGATACAACCTTCGCTCAACCCTGAGTTTTCTCCAAGCAAGTGCCCTCCCCTCGCCCATCCCCGCTTCCAGTTTTACAAAAAAAAAAAAAAAAAACCCACAAAAAAACCAAAAACCAACAGCAAATTGAGCACTGGTGAAAACCGAGTACAACGTTGGTGGTGCAGCACCTTGCCAGGGCAATTAGACTGGGAAACTGCAAAATTAGACTGGGAAATTGCGACTCATTGAATTAACAAGCCAAGATGCAAGCAAGTACCAGCAGCAGCGCATAAACCCCCCATTTATTCAGGGTACGGCACAGGAAAGCACACAGTACTGTACATCCAAGAGGGTTTAATGGAGACATTGACTTCCCACAGTCCCTCCCACCATCCATCCTGGCCAGCACAGACCACATGCCCCGTTTAGTCCTAGAGGAGCTGGGTATGATCCACACCGAGGGAAGCGTTGAGGTGGCCCCTAAGTCTTGGCTTCCTCTTCAGCCCTCCCTCCTCGCAAGCGCTGGCCAAGTTCTCTCCCTACAACTTGGCTTCCTTGTCAGTAAAATGAGGGTAAAGAATGATTTTTGCCTTTCCTTCTGAGGGGTTGAGATAATTCAATTTAAGAAAACGACGGGGAGGGGGGGGAAAGCATTTTTGAGTACCGAGTGGAACTAGAAAGCCATGGATCAAAAGCAGTTGGTCAAAGAGTTATTGATGGAGGCCTTCCTTCCAAAACCACATTTGGATCGAAATCAGAACATTTTGCAAGAACTTGTTGATTTCTACGAAATTTCTGAGGAGGGTCAAAGCGTTTGCCTTAACTTTCCAGAGGCAGTGCTGGAAGGTTTAATTCGATTTTGGACATTATTTTGTTGGAGCAGTTTGTTTAAAATACGTTAAGATATTTAATGACATATTATTACATATTCGGTGTCATGATGTATTTTATGATGTTAAATTTAAAATATGTATACTAAAGCCCAAACAAAATAGTTTCTCATATTAAAACGTCAGATTTTTATTTAAACAAATGGATTTTAAAAAAAAAAACAAACATGGTCAGGAAGCATTTGAGACTTCCAACAAACTTGTTTGCTTTTGTTCAACTTTACTGCATGAAAAATGACGGCTTCTAATTACTTTTCAGAATATGAAAATTTCATTTTGTTGTTTTCAAACTAGAAAATGCAATTCTCAAGCAGTTCTCAAGGTACTGGAATTTCTCAGACTTTTTTCCTTTAAGAAGGAAAGGGGGAAGAAGAGACGCCCATTTCCATCGACGTTTTTGAGTTATCAGTTAAGCAAAAACTTGGGGCAGTTGCTAGAAAAGACTCAGCTTTTGGCAAGCCCAGAAAATGGAACTGGCGACAAGCATTTTTCTTAAAGAGCCAAAAATTTGCAAGTTTACCCTGGATCCTACGGAATACCAAAGACATTTTACCTTTCTGGGGTGGTAGACAGTACAGGTCCTCAATCAGCAACAGCTTTACCTGGCAACTCCACTCATCACCTGTTGGAAGGAAAAAGAATAAATCCTGCGTGTTTTTCTTAAGTTTGGGAAAAAGAAAAAGAGGAAGAGGAGGAAAGAAGTACCCTTGTGCTGTAGCTTCTCAGCCGCTTCTCATGTTAAGGACTCTTTCTGTGGGAGCTGATAGGCAGAAGGCAGGTGACAGTCGTCAACTATCTGCTAAGAACTATCTCCAGGGCTGCAGACAACCCACTTGGTGGCTTGGCAAGCGTGGAGTTACAGCTTGCACATGGGGGAAAACGGGTATTAATATCACATGTGTGGTGGGTGAAAGCCCTCCCACAAACCTCTGGCTGCAAGATCACGGGGCTGTTTTCAATCCCTTATCTAATGCAAATGAAGCTGAGGAAGAGAGAGAAAAAACTGTAACAACTATGCCCTTGTCCTAGCAGGAGTGACCTGCTCATGGGTAAGATTTCACAGAAATTAAAGGCAAACTTCGCTCCTAAACACTGCCCCAAAATGCACAGTATTGCTATAGAATCACAGGATATATCAGTTCAGAAGGAACCTTGGGAGGTCTCTAGTCCAACCTCCTGCTCAAAGTAAGGTCGGAATTCAGACTGGATTGCTTAGGGCTTTGTCCAGTCAGCCCTTGAACACCTCCAAGGATGGAGATTCCTGACCTTCCTCTGTCCGGTAAGAAGCTACAAAAAACCTCTCCCTTCCTCCACACGGTCATATTAGTAAATGGTTTTCTGTCCTAATATTTCTTTTTTTCTTGGTGCTTTCTTTGGTCTGGTTAGGATTGTCAGATCCCAAGACCACCAAGTACTACGCAACACCACGCTCTCCATCTCTTCCTTGGGACGGAGAGTGGATCTGACAACAGCACTCTACTTTCACCCAGTCTAGGGAGCTCCAGTTTTTCCCAGCTGATGATTCAGCCACCAAGCAAAACAAAGGACATAATGCAATGGTGCAGTCACCCCTCATCTTCTGCCAACATCGCTATTAAGTCAGTTCACATGATGCGTCTCTCGTCCAGAGCACATAGTGAAGTTTTTATTGGCATGAATCTGGTCTGCCTGCATTACTCACCCACGAGCAGAGCTACGAGGCATTCCCCGATGGAGTCACAGTGTGCCAGTAAACTTCTTGTTCCATTATTGGCTGTTGGGTTTATGGCACCACCAAGAGAAGCTGTTTTGGAAAAATGTCTCAGTGACTTCATAGCAGCAGCAGGCAGGGCTGTGCTGGGAGGACCCACGCTGTGAGAGAGCAATTCCCGCTCTCGGTCCCTCAAGCTGGAGTCACGACCTTGCTTCCCTTTTCCGCAACCAGGCTCGCGATGGCATCTGGGGACTCCAGCCTCGGCTGGGGCAAGTCCAGCTCTCTCCCACCGAGCAGCTGACTAATGTTGGCATCACCCCTCTGCTTCTGTTTCTCATCACACCTCTCCCGTTCTCTGGCACAGACCTATTGCTCTGCGTTCAGTACGGCACCAAGAACCTCTAGAAATTTTGACATCCTAACACTGTTGTTAAAAAACAAAAATGTATGTACATATAAAAGGCAGGATAGTCGTATCCCTGTGCTTTCGTGCAACTATCTTAGTTGTTGTTCCCAGCCTCCTCGGGGAAATAATCTTTCTGCTACCTGGAAAAGGAGACCGAGCCCCAGATGCGGTGACTGGATGCTAGGAGAAGGAGGAGCTTCATTAAAGCGCTGAACTGGAGCCCAAAACCAAAGAAAACCCAAGCGACAGCTTCCCAGTGACTCCATCCTAAGATATGACGTCTCTCAGACTCCACAGAAAGCTGCTGCCTTGAACCTAGTTAAAACAGGAGAGAGATTATTAGCCCAAACAGTTCACAAGATTCTCCACCTTAAACACAGGGAGGAAAAAAGAAAGATGAAGCTTTCTAGCGAAAGAGTTTAGAGTGGAGACCTCTTTAATGTTTCCGAGGGTTGGAAATGAGGACAGTAGCCCCAGGTGATGAGCTATTGGTGAGCAGAGTGCAGGCGAACCCCTCGAGCTACCAAGGAAAGGCGGCGTCTCTCGGGGTCCAGGTTGCAGGAATAACAACATCCAGGTCCAGGCTGTCCAGTAACACATGTGGGGTGGGTGCGCGGGTGTTTCCACCGGATAGAAATGATCCTCACAGTTTGGGCCGGAGGTTTGATTGCCTGACAGTTCTACCATACCTATGGCTCGAGTGCACGAGTTCTTGAATGTTTTCATTATTTTTTCATTTGCAATTTTATTTCATAATAGTAACAAGACACCCCGGGGCAATGTGTTTCCAGGGGATTATTGCCTTCAGCTTTTTGCTTTATGACACATGCCATAATCGCCCAGAAATGTACAACCTGTCATATCTCATTACTTAAACATGGGTTATATATCCATGTATTAGGCGCGATGGACAGACCAGGGCCATAAAATTATATGGACATTTGGTGGCAAAAGTGAGTTTGTGCAAGCAGTTCCCGAGAATGGCTTGCAGCTGGGCTAGCTCACTTTGGACCCATCCTCGACTTCAGAGCTCTTACAAGTTGTTTTTGCTCTTGCTCTGCCCAGAGAGCCATTGCAGAAGGTGCATGAACTAATTTTCTGTGCTCTCCTGCTCCTCTGCTTCCCCCTTAGCTTGGCAAGGTTCAACTCCCCCCCCTGCAGACACCGCCAAGAAACACCCTCCAGGTGAGCTCAGCCCTGGGGTGACTCTCAAGGGCTCCCTGAGGACTTGCAAAAGGCAAATCCCAAGTCAAGCTCCTTGTGCCTTTTACTACCCGCTGTCTATAAAGTCATAAGACTTCCTGGAGACCCACGATGTGGATGAGGAAAGAGGAGAGAATACAGAACCTGGGGCATGAGCTGCTTTCTTCCAATGAATGGTGGCAATGAATGGTGCCACTCCGGATTTATTTTATAGTTTCAGTCAAGTCTGGGCATCTGGCACAGGGAGTCAAATGTCTAAAAACAGGGGTCAAAAGTAGACACCCTGGCTTTTGGTCAACTGCCAAGGGGCAGGAGGGTGGTAGTCAGTAGGTGACCCACAGTGTTCTCCTTGGCCAAGGAGGTTGGGTGAGATGGGCAGGACCCCCATTCAGAATGGCCTCACAAAAAAGCTCTCAGCACTCCAGGGTGCTTTAACCAGAGCTGTTGCACCACGGCCAAGTAGGGCTGGTGTTACGAGTTCTTCTCTGGTGCTTGCAGGGACTCAAACAGGAGGCCATTCATGGGGATCCAGTCATTCCCAGCAGCTGGACTGGCTCCGGCTCCCACCACTCCACTGCCCTCAGCGTAGCGGGAAGTTATGTCACCCCCGAGGGCTGAATCAAGGGCCAGACTCTGATGCCTCTTCTCAGCAGCGCACAAGGCTGAGGTTACGGCTGCCTGCAGTCTGGTAACTCAGAACACCAGCACCCAGCTAAGGGCAGGATGATGCTCAAGCGAATGAAGAGTACATCTGCACAACTCCAACGCACAAAAGCTCTTCAGGTCAGAAGCTCCTGACCTACCACCTTGCAAAAGAATGAATATCAAGCTGAAGACAGAGACAGCAGGCTGGAAGGGACATCTCTGGAAAACCATAGGGCAGGTAGTCCTTCGTTATGGGGGGGCCCAAATCCTTTCTTGGTTGGGCTCAATCATCTTAAGGGTCTTTTCCAAGCTAAATGGTTCTGTGGTTCTTGAGATGCTGGTGGATGTAAGGGACAGCATAAGCGAACAGGAGAAATCCCTCATACGTATCTGATGGCAAAAGGCAGTTATAAGCTGCTGTAGAAGACACTCTTAAGCCTTTGCCACACAACTGCAAGTGCCTTTCTCTGCCTGGGAATGCTCACAATAAGGCTCTGAGAGCTGGACCACCGGGAAGAGCATTACCGAGAGGTAAATTGAGATTCATGGTTTGTCTGGCAGGCTCCGGTGCAGCGCAAGTTCTTGCCACGCAGCTCTGAATGCCAGCTCTGTGCTCACCTGGGCAGCACACGCAACTGCAGGCTGGTCTTCCAGCCCACTCCATCCTGGAGATTTCCCAGGACCACAGGGAGGGTCAGTCCCCGCTCGGTTAGGCTAGGATGGAGATTAACCTTTTTCTTTAGCTGGAGAGAGCCTGCACTTAACCACAAAGCCTAGAAGAACCCATGACGTAGCCCTCTAGAAACACAAGTATGAAATAAATTCACAGCAAGGCTTTTCATCTCCAGGGAAGTTCATCTTACCTGAGTCCTGGAACAATGTCACAGGGTGGAGTCTTCCTTTCCCTGGGGAGCGGAGGTGGCTATGGGGCTGGCGGCGGGTTTTCCATGTGCTGTGCCTTTAAGCTCCCTATATTTCTGCCTCCTTTTCCCAACAGCAGCCTTTTTGTTCTCCAGGCTGCTGCAACTTGCAGATACGTGCACCGTGCCGTCATTCACAGGGAGATTATATTTTTTCGTCTTTCTTGCTGTTCTCCATCATCTAACGTTAAAGACGTTCAGGTTAAAAATACATGGCTGAGGTGGTTTTCTTCCAGACCGCCTCCTGCCTCCTCAGAAACCAGAGATACTTTCTCAGTTGAGCAAGATCAGCCCCCCCCCTCTCCAGGTGACAAAGGCAATTTATTAAGACATAAACTACAATTATACACGGGCAAATACTCCTCTTGGATATAGGGAGAAAAATCCCCTTTGCTGCTATCCTCAGATAGACGCTCCGTAAACAAAAGTGCCTGCATCACTTCTGTTATACCTGCTTATACTCAAATTTCCCTTTATTCTCTGCTTGGGAGCGGTGAAACATAAATCTCGGTCTTCCCAGTAGCCTCTAAAGGTTTTTTTTCTCCTTGCCAAGTTTCCTGCCAGCTCCCAGAGGGCATAAAGCAGCCACACAGCCCCTTTTGTGCTCCAGGGCTCGGCTAACAAGCCCCACCTGGGCCAGCAGGCAGGAGGGGTGCCCTCGGCCATGCTTGGAGGGCTGGCAAGCCATCAAAGTGGGCTTTGAGACAGAGCTACTGCTGGGTCTCCGATGGCCAGGGCATGTCCACCGAGTCCCAGCGCTGCGAAGGAGAAGGGGGTCTGCAGGGCAAGGGCTGGGGCAGCCCATGGGTACCTGGGCTGGGGATGCTGGAGGTTCCTGGGAGATGCTGCTCGCAGGGGAGAGCCGGGGCATAAGAGATCTGCTTCAGAAGGGAAAGTTGGGTTCTCTGGATTTCTGTCTGAGAAGCAAAAAATACAGACCCGAGTGTCACCGAGTCCACTGAGGGATGAAAATCAGACCCTGCAACTTTAAAAATGGGACTTTCTCGCGCCCGTTCTCTCCAGGATGTAAAAATTCAGATGCAGGGACAAGGTGTGGGCAGGACCCAGCTGGAGAAGTTCCTGTCCCAGCTCCTTACCACATCACCAGAACCCTCCCAGTTCCTTACCACATCACCAAAACCTGCCCATTCCCTCCACTCTGCCTGCGAAAGGCGACTTGTGAGCGTCCCCTATACTGCAAAATCAGCCAGAGCCCCCAGGGCACTGCCGACAGCAGTTAAAATCGGCTGTGAGGGATGCTCCTGCGCCCTGTGCTGCTCATAAAGGGCAGCACCTTCCAGGGGAGGAATGGAAACACCACCCAGGACCCTGCAGTGTCCAGCACCCCGCAACATCTGAAGCCCCGACAGCTCTTGCTCTGCAGCCTGGAGGGCTCGGACAGGGCTCGGCGTGGTGGTCCCCTGCGCTGGCGGGGCTTGGGCACGTGGGGCTGCTGGGCCAGTGGCTCTGGGGACAGTCACCAGGGTCTGTCCTGGGCCATAAAACTCTTTTGGGGGGGTCACACAGTGAGTTAGTGAAAACCTGTAGTCACCTGGGGACAGGTTCAGGTAATGGAGAAAGAAAAAAAAAGACAAAGCAGGTGAGAACAATGAATCCTTTGTGATGGCTTCTCTTCCTCTCGCTTTCTCTCAGCTTTTTTTCCCCTCGTTATTGTACTGGTTCTTTGGTTTTGTGTTTGGTCTTCTGACTTTTCTTTATCCCTTCCTTTTCCTGGTCTGTCCTTTTCTTTCCTTTTTTATTTTTCCCCCACCTTTTTCTGCACTTGTGTTTTTTCTAAGCTTCTGGGTTTTTTTCTGTGCAAACCATGGCCCACGTTTCATTTATGCCTTACCCGGCGTGTCTGCTGTTTGTCCACAGTGTCACGGTTCAGGTCGTGGTTTGCGTGCGTTGTTGATATTCTCCCATTTCTTCTCCCTTTTTTCTGGGGGGGGGAAAAAAAAATAAATATATGGTTTTCCTTGGTGGTGCCTTCGTAATAAAAAACCCCCCACACTTTGAAGTCTTCTCTAATTTCCTTTCTCTCTCCCATGTCAGGCACCGGCCACTGCAAAGGGCCACACAGGGACCACAGTCCCAGCGCATGGCAGTGCGGCACCGCTGCCCATTCCTCTCCCACGTAGACCAGCGCTGGAGGAAGAGCCCGGGATCTCAAACACCTCCAGACAGGTCTGCAGACGATGGAATAACAACACATTCCATTCTCCTGTAGTTTCTTCTCCCCCTGCCCAGCCCTTTGGGACCGCTGCAGTGGGTCCCAAAGGAGGGGACCCACCAAGGAGGTGGCATTTTGGGCTGCAAGCAGACTCAGGAAGACTTCTCTTACGCTTCCATCCTGTTCCCAGCCCTGGCAGGAATGTATTTATTTATAAACGAAAAACGAGAGTGTGTTGTCCTGTCTGGGGTGAAGCAGGTCCTGACAAGTCACGCAAAACGGTTCTTGTTATTGCAGGGACCAGAATAGCAACATCCAGCCCGGGGCTCTGCTAGAGGACGGATTAGCTTCAGAAAGACACTTTGGGAACATACCCTGGGAAGAGCAGGATATTTTTGGTTTCCAAAAGGTCCTTATGCATTAAGATAAAGGGGGAGAGTGAAGAGGAAGGTGGGCAAAGCGTGATTTGCACAGTTCTTCCAGCACCCTTGAAAATACATAGGGATTCCCCAGCCCCTCTCTTTCCCTCGCATTACACAAGGTCCGCCATGGAGGGAGGGCCATCCATCAATCCCAGGAGTCACACAAAATCCACTCCCTGTACAAATATCCTTCCGTTCCCTGAGTTTGCCTCTTACTTTCCTCCGTTTCTTGTGTCAGGGTGATGCTCGTGCAGTGACGCTGCGGAGCTGGGCCCTGGCTCCCACACCACCTCACCACCCCCCTCTTGGCCACGTTGTCACGGGCAGCACCAGGTTTCTTGGATGCGCACCACCAAACCGTGGCATTTCTCATCTTGAAGGGGTTAAAAGCGCATTACAAAATAAAACTAGGGAGTGCTCTGAAACAACCTCCCTCTTCCAATTCTTCTCCAAAATCTCAAGTCTGAGACTCCTTTCCTCGGGGAAAACCTTCTCCCAGACCGGGAAACGACCCAGTGTAAGTTCCCATCAGCCGTGCCTGGGGGGGGGGCGGGCTGCAAGGCAGGTGTGGGTCACACCAAACCATGGGGGGGGGGGGGGGGGGGGAAGACTCCAAACCCCCAAATCCAGCTGATCCGACCCACGCGAGATGCAGGGTGACGGGGACAGGGTGCTGCCCAGTGGGTGAGCAGCCGCCGGGCGAGGCTGAGCTGCTGCCGGGTGTCCCGGGGGGGGACGGGAGCAGGAGCCGAGCATCCCCGGTGGCGGCGGGGAGCGGTCCTTCCCCGGGCCGGGGGCCGCTAGAGGGCAATAGCGCTATGTCCCAGGCCGACAGCGGCCGAGAGCCAGCACCGAGGGGGGCGCTGAGGGCCGGGCGGGGGGGGAGGCAGCCAGGGATGCGCAGGGGCTGCTCCGGCGTCCGCAGAGACACGAGAGGGACTCTTTCTCTCCTGAAAATTTAAAAAAAAAAATAAAAAAAATGAAATAAATAAAATAAAATAAAAAATAAAATAAAAAAAAAATAAAATAAAAAATAAAATAAAAAATAAAATAAAAAAAATAAAAATAAAATAAAATAAAAAATAAAATAAAATAAAAAATAAAATAAAATAAAATAAAAAATAAAATAAAATAAAATCTAATCTTTTTGAACTTTTCTGCTCGGATCGCGCACGGCGGTGGGTGGGTAAGGGGAGGGGGGAGGCACCTTTAGCATCCCAGCGGCATCCAGGACAGCGCGGATATCCACAGGGCATCGGGGTTCGGAGCCATCGCTCCAGCAGAAAGCAGACAGGGACAGCCCCAGGTGAGCCGCCTTTTAGCCCCTGCTGATTAGGCTAATTTAGGAGAAAAGCTGCTCCTGCCCAAGAGAGACAGGTGTCAGCCATTGATTTCCACCTTGCTAGCAATATTGGAGCCACTCTTTTTGGTGTGCCTCGAATTTTCATGGGGATGCAATTCCTTGCTCCCACAATGTCACCCCTTCATGGGATGTTCCCTTTGTCCCCGGCCTGGAAGCTGGTTGCTCCCAAGTACAACCTTTTGCTCTCAGCGATCCTTTGGAAAGGGGGGTCTGCTCTGCTGCTTCGCCTCCGCCACATCCTCACGGACACGGAGAGGTTCACGGGAGAAAGACCCCAACCCTGCCGGCTTTGTGCCTGGCCGGTCCCCAGCTCCATCCCCTGCTCCGGGCGCTTCCCCCGGGTACCACCAGCCCCTCCGTTTATCAGGCCGGGGCGGTGGGAGATAGGGAGGGAGGATGATAAGCCCTCAAGTGGCAGCGTGCTGTAAACATTCCCACTGGTGCTGTTAGATTAGAGCGCTGGGAAAATGCCTCCAGCCCCCCCGGCCCACCAGCGCGGTGGGCTGGGGCTGGGGGGCTGCAGAGCTGTTGAAAAGAGCAGAAGGAGGAGCCGTGTAGGAGCTGAAGTGTGTCGCTGGCAGGGCTGGCCGCTGCCTCCCGGGGTAACAGGGCTTGTCAGGGGGCCTCACCAGCAGCCCCAGGAAGGCTGTTTTGGCATCCGACCTTGCAGTCAGTCTCCATCTGCGTCCAGAGGCTTCACTGCCTGTTTTTTTCCCAGCAAGTAAGAAAACTCCCTTCTCCCTCCGTCGATCTCCCAGGTCGCTGGTGGCCAGAGGTCTCGGCTAGCCGGAGGCACGCTGCTTGTGTGTTTTAGCTCTTTTGCAGGAGCTCCGCTCTCCGCGCAGACCTCTTTTTGCATGTACTGGGAGCACTGGCACAGAGAGAAAGGCTGTGGTCCTCCTTTCGTAATCATCTGTACCCATTTTAAACCCATTTTCCACCTATAAAAACAACCGATCGCCACCAGGTTTAGCAGGTTGCACCTTGCGTGCTATAATTTGATGTAGAGCTGGGAAGGCAAATCCTTCAAGCAACTTGTCATCAAGGAAAAGGGGCTCTTTCCTTGGAGAACCCCCTGGGCATGGGCTCAGCTTGAGCTGAGACTATGTCACGTACCTCTCACCGGCCACTAAATTTATACAGATTCAGGTTTGGAAATGCTGATGCTTTTCGGGGTTCCTAGCATTGGCTCTGCAAAAATGAGGTTTTTCAGCAGAGGCATCCTCAGCCGGGACACACCATCAGCGGTGCCACTGCTGGGGCGGGCACGGGAGCACCCAAGCTGAAAAACCCTTCCAACCTGCACCCTGAGACCCTGCAACTTGCAGGTTTCAAAGCCGGGCGGTTGCAGGGTGCACAGAAACCTGCCACAGCTCACAAATGTCTCGAAACAAAACCTTGGCGGGTGACGGGATGGAAGAGCATTGCCTGGCACCGGAACAGCGTTGTCCCCTCCCAAACGCCTGGTGCACAGGGACCGGTCCACGGATGGGAGGGAACCTGCCCTGGGAGTCTTTTCCCATTCAAACTGAAACGCTTTGAATGCCGCCTCTGGATTTTTCTTGCTCCTTGTCAGGAATTCGATGCAGCTCCCCCAAAAGACAGCACTGGGATGGACGGTCTTGCTCAGAAGTGATACAGGAGCAGAGCAGATCCAGTCCTTGCAGGCAAGGACAGGGCTACAGCAGCACGTGGGACATACAGGGTGGCATGTGTCACTGGAGATGATGGGTCCTGGCAGGGCAGCGGCACCTGGAGGAAGAGCACAGCCCCCCCTGCCAGCACCGAGCGAGGGGGCACAGCCTCACGTCCCCCCTCCCAGGCAGACAGAGCTAAGAAACAGCTCCAGCTGGAGCTGGCAGGACAAATATCCGTGGGGTCGGAACCACAAAAGCCAGGAGAAATGGGTGCTCCCAGAGCAGCACTGGAAGGAGAGGGGGCTGTACCCCTGCAGGGCCCATGGTACCTGTGGCCTCTGCAGGGCCCCCACGCTGCTGTTGGAGTTACAGGTTATAAATCCTCAAGTACCGGGGCTGACACACCTGTGCTGGGGAAGAGAGGTGGGAAACAGCCTCCTGTCCTCCCTCCCATCCTGATGCACCTTTACGGGGACCAGGAACCGAGCCAGGCATGGCGTCACCTTTCCTTGTGCAGCAAACCAGCATGAGGAGGTGCCAACATGGCCAGGTGATAACTGTGGGGCACAGGAGCAGCGCTGGCTCTGCTGGCAAGAGTCACTTGGAAGGAGGGGACATGGGCTCAGCATCCCCACAAGAAGTGGACGCTGTTCACCTTGGCCAGCATCAAGCAGCATCCTTCTCTCCTACCCACGTTTCTGTGTGTCCCTCCTGACTTGCTGAGGAGCAGCATCACCCTGGACCTTCATCTCCAAGGGGTGAACAAGGAGCAGATCTTCTGGTTGATGAAAGCTCTCTGTCCACCTCGTCCTTTTCTCTGTAGCCTGCGAAGGACCCAGAAACACTCCTTGGTTCAGGCACATCCACCAGCAGTGGAAGATCATGCTCAGCGGAGCAGTCGCAGCTGCCTTTCCGTGCCACTCGGAGGCAACCTTCCCTCCTGCTCCCATTCCCCAGCATCTCCTTGGCCTTCAGGAGGCTTTTGAAGCTCCCAGGCAGGCAACGCCGAGCCATGGGAACCTCCCACTCCCACTTTCTCCCTAATATTTCCACAGTGAGTAAATCTCCATCCTTTTAGGGCTCCCAAATCTATTATTTTTACATTTGCAGTGGATTCCCTGGCCCTGTTATTAATGAAAACCTCCAGGAAAGCTCCTCAAATACAGCTTTGACTTTCTGCCCGGGACCTGTGGACAAGGGAAAAAAAAATAATAAGGCAACATTAATAAAGCAGGAGGTTTCTATTAAGTCTGAGGGACTGGACGCTCTGGCTTTCTTGGATGCTGAAATCCTCTAGTGCAGGATAAATCTTATACACTTCATTTTCCCAATCTCTCCTTCAATATATTTTAAGAGAACGTTGCTAGTATCAGAGTAAATAATGTCCTAACTGCAAACGTGGGGTCTGCAGAGTGGCGTGGGGTCAGCCTGTGGGCTGTGGCATCCTCCGCTGTGGTCTGCTTGTGGTCTCAGCCCTCTCGCCGTAATCAGGGGCTTGAGCTCGGAGAGGTTTTAATTAGCCGCGAATACAAATAACAAGCAATTCCTCGGAGGCCGGGGAAGGAAATGGGTGAGCTAACGTTACGGAGATGTGCACTAAGTCACAAAATATGCAAATCAACAAGCCCTGGAACCAACACCACCTTGCTGTGAGCAAACCTCCCCCAGCCCTCTTTCCTCCCAGCAAGACGCGTTTCCCATCTGCCTGCAAGGGGACGCTCCATTTGCGGGCTCGGCTGTCTGCTTTGCACAGCACCTGCTTTTTATACCCCTCAGCCCCTCCTAAAGATGCCGGATTTTCTTGGTAAAAGCTGTTATCTGGAAACGCGCACGCCGGCTTTCACTGCAGAAGGAAAGGGAGCAAGTCCATGGGGTCCTGCGAGCCCAAGGTCAGGCTGGGAGTTGGCTTTCCTTTGCTTTTATGCCTTTCGCTGCCTCGCAGAGCTCGCTGAACGTGAGCTAAATGCAGCATCGTCCGTGCCAGCGGGTGAGGGAGTGCCTTTGTGTCTTGTTTTGGCACCCACAGCTCACACGCGGCCACCGGTCTGCGATGGGTGCTGCGAGCACGGATGCGAGGGTCGCGTTTTATTTGTGTCTTGGCCCCTCTTGCACCTTGGACTGCTGTGCGTTGCTGGAGATGGGGCTGCTGTGCTTGCAGAAGACATGGTTGTTGCCTCGGGCTGCTTTGGGGAGTAAATACGAAGGACTTTTCTAGCTAGAAAGACATAACCTTCCTTGGGAGCAGGAGCTCGCGTGTTCTTAGCGGTCGCTCATGCTGGTGGTTTTAACCCAGCAGGACTCTTAGGTGTTGCTATAACGCAGACGCTGATGCTTTTTGATAGCACCAGAGTGTCACTACTACCTTTCTCCTGCCTGAAAAATGCCAGGCCAGTCCAAATCTGCAGCGGCAGCAGAGTTCAGCCAACGTAAGGCAGGAGCCTTGAACTCACAGCGCCCTGATGCTGACACACAGGCAACCAAAGCCCCCTGCAATAAGTGGTAAAATGGGAGAAGGGGATGGCACAGATTCAAATTAATAAGATCCAGCGTAGCTTATAAGGCAGTTCTGCGGCTTGAGAAGCCAAGTGCAAAGGACTCTGGCTCAAAATCGGGAATGTAGGGCTGGAAAGCACCATTTGGATGAGAGGCACCGATCCGATCTACTGGCAGTTCTGAGTAGCCATAAAAGGGATATTTTGGACTATCCATCCAGTTCAGAGGCCACCTAGTCTGCAAACACATCCCCAACCCTCTCTACGAGATAAAGGCACGTAAGTCACAAAACAAAGTTAAATCTGACTTGGAAAGACACAGCAGCCCTGCCTCGTGACGTGCTGTCTTTGTCCTACGCAACACCCGGAAACCAAGGTGTAAACGCATTGTGTCGCGTACAAAGGTTAGAAAGCCCATCTTCTCCCGCTGAAGTTTCCTCTAGTGGAAAGATGCATCCAGGAACAGCGCTGGGATGGGCGGTTGTAGCTCTTGGATGGACGTGATGCGTTCTAGGGCTGGAGCAGCGTGGAGCTGATCCATTGCTAGGAGTGCCAAAATTGCAATAGGTTCTTGCCGGTCACTGTCTGGCCAGGGCTGGGAGAGGCTGAGAACTGAGACTGAAAGCAGTGCTCTGCACAAAGCGCTTGGGTTTGGGGATGGATTGAGAGCTGCTGTGATTTAAGAGGTTGTGTGGCTTCACACGTACCGTTGGTAAAGCTCCCCTTCATTTTCCCAGTAGTCAAACGTGAATCCCATCAGGGTTCCATTGCCATCCACCCTGAGAAATCGTATCCTTCTGCTAATGAAGTGCAATAGTAGCAGAATTTTCATAGCCATCATCCACTTTGCCCTCTGCCTTGCTTGATCCAAACACTACCCGGGTGAAATACGTGGCCGGCTCTTGCTGAAGATAAGGGTCCAAGGATGATGCTGTGAACACCTCGCATCCTCCGTAGACGAGGCGTGAAACAGGTCCCTGAACAGATGAGGTACCTTTTGCGCTGGGAAAGCATCGCGTCGCCTCCGTGCAGTGGCTTGGCCAGGTGGGGCCAACAGCGTGGAAAGACGTTTCCTCTCTGCAGGCTGCGCTGTGGGAAGCCCTGCGAGGAGCTGGGTACAGGATCGCTCCGGCTCCATCGCCCTGCAGCGGTTTTACAGGTCCCGGCAGAAATCGTATTCAGTGTGAGCATGTGAATTTAGGGGAGGGGGCAGAGAGAGAATAGCTCCCTGCGAGTCGCCAAGTGTAATAAACACAGTCACTAACCACTTTTCAGAATACACACATAATAATATGTGGTATTCGTATTTTTACCACCCCAGTGGGACTCTGGCAAGTAAATCGGATTTTCCCACCCTGACCCAAATAAACGTTCAGGAGTGGAAATAGCAGATTGCCTTTGCCTGAAATAACCACGAGCTCATTCCAGGGGGATGTCAGCTGAGTGATCCTCTCTTCTCTGGACCAGTTAGACCTTGCAAAGTTGTCCCCTCTTCTCCCCGAACTCTGTGAGGAGCCAGTCGCATCCAAGTTCCACCAAAGTTGGTGGAAAGTCTCCATCTGGCTCATGAAGATTTTTAAAAATCCCTCAGCCATTAAAATGCTGAAAAGAACGGGTGGGTAGAGTCCAGGCAATTCTGGCCCCCCCCCAGGAAAAGCACTGCCTGCGTTCCAGAGCCAATCTGTGAAACGTCCCTCCGTTAGGAATGGACCCAGGGGAGCGACCGCCAGGAAAAGGGGCCTCAGCTCCCCCCGACTCTCCTCTTCCTCAGGTACACAGTACCTTAAAGCTACAGGGTAGGGTACCTTTAAGGCCACAGGCCCCCCAGCTGCCAGAATAGCCATGTTTGGTTATTTGCATAGCCATCACAATGGCCTCCTGATGCCTTGAGCTACCTCACCCCGTTCTGTTCCGGACCCTATAAATACCGCACCCCCAGCAGTTGCCCCCCATTCGCTGAGCTTCTGGGTCCTCCACTTCCAAGACGATTGGCAGACAGAAGACCCAAAAGGGCGAAGCGAGCGGGTGCCTGCTTCTGCGTGGGCGAGAGAAGACGCTGTGAGAGGTGCGGAGGCAGAGGAGGCGTTAGAGGGGAGGCACCGTCAGCTACTCGGCGGTGATGGCCTTCGCTCACGTAGCTGGTGGTGTGGAGCCCATGCAAGTGGATCCTCCTCGAGATGAGGAGGAACCCATGCAGGTGGATCCTCCTCAAGATGAGGAGGAACCCATGCAGGTGGATCCTCCTCAAGATGAGGAGGAACCCATGCAGGTGGATCCACCTTCAAGACGGCTCTCCCGGCACCACTCCATCGTGCCAGGGCTCCCCTCCACACCACCATCGTCACGGGGCCGCAGGAGCGCCTGGCCAGCGCCCTACCGTCGGCCCAGCCTCCGCACCTGGCACTAGCCGGGAGGTCCACCCTCCGCACCTGGCCGTCCAGCCGGCTCAACTTTTCTACCTCCCCAGCATCAGCAATGATTTGTTGATGACTGCGGGTCTTGTGAGCCGTTCCTTCCCGTCCCTCACCTTCTCCCAGACGCCCACCCCTTCCGAAGGGGTACCATCTCCTCTGCTCTGAGCTCCGAGAAAAGGGGACGAGACAACATGGCTTCGTCAGGCTGCTGCGCCAGGAGAAGTCCCTCAGAGGGCCACCGAGGTCCCTGGGGCCTGGAGCTGGGGTTTCTTCGGCCTGAGGACGAGGAGGCTGCTCGACGGGAGGTTGGAGACGAAGCCAGACCCTCCACGGCAGCACACGGAGAACACCACCACGTCGAGCAAAGACGCCAGAGAGACAGCCGATCCCCTGGAGAAGCAGAAAGCCGCAGGTCTGCCGGGAGCAAGTGCTGGCCTTCAGCAGTAACGCCCCTTCTACCTGCCTCGTTACTTCTTTTCAAGGCTCACAACCACAATTATTTTTATTTTTTTTTTTAACAAAACATACCAAGAAAGTCACAGTAAAAATGCTTTCCCTCTCTCTTGTTTGGTACTTTGGCAACTGCGTCTGGGCTCCTCTGTCCCTCGTGGTCTCCCCAGCCCAGGAGAGACGCGGGTGCGGGTGGTGGGGGCCCAGCCCCGGGCCTTGGGGACAGCAAGGGGACGGGGCACAGGTGGGCAGGCCGAGGGGGACTGCCTCGGGTCTTGAGGGTGGTGAGACCCTGGAGCAGGAGACCTGGAGAGGTTGCCCCATCCCTGGAGGTGTTCGAGGGGAGGTCGGTTGGGGCTTTGAGGAACGTGGTCTAGTGAGAGGTGTCCCTGCCCACGGCAGGGGGGCGGACAAGGCGATCGTTAAAGGTCCCGGGGACCTGTGCTTTCTTCCTCCCCTGCCTTTCTTTTGAAATCCCTAAAGCAAACCCCTCTCCTCCTCCCTCAGCCCTTCATATAGAGCAAAGGTGGAGAATTAGAGCAAAATTAGGCTTTTTGTACACCAAATGATGTAAGGACCTATTCGGTTTAGGGTTAAAAGGATCTGTTTGTTTTAGGATTAAAATGATATTAGGATCCTCTTCATAAAAGGGTCCTCTTTTTAGGATTAATGGATATAAGGATATATTTGCTTTAGGATTAAAGCAAAGTTAGGCTTTTTAGATACCAAGCCACTCTCCTCCTCCCTCAGCTGCTTCATACAGAGAAAAAGATGAGAATTAAAGCGAAATTAGGAAGCACCAGGTTTTTCTGTCTTCCGAAGGCACTTTGTAGCTGTTTGCGTCCGATGTGCAGGTTGTGCAGTGGTCTGGCCTGCAGCTGCCAAGCAGGCGCAGTGCCTTCTGCTGACGTGTGCCACATACCTGCGTTTTCATTAGCCACCTTCCTCTTGCTGCTTCTCACCGAGCCACAAAGTTGCAGCAGAGCTACTTCTTACCCTGTCCTACTACAACAGAGCTCCTCCCTGGTGCTTCTGGAGTAGACTTTTCCTTTCTCTACAGGGTATGGGTTTAGTAGGGTGACCAATGGCTATTAGAAAACTAAGGTGGTTGGTTTGTGAGGTCCCATGGAAAAAAGTTGCCTCCTGTTGGTATCTCCTGAAGCCTATGCTGTCCCTGAGGTAGGTATCCTTTAGGACCTTCAGGAGCCCAATGGGTTTCAAGGCCCTTGGTGTGGTCAGAGGTTAAGGATTTTAAGAATAAAAACGGTTGCCTTTATGGTGTGTGGAGACCTCAGATGGTTCGTCTCACACTGGTGGTCCCCTGCCACTCCCAGCAGCTGCTGAAGGATCATCGTCTCAGTTCAGGTTCCATAACGCTGACAACAGGAACAGCTGTCATCCCTTTTCTTGCCCTTGATCGATAGTGTCCCAATCTCAGCGTTCGATGGCATAAATTATTTATCTCTAATTGGATTGGGTGCTTCCTTGGTCCCAGTGAATCAATTAATGAGTATTTGCCATCAGAGTTCTTGGTACCCTCCAGAGAGACTTGTCACAGCAACACCAGTGGAAGCTGGTGCTGGAAAGGTTGGGAGGAGCAGAAAGGAAATCTCTCGAGGGTTCTTTCTTTGGAGGACAGGCTTAGTTGCAATGGCTGTCAGACATCTGATGTGGAAGAGGAGTCGGATAAAACCTTTGTTCTCCTTGCAAGACCTTTCCTTGAAAACCAAAGCTCCTTGAAACCCATGCAAAACATGGAGAAGTCTTAAGTCAGCACTGTCCACTCTGCATCTCCATCGCTTTCCTCTTCTGCCTGTGAACAGTTATCCACCCTGGCAGTAGCCATCTGTCCTGTAACTCTCTTAACATGCTTGAGGTTGATGATCAGTGCAAGGATACCCTCACGCTGATACACTGTTGGGTAGCAGTGGTCCACTGCATGCCAGCAGCTGCCTGGGATAATGAAGGATCTTTGAGAACTTATATGTTCTCATTTTAAGCTCTGACAATATTTAAGCATGTGTTAACGGTTTAAAGCAGCAACCCACTAGAGAAAGTCTCATTTGTCAGGAGCAGTTCCTCCAAATTTCATCATAACTGAATTAAGGCAACCCAGAAAGGAGCAAGTTAGAGCGAAGACAGGAGCACTGATGGATGGTTCGCACTAGCTGCTAAAATGGTCCTTTGAAAGCTCCTTGAGCTGAGGTTCTGCAGATCGGCGTCAGTGACTCCTGAGTAGAAACAGGGCAGCTTGAAGAAGGCTGAACTGGATTTCTGAGCTATTGTGCGGAGCCACACATCAACACGGTGCCTGACAGTAATGCTCCTCATCCTCCGAACCATCCATATGCTATATGAAATCAAATGATGGGCTGTCACGGATTGTGATGACTGGGGAGACTCAGATATCACCTTCGGAAGTGCAGCACAGCTTCAGAAACCGCATACTTAAGATAGAAGAAAATCCACCACCACTGCAGTTCCAGGAGATCTTCGCGGTTCAGAGCCTTTTCTGCATTTTTAGCAACAAGACCATGAAATACCCTTGCAGCCCCTTCCTGATGCCTTGTACTCTGGATAACTTAAATTGCTTGTAAAGATCAAAGCACTGAGTCTAAATAATTGCCTAATCTCGCCGCAACTGCTAAGCATGAGAATTCAGCAAATATACTGCAATGAGCTATTCCTCCGGGTTATAAACAAGGAGGGCCGTGGAGATTCCGTACTAACCAGGTCAGAAAGTCACTTCTAAAGTTACCTACAAGTTTGGTTCATCTGTCAGAAGAAACTGAGAAAGTCGAGGCTCTTTTGGGGCCGCCAGGGCAGAGGAGGTCTCAGTGCAGGGCAGGATAAACGGCAGAAAGTTCCTACACCCGTCTGGGTTTGTTACGAATCAAAGTATTTTGGTATGAACGTGTTGAAACTGGCCAGCTTGGGAATATTTCAGAACTTCAAAATACAGGAAATAAAAATCTTCTTCCTATGTCACGGCAAGTGCAGTAGTGACATGCATTAAACTTAACACACCACGTAAGCGGTGCCCATGGTAGCAGGACACTACCTGGAATAGGCAAGAAAAAGGGAAGAGACTCACCCAAGACCACGTGGTGGGGACCTGCTGATCTCAGTGACCGATGTCCTCATCGATCGAGGCTGCATCACGTGTTTATGGCTCCCGTCGAGCGTCGGCACTGAGCACCACCCAGGAGGGCAAAGACATTATTCTCCCCATGCGGGAACATTTTCTCTGCTCCCATCATAAAGCTTTTTAGCACCCGCGCCAGCCTTCTCCGTGCTGATTTTCAGCAGATGTTGTGCTAATGAATAACAATGTAATCTCAGTGCCTTAATATAGTGCCGGGGCGCGATAAGTCTGAAATTGCTGTCATCATCGGTGTGAGGACGATCTGGTCATTGTTCAGAACTGTCCTCCTCTGATGATTACATGAAGGGGAATGTATTTTCTTCCATCTACTCCCACTCTGCTTCCAAATTTAAAACTATTCAGGCATTAGATACTTCTATTTTTCTAAGGGCTTAATAAGAGGCCAGGATGCAGATGTTCTGATAAGGCCATGACAAATTGCGAGTGGAGAAGCCATATTAAACTTGACCGATTACAGGATGCCAAACTCAGCTCTGTCTGTGGAAGCATAGCGACAGTCAGAAAAGGGCCCCAATAGTTCTGCTAAACTGGCTGCCGCCACCACACGCCGTAAACTGGCGAGGGCAGAGTAGATGGCTTACAGCCCAAGCAAATATTGCAACTCAAAGCTGAAAGCCAGAGATTATAAACGGGACTTGGGGAGGGAGCAGATGGGAGAGAGGGTGTCTTGGTTTCTACATTGGCACCTGCTGATATAACCAAACTCAGTGCTGATATAACCAAACTTAGATCAAAGGATGGGCTAATCAACAGAGGGACCGGCCAGACTAGGCAAGACCCCAGGAGAACCTGCCTAGTGGAGAGGATGGTTGAGCAGGGTGGGCATCGCTACGGGGCTGTGCAGCTCCCACCTTCGGGAGGTTTGGGAACAGTTGCTCCAGGCAGCTCTCGCTGTCGACACTGCCAGGGTGGGCTTGGCAGCTGCCTGGACATCTCCCATCCCGTGCCCATCGGGGCAAGACAGGCCCAGCTGAAGACTGTAAACTCCATCCTGCTTTTAAAGAGTCTAACGAACGTGCCCACAGGGCCCCCGCTCAGGAAGGGAAGAGCGGTCCACAAAGGGAACTGAAATGGGAGAGTAAAGGGCAGTCCGAGTGTCGGGAGGGGAGAAGTGAAGTGCTGCAAGAGGAAGCCCTTTTCTAGGAGAGAAGATAAGGGACGGGAAGGCAGCCTGGGAGCAGCAAAACTTGAGGCAGCGCTGCCTCGGAAAAGGAGTGGAGAACTTGGGGGCAGAGCAGGAGAGAGGGCAGGGGTGAAGTGCCATGTGTGAAATCATTCAAGCAAATAAAAGGAAACATCCTAACACCAGCCTTCGCTCCGCTGGAAAAGGAGTGACTACAGGCAGTTGAATTCTGAGATCTAGAGAAGCACGTAGGTTAGAAGGAACCTACGGAGGTCTCTAGCCCAATGCCTGGCAGCTTACCCTGGCAGCTTCTAACCAAGGCAAGGTGAAAAACTTTTTTCCTAATTTCTAACATCAGTTTCACACGTTCCAGCCTGTCTGTTGCCTCTTATCCTATTGCCATGCACCTTGGAGAATGGTTTGGCTCCATCTTTTCTAGATCCTCCCATCAGACAGCTGTAGACAGCAATAACAACTCCCCTTAACCTTTTCCCAGTTCTCAGCCTCTCCTGTACATCACATGCACTTCCCCCCACCCCATCTTGGTGGCTCCCACTGGACTTACTCCACTACGACGGTGTTTTCCTGGAAGCGGGGTGGTGAGAAACTTGGACAAAACTGGTGCCTGCAAGATTCCCACCCTCCGCCACAGACTGGGCTCTCTTCCCATGCAGTTAGACTGCTTGAAACACTGGTAAAACTGAAGAAAAAAAAAAAATAAATAACAGAAATCAAGAGCCATTTGGGGCTTGTCTCTATGAAACACTGTCCCTATTTTGCAGGGTTCTGCTGTTTGGGGTGATGTCCCCTGATGAAGAGGAGCCGGCTCGTTGACAGCTGAGCTGCTGTGGCTCAGGACTGAGCCTGGGACTTGCCCTGATGCGGAGCAGTGGCAGGTGGGAGCCGAAGCTCTGAATTGCCCCAAGAAAAAAAAAAAAAAAAAAAAAAAAAAAACAAACTTTCTGCCCACTTTCATTCCTTCACTGCCAAAAATCCCAACTGTTGAAGGAGGTTGGGGGCTGAGGAGATGATTTCTGTCAAAAAGTATCTCCAGAAAATAAGGAGAGAGTCCATAATCCAAGGAGAACACTGGCTCTGCTGCCGTTTAGTAGCAGCCCACATTGCCGAGCCCTTCAGACTACAGCGGAGGGCTGCAGTAGGTGCCCTGGAAACCTCTGCACCCTCTTCTCTTGCATCCGTGGAAGAACCTGTCCAAAAGCCATGGACAATTTCCACCATGGCTACAGGTATAACTGACATCCATGTGCTATTTTTCATTAATACAAACTCCTTTGGATGGCATTTTCTGGCTGAGGCTGTATGTGCCGATACCTGTTGCATGCAGCCCAACACTTCCCCAGTCAGTGGGGACAGGTCCATATCTACCAGCGTTCACCAGCTTTAATCTTTCAAAAGTGAGAAGCCAGAAAAATGTGTACACAACCGCCAAAACCCCATCTCATCCTGACAGAGCGCCTTGGGAGGAGACATATCCACCTGCAAGTACCTCTAGGGTACATTCCCCCTCTTCTGCATCTTCATTTGAACATCACCACACGAGGTCCTAAGCCCAAGTGAATTCTCCTTCCAAACTCCAGAGCCATGACTGTTATTCTGGAAACCAGCAATTAAAATTTCACTGTCCAGGTCTGCTTCCACGCTTCCAGCTTTGCCAGCAGCCATCCTGCACTGGTAAAGGCAGGATGCTGGAGAAGCCAGCAAACACAGCTTAGAAATGCCTCTATTATCCAGGGACAACAGAAAAGTGGACATTCTTCTAAGTTATATAGTCCTGGGGACTGGGGAAATGCTAGCTGTGCTCCTTTTTCTTCCGGACAGCTAAATCCCATTCTAAGCTTATAAAATATCGCCTGCTTTTTATTTATATATCTGATGTATTTGCTGACGGCCAGAACCGACATCTCCGTGGCTCCCTCTTTCTAGCCCCGCCGTCTTTGCGTCTGAAGGCAGCCCTGATAGAGCAGATGAAAACGCAATGGTAACTCAATCTAGCTTGCTTGGTGTAAAACGTAATAAAAAGGGGGCCCAGAGTCCAAGCCTGAGGCTGTAAATTTTCTGCCAGCACCGTGCCTGTTGTCCTGCTCAGTCGTTTCTCCGGCAGCTCTTCCTTGCTCTGCCTGGTCCCACCACCAGGACACGTGTGCTGTCACTTTGCCCTCCTGATCTAGGCGTTTCAAAGGAGGCGATTCAGTGGGCTTTAATTCAATAGAGACTCTGGCAAGGGCAGGATGACTCAGAGGAAAGACAGGAAAAAATAGGAGAGACTTTGCTCTTGCCAAAGCCCAGGTGACTGGAGGGAGGGAGGCACGTCCGATATGGAGAGCTGTGCTCCATGTGGACAGCTGGGGGGGAAAAGGCTGGCAGGGCTCATCCCTGGCTCGTGTGCAGCACGGAAAACACCACCATAAGAAGCTAATTATTTCAACTTAGCTAATGGCTTCATTATATATTGGGGAATAAAAAGCCATATGTATTACATACTATCCAGACTTCTCAGTCTCACCTCGGCGTCTGCTTTCGACCAGCTTGTAAATAAATGGATGTGAATGACAAAGCCTTACCTGCTGCCAGCTCCGCGTCTTTCGTGCTCTTACTTCACTGTCCATTTTCATCTCTCTTGTCTAGAAACGAATCAATACCACGTCAGTTCGCACCTTGTCTTGACTGTACGGTGTCATCGGAAATAGCCGGTGGCCAGCGGGGAGGAAGCAGGGGCTGGTGGCTGGCATGCTCAGTCCGGGTGTGGGATATCGCAGCTCAATTCCCTGGGAGGCCACAAACAGCTGCTGTGACCTTCTGTAGGTCGGGAGGGTCAGACCCACTCTGGCACATCATCCCAGCTCCTTGGCCAGGAGCTCAGTGCCACCCCACCAGCTGAAATGGGAGAAAAAGGCTCATACGTGGGCTCAGCAGATGGGAATAGAGGCTGCAGCTCCAGGTGGGACGCGGGCTTTGCAGAAAACTCTCCCAAAAGGAGTGTCTGCGGCAAAGACTTCCACCTCCAACTGGAGAGGGAGAAAAAAAAAAAACCCACACCTGTGGAAACCCCCACACTTTTTATTTGGAACAGATTTTTTTTTGTTTGTTTGAAGTTTTCCTGGCAGATCAACACAAGGGAAGGGGGATGACACGGCTCGATTCAGTCATCTAAGTTATCCAGCAGAAGAGTTAAGGCCTGGGGGACCCTGGATAGATAATGGCGGGGGGAGAGATAGAGAGAGACTCCATTCCACAGCTCTGCTGCAAGCACTCCTTGCTCAGCTCTCTAACACCTCCCTCACGTCTTGAAATCCTGCAGCCAGAGCACCCCAGCCAGACACCCCCTCCCTGGCCTGCGGCGGGGACCCCGTCCTGCATCCCTGGGTCCTAGACCCAACACCGGCCCTGCAGAGAAGGGGGCCACCTCTCCCTCCCTTCCATCCCCACCAGCCGGGGCTGGCGGCAGAGCTCAGACCCCGCAAGCAGCCAGCCCAAGCTCCTACGTTGGGTTGCCCAAATCCTGCAGGTCTCCTTTGCTGCTCAGAGCTAGAGGCTGCCCCATAGAATCACAGAACGTGTTGGGTTGGAAGGGACCTTTAAAGGCCATCTGGTCCAACCCCCCTGCAGTCAGCAGGGACATCTTCAACTAGATCAGGTCGCTCAGAGCCTCATCAAGCCTGGCCTTGAATGCCTCCAGGGATGGGGCCTCCACCACCTATCTGGGCAACCCGGGCCAGCATCTCACCACCCTCATTGTAAAGAACTTCTTCCTAATGTCTAATTTAAAACCAAATATCTAGTTTAAAACCATTGCTCCTCGTCTTATCGCTACATGCCCTTGCAAACAGCCCCTCCAAAGCTTTCCTGGAGCCCCTTTAGGGACTGGAAGGGGCTCAAAGGTCTCCCCAGAGCCTGAACCCCCCCAACTCCTTCAGCCTGGAGCATCTCCAGCAGCAAACCCAAACCAAGCACCGGCAGCGAGGAAAAGCAGAAAACACAGCCCTGCTCATCATCCCCTCCCTTTATAAGATCCCTTCGCCCCAGCTGAGCTCTCCCGCAGCGGTGGCGGAGATCCAGGGCCGCGATGCATTGCACCTGCCTGCAGCATGCTCCGGTCGTTATCCGTGCCCAGGCACAGCTGTAATTAGGGAGGGAAGGAAGGGGCTGGGAGATTGAATGTCCCAAATCACATCATCTCTGTTGCTTTGGATTAAAACATCGCATGACGCACGCTGCAATAAATAGGCAGACAAATAGCCGTTTTAAAATGTGATCCCCACAAGCTGTTTTGAAAAGAAATTATCTCAGCGGAGCGTTAGCTAGAATTACCCCCGTTAGTCGCTCCTCTTCTGCCTCCCTCGCTGGAAAAGCCCTGAGCCAGCACCTCCTGATTTACGGTGCTCAGGGTCGTTAGCGAAGCTGGTTTTAAAACTCTTCGTTTACAGAGACACGGATGTCAAAGTGGGTTCAGCCCCAGATTTGACCTCCAGCACCAGGAAAATGATATGACTGGGTACAACGTCTCTTCCAGAGTCTAAATATCTGCTATCACCTGGAGATGCTCAGGTACACGAAATGGGATAAAGCGGCAACCAGCCCGGCAGGCACCGGCGAGGGGAACGCGTTCCTGCCCCAGCATCTCCTGTTGCTGCAAGGAAAATCTTCGGTCCCTATAAATAAATACCTGGGCTGATTCCGCAAGGCTCCCTTGCCCCGAGATGTTGGCACAGCTCCGGCTTCCTCAAGATGATGCTGCGGTACCCACTAAAGAGCCGGTAGAAGCAGAGTTTGACTTGTTGTCCCAAACAACTTCTTTCTCAGACGAATCCCCGGAGTCTGAATGAATTAATGTAAAGGAGGAGTATTTCTGAAATGTTTACGACTTCATGTTTAATAACCAGCCATAATGTTGACTGTCCTTTTGCAGCCAAAAACTGAATGCAACTCTGGTTCGAAAAATGGTATACACATAAAAAAGCGGGGTATTTCCCTCACCTTCTTATTCAGTCTTTCCACCACATAAAAACACTTCTCTAGAATACAAGCGTTGCCCTGCTGCGCCGGTGAAGACTGCGTGTTCTCCCAGCAGATTGGTCTTTGGGATTTTAATTTCACTGTATTAAATTTTATTTAAAGGGCGCCTTCGGAGTTTTCAATTGGCCGTATGACCCCACGTCGTTTAGAAAACGTGAAACCATGTTGATCCGCGCCACCTTGTGACCTTCGGTATAGATTTTTATGATGATCTCACCTAGGAAGCCGAAGCTGTGGCTGGCCTGGAGCTCCTCTCCCCTCCGTCCCACCGGGACGCAGTGGTTCATCTCACCCCACGTTATCCAGCTCCTCCCGGGTAGATTCCCCCACCCATGCACATGAGCTTACAGGGCGTTGGGAAAATAACATCCTACAAAAACGTTCTTCAAAACCCTCTTATTTCTCAGCACACCCTTTTTCCTGCCGCCCAGCGGGGCTGTGCACAGGCGGGGGCTTTCAACGCCACCAATTTCGGCTTAAAACTGCAAGCGCTCCAAACCTTTTCCTTTCTTTTTCTTTTTTTTTCTCCATAAAGGTGAAGAAAAGAAAACCCCTCCTTTCTTTTAAAAATGCCTCGTGCTAAAATCACTCTGAGGGGTGAAACAATGGGCTGCGATGCTCGCCGCGCCGGCTGCACGGTCCCCACGTTCTTGCCTCCCTCCTTGCCCGTAAATCCAGCTGCCGGCAGGGACGAGGACAATATTTTGGGATTCCCTCCATCCCGCTTGGCCGTTTCCATCTTGCAAAGAGCGGGGAAGTGGGTGCAAAGCGCCGGCGTGCCTCTGGAAGCCCATTACTGTTTTATGGAGGTCACCCTCACCTAATTATGCCACTGTTCCTCCCAGCCCCAGCCTGACCCTGCCTGATCCTGAAACGGATTAACATGTCTTGGTCACTTGAGCGTGTGGTGTGTGTCTGCTCCGGGAGGGCAGCGGCTGAAGGTCTGGCCGTATCTCAATGTTATTTTGACCTCGGCCGTTTTTTTCCGTGGCGAGTCCTTCGCAGACCTGTTGAATGGGGCTTTCATTTCGCTGACCCCCGGGGTCATCTGTTTTCGGAGCATGAAATATGGCTGCCGGTGGACAGGAGGGAAGAGATAAACTTCACTGAGGAGCCTTAACAGGCCAATGAGCCGTGACTAATGATGATTGTGGTTTGTCTTTCGAGGGCATAATTTATTGGGCTGCTGACCACTTAGTGCACCGGCGGGGGGGGGGGGGGGGGCGGAATTAACTCCTTCGGGGGCGGCGCCGGGCGCGGGCTCACGGGGCTCTGCCCAGGAGGGGTTTGTCTGCTCGGGGCTCATCCTTCCCCCCGCCTTTTGCAGAGGGTGCAAGCATTTCTCCCTGCATCTTTTTTCCCCCCTTGCGATGCCTCCCGGTTGTTTTCATCACCTTGTCTCCCCCCGCCCCCCCCAAAAAAAAAAAAAAAAAAAAAAAAGCGCTGCTTCTTGCAGCTTTTTTCCAAGCGGATTTCCTACTGTGATGTCCTCCGTGATGATGCCCCAACTGGTTTTCGTAGCCAGAAAAGTGCCCGTGAAGCACGGTGACCCTTTTCGGCGAGGGAGTGTCGTGCCGCTGGATGGCAGGTGGCCGACGCGAGCCGGGATTGCCCCCGACAAAGGAGCTGGCGTGTCAAACACCGCCCTTACATCTTCATCACCGGGCTCCCTCCAGGCCTGCAGCTTTCTCCCGGGAGGAACGCCTGAGCCTGACGGCACGTTCCCAGCAGCGCTGCCATCCGTCTCTGTCAGCCCCCGGACAGACAGGGACGGACGCCGGCGGGGACAGGGCTGCTCTCTCCCTGCTGCCGCGTGGGCAGCAGCCCCCCCCCCCCCCCAGCAAGGTGTGCACAAGTAGGATCCGAGCCCTGATTTCACCTTTTTTTTTTTTTTTTCAACTTGGCATTCAAGTTTTGGAAGGGTTAATCACAAAAAGTTGGATTTGTCATGGTCGGTAGCTGGAGGAGGTCCTTGGAATTAAGTCATTTCACGCACATCGGTGTTTGAGGGGGAACTGTGTCTTTTCCAGCATCCTAAAAGCTGGATATCAGGAAAAAAATCAGAGGCTGTAGAAGTTTCCGAGAGTCTTTAACTTATTTTAACAGCTAAATTCTGCCTTTGTCTGCACCACTGCATTGCCCAGCGGGGTCAGCTGCCCCGGGTGCAATTAAGGAGGCTCACTTAGTTTGCACGTGCCTCAGTTTCCCCACCTGAAAATATGGGCCAGGGGGAGGATGCTAACACCGACTTTCCGCGCAACGTATTTGGAGATCAGGGGGTGTGAAAAAAGATCTGACGAGTGCTGAGGAAGGGATTTGGTGCGGGGAAAGCAGCTCACCTTTCCTCCTGTCAAAAGATGCCGGCACCCCACGCTTGCCTGGGCGCTGATGGGAGCCCGTGGGAGCCCCCAGCCGTGCCAGCCCTGGCCCCAGGGTTGGAGGGGGGGGTCCTGTGTTTTGGGGTGCTCAGTGCAGAACCATCCGCTGCGGAGCAGTGCAGGGAGAAGAGGGGACTCCGCTTCTGGAAATCACAGGCATGGGGAGAGTCCTGAAAGAGGCGTTTTCAAATAAGCCATAAATTGAATCAAGCAACTGAATTGTCAAACGAGTTGCGATTTAAATGCTGATCCCATAAATCGGAATGAGAGTTGTCTCCTTTAGATAATGCCCCTTAAAAGCACAGAGAAGAGATGTCAGAAAGACTTGGAAGAGTTCCCTGAAGTCTTAAACGGGTCCAAATTTATCTCACCTTTTGAAAAACCGTAAGTATTTCTATACGCAGAGCCATCCTGCCAGAAGAGCTCCCTGCCTTTGAAAGCAGAAGGGCTATTTCAGCAGCAGCGGTGCCCAGCAGTGGGTGTCCTTTAGGATGTGGGGACTTCAGCAGGGCCAAGGACCCCAGGCCAGAAGCCACAAAGTCTCTCCCAGAGCCAACAGCCCTCCAACACGCGCAGCACGAGGTGCCCACAGTGCCCGGCCGGGAGATGGGATGCCAACAGGACAGCAGGTACCTCTCCATCGCTTAGCGTTAAACTTTCCTGCCCTTCAGAGCAAGGTTTGAGAAGGGCTCCGGACATTTGGGACTGGGTTTCTGCTGATTTACAAGCCAAAGGACAAACCATAAACCTCAGTCCCTGAACTGCGGTAAGACCCTTGGCATTGGCCGGGTCCCAGCTGCGATACTTGTACGACGGGGTGCGTTGACGCACCTCGCAGTGACCCACCACTCCGCAAGTTCAACCCCGCCGTAACTCGTTACTAGCAAATTAAAGGAGATATTCTCATCCTATCCGGGCTTGCTGAAGATTTCTGGGGAGGCACAGGAGGAGACCACAGCTCCTCCGATAACCACGCCACAGAAGATTTCGCTGGAGATGGGGATGCTCAGCGACTCGAAAGCCAGAGCAAAAGCAGTGTGCATTACCAGCAGCCCCAAAATCAGGTTGGGGGGGGGGGGTGGGGTGTCCTGTGGGGGTCCTGCAGCAGCTGAAGTGAGTTCTGTGGTTAGATGGGTTTGAGGGAGGACTCAGGAAGACAGTAAATGTTTTACATTAGTATTGCTGGGAGAAATAAATATTAGAAAGAAATTGTAGGTAGAGTCTAGCAGCTTCCGTGTGTGCATGCCCGCAGGTTTTCTGACTTCTTTTTTTTTTTTTTAAATTGCTTTTCAGAAACTTAAAAGGAGCCAACATTATTTATTTCTCTGCATATTTCTTGCAGAAAGGGTAGATGTTTGGAAAGAAAGAAAGAAAACGCCTCCTTCCCCTGCCCATGCTGGCACCTCCTGGGCTGCCCTCCCAGCACCGTCCACCCCGACATTCCACCTCCCGTTTGATCTCCCCTCGCGAGAGACCTTCCTCCAACTGTTATTGTTATCGCTAAATAGTGCCCAGGCAGGAGAGACAAAATTACACCCCTGGGCCCTTTTCCCCCCAGGTGGAGGACCACACACGAGCACGGCCGGCGGTGGGAGAGCAACCTGCGCCCTGCGAGGCGGGAGGAGACAGCGAAGATGCACAAGGCGGGTGAGAGACGGCAGCCGGCGTGGGAATAAAGATGCGAGAAACGTGAGACTGAGTCAGCAGAGAGAGGGGGGGAGGGAAAAAAAAAAATTGGGGAAAAAGAAAATAAAAAAAGCAAGGAAAGCTGAGAAAATGAGCTCAGCGCATCCCACGGTAGATGCAGACCTTGAGGGTTCTGCAGCCACAGTGATTAGCCAAGACATGATCCAGCCCTTGCTGGCCCGATGCAGGGTAAGAGGTCAGCAGCCAGCTGATAAAAGGGAGTATCTTCAGCTCCTCTTGCGGGGTGAGGTGGGTAAAACGCGACTGCAAAGGTCCGTGAGCAAACAGGCTTGCGGTCCCCAAAAAGCATCAGTGGCCACCGGGCTCAGCTCTGCCTTCGTGCCCCAAAACGGGGCCCATTCGGGTGCGGATGGAGATAGGTCTTGCAAAGAAACAGGGCAGCTGCTTCTTCCTCTGTTGTGCTCAGATGCTGTTGTCAGAGAGTTTAATGTGGGGGGGTTGGCGGGGGGGGGGCTATGGTGCAACTTTGTCCTTTTGAAGTGATATTGTTACCTGCTGTCACGAAGCCTTAATGGATGGGAAGATGGGTCTTGGCTGGGCTGAAATTCCCGAGCCCAGCCTTGTAAAAGAGGATCTGAATGTAAAAGAGAGGGGGAGATGTTTAACAGAGCCAAGACCTGGGGATCAAGAGGAGAGAGGAACATCCCAGCGCATCAGGTTAACCCTTACAGTACCAATTTCTGCAGCCCTGGAAGGGCATCTGGAGAAATCACAGCTCGGAAACAGCATGGGGGAAAGCAGGAAGAAAAAAAGTTGGGGTCTTAAAAAAAAAAAAAAAAAAACCTTCAAAAATATTCCAGATCAGTTTTTGGAAGAGGAGATGTAGTTTGTCTTACCCTGAAGCCTCTGCTTTCCTCTCCCACGCCCTCCTGGGGCGGCAGCGCAGGTCCCAGCCCCGCAGCCGGTGGGTAACCGGCGCTGCTGCAAAATCATTAACTCCGCTACAGATGCTTTCGCTTGTTGGGATAAACAGCCCACTGTTGTTCTGCACATGTGAGTTACTGTAAGAGTTGGTGAAAGGTTCTGGATTTATAGCCTTGGAAAATGATTTGTTTTTTGTAAGCCCACAGCTGATAAAGCTGGGGAAACGCCAGTGTGCGATTTCCCTCTACTGCCTCTTGCTCAAGCCCTGCGTCTCGGAGACACCAGCCGTACAGAAGGGGGGAGAAACGCTGGAACAAAAAAGATACCACAAAATCCACTGCTCGCCAAGGTGGTAAATACTGTTTATGCAGATCTGTGTCCGCGTGGGCACAGACCCAGCCACTCTGCTCCATTTCCAGCACTGAGCCATCTTCAGATAGGAGCACAAGCAGGCTGGGGCAGATTAAAGACCTCTTATCCTGAGAGCGGATCCTCAGCAGACAACCTGCATCCACCTTCGGACACTCAAAGCCATCCCGGATGCTCCAGGATAACCCTTTCCATCCTCTTTCACCTGGGCAAAGCGCTGTTTTGGGGTCAGTCTGGATCTCCCCTCTCACAAGACATGCAGACCATGCAGCACCCACCAGCGGGACCCGAGGGTCCTTAACACCTTCACACAATCCTCCATCCCACCAGAAAATCCTGCCTTCCATAGTGCTGTCAAGGAGCAGGATATATGGTCTCAGGATCGTGCTGGAGAAGCTGCCCAGCGTCCGCTTGGCGTGCAGCAGGAAAAGAAAAACCTCCCACCCGACACCAGCGCCCCGCAGGGATGTGGGATATTGCTGCTTTATCCACAGCCATCTTTGGCGGCTTCATTTTGTGGCCCTGAACTGTTGGAACTTAAGGTACAACCTTGGTTGGACGGGGCTTTGAGCAACCTGGTCTAGTGGGAGGTGTCCCTGTCCATGGCAGGTGGTTGGGACTGGATGATCTTTAAGGTCCCTCCCAACCCGAACCATTCTGTGACTCCATGAACGTCCCCTAAATCCAGCCATACCTAGAGATACTTTTGCCGCGGGAGTTTGCCAAATTACGCTCATTGGAGATTACAGCTATGCAAAACCTTAAGTAACGCCAACGTTGTCTCACCTGCAGTATTCCTCCTCTGCCCCTCGGGACTACTGGGAGGTGTCGGTCCTCAGTGCCAAGGAACGTCACGCACCCCAGGCCACAGCGCTCACCGTAACGTGGGAAGTTGCTGCTGCCTCTGTAATTCCCTCTAACTCCAGTCTCTTGGGGGATTTACTGCGTTAAATCAACACATGGATTAACACACCTTGGATGTAGCCCTGTCCTGCCCAGCAATCTCCCGTACAGCAGAGAAAACCGCTTTCTATAGGAAGAGCCTCCTCCCTCCACCCTTTTTCGTTAACTAGGGATCCAACACAGAGAGCAAGCAAAAAGGTGGAGAAAGTCTGTCCCTATCTGCGGAATCCTTGAAGGAGGAATTTACACTCAGCAGGCTCTCGCTCTGAAAAGGAGAGCGATGCTCCAGCACGCTCAGCCCAGCCCCCTGAGAGCCGGTGGGGTGAGAGCCGTGTCCCCCCAGGACAGACACACCAGGGGTGGGCCACAGGCTGCAACGCCCCTCCTTGCCTGATTTAGTCGAGACATGAGAACGGCTCTGTGTCCCCCGTCACTGCTGTGGCTACTTCTCACCCTGCCACCCCACCTACGTCGGTGGCGTTGTTCATATTTTGAAGGACGAAACGCAGAAAGGGAGCTGAAGTTTGAGCAGCGACGTGACGTTCTCAGATAAGACCAGGGCATTTGTGCCAGGGACTGCAAGAAGGGAGCAAGATACGGACCTGCTAACTCAGTCCGATGTCCTAGCCGGCCTTGACGGAAAATAACGGCAAACTGCTCCGTTGACTGCTCTCCCCCACCTCCATCCCACATACCCATCAGAGACGCTGGGCATTAGCAATTTTGTCCTCGGCCACCCCAAATATAAGTTCACCCCTTCAGTCCCAGCTGGGGTAAAAGCTGGCAAAACAGCTGTGGGACCCACTGGGACGAAACTGGTAATAACACTTGGTGAAGAATCAGAGGTTACCAAAGCCGTCATTAAGCAAACTAGGGTTAGGTCTCCAGAAGGTGGGTTGAAAGGCAAACGTCTCCCTTTACAAGTGCAGTGTCTAGAAAAAAAGACTAACCCTACCCCGTTCTAGATAAGGGAAGGAGTAGGTATGTCTTAAATATTTCTATTACTTCAAAGTTCATAAATCTATTGGTTTAAAACTGTCAACAAGAAAGAGGAAATATGAGCTAGAGACGTGGTTATCACCAGGAAAGGAATTTCCTCCAAAGGGAGAGCAAGACAGTAAGTCCAGGAAAGAGGGACAGATAGGGAAATACCTCTACGAGATGTTAGGAATCTGGACGAGCCTGATCTATGAATATGTTTTCATTGACTCCAGCAGACACTGCTTCTGCCCCAGCACAAGAGAAGGATGGCCAGGGAAGATTTGTTTTCAACTCACCAGGAAAAAAAAAAAAAAAGTAATAGAAACCATATGGGTTTATTGGTATTATTTTGTTGGGTTGTTTGGGATATTTTATATATTTTTTTTTTAGAAAGGCTTTGAAATATTTCAAGCTTTTGTCAAATTAAACCCTTTGCCTGGTGGGCCCAATCCTGCTTTTTTTTTTTTTTTGGTAGGTTAAGCTGGTGTCCCCAGGGGGAAAAGTCACCTGACAAAGAGGTTGTATGGTCTGCAGGGCACGATGAAAGGGCGGAAACCCATGGGAAAGAGAAAGGAGACTCTAAGGAAGGACCTTCTGGTCTCAGCTTGAGAGGGGAGCAACGCAAAAAGGAGGAGGAAGAGGGGAAAGCCAGGACTGAAGAAATGAGTGCTGGACTCTACGCCTGCTTTTGGTTTGCGCGGGATGAAACAGAAACGGCATTGACCCCCAGCAACAGCTTTTCCACCCAGAAGCATCCAAACCACCACGGATGCTCAGCTTTGCTGCCATAACATCAGCATCTCTCCAAGCAAGACCATCCAGACTTGCTGCTCAGAGCAAAGGAGAGCTGAAGAGCTGACACATTCCCAAATAGTGACGGGAAAAGGGCAGAGCTTATATCAGGAGTGCTCAGCACCCAGTCAGGAGGTGCCTGCGGAAGGCCACAGCGATGGGAACTGCACATGGAGCGAGCCCTGTGACTGTCATTGCTCCAGAGGGTGATGGGCTACCCCCGTGAAGGTGCCGAGGACCAAAAATAGGTGCTTCCCTACAGGTGTATCAACAAATCCTCAAACGAAGGAAACTGGCTCTTAACTGGAACTGTGGCTGTGCAGCCTCCCAGTGCTAATGGTACTGAAAACCGGGCATTTAAGATATCGACTTTATTGTGGCCACCAGCCCGGAACGGTCATGGCTTGGTCTGAGCGGATGGAACCTCCCCATCACCCCTGGCTCTGGACATGGCACTGCCTTGTGCGTCTATTCTGGGAATACACCGAGGACTCCGGTTCCCAGAGCTGTCAGAGCAGCACTAAATCCACCCAGAAGACGTTCAAACAAACACATTACAGCAGATAAAGGATCAGATAGTTTGATGTCTCCGACTCCTACCTGAGAGCCGCATGGCAGCGCAATTGTACCCTGCCCGAATTTCATCCTCTCTCTGTATATCTGAAAATGGTTCTTTAATAAGCCCCGTCCTTCCCTTCTGCTTTTATCTAATTCTGCCTGAAGTCACCATCCTGTCTTAGGGCAAAGTTCCCACCGCTGCCCACCCCTCCCCTCCTTTCTCTTGATAACCCAAGCCCTCCCAGCCCCATCCGCCCGTGCGCTGCTCTGTGGGTAAGCAGTAACTTGCTCATATAAGAATGTTTACATTTGAATATGAGTACAATTACACCAGCCGATCTAATAGTCTGCTCTGTATATGTTACTGAGTACTTAGGGCCATTTTTTTGAAAGCCATTATGCTCATGTGATTTTCCTCAAAGCCTTTCGAAGGGATTTTGTTTTGACAGGAGGGCATTAAGGGGGTGAAACTGATAGCATAAGTACCACTTACAGACTTTGATCAGCTTGGGTCATAATTCTCTTGGAGAAAGTCTTGTATATATTAGAGAAGGAAATTAATTTTATTGCCGCTGTGGCTTTTTTTTTTTTCCTGCCAGTAATGTCCAAGCACTTGCGCTCAGATTTTTTTTTTTTTTGGCGCAATCCCCCTGTGCTCCGGAGCTGAAGCACAACTTGAGCTCCACCGGCATGGCAGCAAAGAGGCTGCCGGCACGGCCTGGGCTCTCATCTCAATCCCCAGGAGGAGGGTTCCCTCCGACGCCATCCCACAAGGCAACAAGAGAGACTCGCGAAACTCTTCCTTCACATGCTGTAAACGTTGTACGGATGAATTACAGCAAGAATACCCTTTTTTGCATCTGTAAATAGTCAAAGGTAAGCAGGTAACTGGACCTTATTGATCCCTACAAAGTATTATTTGGGATGCCCAATTCACGGGTTAACGATTTGAGAAGAGCTACGTGAGAACGGTTCGATATAGCAAATATTTCTGCAGCCAAGACCCAGAGAAAATAACCAAGGTACACCAGGGAGAGAAGCAGAACTGACTGGCCCTGTAGATTTTGGGGCAAATAGATGTTTTTCTCATGTCTGGCCGTAAGTCAAGCTCCTTACTCTGCATCTCAGGTCCTGGGCACACAGGGGAGGAGCTGACACTGTGGCACAGAAGCACCTGGTCCAGGCTAAGACAGCAATCAGGGCAGAGGGCTACGCCGTCGCCACAAGCTCAGCTAACGAGCCATGGGAGCTCAGGCGCACGTTTAAAGCGGGGTGAGTAGATGGGGAGAAGAAGCCATATCCTGCAGGAAGAGTTAAACCTGGTCATCAGAGCTTTTGGCCAAAGGAGTAACACCCCAAAGAACAGCTCAGCCAGTGGGGAAACGGTGTAATATCAAAACTACCGCACGTCTGAGCTGGTCATAAAAGAAACAAAGAAAAAATAATTCTGGAAAAAATCTCCCTTTGCTAGTATTTTCACTAGTATCTTTGTTGTCTGGTCAGGTGGTGTTCCAGCCATCACTTTCCCTTGGTGCCACTCAGTGAAATGAAGGGAAAGGAGAGCACAGACAAGCAATCTCCGGGAGCTGATAGCCATCTGCAGCTGTCACACATCTCAGCAGCACCTTGTCAGCAGGTAGGAGCTGGCTGTGATCTGTAGCCTGCAGTCGTCAAGGACGTTCCCTCCTTAAAGACAAGCTGATGGTGTCACCTAGAAGTGCAGAGCTGCGTGAATCCCTTCCCTCCTTCCCAAAAACCTTCTGTCAGCCCACGCCTTGGTCTCCTCCACCAGAGAAGAGCGAGCAACACATGCCCACCCTCCTGTATTCACTGTAACACATTTCTGCAAGATGTTTGGAGTGGAATTAATCCCACTTAACATTGGCAATCTAAAAGCAATGTCTAGTCTAAGATAATGTTTGGTCTAAACACAAGACGCTCCTCAAAAAGAGTCTTTCTGCCTCCTTAGCCACCTCCAGAAGCACCAGCCTTTTGCCAAGGACAGTAGAAAAAGCAGAAACAGCTGAAGCAGGCTCTTACCTTGCCTTCGGCTGGAGCCAGAAAGATTCCTGTCTTCATTTGGGGTCTCTACAGGGATCCAGAATCTGCATCATAAAGAAAAAAAGACATCAAAAAACCTGTAAGAAAGACACACACCCCCCCGGAAGGCAAAGGTGGCATGCATTACCTATGTTGGCCCGTTCAGGTGAGCTACAGCTGCAGTTCAGCCCTGCAGAACAAAAAGCTCCAGGACTTTACTCCTAGTGATACCCCAGTCCACGCTGCCAGGTAGAAGATTCTTATGGGCTGCGGCTTGAACGAAGCCTAGATGAACTTCCAAACCAGTTCCAAGCGTGACACCCACACCCCAAGAGATCCTCTACTGCTGGGGGCAGGACAGAACGGATGCAGAAAAAAAATAAATGCCGTGATCCCAGCCCATTTGAAGTCTAACTGGGACCTACCTTTAGACCAACAGCTATCTAGCCCTAATTCAAGTCACACATGAGCCTTTCACATTAAGGGAGTGCTTTAATTCCTGCCTGGGTCAGCCAGAGCGAACCATGGTCTGAGATCTCCCTGGAAGCAGGATGCTTTTAGCAGTATTGGGTCCTTTGACAGGGCGATACATCACTGACGGGGACTGAAAAGAATAGCCCCTCTTCATCCTTACCCCCACTCCCTGCCAAATCCAGATTGGAATCGAGAGCGGAAATGTTTTGTGCGTAGCTAGTGAAGCTGGTTGGAAAATTTTTGTCAAAACAGATTTCCATCAGAAAACGACACCCTGTTGGCTTTGGCAAATTTTTATTCAGGAACAAAGTGGAGAGAGAAAAAAATGTAAATGTCAGCATGCCCTTTTGACATTTTCCCCCAACGAAAAGGATGGACTTTCTTGCTTCGAAATGACTTTTCCTTGACATTCATTTTCTACGTTCAACTCAAAACAAATCAACTTTTCTACCAAAATGGAATCTGTTGACTACTCTAAGAGGTTTTTTCCTTTTGGAGTTGAATATGCAGAAATTCTAGGATACTGGCTTTTTCCAAATTCGGGATGGGATCAGAGGGGGGAAAAAAAAAAAAAACACTTCATTTTTTTCTGGTGAGTCAAAGATTCATTCTTCATACCAGCCATGCCCCCACTGGTTGAATTTCTCTTTCTTTCCTTGCTCATCCTGGAACAACACTTATCTTCAACTTAACTGCTTCATGAATTTTCAGCTCTAGCGCTACCTTTCTTCCCATTTCTCTTCTCCCAGTCCTGAGTTGACATCAGAACAGTCAGAAAAACCCAAAATCAACTCGGGTGCCACATGTTGAGCTGGAATCCAGCAGACGGGAAGTGTTTACCCTGGAGATCACCAGTGATCTCTGTACGCCCAACCTTTCTCCCCGGGTTCAGCCCTGGCTCATAGCTTGGGAGGAGCAGCATGAGCTCTCGATGCCCTCTCCTGCTGCTGCCAGGGACAGAAGTGACCAACTTGTCTCATTCTGCCTTCCAACTTACTCCCTTTCTCCATCAAGGGCTGTAATCCGCAAGGATTTCTCTCTCCCTCTCCTGCAAAAACGAACAAACGCTGGGAGAAAAATCAACTGTGCCTTCTATGAAAGCAGCTCCTTTTTTTCAGCTCAGGCATTGTCTGGTGAAATGCGATCTGCTTTTTCCTCTATGCAATAGGTTCCCAAAACAATTGGGAATTTAATTCAAGAGTGTAATATAGACGCATTTTGCTTAAGCTTAACCATCTGCAGCGAAGTGTCTCATCTATGCTGACTGTGTGGCCGTCTTCTGCCGTCAACAGACAGTAGATCTACAGGGAGAGAGATCCCCACCGCATCGCTCCGCTGGCTATAAAGGGCACTCAAATATCTATCTTGCAGAGAGCTCCAGTTTGCTAAGACACATGGCACGTCATTTCTTACCTTGGAGTGCAGTTCTGGACTCGTACCAGCTTTGGCAAACAGGGAACTGGGACTCTGCTCCCTCCCCGCGGTGTTTCCCAGCCCCTTTGCTGCAAAAGAAGAATGAAAAGGTCTCAAACACGCTCTTGTCTGACCTCAGCAAATGCAACCCCCTGTTACTGAGTACTGACATTGCAAACAGATGCTGTAATGAACCTGGAAAACGAGCAGTCCTCAACACAGTGTCCTCAGCTTCGGCTTTTTTAGAAGGGCGCAAGTGCGCATCAGCAACCACAGAGCAGAGCTACGGCCTTCGCTGCGCCATCCTGCACAACCAAGTTCTCAGCCCGCGGTTATCAGACCCTCAACAGAGCCACGGACTGCTGCGGAGGGATCCGTGAGAGACACCTAGGGAAAACAAGTCCATAACCAGGAGCTTAAAATGCCTGCGAGGAGCTCATGGGGGATTTGGGGGCGAATCCACAACTCAAAGATTGAAAACAGCCAGACTAAACCCTTATTTTTTATTATTTTTTTTTAACTCAGCCAAAGCTGATGAAATGTCTCCCTCCTCATCCCCAACATCTCTCCTACATGCAGTAGATTTATCTCGCTTGAAACTATCTAGATGTTCCCGCAGGGACTTTCCCGTGCGGGTCTGCTCTCCGGCAAACAAGCGCGGCTGCAAAGCCAAGCCGTGCTCAGGTCCTGCCTTGCCCAGAAGCGCAGGAGTTTTTGAAGCCGGTGCCAAGGATTTCCCTCGGGTTTGCAGCTGATTCAGAGTTAGGGCCAAACTCCAACTGTATTTCACCGCAGGCAAGACCGAGCGCCTCGGAAAGGATCATTCCCTCGCATCTTGGTAGCCCTTGGAAAAACTGCACCACAAAATAGCATCTCGACAGGGTTCAGCCACTCTGGCTACTCCCCGGAGGGCTGGGGAAGACAACTCCGAGCTTCGAGCCAAAAAGGGACTGCGGCATTTTGTGGCCAACCCAAAGTGCTGCGGGAGCAGTGGATTGTACCAAGGGGTTACAGGCTGCTGGACCTCCCCGGTGTGACAAAACTCAGCTGCTGGAGGCAGGAGAAAGCACTTTAGATAAGAGGCCAGCGGGGGGGGAAGGACCAAGCATGCTGGTTACTTGGTGCTGTCAATCACAAATCTGCCAGGGTCCCTCTGGAAGAGGCTGGAGTTCAGAGAGCTGCCGCAAACATCCACACCTCTGTCCCTCCAGGCAGGGCAGCCGATGCTCTCGGCTCAGGTGGCCACGCTGCACGTCCAGGACCCTCCTCACTGGCTGCTCCACACCCTCCCCGGGGAAGACGCCTCCAACACCGTAGCCGGTGACCCTCGGCACCGCGGAGAAATTCAGGCTGACAATTTATTGATAACGTCAGGCAACACTTGAGCTTCTCTACGGACCTGAGCCCTCCCTGCTCCGAAGGACACAGATGGTGGGAGCAAGGGGTGTTTTCTGAAGTCCCACCCGGCCTCGCACTTTCCTTCCTGCCACTTCCAGGTACCTTCATCAAGGACAATCGATGTGTGTCCCAGCCCTCCCTCCCCTTGCTGACAAACGAGACAACTTCAGGGCTTTGCTTGGGCACGGGAGCAGGTGCTGCGCTGACAAAGCAGTAAGGGGGAGGAACCCCAGGCTTCCCGTACAAAGTAGCCTTTCAGCATTGACTTTCTTGGCTTGTTTCTTGCTGGAAAGGAAGAAAGAGGGGGGAACGGAGCTGAATAATATTTAAACAAATGCACGTGCTCACTCCATACATCAAATCATTGCTATAAATCAGTCTAGACTGCAGATGAGCAGAGCAATGCTGGATGCTACCACAGAGAATCTAGCCCTAAACACTAGACAGAGTATTTAACTGTTGGGGATGAGCAGTAACTGCCCCACGAGGAGGCACAAGCCAGGGGCTGAGGGTGACCCTGGCACAGTCAATGCCCTCCGCAGCGGGGTGCTTTTGCAGGGTCTGAACGCCGTGGGGAGCATTGACAGTCCCAGGGAAAGCGAGTCATGAATCAGGTTCAGAGCCCACCCAGAGCTGAAGAAAAAGGACCGGAGGCAAATGGTCTGTTCAGAAGACAGGACCATACACAGACTACCTGCAGTAGAGGAACCAGGTCCAGCCAGGAGGAGAGACAAGTTACTTACAGGTCTGAAGCTCAGGCAGGAGGTAGGGATAGAGACAAACTACCTGCAGCAGAGGGCTCAGGTGCATCCTGAAGGCAGAACAGGAGACAAGGTACCCACAGCACATGTCCACACTCCATCCTCAAGGCCAGGGACAAACCAGGCACACCTACAACAGAGCCCAAAGAGGGAGCAAAGGCTCAGGGCTGCCCTTAAATAGAGCTCCAGGTCCATGGGAAGAGGAGGGATGGGTAGAAGCCCCAGGTGAGGCTGGTCAGGTCAATTTAGGCCAATTAGTGCCTCAAGATGACCAACTTGCACCTGCTCCTGCTGTGATGTCTGCCATGGGAGGGGAGAGGCTGGTGGGACAACCTTAAGGGGCTCTGGGGTCAGGGTTGGAAAATCACACTGAGGAAATATCTTCCAAGAGCAGCAAGGACCTGAGCGCGTCCCATTGCCCAGTCAGGCAGGTGGGGAGCCAACAGAAGGATCTGATGTGGTGGATTTGCTGAATGGTGACAGACGTGCCCTCGACGCCACGTAGGAAAAAAGTCGTTTCTCACTGTTACACACGTACGTGTGAATTGCTCAGGATGTTTCCCCTGTACCTGTCCTAGATGACCATCAGAGCAGGGGTCTTCCCTTGGAGCTCTCCTTCCCCACCAACAGACTCACAAAGCTGGTTACCACCCCCGGCCATCAAACCCCCTCTGTTTCCCGAGCTCGCAACGCTCTATTCTGGGCCCCCCCACAGCAGAAAGGAAAAACGTAGCCATCGGCGTGGCACGTGGAAGACGGCACTCAAACGCACCTTCTGGAGGACAACCGGCCTTTGAAGGCGCACAACGCCTCGTACAGCCTGAGACTTTTAATCGTTGCTCCGCGTGGTGTTTTCCACCGGGCGTGCGGGGCGAAGCAGGGTGCGGGGGGGGGGACGCGAAACGCTATCTGCCGATTGCCGAACCGCCAGACGTGAGGGCAGTTCCCCAGAACACATTGACGTATTGTACGGCAGAGGGAGGCCTTCAGAGCGCGCTTTGACTGTGTGCCAGGCCTAGGCAGTGTGCTGCTTTGTATTAATTTGTGTAACTTCGTGAATAAACTGTGCTTGGCTTGTGTATGAATTTTAAATGAATTGTTAACACATTTTTATGAATCGAGGAGGAGGTGCTAGCTGGGGAGGTTGACTGTTTGTTGTTTAAAGCAGAGGAAATCAATCATGGTTTTTCGCAAAATAAAACTTTATTGAGCTGTAATAAACAGATACTTCTAAAAAACATTTAAAACCACATAAAAACCAAGTAGAAGGTGCTTGACTGCTTCAGCATGAATCGCTGGTCAGTGAATACATATCTGTATTAAAGGTCCTCTTTTTTTTTTCCTAACAGCAAGAAGGAAGATGCATTAATGTGCTACACTGGTGCCTTCACGGCAGGGGGAAGATGTGCCTATGGCCTGATGCCCGAGGCCATCGCGAGACCCCGTGCAGCGGCTGCCAGACGCCAGTTTGGCGATGTCTTGATGCAGGATGCTTTGCTATGCCAAAGGCTGCCCGCTGCACTTTGTAACGCAGGAATACACCCACCCTCTGGGCTTTCTGCTCCCGTCCATCCTCTCCCATCCTTTCCAGAGACTTTTGACTTGTAAGATGGTTGGGAAACACAACCTCCCACATCTATTTCTTCATCCTTCTCTTAGCAGCAGCAAAGGGGATTCTGCTTAAGGTTGTTGCTGGGGAACAGAGAAAACAGAAGTGAGAAAACTCTGAGTTTTTTCCTATGAAGATTGGAAGCGAGTCGGCTTTAATTAAAAACAGAGGAGCGGTTCTCACTATGGTGAGTCCCTCTCTCTTCTACTATCCACTGGCTGCTGCCGTTGGGAAAGTGGGGTCACAGAACAACAGAAAAGACATCTACGCTAAGGGGAGGTCACTTTGGTGGCCTTTGCAGTGAAATTACTCCTCTTTCTCCATTCCACAGCCCGAAGAATGAAAAACTTCAGGCGTCAGCATGGATGAGAGAGAAGAAAGTTGAAAGAGCCAGAGAAGGAAAATGTGCAGGTCTACAGGATCTCCAAGGCTTTGGCTACTACATGGCAATCAGGTGTCCAGTGGAGGGAGCAGAGCATCTCCTACAGTAGAACGAAGGCAACTTCCTAACTGTGTAATAGAGGTGTAGATAACGGAGGATAAAAGGGAGACCCAGGCCAAGAGAAACCTCAAGTGGAGAAAGTTCACATTGCTGCCTGTTCCTGCAGGCTGAGGTCTTCCAAGCCAAACCCCCCCCCAGCCGAGAGACAAACCAGTTCTGCTACTTTCCCTCCCCAAACTCCAAGTCATTCTTCTTGGAACGGGAAACTCTGACTGGAAATCCAATGGGCTGGATCTTGATGCTTCCATTACAGGCTTGTGTTACAGTGTTATTCATAAAAGGTCCTGCAGACTGAATGACCAGTTGCTGGATTGCTTCCAAGGATTATTTAAACTTTTCCATATTTTGTAGGTCTCGATTTGAATGTGTGACTTTGGCCAGTGCATTGATTGATGTTGCTAAAAACGCTCGCTGCTCCCCCCCTCCGGAAAGTATGTGTTTTGGAATGTCTCTGGATTACTGTTAATAGTGAGCTTCTCGCTTGCCGCAGATCACTGGTGGTTGTTGTTAAAATGAGTGGATTACTTCAAAAAGCAATTCCCTGGTCCTCTGCCCATGCATGCTGGCTGCCATTTTGGTTGAGGACAGGAGACAAATTTTTCATAACTCATGAACAGAGCAAGGAAAACACAACATTGTTCCTTCGGCTGCAGAGGGCGGTTTTCTGTGCCGTTGTGTCTCGTGGCTGCAATCTCTGTTTTCCCATAAAACAAAAGCTTCAGCTGGAGTTTTGCCCGGGACTGGATCGTTTTGTAGCATCTTCATCCTGCACATACACCTAAAGGGGGCCTACAGGAAAGACGGGGAGGGACACTTTATCAGGGAGTGTAAAGATAGGACAAGTGGTAACGGTTTTAAACTGAAACAGGGGAGATTTAGATCGGATATTAGGAAGAAATTCTTTACTGTGAGGGTGGTGAGGCACTGGAACAGGTTGCCCAGGGAAGTTGTGGATGTTCCATCCCTGGAAGTGTTCAAGACCAGGCTGAGCAACCTGGTCTGGTGGGAGGTGTCCCTGCCCAGGGCAGGGGGGTGGGACTGGATTAAGTTCTCTTCTAACCCAAACCATTCTATAATTCTATATCCCTGATGCTGATGAGTGGGACCAACAAGGTTCCTTCCTCATCACCAGGTATGCCACTTCTCCATGGCATATCCCAGCACAGCAGCATCAAACGAGCTTCTTCATCTCACCTAGTGCTAAACGTCAGAGCTGGAGGACAGACAACTAACTGTCCAAACACCTTCAAAATCAAGGGGAAAGGGGCAGCTCTTCTAGCATGTCGTTCATCCATTCCCACCTGAGGTATGTCTGCTGCTGGGGTGGACTGAGTCACCCAAGGAAACCACTTCTGTTTCTCCTCTTAAAAGAGCAGCGTAAACTACATCATGCTCTTGGATCACAAAGTCCAGAGCCAAACTTGTGCTGCCCATAGCCGCACAGAGCCCAGGACGTCTTGGAGCACTTCCCGGGCCAGAAAGCACAAGGTTTATTTGTGACTTTTACCCTCACATCACCTGTGGGCAGGGAGGAAGAAATGGTGTCTTCAGCCCTGCTATGTGGGGTTAAAAGGAGCGGAGAGACAAGTTGGGCAAGAGATTTCAAAGATGGGACCAGAACATTTACTACGTAGGGACCGGGGCAGCGTGGGATTGTGGTTTGCCTGAGTATTGAAAATGCAGCATCGCTCAGCAGAACGGAGCTCATAAAGACCTTGGGCTCTTCTGGGAGACAATTAAATTTGACCAGCATAAATTCAGGGTTTTCTGATGGAATTCAAAACAAGGGATGGATCCAGGACGTGCAGAGACAAGACAAGTCATACCAGCAATGGCTTGTTGTGTAGGTTGGGACTCGCTACCTTATAACTTACCTGACATTGCACAAAACTGTGTGTCACCAGGCAGAAAAATACTGAAAACAAATTCTTGAAGCCAACAGATTGGAGATGTCAACATCACCACCAAGGCACAAGCTCAAGATCATTTGCAACATCGCAACACTCGAGGGGCAGAGAAAGAAGACTTCCAGCAACCCCATTCTGCAAAAGAAGATTGTAAAAGATATGACTTGAAAGAAAATTAGAAAAGGAAAGAGTAAAGGTGGGGTTTTCACTATGTGGCTTCTGAGCTTGTAAGAGGTCACATTTTCCGGCTATTCTTTGCAAACACGAGTGTTAGAAATGGGCTTTATTTAAAGAAAATGAAAGCTCAAGTAATTACATGGCTTCAGGAGCCAGGACTCTAAGAAAAACACCAAGTATTTCAAGAGTTGGCGATGCTGCCTGTGGAAAAGGAGTGAGTCATCCTGTCTTTTTGGACTCCTGGGTGGGGGAGGGAGACCAGTGAGGGGGATTAAGCTCAGCCACTCGTGTGGCTGCGGGCCCACTGGCTACCTCCCCAGTATCCCCGTGCATGGCTGTGATGGGAGACACGAAGGCTGGTGTGACCAGGACCAGGGATGCAGAGCCCTCAGGTACCTGCCTGGGGTGCAAAGGGACAAAAATGCCATATGGCATCTGGGGAATGATCAGGAAGGTGAAGAAGGGGGAGTCCCTGGGCTTGCAGGCACAATGTCTCCTTCAGCCCTGGGAGCGCATGTTAGAGGGAATTTCTTGCAAACCAGCAGCTATGAGCCTTGCAGCGAGGTACAATCCCTCTTCTCCTGGGCAAAGGCTTTGAAAGGCTGGATTATTCCTTCTTTAAAGGGATGCAGACAGACTCGGACTCATCCTGCCCAGTGCTGGCAGAAAAGGATAGAGGGAGGATCAAGACATTAAATACACAGCGGGAGGGGGGACATGTTATGCTTTGCTTGAAGAATGCAATCAATATTTTAGCAGTCCCAAAACTGTTTTTTCTTGTACCTGATGTCATTTCGGCGTACCACCTCCCTAGCCATCCCTGTTGGCTTTGTCTTGCTTATGGCCCCTGTCCCGGTGCATTTTAGTTAAATTGCTTTTTCAAACTGAGCCCCTGAGAGTCAGAGAACCTCCTTGGTCCACTCATCTGCTGTATGAAGGAGCCAGGTGAAGATCATCCCTGGTGTCAGGTCACGGCTGCTACCTCACTTCTGGAAGAAGAACCAGCCCCTGTCTCCTTGCAATATCTGGACATGCTTCCCCCTGCAAGGCTGTGGCATCTCAGAGGACACACAACAGGCATCGGGAAGACTCTGAAGCCATCACTGGTGTGGCAGTGGTGAGACAAAGGGCAGCAGTGGGAGAGGAGACAAGGAGAAGCCACTGGCTGGTGATGCTGTGCGTGGGAGGAGGATAAACAGAGCCAGGCAGGGAGCCAGAGCCTGTGAGCCAACGGGCCATTACCCACATGGGTGGGATGTCCTGGGTGACCAGCGGAGCGCTCCCCGAGCATCCAGCTCCCCAAAGCCATGCTGCAATCCGTCTCAAGGAAACGAGGGCAGCTCATTACAGGGATTACTTCCAGGCAGGCAGCTGCACAGGCCAATAAGCTCCCCATTGATTTCTGCCTGCCCTCCTTCCCAGCAGAGGGAGTTTGGGAGATACTTCTGCATTGATCCAACCTGTTGTTTCCATAATGGGGTTGTTGCCAGATGAAGTTCACGTTAAAAAAAAAAAAAAAAAGCTGTTATTTTCAGATGTGCTGAAGCTCCCACCGCTCCCAAGGAACAGGCATTGGCACCACGTCAAAGAAACAATCCCCTTTTCCTTGACAGCCCAGTGAGCAGGGGGACAGCTTCGCTTCACCTCGCTGGTACGCACCACGTCCTTGCTGATGCTGATCAGCGACGTCTTGAATTTGTAGTCAATGAATTGCAGTCAACCTTGCAGTCAATGGCCAAGATCCCATGGCTACGCTGGCGCAGGATCGGCCCAGTGCCACCACCCTCTTTGCGTGATCAGCCGGGCCATCCCCGCTAGACCTGACTGTAAAGGAGGACGTTGGGATCAGGAGCTCACAGTCGGGGACATTGTAAGAGCAAGCAGTTGCAGGGCTGTCCGGCTCCCCTGGGACACCGGAGAGGACCCCAGGGAGCCCTGGTGACTCCAGCAGGTCCCTGCGGGTGGGAAGGGTCCTCCCAGCAGGGCTGCCGACTACATCAAGGTCTGAGGGGCAAGTTTTCCGACCGGAGGTTAGGTGATTTAATTTGGATCCTACGAAGCCCACCCTCAAAGTCATATAACTCACACAGTAATTATTTTACCTAGACTAAACCTGTTTTCTCCCTCGCCGCCATTTAACTGGCTCCATAGGATGAAGAGACACTCTCGTTTGCTGTCGTACAGAACCCTATATCCCCTCATACGGCAACCGAAGACACTAATAACTCCATCTAATTACAGAGTGAGTGATCCCTGTTAAGGGGAACGGCAGATACGCTGGTATTATTTATGTCACCTGCTTTGCTCCGTGCGGTGCTCGAGCCAGCTCCGCTGGCTTTTTTTAGCAAGCACATTTCATTTTTCACTCCCCACTGTCATCCCCTTCCCTGTCTCATTCAGAAACTTCACCCACTCGCTCTATCACAGCCTGTCTCGCCGCCACCCTGCCATATAAATCAGCATTAATTATGCTGGTAAAATCCCCTAAATCACTCATTGTCCTCATTATTATTATTTATCTTCGCCTGAAGGTGACACATGCAAACGAAAGCTCCTGCGTTCCCTTAGCAAGGATTTTAATGGGCTTATTGGCTTGGCAACCCAACTGCGATACCTTACGCAGAGTTTCCTAACGGGGCTGCGTCCGATGGCTCTGCATCCCTCGCTTTGAGTCCATCGGTCCCTGTGGGATGATTCACAACCTGCTCTAACTGCTCCCTTATGGATGGGGTCGGGACGAAGCTCTCGGTGGCACATTCCCCTGCCAGCATCACGCTCGCTTCGGGAAAACTGTTGCAAAGGCACAATATCCGTGTGCTGGAATCACCTAATTCAAACCTGCATCCTCACTTATATATGCAAGAAAGGCCACACGGACAACTTTTGTCCAGGATATTCAGAGTGGTTAAGCTGGCAAGCGTTAATAATTTTTCCCCCCTCTTGGTTATCTCGCGAGCTGAAGGCGTTAAAGCGCTGTAATTCCGCACTGCGCAGCAAAAACACTGCGTGTAAATAAACAACCAGCCCAGCCTGTTTCCCCCTCTGATCAGGAAGGACGAACGTAAGAAATAAATTAAAACTAAAAAAGCTGGGAGGCAACTTGCCTTCCTGGAAGAAACCCAGATGGAGCACAGAAGCCATGGTGGCAGCTCCGAGAAGGTCCCCAAATTGCAGCTGTACTGATGGCAGGCAGCCTAAAAAGCCAGCTCCCTCCTTCCCTGATGCCAGCCAAACGGCGTCTCTCTATCCTCGCATCCCCGTAAACTGTATTTTCCAGTCCGCCTCCCCCCTGCCCCAGCAGGACCACGCAGCCCAGACGGTGTGAGCCGACCCCCAGCCCCCCAAAGGAGCAATAATGCACGGGAGTATCGATCCTCGCGCTTGTCGCTCCGGGTGGACGTGCCACCGTGAAATCCCTAACCTTTAGCTGTGCCTGCAGTCTGTAAACTCCCACCCTCTCCTCCCGCCAGGCAGCGAACACCATGTCCAACAGCCTATTAGCAGGAGAACAGCCTGTCCCCTGTCAAAACACACAAGGTGCCACGGTCCCCACGGGAATGTCGGCGGCTGCTGACAGCACTCTGGCATTCCGTCCTGCCAGCATCCCCGAACCTGCCGGAGCGGCAGCGCCTGGGAGCCCCGGCTGAAGAGCGAAGGGAGGAGGAAAGGCATCGTCCCCTCGCTGGCTTCGAGACCCACTGTCCTTGAGACACAAAGGGGACAGTGCCGACCTTCCTCCCCTCAGCCCTCCTCATCGTCTGCAGGAGGCAAAGAGAAGCCGTTCAGGGCAGGATGATGAAGGAGAATGATTTTAAGTTCACCCCACATGCATTTCAAAGCACGCAAAAAGCAAGGGCCTGATCCCCTGATTCCCTCCTCTTCTGCTTTACAGAATTATCTGTAAGCATTAAAGTTTTGAAATGAGGTCAGGAAGGGTTTTATAATTTCTTTGTTCCAGAAAAATTTTGCAGATGGGTGAAGGCAGGTAATGAACTCCAAGCGATTTGTTTCTCGTAGGCATCCGAGAACCCCATGACAAATTAAAAGTGTCATTAATTACTTCAATAAAGACACGATCTCACCCCAGCCGGGTCTTGCGCTAAAACTCAGGTAGCACCTCAGTTTTAGAGACGCCCAAAACCTTGATGCATCCTGGTGGCTTTGAGCCATCCTCGATATAAAATGAACCTTTTTATAAAATGAACCTTTTTCAGCGTGTAAAACGGGACACACACAGCCTGGGCTGGTATAAATCTGGTGGCGAGTTTGCGTTCACAGTCTTTCTCAAATCTCTATCCACAGGAATCAAGCACTCCTCCAACTCTTACGATTTGCCGGAAGTTTAAACCACGCCTGCAGGGTGATTGCTTTTCCGTATAGCAAATCACACCCCAAATATATGGTTTTGATGGGGTCTTTTTAAGCCTTGCCGCGGTGGGACGAGCTCCCCCTGCTCTGCTGCACCTGTCGGGTGAGAGCCCCACGTCCTCTGGCTCAGAGGACCTTGCCGTCACTCCAGCCTCTGGGCTCGACACCTGCCAGGGCCATCCCCGCAGCCACACTCTTCGTAACACCCGTCCCAAAGGTAGGTCTGACACCTCCACGTGGCTTTCCTGTCTTCGCCCTAAATATTCACATACTCAGTCTAGGTTTACCCTATGGTGGGTTAAAGCCCGTTGGACTTGAAACTCCTTCACTGCTTTCCTCCAGGCCGTGCTCCACGTGGGAACTTTCCTAACTGGCATCCCCCTGGGATGAAGGGCATCGGGTTTGATCTCAACCCAAAACCCTCCTTTTTTTTTTTTTTTTTTCCCTTTTCTTTTTTCCCCCCGGTCATTTGTAAGGAATCACACCATCCCTGTGTGTCACTTGCCTCCCTCCAGTAATAACTTTTGAAATCCATGGGTCCATTTCAATCAGCTCAGACAGAAAAATCCCCAAAAGCATTAGGAGTTGGCTGGGTTCGATGGTTGTAGGCAGCTGGATGGGGGGAAAAAGCTCTATTACTGCCCTTGCTGGGAGAGGGGCCGTGGCTGGAGCTCAGCGAGGCTCTTAGATGCTGGAAAAGGCACATGGGAAAGAGATCTTTGAAAGGCCCCAACCTCAGGAAATGTTTCGATCAGAGCTTGCACCTTATTAAGCACGTGATAATCCAGCCGCGAGACACAGAGCCACAGGAAACCAGCTCCATAAGCCCTGCTCCTCGCCGCTCAACTTCGACTTAGGCGGGGAATAAATTAAAACAAAAAAAAAAAAGAAGAAAAAAAAAAATAACGAGTGAAAATACAACGAAAAGCCTTTCATAAAACAGAGACTTCTGGAGCAGGCACTTCTCAGTCCTCCTGCCATACCAGGGATGGGCTCAGGACTGCTAGGAAATGCAGACGTCAGTGCTTAAAAGAGAGAGACACTAAAAGACAAGAAAGAGGATTTCCATCCAGATCTGGAGAGGATTGTTGGTGCCAAGAACCACTTTAACGAGACTGAGGAGCTAAAAAGCCTTGAGAAACTCTACCTACTTAAAGATGGCTTGGTTTTAATAGCAATTCTTGCCTAGACTTCTTAAATTCTGGTTTTATCCTATTTCTGTGAAAGTTGTTACGAGAACAATAAAAACCTTGAATTCGTATCGGAGCCCCGTTTCTCCAACTGGAGAAGATCCCCTTTGCTAACGCGGTAGCTGCAAGCCAGTAGCAAACAAGGTTTGATTAATTTGATCTTGATTAGAGCTAAAAGACTTTTTTTGGCCAGAGTTATATTTTGAAGCAAAATAAATGGAAATTCAATCATAGCAAACCACTCCACGCTACATTTTTTTAAACACAAATAATTTGGCAAGCTCGACAATGGAGAAAACCCAAACACTTTGTTTTGTTATTTTAAAGCAAAGCGTTTAATTACAGTCCACTTTTAGCTAAAAACGTCTTTCCATTTTCTTCAAAAATGTTTCTCCAGATTTCTCGAAAGCGAAATTAAATTCATTTCAAATTGAACAGAAGATTTTTTTGGCCCGAGAATATCGCTGCTTATTTTTCTAATTCATCCCAAAAAAGCCACAGCCGTGCTGCTGTTCGTTCTCCTGCGAACGGAGCTGACACCCTTTCTTTCCTTAGCGCTAATGAATTCAGAGCCTGGGGCTAAATAACAACGTCTGAGAGACGCTGTTAGGTGGCCAAACCTGTGGCCCAAGGGGGGATCTGAAGGTTGACTTTAAGTGCTTCTTGTTCTTCTAGACGATATGCGCGTATGCAAAGGTACTCTTAATGAGGGTTGGGGAAGAAGAGACGTATTTAACGTACCCGTAGTTTGAGGAGGCTCGGGAGTTGTGAGCTGTGGCCTCCTCTTTCACGGCAAGCTGCAAGTCCCAGCCTTCACTGGACTGGCAACCTCAGCCAGGAATTCCCTCTGATTTCCTACTCAAACCACTTGATTCCTCCCCGCTTCCTTTATTATTACGTTTAACGATCCCTGACATGCTTTTGGCAACCTCCTCCGAGATAACCGGGTTGTAGCGCTTGAGACCAGCTCCGCTCAGATAAAGAAAAAATGAGTGATAAAAACCAGCGATGTATGCGCAGATCAGAGGCAGAGCAGCGGCGAGCATGCTGGGCTTTAGACTTTTGATCAGAAGAGAACGCGCGTTCCTCGTTAGTGCTGTAATACGGCAGTCACAGGATTTTTCTATATCAATTGTCAGGCCGGGGTTAGAGCTGGAGCCTGCAGCCCTGTCTGCAAGACTCGGCTCCTTCCCTGGTGTATTGGATACGGCTCCTATTTTCTATTCTCGCAGATATTTCTTAGCGCAAATCATGCCACATACCTCATGTCCTGATAGACCTCAATCCCCTCGCAGCTACCCTTCAAATCGGGGTTAAACCTGAAAAATTTGCAAAGAGAACACAAAACTTAGAGGGAAGGGGTGGAACGAAAAAAGGTAAAAAAGAAGAAAAGAAAAAAAAAAAAACCAGCCACTAGCAACAACAATGTGACACACACAAAACAAAACAAAACCACCCAGTTGCCCGATCTGCAAAAATCTCCACTCCATCTCTATTGATTTCATTACACCTCTACCGCCTGACCCATTAAGCACGGCTCACTGGCAAGGTGTGAGATGTTCAGGTTGCACTTTGTCACACCCTTAGACATCTCTTGTGCCTGAAGATGTTCAGCACCTCACCAGCTTTTAAATTTTCCTAGTTTAGTAGCAAATTCACATAAACCTCCAAGTGAGAGGAATTTGTGCATAACCCAGTTTGGAAATACTCCTTCCACTCTATGTCTTGAGTCACCAGGGTTGGTACTGGCTGGGAGTCATCTACCCAACATTGGTCATCAAAGGTTGGTTGTCCCTGGGCCATGTCTGCACATAGCGTGAAGGGACTGACGCCTCAGGACGTCTTTCTTCCCACCTAAAAACGGCAGGTGGTTCAAAGGATGATCTCTTGGGGTGCTGATCACCTTCCATTAACTACAGACGGAGTCCGGATAATTGGAAATCTGGTTTATAGACGAGGAGAGTTACTTGAGAAGAATCCATCTCCTCCAGGGTGGCTAGCATCACCTCACATCCATCAGTGATGGGCTCCACAGATGCTCTCAAACTTTGGCAATCGAAATATATTGGGATGCATAACGGGGTTGCACATCACAGCCTTTCCTTACAGAGCAAAGAGTCACAGTGAAGGTCCTTTTCAAGGAAAAATAGGGACTGATTTGCCCAGACATTTCTCTAGAGATGTTTTCTTCCACAAAGAAACTGTCTCCGTTTCTGTGCCTGCATCTTATCCACATGCTCTGGCATGTTATTGTCCCTTTTTCCAGGACACCGGGCAAGAAGGGTGGACTCCCTCTGCCCCCCAATACAAGCACAGGCCAGGGGTTTATCAGCCCACTCCGCTGCCATGGACCAACCTGCCTTCTCGGCATCAGGCTCTGACCAAGTATATGGTGATTCCCTGTTGCCATATACGTGACCTCACGTTATTTGTCAGGCCAAAAACCTGCAACCTGTATCTCTGACCATCCCGAAAACCCAGACAAACGTCATTAAGCCTCAAACCTCACCCAGGTGCAGTTTATGGAGAGAAAAAAAAGAAAGGATATGGACAAAACCCAACCGTTGGCAAACCCATTGACATCCCTCACCAGTGTCCAGCTTCCTACACCCCCAGGTGCACGACAGTACCCTGCAAACGGTACTCCTGGATTTGGTACAGACTTAATTAGGGCAGAAATTAACAGAAAATGCTGCACGTCAGCAGGGAGGGATTGGAGGCAGAAGGAAAGCCTGACAGACACAGGTCTATCCTACATTAAGTCCTGCCTTTGCGTCCAGGGTTGACGTGAAATCGAATGCAATTCTGGTGTCCTGGATGCTCTGAGGGCTGTAAATCAGGAACCGCTCAGTGCTGTGGTGAAAACTGCACCAGAGAAAACTCCTCCACGCTTTGGAAACACCCGCCCCAAGCCTGCAGTAGGTCCCAGATCTTCCAGTGGGACAAATGGTCTGTCTTTCCCAATTTTCTTCCCAAGCCTCTCCGTATATTTTCCAATACACTGTGCCTTTTCCTGGAAGACGATTAGGTCAGGGGTTTTCCATATAGTGGATAATTCAGGCTCATGGGTCAATGCACAGATTTTTGTCTCTACTCTGAGTTCCCATCAGCCTGGCAGCTCTGACTACTCCTAATGGATGTGCCTTCGCTGGTCTTTCAGCATGATCCCCTTTTTACCCAAAGCGAATCGGAGCCACTAGTGAAAAAAATTAAGCGTATTTACCCTGTGGGGATGGCTCTGTCCTTTCTGGTGCTGGGTGCCTTAATAGAAGGTGCTGGTTAACCGCAGGACTCGGCCTATTGCTTTTAGTTGAGAATATTGCCACCGATAAAACCTAAATTGCTACTAACTTCGAAGAAAAATTTACTCGAGTGAGGGCTCCTTGAGAACTGGAGACCTCCTGTAATTCACGTTTACCGGTCCATCTCCCAGGCAATTCCACTTACTGCAGGGGAGCAACAAGGGTGTTTCGGTTTTATTCCTCAGGCAGCAGCAAATAAATAGCACATTATGGAAACTGCTTATCACAGCCCAGGATCAGACGCTTTGCAGGAACGGATTTTTCCAGGCAGATCTCAGATATTTCCTCGTTGTCCCTCTCATTGGAAAGTCTCTCTTTTTCTTCCAGTGTTTTGGAGCTTCCGTTGCTCGTCTCACCCAAACCCAAGCAAACAGCAAAACTTTTGGAGCCTGATGCAGAGGTCTGCGGTGACTACGGGTGCAGTTGACTACGTCTGGTCACTTAACCCGCTTTAAGCGCCCCAGAAAAGTCCACTGATTTTGTGACACCTGCTGTAATCCACCCTGGAAGGCTCCTTGAAGAGGCGCAGGAGAAATTCTTAAGATGTATTTCCCTCAGACCACAATATATTCCATATGCTCCAACAGTGGAGGAGAAGGGAGCTGGTACTTTGAGTTCCCTCTGGTAAATCTATCATTCCCAGCTGGGGGGCTGGGGGGGGGGCACTGGGAGAGCTTATCAGTGTTTTCTCCGACTTTACAGCTGGAAAAAATTTACAGCCAAACGCACACTCCTGTTGGAAAGGAGGGATAAGCCCTCCCCAAACGTGCTTACAAGCCACTGTTGTTATCAGGGGATCAGGAGGCTTTGGATCACCTTTATTGCTGGCCACCAAGGGCTCTTCTAGGGCCTGCTCTTTGCAGAAGCCATCGGGCAAGCTCCTCCAGCGAGGGGCTGCGGCGCTGCCCTTTCAGGAGCGACCCCCTCAGCTATCCTCTTGGAAAGCGCGTTGGCAATGTTTAGATTACCTGTGAGCGTATATCTTCCTGAAGACTGCTGACGAGGCAGGTTTTGTCCCCTCTCCCAAAAGCTCCTTCCTTTGGGAAGCCCATAACCGAAGACCTTTTGCCTACGCGTTTGTGCTGGGGAGATTTCAGGTCCCGTAGCCCCCTCCCTTTGCGGGAGCCACGCAGGAGGTGGGGTGCGTGGCTGTGGGCTCCTCTTTGCACGTGCTAAAAAATACATGCGGCTGGGACCCAAACGTCTACCTGATTTGTGGCTCCATTGGGACCCCGCTGTTGGGTGGGGGGCATTTTCTATCTGCCATTCAAACCGGCGGCCACCAAATACCCAGCTACGGTTTTAGCTTCTGAAAAAGTTGATAGGCATTTTTTAAATAAATAAATAAGGCAGGTTTAGAGGCTTTTTAATTACCTGCCTTTTCAGCAGCTTTGCTTAATCTTCAAGGTTTCGAAAGCCATGGCTGAGCTGCCCCCACCTCCTCCCGTGGAGAGGGTGAAGGAGCCGAGGGAGCTCTGCGCGGGTCTTCAAGAGCTGTTGGGAAAGGGGATCCTGAGGGCGGGGGGGCAGCAAGATGATTAATTGTTTTCTAAGCAATCGGCTCGTTTATAATCACTTTTTATAATTAACTTAATTATTACAATTGACTTAACGTTGCTTGCTTGTTGGTATTTGATTGAGAATTATCTAAACTGTGGGCAGACTAGAGAGCGCTTAAGGTGTCGGCGTCTTTGCAACTCATCTCTGCTTCGAAGTATAGGACTCCACTAAAACCGGAGAAGAAAAAAAAGGAGCGAAAGATTTCATACGCTGCTGTTTTTCCTTCAGGACCCATTTTTCTGCATTTAATTTAATACATAAAAATACCTCGCTGCTGATGAGCGTCTCTAGAATAGCTAAACTTCGAACATACCTGCTTGTGCCCGCGATTCCCCCCCCTCCACTCCCCCCAAAAATAAAAACTGTTTGTCATTAAACCGGGGTCTGCAGCCTCGTGAAAGCCAAATGCAAACGCAAAGCGTGTTCATCGCAGAAGGGAAGAAAGTCCGTGAGGAAGCAGATGTAAACCTCAGGCTTTCAATACGCTCTAGCAAATAACCAATGAAAGAATAACGAGTTGAAAGACGCCGGGCCAAACTCCGCGCTGGCACAACTCCATCAAAGTCGGTGGAGATGGGCCAGCAGCGGATGTTTCCCACTTCGTCAGTTGAATGCGAAGAGTTTATTTTCCAAGTCACACCCCCCCTCCTCCCCGCCCCCCCCGCTTACTTAAATTCCCTGTCATTGATCGATGGGTGTCCCAAAGATGCTGAGTGGAGAAATCTGTCGCTTACAGAACTGGTACTTTGCTGTATAAAAACAAAAGGTCTCCGGCCTGGAAATGGCAAAAAGATTTCTTCGTGAGGCTGCCAAAAAAAAAAGAAAAAAAAAAAAGATAAAAGAAAAATTATAAGCTAGAAGCTGCGCTTTCTGAGGACGCTGCCAATTTTTTAAAAGGATAATCCCAGTAGATACAAGATTATACGACAAAAGTCCCCTTGTGGAAACGCTGCCAGTTCTTTTAAACACTGGCATTTAATCTCTTGGCAAGAATATGGGTCCAACTGGGCTTTTATTTTTCTTTTTTACGGTCACTAACCACACATTTGCATACGTTATAGCAGCGACACATGGTCTGAAGAAGGTTAATTTGCTCTGCAGTTAACAGCGGCGTGCAAAGCCCCGCACAGCTCTAACACGGACTGAACCAACAGACAGAAAGTCATCTATGTTGGAGCTGAAATCGGGAGAGGAGGGGAACATTTGCCAAGCACCTGACTCAGTTTCAACCTGATTTTCTTTCCAGAGCAACTGATAAAGGCAGCAACAGGTTAAATCCAGCTCTAGTAAGGCAAAACTCCTCCTCGTGGTTTTGGTTTTTTTTTTTCCAGGTGAAATTTTGGGGGATTTGCAAAGAGGCTTTAAGGAGCTGGGACCCCAAAAAGGACTTAGGGCGGGATTTTCCCAGGCAGCAGAGCACGAAGCCAGCATCCTGATGGCACCGGGCAGCGGGAACAGGGATGCGCTTGTGGGATGTATCGAGAGGCTGAGTGGGAAGAAGCCAAGGTGGAATGGCTGTGAAAACACCGATGGTCCGCTCGGATCCGCGTAAGGAAAGAAAACCCCTTGCTATTATTATTTATACGTAAAACATTCAAAGTTTGGTAATGCATAGAGAGAGACATAACGTTATTGCAGTGCCATAACAACACAGAGAGTGACTTTGTAGAGGCAGAGACTTCTTTTAGCTGCAATATATATACCAAAGAACTAAAAGCAAGCCTAAATAAAAGCAAACCAAAGAAATAAAAGCAAACCAAAATAAAAGCAAACCAAAGAAATAAAAGCAAACCTGAAATAAAAGCAACCCAAGGAAATAAAAGCAGCCTGGCACCGCTGTCCCTCCGCTCCCTCCCACCCCCTGTCCCTCTCTGCCCAAGACAGAAACCCCCCGCGAGTCCCAGCACTCCCATCCGCACCGGAGCCGGTCGCGTGGGATTGTTCCACCTGTCATTTTATTTTGCTGCAAGCCCTTTTACGAGGGGGCAGGACTGGATACGGAGAGCCGGGCTTTGAAAACGGGGGGCCCCCCGCGGAGGGGAAGGAGGCAATAAAGCCTTACCCCTCCGCGCTTCGCACGGGGCTTTCGCCTCCCAGCAAAGCAGCGGGAGCCGGGGAGCAAGCGAGCGTAAGGTCACCGGGGTTTGAAGAGGAAGGCTCCGCTCACAGGGGGAGGGGGGAACATCGCTGGTCTGCCCGGCTATAGGATTTCCTGGGTCTTTTATAATGATGTGGTTGCCCAGGGTCGTTGGGCTTTAATGAAGCAATTCACGTCCGGTTTGCTAATCCCTGGCTCAGCGTCGCTCGCTCTGGGGATGGGTATTTTCCACCTTGGCTAAAGGGAGACGGGTTGGGTTAGACGTTTCATAGTGCACAACCACCCCCCAGGTGTAGTACGGCACAGAGCCCCCAACGGGCCATGGATACCCAAAAAAGGCAAAATGCCCAATTCACCTGGTGTAGCTGAAATCACTTCTCTCAAGTCTATTAGGAGAAGGCTCCTTCAGAGACAGGCTGGGAAAGAACCCACGTCCCCTTCCTGAACCTCACGACAGCAGGTAATCGTGCTTCTCCTCAAGCCTCAGCTTCTGGGGCCACGTAATCGGAGGGTAACTCAGCTTTAATTACAAAAGAAATAGAAGAAATGGGGAATGGCTCCCAGTCTCCTGCCTGGGGAGGCTGGAACAATGCAAAACTATAAAGCATCAGCAAATAAAAAGTTGCCCTACTACCGCTATTACCATTATTGTTCCTAACGACAAGCAGAACGCTTTCAGATGGCTTCATGCCGCGGCCCGAGTTATAAATTTTGAACGTTCAAATGGGTGCTGTGACACTGGGGACCCGGTTTGGCTGCAGTGGGCAAGACCTTCCCATGGGCTGGCGAGGACAGCAAAGCTCTGGATGGGGCAGGAGCTCATCGAGGAGAGCGTTAGGACACAAACCCAGACATGAGCCTTCCTGGAGACTTCCACCGTCCACATCTGCCAGGAGGGAACCAGAGCGGAATGATTTCCCCCTGAATGCAGGTTTCATCGCTTAAAAGGATTCCCCGCCTCGCAGCTAATCCAGGCCACGCTACGTCGCATTGAAAGGGTCAGCAAAGGCGGGCGGCGAGAGCAGCGCTATCTGCCTGCCCTCACCGGGGCACGCGGGAGGGGAGGAGAGCCCAAGGGACGCACATTCACGTGCGTGGCCGCCAACGGGAGTCTCCCGCGGAGATGGCCCCTCTGCCATGCTCTTGCCTATCTCCAAAGTGAAATGGATTAGCAGCTCACTTTCAATCAGGCTGAATTATGAGCCCAGCGATTTGCTGGACGTTTTACATGAACCAGAAGATGTGTTATCTGATGAAAATTGTTTAATTTAATATCCTGGCCTGACAAGCAGTGAACTGTACATCTCCTGGAGAATTTACCAGTGCAGATGATTTTACTTAGCTGGAAGGATTAAGCAATCGAAACCCCTTTCTTTTCCCCAAAACTCATGGCAGAAAACTGCCCAGAGAAATTCTGAGGAGCTGGTGGTGCCAAGGTTACCAGCAACCTGAGGAAAAATGAAAGGTTGGTGGTTTTACCATCAGAAAACATTGCAGAATTACATGGGCTTTGCCATTGTCTACTCCCAAAAAAATCATTTTTTGGGAAGGAAAAGTAAAAATGCCAGGAAGCAGATCAGATGTAGCTCTCAGAGATGCCTTGAGGACACAGGACATGTCCTCTTACCGAATGAAGACCAAGCTTCGAAGCAAGTCTTCTAGTTATGTTGCTCTGACGGATGGGAAGCCCTTCCGGGAGATGTCTACAAGATGGGGGACCAAAGGCAGACCTGGGTCTCCCATGCCTCAGGGATCCTCGGGCTGTGGCTGAAAGAGCGAGGGCTCATCACAGCCCCTCTGGGCTCTTCTTCCAGAGAGCGCTCATTAGTCCAAGTCTGCACCAAGACATGGTGAGTGAGGTTGGTCTTCAAAGCAGGTGGAAGCTCATCCCTTACCTTACAGTAAAGACCTAACCAGCGATTAATGTCCCAGAAAAGCTCTCCCAGCAGAGCCAGGCTTTCCTCCACGGCCCTGAGGAACAAGCCCAAAGCTTTGCTGGTTTTCACAAGGAAGCTCTTTCAGGCTGAGCCACAAGTGGGGAATCTGTGGGCAGATTCCAAACACAACTGCAGTCCAGCACAGAATTGCTCCTCAAGCCTTTGCAGATTCACGGGGAAGCAAAAGTCACGGGAAAAGCATCCACTACCCTGACCTTGCTCCTTCAACAAAAGAGACCACAGCAGTCTGCAAAGATGGATAAACTTTTCCTACTAACTGCGCTGGGGAAAAGAAAACAGATGGGCAGCTCTGTATAAACCAGACGCTGCCAAAGCACATGCCATCAGGCAGCAGAGGGATGAAGGATCCTGAATTACCAGCCTCTCTTGAAGATCTTGCCGTAAACTAGTCGTATGCATTCCCCACACTTTGGTATGAGGCTCCCATTGCTGTAGACATAATACATGAATGTAATTATGTAGACTTTATCCATGCTGGCGATCTTATCCAAATTCAAGGCTTTTAGTATAATTGAAGGCTATTATGATTTATGGTTGTGTTTTCAAACAGCACATAATTAAGTGGTAGAATTCATTGTCATAAGCTTTGTGGAAGCCAAAAGCATAAATGGGTTCAAATAACAATTAAGGACATTGAAAGATCCATCAAGGGTGATTGCATGCAGGGATGTGGATATGACCCATAGCTCAGGAAGTCCTTCAGCTGCAAGTTGCCATGAGTTGGAAGGGCCATAGGAAGTATCACCAAGGGCTTGCCGAGGTCTTATATCTTACCCTAAGCATTTGCTGCTGGCATTGTTAGAGACGGGATATTGGGCTAGATGCATCTTTGATCCGAGACAGTGTGTCTATGCCGATGTCTACACAGCATGACCTCTAACAGATCTACTCTTTCCAAAAGGCACTAGGCCAGGACAAGTCTAGATTGTGGTTTAGGCCTGCAAGATACAGACCTGACTTAAAAGCTGTATCTTCTCCATCTGCAAGACTGAGCCAGAGCTTCAGGTCAGGAGATTGGCACATCTTCCAAGCTTCAGTCTCAAGAAGTCCGTCAAAAGGGAGTTTTCATTAAAAGAATTTTCTGTGACTGGGAAGAAAACCTTGAAAAACAAATGTTGCAATGCGTGCTACAGTTTTCTGATTGCCTAAGTTGGCAACCCTTTAAAAAAAATAAATAACTGGGGAGAACGTGAACATCATCCCAGTTCACAAGACACGCAGCCGAGTTTCCCACAGCTGTGGCGATGGCAGGGGTCAGCAGAGCCAAAGTGCAAGAGATGAGCTTCAGCCTGGGGAACCGACCTTCCCAGGTGAGGGAAGTCCTCCACATTTGCAGGATTGATCAAACAGTTCCCCTTCAAGGGGGAACTTGAGGGACCTTTGGTCTTACCTTGTGGTGGTGTTTTTATGTTGTCCCAGGCAAAAGCAGTGTCAGAAGATACCAGTTTGACAGAGCTGCTCATTGACTCAGTGTTGGGGGAAAATCTCTTTAATTTCAATCAAAGTAGCTGAAGAATGATCCAGACAAGCCCTTTGCTGTACCAAATTGACACAGACAGGAATAAATCAAGGGAACAAAGCTTTTTCATACCAGTTGAAGAGCTGCTTGTAGAATATCTTTTTTTCAAAGCATCTGCACTTTTGGCGACACTTTGATGTACATCAGAGAGGGCAAAACTCCAGACCGGCTTTCCTGTGATCAATGACATACCAGGAAACCCCCAGGGCATGGCAGGAATTTGAGTTGCCTTTGCAAGGGCACAGAATACCACATGGGTGCTGGAGTCCCATCACACGGTTATCACGGGTGACGAAAAGCAACGTCACAGGTAGCGAAGAGTCACCCCAGTGGACAGTAAAGAAAAAGGCGTCAGCATTACTCCTAAAATGAAGCAGTAGTTCATAATACTTCATTAGGTCAGAGAGATTCCTGTTTGAAGAGCTCAAATCTTCATAGAGCATTTCAACAGGATCCACATTCCAACAAAGGCAATACGTCCATGGGGCAACTAGAAACCCGCTGGGAACAACCTTGACATGATCCCTGGCTGGGGCTGGCTGGCAGGGGGTGAAGATCTACCTTACCTTAAGGTTATGCATTTAGGTAGAGCTGACAGCTATCTTTTGACCTGGAAGAGTCCTGATGAACCGGCTGCTCACACTCAGCGGTGCTTTAAAAGACCCATAAATGTACTTGAGCAACCTGGAACTTCAACTGCTTGAAACGAACGGCTGGAAAACAAGGCTGATTTCTCAACAGCCACCCTTGGATTAACATTAGCGTTGGCACAGGAGGTGGCACAGATCTCTTGCTGGCTCCTCGACATGGCACAAGCTGGAGAACGGCACATCTGGAATTTCCCCAGCCTCAGCTCGGGGACACCTCCAGCCGCTACAGATACTCCCTTGTGTAATAAAACCAGGGGCTGATGTGACGCAAGCTGGGACCAAACCTAATGGCGTTCAGGCATCTAACTCCCACTGGTGAAAATTAGGTGCCTAAAAGCCTTTGAGATCTTTGACGGGATCTGTTCAGCCACGTAGAGACTGCATAGGAGAATGGAGTGTGAAACTCAGCAGATTTACAGGCATTTTTAGAGCTGTAAATGCTGGCACAGAATAAAATACAAAGGAAAATCTGGCCCTAAGATTCAGGCCTGTGCCTTTTAGTGGGGGGGTATTTTGCAAGGACAGAGGGATGTCATAATCAAAATTAGCTCTTTGACTTCTTCTTAAGTGGAAATCAAAGGGACCATCATCTGAGAAGTCTCAGCATTCAGCCTCTGAAGATTTTCCACCCACTGAATTGTTGGCCAGCCCAGGCCTAGAGAGGACTTCCCTGCAGTGTCTTGGGCTGGCTAAAGAAAGCCTTGGCGAATAATAAATGCCAGGCTTGTGGGCATGGAGGGGTGGGATTAACGCAGCACCCCCCTGCCAATGAGCCTGGGAACACGCACATCACATTAGGCAACACCAAAGGGGAGGTGACAGCCCTGGAGAGGCCGCCGCACAGAGTGGCGGGGGAAGCTGGCTCAACCTGAGGGTGGACAACGGCCGTGGTCAAAGCGAAGCATCTCGCCAGTGCTCGGGTGGGGAGGAATGACACACAAGTCGTACTGCAGATATGAGCGCTGGCGAAGGGGACGGGACAGGCTCAGGAGCAGGCTGGTTTAGCATCTTTCTCTGGTTTAGCATCTTCCTCTGGTTTAGCAACCACTAGAGCAGTAAGTCTCAGCACAGCCTGTTGATTTAGTCAAGCCCTCAACAGCCCTTCAGGAGATCTAAGAGGTTCAAGACGCTAACTAATATATGAATAGACGGATCTGAGAAGCCCCACATGGTCCAAGACACCATCCTTGAATCAGGAAATAAGATTTCCTAAATCCCTGCACCTCCCTACTCTGCCACTGTGGCTCCATCACACCCTCTGCGCGTCCAGATGGGGCTGGGACACCTTTCTCCTGCTGAGGACATTGCCCCAGCCTGACCTCAGCCAAGCACCCGCTCCACAGAGGTCCCCCCAGCCTATTACAGCCACAATGATCCACACTGGTCCCTCCATCCCTGCAAACCTACCTCCTTCTGCCTCTCCAGCACCCTCGGGCAAATAACCCACCCTTATTTATAGCTCTGGACAAACAGGCCCCACTGTAAGGGCACAGCAGCCCTCACCCAGCACACCAAAAAACAGGAAATTTTTATTTCCCTTTTGCCAGGGAGATTTTTTTTGAGCGGCCGGTTGCGTCGGCAGCTGCAAGACAGAAGCACAGACTGGAGAACAAACGTGTTGGCGAGTGAACGAATGTGGCACATAGTTGGAAAATAAGGTACTCTAGAAAAAGAAATATTTTAGGCTCATGAGAAGGCGGGATTCTTTTCAACTTTCCAGACGGATTATATTGGCCAGTTCACGTACCATTTATCACCTTGCCTAGCAATTTACAACCTGCAGGGTTTGCTCTTTTTGTTGCTCTTTTTAGCCTAACAAAACGCTCTTGGCTTTGTGTGCCTTGTTTGGGCGAAGTCACCGAGCTGGCACAGGCCGAACTGCTTTCCGCCCATATAGAAGTGCTTATGTAGCAGGACAATTTCATTACAACAAATTTGCTCAGGCAAACAAACGAGCCGGGTAAGGTTTCCCATTGCTGTCCATTGCAGGGAACCCCAGCGCTTCTGTAGCCACAGCTTCAGCACAGCTCCCGGATGAAAAATCCCTGTTTGGAGAAGGAAGAGGGGAGTCGATTTTTGTTTGCATGGTTGATTTCCTCCTCTATTTCTGATTTGACTTATCGCAGGAGTATGTTCGGGTTGCAGGAGTTGACTTGCTTAACTGGTCAAAAGGCTTTTTTCAAAGGAACGGCCTTTCCTCTGGGCAGCCGAGCCGTGAATTTACCCGCTCGTCTCCAGAAACCGACCGTACAGCCAGATCCCTTCAGCCAAGAATGCGGACCTGTCAAATCTCAGGCTCCGAGCGGCAGAGGCGCGATCGGCTCCTGACCCTCTGCTCCCAGCCAGCAGAGCCCGGCTCTCCCCTGCTCCCTGACCCCAGGTGCCAGACACGGCCCCGCCGCTGTTTGGCCGAGCACCCAACCCTGCTCCTGGGGGTGGTCGCAGAGCTGGGGAGCAGCCGGGATGCCCGCATCCTGCTGCGGGAGGATGCTCGGCGCTGGGATGCTTCCCTGGCCATAGCTGTCCTCCGCCTCTCCCCCGGTGCCCTTTCCCTCCTTGCCGCATGACCAAGCACAGCATCATCTTCCATCTCAACGCTGGAGAAATCTGGGAATGGTCCGTCTCCGGTTTGTGAGCGCTTTCATCCTGGCTTGCCCAGAGTATCCCAGAAGAATGCCGCTGTCTCAGGCCAGGATCATTTTTGTAAGGCAGGAGAGAAGATAGACTCTTCCCCCTGCCTTTTTTTTTCTTTTCCCCCTGATTTATTTATTCATTGCATAACGGCTTGTCCACAAACATCCCAGCTTGGTTAAATCTTTGACATGTAAAACATTTCCAGAAATTCTTGCTGCCATCCAACAAGAAAAATGGGTAGGGACTTGGCTTTTTTTTTTTTGCCCTTTTTTTTTTCTTTTAAAAAAAAAAAAAAAGAAAGACTCCTCACTTTTCTTCTGTTTTCTTCTTTCTAGTGTGACTTCGTCTCTGGCTTTCCCAAAGCAACGCGCTCATTTATCAGGCTTGCAAGTTCTTACGCATTGGCAGACTCCGCGGCTTTCCGCTTGGCTCGGGGCTTTCAGCCACCATATGGAACGAGTTGCACGTTTTCACTCCTTATCGGAGTTTAAGATGGAAATATTTCCTTGGTTCTTCTTGGGGTATTTCTGCAATCGCACACACGCTGGGAGTATTTAACCCTGACATTGCTGATGAGTAGCTGTTACTATTAAAATGCCATCAAAGATTGAACTGAAAATGTTTTACAGTGAACTACGCCAGCAGCTTGATTCTGTTCCTGGTTACAAATAGTTCCTTTAATAGTTTTGGAGTTACATGAGTATAACAGAGAAGAATCTGGCTAGCTGTCTATTTGTCTGTCTGCTTGTCTCTCTAAAGAGACAACTTTTTCTCCCTCTCCGCATATTGATCCAGTTTTGCTGTAGCGGCGATGGTCTAAAGAGGTAAGAAAAGCTGTTCTCTCTCCATCCTGCCTTTATTAAACTAGATGACAGCCGAAGACAGACAATTTTTCAGGCACAGATCTTCCATGCACGAGTCTACCACTGCTGTGAGTCTAGCTGAGGATCGTTTTGGGTTTTTTTTCCTCGGTTCCATGCAAAGTCATGCATCACACTCGGGGTTCGTTCCAGCCCCTCTTTTTAGCCCAGGCTGCCAGTTAGCACAGTCATCGTGAGCCTGTCAAAGCCAGGATCTCAAGATTAGCCATGATAGAAGTGAAAGCAGAGTGATCCTCCAGGATCACCTCTAGCTCGGGAAGTTCGGGAGATGGTTAGACTGGTTTGAACTCTCACTCCGGCTTCCTCAATCAGGTCCCATCAACACACCAGTAACAACACTGGAGGCAGCTTTCCTGCACCACCAAGACCACGCGACAAGACACTTCAGGAGACACCGCAGCCAAAACCTGGGGCACAGGTCAGGAACAGCCACCCCATCCACCACCAGTCCATAGGTCTGCTGTGGAGCCCCACTGAGCAAGAGCCTCTTCCTCAAAGCTCAGGAGATGCAAAGGCCTGGCTTCTCCAGCACAGGTGAAGGAAGCAAGTGGAGGAAGATCTCTCCTCCTCCTCCCCTGTGCTCTGCAAGGCACCAGTCCCACTGTCCCGTTTTCCCTATAAACTGTCACTTTCAGCTCTCCATGCAAGCTGTAGGTCTTTCCTCATTAGATATTCAATCCGAGAAGCTCTTGGGTGGTGTCGGTGATGATGGGCGCGTGTATTGTTTGACAGGTCAGGGCATATGTTAAATTACACACCCTAGGTAAGCTGAGGCTGAAGGATGAAGTCCCTAAACCCACGTTCAGAGAAGAATCGCAGCAAAACTGAGAGACCAAGTATGATGCAAAACCTGGGTCTTTAGACCTCAGTGCCTCTTCCTCAGGGTCTCTTCCAAGCAGGTGAGGAACTTCCATAATTTACCACAACAAAGGCTAGAGTCTGGATCAGTTCAGCCCACATTGTATTTGACAGCTTGCTGCAGCTCAAATACATCATTGGACTCTGTAAAAATAGATTTTCACACTTGTCGATTCTGCTTTTCTCATTGTATGTGGTTTCTGGACATGTGAGGGCTGTTATCCCTAAACTTAGTCCACAGTGGTGAAATACATAGGCCTTCAGGGTGAAGGGAATTCAATACGACTTTTAGGCTAAGGAACGCTGCCAGAAGGTTGTAAAGCAATATTATTATAAATGGAAAGCAGGGTCTGGTGTCCATATATCCGAGATTGGACATTAGCCCTCCATTTGGTTATTCTTGGTCAAGTTTGACGTTTTCTTCCATATTGCCTTTACCCAATTTGTACGGCCGGTCTTAGAGCATTTCACTATGAGCCCCATGTTTTTCCATCAAACTCAACATCCCCTGGTTTCAGCATTAGCTCCACGAATTCCAGCATTAGCCCCAGCTGCCAGAACTTCACCTTTAGCGAACATACATCACCATCAGTCTCCAGAGTTGTTAAAAAAAAACCCCATGGTTTCCATGGAAATCATTGCTGATACTAGCCTAGATGTCTGCTTTTTCTTTTTCTGTGCCTTAACATAGCAGAAACAGAAACTTGAAAATCCCCGTTTTTCAAAATTTCTCTCTTTGTAGTAGAAAAACAAATACATCTAAAAGATTGACAAGCGGGAGGGAATCTGATTTCCACGTTCAGGGTCCAAGGAAGCTGGTTGCCATGAGTTGAAGCCACACCAATGCTGGAAATGGGGCACCTCTAGGAGGTGGGGAACCTCCGCCTCCTTCCCACCACCTAGAACCATATCCTCTGCAGCAGAAGGTGGAAGATCTGCCCATGGCCAAAGAGAGACGCTGAGGTTACCGGCAGAGGACAGCTTGGGCAGAAACAGCGTAGATTCACTGAATGACGAGAAAGCAAGAGCCCACTAGTACCAGCCAACGGAGCACGTGCACCATCAAAGGTGGGTGTAACCGCTCAGCCTCCCTGCTTGGATGGGAGCCTCAGCCAGCCCTCTACGAATAGCCAAAGAATTTTCCTTCTTTTTGCGTGTAACTGCTGGACCTGTGAGAGCACTACCACCGCAGATCTCCTCGGCCACTTGGGCAAAGTCATAGGAAAAAAAAAATACCAAACTATTTGCCAACTTTAACCTCCATTATAGGAAGGCCAAATATTTTAAAAGTCTCATTCAACTTCCCATGCGCTTGTCCCCTCCCACACCAGCCTGTCCAATACAGAGAGGCAGCTGACCCAAGGGAGAGTTTGGGTTGAGCTCCTAGCAAGCAAATGACATTTCCCCACTGCGGTAAGCCTGGAGAGGCACTATGTTAGCACTGTCCAAGTCAATTTTTTCCTTATGTTCAAAGGAAACCCTAGATATGTTTTCTAAATCGCTTTCCAGCCCTTTCAGCGAACAGGAGGCTTTGAAAACACATTCTGAAATCCTTCTCTTCATCTCGATGCATCTGTTCTTTTTCTTCTCCATCTGGACAGCAGCGCAGGTACGCAGACTAGACCCTGGCCTTTGGCCGACATGATCTTTCCAAGTAATTTTTGGACATGAAATGAAAAATCAGTCCAAAGCACACTCCGCAAAGGGCTTTTATTTCCATTTGAGTCCACTTCAAGGGGCTGCAACGGGCTTCGTTTTGTTATTTTTGTTCCCCTTTCCAAAATAATAGCTGAGCCATCCAAAGTTTGGATTTAGAGAATTATTGGACTGTTGCTGGAAAAGCGAACGGCAGAAGCTGCATCTCTTCGCTCGTATCTCTAGAGCTGAGTCTTCACCACTAATTGTACATGAGATTAAGTCCTCGCTGTCATTCTCTAATTCAAGATCCAGCTCCTGGACTGACTTCAGACAGTCGCGCACGGCAGAAATAAGAGCTGGCACAGTCAAGCGACACCGTTATTCATCCAGCGGGAAGAGCAGAGCTCTGGAAGTGACATTGGCTGGTAGAGAGCAGGCACCTCCTGGAGGCAAGATGTGACTGCTGGCTGTGAGATGGCGTGTTCGTGGAGCCAGGACAGAGGGCTCCAGTTGACACATCCGACACAGGTAATCTACTGCTACTTCTGCAGCTAAAATGCAGTAAGGGCAGAGGTGTAAGAAGAGATGCGGTTGGCAAGGGGGAAAGAAGAGATAACTACTGAGGAAGCATGCCAGATGCTTCAGGAGAGAAAGAAGGGATCATATCTACCTGTGATTTTTAAAAAAATCCTACTGATCCAGGAGCAGCATCTCTGCCAACTTCCCCTAAGGATCTGAGTTCCCAGAGCAGGTGTTTTGGCTTCTCACAAAGCCCTTTGGAAACTCACAGAGGGAGGGAGCAAGTTGAAGTGTGGGAAAGCAAAGAAGCCAAGGCTTCCCAGCAGGGCAGCACCACAATGAGTATGGGAAGAGGAAACCAGCCTCCAAATTCACCCTCCTCTGCCAGGAGCTTTGCTGCCAACAGGTGACAGAGTGACACTGTGCCCTAGGGGGGACAGGGCCACCAGGAGGGCTGGGAGGACGGTTCCTCTTCCTCCCAGGAACGCTGGCTAGAAAGCGTGAAAGAAGAGGGGGCTGGAGAGGGAGGTGAAGCACATCCATGAGCAGATGAGAAACTTGGAGCTCGCTTTTTCAAAATAAGCGCTTGGCCTTCCGAGCCTGACATCCTGCCTCCCCAAGCAGCCAGGACATGATTCTTCCCGTGTAACGAGCCACCCTTTCCATGCACAAAACCGCTTCTCTTTTTTTTTTTCCCCTCCCTTTTCAGGGCCAGATGGGAGGAAGTCTTTAGTGCTGCATTGGAAATGGCCGATGTCTTTTCCAGTCATGGTAGATTCTCTCATCTCCCTGTGCAGAACGCACAGCCCCTGCCATGACCTAGAATTAGACAAGAATTTCCTCTTTAAAGACTTTTTCAACCACTTCCTTCTATTTTATTCCCCTCTCTTTGAGCCGGGGAGGGGCGCAAGAGGAAGGACGGGGCTAGGATTTTAGCAGAGATTAGCAAGCTCAGGTCCAAACGGAACCGATTCTGAGCAAATACCAGTTGCCTGTTTGTTTCGCCCGTTCAACAGCGCATTTTCACTGACAGACCCCCTTCCCCTGTCCTACAGTATACGGCCCGTTTTGCAGAGGAGCTGATCACGCGTGACTCTTGTTGACATCCAGGTTGTAAACCAGCGATTAATCCAAGCGCAGCAAAATTGGAGCCAGGTCCTAGAAAGCTTTTTTTTTTTGCGGTTTCTACAGACAGCCATTCCCCTTTCCCTCCTGAATTGCCTTTCATGTTCATCTCTGAATGCAAGGAAAAACAAAAACATTTCACTTTTTGACTCTGAAACTATGTTTTCTTTCTCTCAATTCACTTGGGCCAGCGAGAAAGTTTCCACCGATTTTCCCGGGTCTTTTCTTTAAGAACAGAGAGCAAAACTATTCATGGAAAGCAGTCCTCACCTTCTTGCATGCTGAACTGTTTGCTTTGGAGGGTAAAAGAACATACTTACATCGGTGGGATGGAAAATGGGGATTAGTTATTCTCATGCAGCTATTGATCTCCTGGGTCCGCCTCTGTGAAGTAGATGAGCAGGTGCATAACTAAATTCACGGCAGAAAAATGAAAATTCGAGGTGAGCATGTGCTAGAAGAAGCACGAGAACAGCGCTGGTGAAGACGCCGTAGTGCAGGCTCAGGACGTGCCCAACGTCAGAGATGGTTTGCAAATCCGTGCAAGCACAGTGATCTCACCTTCACTGAGCTTGTGGCCAAAAGCTCAATGGTCCCTTGAGGTCAATGGATCTTAACAAGTGCTTGATATTAATTATTAGGGTTTTTTTTTTTACAGTGCTAAGGCTTGGTGAAATCCAAGTGCTCCCTAAGGCTGGTCTTTGGGTGAAGTTCTTGGCTTTACAGAGGCCATCTCCCCCTCCTGCACACCTCGCCAAGTACAGGGAAACCAGAGAGTCTGGCACTCTCCATCAGTCTTGCAAGTCCAAGCCCACATCGGCTGGAAAAGTTTCCCGCTCCACCACCTAACATGCTTCAGTTTGGAAGGGATTTGCCATCTGTGGGATGAACAGGAAGAAAAAGACAACAGACTCAGTGAAGAACTATAGTTCTTCAGTGGGAGCCCAAGGCGGGGACCACATCTGATGTGAAGCCACTTTTCCAAACAGGAGGAGGAGGCTGTCTTCTTTTTTGTCATCTTACTTGGGTAAACCATGGAACTTTCTGCTAAAGAATCCATCATTTTTCTAACTTGGGTAAGTCCACAGCTACCTTATACCTGAAGTGAAAAGGAGGTCCTGGACCAAAGGGCTTCAGCCGAAGCGTGGCCGTGTCAATTTACACCACTGACGCCTCGATCCCAGCAAATTTGGTTAAAGCAGTGTTTTGGTTTTGACTAACGGATTGACCTACTGCCCACCAAAGAGAGTGGAAAATTTGTCCTTGATTTGCAGCGCTGCCTCGGGCTCCTGGGTGTTGAACCACAGAGTCAGCCCTGGGGAAAGCCTGAAGCCAGTCGGTTTCCTTTTGTAGCCCTGTATCTCTCTTTCTATTTCTAGTGCACTTTAAAGTACGGGAGGTTGTGTGCTTCTTATCGCTTCCAAGCAGCGCTATAACACAAGAAGCGAGCAGCAGACAGTCCATGCCAAGCATGAGTTAGGAAACGGGTCCGGTGGGGATTTTTGTTGTTGTTTCTGTGATTATTATGGTTTGTTGTTGACTTTGTCTCTGCTTTGAAAGAATGTAAACACCACCAAGAGCAAATATCAGAATAGAAGCTGCATTTCTGTTGATCCAGTCACCGTTTCCCAAATCTGTTTATCTTTTGGTCTAGGCTTATGAGAGGCTCAGAACAAAAATCTGACTCTGTGCCAATGCCATGTCCTCACCCAAAGCCAGCGCAACATCTCGCACTGCTGGGGCATCCCTACAGCCATGGGCTTTATCTGTACTTTTGCTGTGGTACTGACCTGCAGTGTCTCTAGGAGCCAAAGGACACGCGTGTTGCTTAAAGAAAAGCCGGGGTGGGTAGCTTAGATTCGATGCCTAAATTTTAAATCACTAGAATTAAATGATGAGGGGTCGCAGAGCCCCGACTCCAAGAACAGCTGATATCTCTGGGAGGTATTTTTCTCCCACAAGGAAAACATACGTGGGGATGGGGTTACACCTCCAGCCATCCCGTTCAGTCCTGGAAAAGTGACGGATGCTGCACTTGCCGGGGTATTGCTAGTGCTGGTACAGCCTATTCAAGGTGAAGGCTGCCCAATACATTTTGGTGGTTTAATTTATTTTTTTTTTCAGCAGGTTGATGATTATGGTGCTTGCAGGAACATACATCAGCTGGATTCAAGTACAAGATGCAGCTCACAGGCATGTTCCCCCAGAAGAGCTTACGGGCTTTGCTACGTCTGGACCTGCTCTCCCCAGGTCGGTTCAAGCCTCATACACAGCAAGCCAGAGTGGGAATTTACTGGAAAAGCTCCTTTCAGGTGGGCGCTAGGGAGGTCAGGACACAGATAACAGGAGACAGTCGTACACACAGTTCTAAAAAAAAGGCTGGGAGCCCCAAAACACATCCCCGTTCCAGCTTGTTGCATCCCATCCCTCTCCCCACTTACTTCCACTCCTTTCCCTCCGAGCTCCCCCCACACACATCTTTTTCTATAAAAATATCTCACTGAGTCTCAAAAGTACGTACGACCTTTATGGCCTTCTTGGCAACTGCCCCCGTCATTCACTGCCCTGCCACGGGAGAGGTTTTTCTGGAGTTCCCTTTTTACTAATGGCCAGACTGTGGCCTCACTGACTTTGAGCCTCCTCCCCTATACCAATATGAGCCGTTTACCTCACTCAGTCCCTTCCCGATTTGGAAAACCTCAGTTTCAGGGTTTAGTTCCCTCTCTCAAAGAGTTTGCTTTGGACCTGGACTCATCCCGATTGCCCCAGTAGCATCCTTCCTTATGACCACAAGCAAAAGCAGCCGCTCTTTTCAGCCACCCTCCCAAAGCGATGCCATAACTGTATCTATCTCACCTAAGTTCCCAGCTGATTCCTTGGCAAAGGGAACCCCAATGCCCCATATTCTTTTTCTGGCTGCCGTTTTTACCCCATTGTAGCCTTAGAGCCGAAGGCACCAAAGGATTCCTGTGATTTATGAGAAGGCTTTATGCCTTCCTACTCTCCCTTTTGTTCTAATAGTCTGGCTTCTCAATATGACCTTGAAAGCACTCTGATGTCTCATCATATGGTTTCAGAAGTGCACATTTTTGTGCCAAGAAGAGCAATTATTGACCAGGAATGAAAGAGATCTTGTTATTTAGGCTCTGGAGAAAAGAACAGAAAGAAGCAGCTTGGTACCTTGTCTTGAGTGAGAGCAGAATCAAAGTCTACAGGGCTGTCCGCCTCTCTGCCTCACTCCCTTTCGGACACATCTTTCAAAGCTTCACCTCCAAATGAGAAATTCCAAAAGCTACAACCTTATCAAAGGAGAGGGAACACAGCCCACTCATTGCCATTCCCTGGAGAATTTGAAACGACACAAAAACAAATAAAACCAAAGATAATATTACAGAAAACTCTAGTGATGCATTTGAAAGACTGTACGTATAGAGCTGCATATTCCAGACCCTCCGGCATTGCAGGCTCCAGGGATGCTCAAACTCTTTCATTTAGCCAACATTAATAAGACGTAGCTTGAGGTCATCGCTCACACCAAAAGCCGAAGTTATCCAACTTCTCTTATCTGCTCCCCTGTCTTTATCCAGCTGGAAAACACTGTGTATTCATTTAGCCATCTTTCAGACACGGTCTAGATCTTAAAGTGGAGGCTCCAGTGCCTTGGACAGAGTGTTGAGCACTTGAAAGAGGACGAATGGATTTATCAGAGCCGTGGTTTTCCACTTGTGGCCATCGTTCCCTGGGGGCTCTGTGGCTTACATTCTAAGGGAAGGGCTGGTGCCAGTGGGCTTGACACTCACCCCTGCATTCGGAAAATTTTCAGATACTCTGGACAGACAACTAATCAAAATGATTGTAGTGGAAGAGGAAAAGGAGGGGGTTGAAGCCCCTCAGGAGACGGAGAGGAGAAGAGATGGGATGAGAGTACAGCTCAGATGTATTTTCTTTCATTTCCAATGTAATTTCTACCACTGCTTTTACTCCAAGGGGAGCCAGCCTGGGTGGGCACATGGGGAGACCTACAAAGCCACAGTGGACCAGAGGAGAGAGGCACTGAACTCACGCTCAGTGGGGTACAGGCCCCCAGGTTGTACCCAACTTGGCTGCACGATTCCCAGCCAACGCACCCACTGCCCAGAGCCCAAAGGGCAACTCACCAGTTTCTGTGTCTCAAAATGCCATCCCCTTGGTTTCAGGTCCATCAGGCAGCAGGGCAGCCCTTCTCTTTGCATGAGAAAACTCAAGTCCAAAGAGGCATCCTGGGAGTTCCTGAAATAATCTTCTCCCAAGTGAAGCAATCATCCCTCCACCACGCTGAATTGCTCCCAGCTGCCAGGAAGGAGGAAGAGGAGGGACTGATGTTAGTTGAGTGAATAGCAAGATGGACAGGCAGACAGACAGATGGAGACATATATATATATATATGCGCACACACACAAATATATACACATTGAGTTGGATGCATAGAGAGAATTCCAGTTTCTTGAAGCAAGTTTCTGCTCCACGGCTTATTTGACCTCATATTCTGTTTCTCCCTCGCTAAGCTAATAATCTCACTTGTGGAACCTTATCAAGTGATGTTTGACAATCCGGTAACTATATTGCATCCAGGAGTTTTTTGTCCTGCACCATAGCAGCAATATCTCCAAAGAACTCCTACTAAAGCCAGGACCACTCCTCGTAAATCACACACACACGTTGGCCGTCTCTTAATCAATCTTCCCCAGGTGTTCCCTCACTCAACCTTACCACGATCACCTTGAGGCTTTGCCTGGCAACTCTGATTTTTATTTTTTTTCTTAAAGCAACTGCCTGGCCATGCTCAGAGTCTTTGGGTTTTGTGTTTTCTCCCCGGTAACATCCTGCTACCACCTTTCTTTTTGCAGAAATCTCGGTGGTCCATAGATACCTTCTTCAAACGTCTGATGAGGTTGTAACTCCCACAAAGATGTTGGCATCTCTACCTCAGTGTTTGGTCGCCCACCAATCAACCAGATTAAAAATATTTCTTAGAAGCCTTACAAATACCATACATATATATAAAAAATGAGTCCACTTCATTCCTTTCCCTATTACCACAGCAAGCAGCTACATATCTCCAGGAGCTCTTCACTGGTACTCATAGAAAGCATTTTTTTCAAGAGAAAATGTAATTTTTCAACAGAATGATAATTTTTAACTTAAATTGCCTGATATATTTGAAGACAGGTGATAAATCACTAAAAAAATGAAACATTTCTCTGCATTGAATCATCTTGTAAGGAAAAAAGATGAATTTTGCCATAGCTTCAGGTTTGGATTTTTTTTTTTGATTCTTTCATCTAAGGCTTGCATGAAAAAAACACACTGTTTGCTAGCAAAACCTCTACTACTTTTCATTTTTTTAAAAAAAAAATCATTTTAAAAAACCATTGAACGCATTTTTAATTCCTATTTTTGGTAATAGCTCGGGCTTAGCACCACGCTGACAGAGCCACATGCCTTCTAGTGCGGAGCTGGCTGACGTCCAGCCAGCTGAGGGTACGGGCAGCGAAGGTCACGTCTGCTTGCAAAAGACCACATAGACGTCCCCTAAAATTCCTCTGAGGTTCTCTGCCTTAAACGGGGCACCAAAAAAGCCCCGTTCCTAAGATAGCTTTGATAGTCTTTCGCAAACAGGAGCAAAGAAATCAGATTGCTCCTTCTCCATCCTCCCTGGCTTTTCCCTACCTCCCTGGAGAACCCTTGGGGTGGTGGGACGCGCTGGGTGACACCAGCAGGTAAGGACATGGCTTGCGGTGTGCCTGCAGCAGCTCAGAGCTGGTTTAACCTGCCCGTCCCAGCCAGAACGGGGGTTCCCAGACCAGGGGGGCCTCTGTGCCCCCCTGGGTACACAGACCACTTCACAGTGGTATTTGAAGTGCTTGAACGCAGCCCTGAGAGCTAAGTGCCTTCTCCAGGGCAGCATGTGGTCCCCACGCAGAGCTGGGAGATGCCACCGCTCTTGGCCGCTGCTTCCGACATACACGCGAGCGGTTTCCCAAATATCTGGGGAGCAGACGCAACCCTTCCACCAGCTCCATTTTGGGGTCAGATAAAATACGACGAGTGTCACAAGTCAGGGAAAAAAAGCTTTTCAAAATAGTATCTCTCTATTACTGCCCTGAAGCCCTGGGTTTGGGTCAAAAAAAAAAAAATGAAAAGTTGGCATGCCTCAACTTGATTTATTGTTTTTTCTGCCTGATAATAGGAGCTTGCTGTGCATAGAAGGTCACATCCCACTCTCCTTCCCCCTAGACCATTTACACAAGACCACCGCTCCAAACCGTCACCGGAGCTACCTGAAAACCTTGGGTTGCCCCAATGATCTGAGCCTATTTGGGATGTCTGAAGACAAAGAATTTCTTAGAGGGGCGGGGGGGGAAAGAAAAATCATGTTTCTAAGCGGCTTTAATATGCAGTCAAGGGAGACCAGCTCCTCTGAACTTGAGCCTGTTGCGTCTGAAGTGTTAGCCACTTGAGATAGCACAGAAAAGTCATGGTCCCTGCCCTTTTTATATCTATTGCCTAGTTCTGGAAACTATCCTGTGAGTAGCCACTTTGACTTTAATAGGATGAATCGTTGTTAAAACCATCATGTGCTTATAAATGTTTACATGAGTGGGCCTTAAATGGCGATACCATGGAGAGGAGGGGAAAGAAAAGAAAAAAAGAAAAAAAAAAAGAAATGAAGCTAAAAGCTGCAGCCAGACCTGAAAGACACTTGTCTGAGGGTTTCAAATCTGCTGTTTCTTGATTTGAAATGAGACTCTCCCCCCAGGTACAGAATAAATAACCCTAGCACTTGGGAGTTCCCCAGAAGTAATTTCTTCTGCTAATAAATGACACCAGTAACAGTAGTTCCCGATGCAGAGCTAGTAGCAATAGTAAAGAGGTAAGTAATTCAAGGGAATAAATGTCTCTTGGCACTGGGAGTCGCAGGACTATCCATATGGTGGGAATGGCTCATGAAAGGGTCTAAACCTGCAATGAGAAGCCCGTGTTCATCCAAAAAGAGATCGCTGAGAAACAGCAAAGAGCAGCAGGGAAAGGGCAGCCTGACAGGGCCTTGCCCCTGAAGAACATCCAAAGCCCACGTACACACACACATTTCACTCCAGTGAACAATTCTGCCCTCTGCCATCTACCTTTAGGAGAAATTCCCATGATCCCTTGGTCATTGCTCTGTCTTTCTTGGCTATCCTTTTTCGAGGCACCACATTGTTTTTGCATGCGTGAGATCAATTCTAATCTTGGACCAAAGTTTAGGAAACTTTTCGAGGGTGTTTCTTGCAACCGCACGTGTTATTTTTAAATAACATGTACACTCAGGATACTGCCAGATAGACAGGGTATGTTTAAGGGCATGGTAAAAAAAGCTCCTCAGGGTTAATGGTAAGATTCCCACCAACTTCAGCAGCTTTCAGATCCAGCCCTCTACGAGATAAACCTAGGCCCCTACCAGACTTCTCTGGCACGGGATCTGGGAGGTTTGCCGTTGGCTTTGAGACTTTGAATCGGGGCCAAATGATTGCAGCTCCTGGTTTAGGGGAAAAGGAAACAGAAAGGAACTACGGGCTTAAAGGATTAGAAGGAAGAGCTAAAAATAAAGTACCAGCAACGCCAGACCCCAAATTTTACTGCTTCCCTTGCAAAGAGGATGGGTTTTCCGGTTGTTTTACCAAGGGGAATCAGCCTTCTGCGTGACTTGGAAGAGCAGGACGCTGATGGAAAGCGTAGTGATATTGCTCTCCAACAGCAGAGTTGTTCCTGTTGTTCTTCCTCTTCCTGGGACTCATCCTTCGGCTAAACATGGAGAAAAACAAATCATTCCTCCTCTTCCTGGTGACCATTTGTCAGCCTCTTCAGCTCGTTTCAATTAGGAATTACAGCCAAAATGGTAACACGATTAAAAGAAACAGCAAAAGATAACATGATTAAAAGACTTGGGGCATTTCTACTTGTGCAGCCTACGATGGGAACCCAAGAACAGATCCCTGCCTTTCCTTCCTCCCGCATTGCCGTCCATCTTCTCCTGCCTTTTCCTTCAGATTTACATTCTCTGTCTGGTTGATACAGAAAGGACATGACGCTCACGAAACAAGGGCAGAAAAGAGTCTGTGGGAGCAGTAAACTGGGAGACAACCAGCTGGTTGGAAGGGATGTGGGGTGGGAGGCTAAGGAGGAGGAAGCTACGTGGATGATGCTGTTCTTGATACGGGGAAAGGCAGTTCCAGAGGTACCATGGGCTGGAGGTACATTGTCACTACAAACTGGGAACTAGAAGTGATTTCAGCTGCAGAGACAAGTGGTCTCCAACACCACAGTAAGCCCAACTCCATCAGCCCAGTCATGGATGGCAGCAGAGCACCTACTGAACTTCAAATCCGGTGCTGTGTGAGGCCTGGCTCATGGCTGGGATTACCAAAAACTTGGCTGAGCCTTTGGATGAAAAAAATCCAGTTTTCAATCTAGTTGATCCTGCCTTGAGACATAGACGACCTTTTAGGATCCCTTTGAATCATATCTCCCACCCCATCCATTTCCAGGTCACCCCACCGCAGATGAACGAGAACAGGAGCAGGTGCCACCAGGACACTGTTCAACCAATTCAGGCTCAATGAGGGATTTTTCTGGGAACGAAAGAACAGCAGAGAACCACGTTCAACCTTTTCCTGAGCAGACAGTTCACTCTTGAGAGGGAGCCCAACTCTTGGACCTAGAAAAACTATACACACAGAGATATGTTACATATTTATTCAAGGCAGAAATTGGCCAGGAAATGGCTATAAAACACACATTTTGAATAAAAGGAGGGAGATTTATGGCTCTTTTGCGAATCTGAGTCATATCTTTCTGCATCCCCCAGGCAGGAATACCCTAATCACTAACATACCCCAAACATGTACGCACAGTGGGCCGAGAATTGCTTCCTTCTGGCCACAGCTCCAGCTAAAGACGTGATAGGGATTGAGCTACTTTATCTGACAGTTGGTAAATGAATTGCCAATTCATTCTGAGCTCGGAGGGGGATTTTTTCCCCTTTAAAAAAAAAGGGTCCTTTTATATACGTCTTTGATCAGTCAGGGCCTTGACAAATTATTTTCCAAGGAATTTCTTGAGCCCTAATGCCACGAGGAGTTAAAAAAAAAAAAAGGATTTGCTCTCAAAGAAAACCTTTTATGTCTCAAAAATTACAGTGATGGTAACGGGGTTTTCCTCCATTTCCCCTCATCCCCTTCGCTTCAAGAAATGGAGGCAGGTATCCTGAAGATTCCTCCATCTCACCTAAAGCCAGGAGGCGGATGGGAAGGAATCACTGCCAGGTCTCCCAGCCCAATTCCTCCCCAGCATGGCGGGGGGAGCGCTGTGAACTTTGGCAGAGACTGAACGGAAAGGTCACGGTCATCAACGACACCAATAAAGAGGCCCTTCAGCGCCAGCAGGAGCAATGGGAGCAGAGGACAGCTCGGGGCTGCGTCACCAAGAAGCTGTTTGCTTGCCAGGAACAGCAGTGCTAAGCACTTTGGAAGGGTGAGGTACAAGGGAGCATCTTCCCGTGGGCACTGCCAGGTGCCGGGGTCACCCCAAACTGTGAGGAAAAAAAAGCAGCGTTTCCTGGTCTTTTACTAGAGTCTGGGGTGGGGATGAAGTTTCCTTGTTTCGCCACTTTGCTCTTTTTATCCTGTCGTTTGGTCCCTCTTCTCCAGGTAAGTATCACCTCCTTGATTGAATCCCAAGCGGAACAGGCAATGAGTTACACGAGCCGGGTCTGGAGAATGGCTGCACATTCTATTATCATTAATGTACAAATATTTTATCCCACTCATCTGTCCTGCAGGAGGACAGACTCCCAGCAGCACAGGATTCAATTAATACAGTTCCACTACACTGAACTTTATCAGGATGGCTCAAGCTCAAAAAAAAAAAAACTAACACACAAAAAAAAACAAACCACAAAACATTTTGCAGCAGCCTAACCCTGCGTGGGCACATATGTAGCCTGTCTACATGAATATTCCTACTGGAATCCCAATCGCAGCCCTGCTGCAGGCAAGACTGATGGATAAAGCCTTTGGGGTAAGGGCTAGATGGTCCAAACGAGTACGTTGGAGCTTAATTTCCTAAAGAAAGAAGCCTAATCAAATCACTGCAGCTGTCTCCTGGGAGCTTTTCACCTTCATGAGCCAAATCCAACCACCTTCAACAAAGCGACAGAATTCAAAACTTCAGGTTGAATACCGCCGAGGGTCCTCAGTTAGAAGCCATGGAGCTTGAAGAGTTTTTTCAAGCGAGTTCACTCTTTAAATAGTACCTGTTAAACTTTTCCTGGCTCACAAAGCCTCCAGATTTGGCTTCCGATTAAGTCCTAATTTAGGTTATATATAGCTACCGTTACGTCCCAGCTAAGCTGCACCTCTCTCAGGCATAGGGCCACCTCTCCTGCTCTTGGAAGTCGGTCCTCCTGGAAGGAGCAGCCGCTGTCTGCCAACCAGCGGGAATAGGAGACAGCGCTACAGCCTGGACCCCGCTAATGAGCCAAGGGGGTTCTTGCCCCATCCATCAATAACCGATCGAGTTGCTAAAGTTGTCCTAAAAGCCGCCACAATCAGATGAGAAAGGAGATATCATACACAGCTTTCCCGTACTTTATTAACAGCTGTGTAAATACGAGTAAAATCCAAGCAAGCCACCATTAAAAAATAATCCGGTATAAGGATCAGCAATACCCTGTGACAGTGATAATCCTGCTCAGACCAAGAGCTCACTTCCTGACAGGCAAGAGTCTTCAGATGTTGGCATGGACTGCATCCCGAGGTCTGGAAGACAGACATTAGGAAAATAGTCAAGACTTTAGAATTTTATTATTTTTATTTAACGCTACAGCACAGCTAGGAATGAGGCGGCCCTTTTGGTTCCTAGTCCTCACTTTGCCATGTTTCCTTTTTCTTTTGAATACTGATTAGAGCTGAGCAACAGTTTGGGATGGCGGGGTGGCATGAGGTGAGAACCGGGGATTTTTCCCCCCACCAAAAAAATAGCAGGTTAGATCAAATTGCCCTGACAAAAGGATTCAGCAACTGCTATGAGAACTACCCTCACCTCCCATCCCAGCAGCAATGGTTTATGTTAAAGCTTAAGCAGCTTAGATGATTCCTATTCTAGGAGACGCTTTACATAGAAACATACATTATTGTTTCAGGTGTTTTGTTTAAAAACGGAGGGAAAAGCACAATTATTTCTTTGTAAGCTAAGCAAATGATGTCATTCAAGCCTAAGCAGTGTTTTGGTGCTGGTTAAAAACACCCTCAAAAAAAACCCCAGTTATCCACATTGGTCCAATAGAGGTATTTAATTTCCTTTGCAAAGTGTTTTTGGAGGCTTTGAAGGTCACCCAGCAGTGCAAGGTTGCCTCATCTGTGGCCCGTGACCCTGGCTATGCAATGCCGCCTCCTTCCCTTGCTACGCCATCTCCGGGTAGGACACCTGGAAACAACCCAACACAGGGTTTTATTATTTGCTCCCCATGTAGGCAAGCGCCGCAGTCACTGCCAAGCCAGGTTTGTCATCACCACCTTGACTGGCATCGACCCAATGGTAATACTGGTGCCTGTCACTCAGTCAGGCTGTTAAAGTGTCTGTGCACAGGCACACGCGCCCATAACTCACTGACCAGCTCCAGACTGCTTACCGCATCATGGACCATCCGTGGTCCATTGACCCTCAGCCTTAAATTAAAAGCTCTCGGAGTCTGGAATTACCTCTCCTCCCCTGCCCGGGCACGCCGAACGCCAAGCTCGGGCAGGGTAGCCAACACTACTTGAACAGCAGCAAATACATCACACAAATCCAGCTTTTCAGCCAGGCTGCAGCTAGGCTTGCTTTCCCCAGAAATATGCCCCACCAAACCCATCCTGTGTTTTAGCGGGCCGCAGCATTTCTAATTAAAAGCTTTGATGAAGAAGGTGCATGTAGACATCCTCAGGTTTACAGTGAGATGGAAACTGTCAGGGGACCCCCCCGGCCTAAGTTTCTGATGAGCATCAGGACCTGCAACTGCCTTTGACAGTCTCCCATAGTGTTCTCCAGGTCCAAATTGATGAGGTATGGACTGGATAAGTAGACAACAAAGCGGGCGGAAAATTGGCTGGACCATGGTGAGGGGTCTGGAGAACAAGTCTGACGAGGAGCGACTGAGGGCACAGGGGTGTTCAGCCTGGAGAAAAGGAGGCTGAGGGGAGACCTTCTCACTCTCTACAGCTCCCTGAAAGGAGGGGGTAGCCAGGGGGGGTTGCTCCCTTCTCCCAAGGAACAAGCAATAGGACAAGAGGAAACAGCCTCAAGTTGCCCCAGGGGAGGTCTAGGAGGGATATCAGGAAAAATTTCTACATTTAAAGGGTTATCAAACATTGGAACAGGCTGCCCAGGGAAGTGCTGGAATCACCATCCCTGGAGGTATTTAAGAGCCAGGTAGACGTGGTGCTGGGGTACATGGGTTAGCGGTGGGTTTGTCAGTGTAAGGTTGATGGTTGGACTCAAGGATTTTAAAGGTCCCTTCCAACCTAGACGATTCTATTATTCTATGATCAGGTGCAAAGGGTAATCAGCAGCAACAAAGAGTCCAACTGGTGGTTGACTACTAGCAGCATCCCTCAAGGGCCAATATTGACACCAAATACTTAATATCTTAATATATTAATGGCCACGATGATGGGACAGAGCACACTCTCACCAAGTCCACAGCTGATACCAAACTGGGGAAGCAGCCAAAACACTGGAAGGCAGAGCTGCAAGAAGCTGGAGAAGCGAGATGGCAGGAACCTCATGAAGTTCAAAGGTTAAAGAGGCAAAACCCTGCCTCTGGCATGGACAATCCCATACAATAGGCTGGGGCTAGAAAGCAGCTTTGCAGAAAAGGACCTGGGCGTCCTGGTGAACAAGTTGAACAGGAGCTAATCGCGCAACCTCACAGCAAAGATCAGCTGCAGCCTCAGCTGTACAAGCAGAAACGTAGCCAGCTGGTCCAGTGGTGTGATCATAAAGGATGTATTAGAGGTCCTGACACCAAGAGCAGGAGAAGAGGAAACAGTACTCCGTCGTGACCACCTCATTACCTTTTGATGAGAATGTTCCCCTGAAAACCCCAGGGACAACAAACAAATGTCTGATCCTTCACAGCTCAGGTCTAACTAAAATCTGAAGTGAAATATGGATGACTTTGGGATCCCTGGACCTAGCAATGGGGATATCACAGCACCACAAAGCCCAGCAGTGATACAGACACACATTAGCAATGGCGTTCTCCACGTGCCAGATCACACAAAGTAGACAAAGAGCAGCAGTACATTATCATCATCATGATAATAAAAATAATAATATACTTTTTTGGCCTTATGCAACAAAACCACCTCAACACCAGCATTTGCAAATATAAGTACTACCGGAGCCCTCGGTCCCTTGCTATTAAAGGGCTCACTGTGGGCTGCAGCACGTTTCTG